>NW_026693872.1:6430000-7039976 GCF_021218885.2 Marmota monax
AGTAGGGTATGGAATCTCTGGGCCGGAGCTGAATTTCTGTTGAGAGCTATGGTCGGTGGGAGACACTACCCTTCCCCATGGCAGTACTCAGCTCTCCTCTCAATCGGTGCTGCATAAGGATGTTTTCAGCATCTGGTTGAGGATGCCACATAATTGGGATCCCCAGGCTCCTCCTGCAGTAGAAAGAGCACTACACCAGTAATCGGAAGACCTGGTCCACATTCCTGGTCTTTTGGTCTGTCTTTTGGCCTTTGGTTTCTTACCTACCTCACATGCTTACACTGAAGGTGGACTCAAATAATACATGTGAAGTCCACCCAGGGCATCAAGCCCTCAAGAAATGGTAGCTGTTATTTGTATGATCTATAAAGTGGTAGAAGATGCCCACCTCTAGGACTGATGGGACATAAGTGCTGGTCACTGACTACTCTGTGTCCTGGGAGTCTGTGACCTGGGTTTGCCTGAGGAAGGGGGTGGGGTGCTCTGAGAAGGTTTACCTGACATGAGTGTTGGGAGTAAGAAGGTGGGAAATTCATGTGAAGAGGTAGGTCTCAGGAAATGGGGTTCACAGGCTTTGTCTACAGTCCTAGGTTGCCCTGTCTCTCTGCAGCTGGCTCAGACTCATGGCAACGTGTTCACAGTGTGGGTGGGCCCCACACCTGTTGTGGTGCTGAATGGCTTCCAGGCGGTGAAGGAAGCTTTGATCTCCAACTCAGAGCAGTTCTCAGGCAGGCCCCTCACCCCACTCTTCCAGGACCTGTTTGGAGAAAGAGGTAAGATTGCCCCTCTTACTGGATGGTCACTCAAAGTTAGGATTGACCCAGAACTGTGAACGGAAAGGGACCTACTAGGAGGACTTAGGTCTCCTCCAAACCTCCATGTGAGTGGAGGGCAGGGTGTGGAAGGAGCAGCACTGAGGATCAACAAGACCTGCATTCAAATCCCTTTCAGCTCCTTGCTGGACTGGGTTCTTATCTGTTAGATGGAGATCATGAGTGCCCTCTCCTTCTGAGGATGGGGGGAGACTAAGCAAGCCCAAATATCTGAGAAGGCCCATTGCAGCATCTGGCTCAGCAAATGACCGTGCCCTTTCCTTTTCTTTACCTCCTCTTCTGTGTCTTATGAGGACTCTTAAAGGCAAAATCAGTCTGGGGGACTAGGGGAAGCCATAGCGGGGCCCACCATCTGGTCAGAGTACCACCACAGAGCTGATCAGGAAGTTAGTTTTGGATCTGACTCTGGGTCTGGTGAGAGCCAGGTGATGTTGACCAGGGAGCAGGCTGGGAGGGGCTGGTGACTGTCCATCCCACCCCTTCCCCACCTTGGCTAGGAGTCATCTGCAGCAATGGGCACACATGGCGGCAACAGAGACGCTTCTGCCTGACGACGCTTCGTGGGTTGGGCCTAGGCAAGCCGGCGCTGGAGGCACAGCTTCAGGAAGAGGCAGCAGAGCTGGCTGAGGCCTTCCACAGAGAGAGGGGTAAGGATTGGGGAGGAGCTGGCTTATCCTAAACTCTGCGTGCCCCCACACAGGTGCACATCCCTGCAGAGGAGGCTGAGCCTTGCCACATTTGTTTGCGTGTGCGCGCCCATGAAGCCCAGGAACATTAAAAATGATTTTGAACTGCATCAAAAGAAGGGAGTTTCTCCAAAGTGGATGGACAGAGGCCCAGTGGGAAGCCAGAAGCCCTCCTTCTCTATAGCTAGGGACATGTCCTCCATCAACACCCAAGACCTCTCGCACCTCCAACATTTGCACACCCCTCAAGATGTGTCCTGACCCGCACCCCTTTCCTCACGGTAATAAGCCACTGCTCCACTTTCAGACCTGGCCAAAGTCCCCTGCTTTAAGAAGTCTTCCCTGAATCTCAGGCAAAGCTAGTCCTCTCCCACCCTCCCTTGTTCCCAGCTGTGACATGCCTGTCCTGCATTCTGTTGTCATTTAAACACTGTCTCTCATACTTCTCTCTGCAAATCCAGTGCATTTCACAGAGCCTGGCTCATAGAAAGTGCTCAGGAAGCCCTGGGATGGGGAGTGACTGAGGAATGAGAATGGGTGACTGAAGAGGTAAATGAACGACTCTATTCAAAGGCTGGAAGAGTGCTCAGGGCAGCTCTTTTTGTGCCTCTTTGACCTGAGCTCTGCCTCTCTACTCTCAGGTAGACCCTTCAACCCTCAGGTCCCCATTGTCAGGTCCACAGCCAGAGTCATCGGGGCCCTGGTATTTGGCCACCGCTTCCTTTCGGAGGAGCCCATCTTCCAGGAACTCATTCAAGCCATCAACTTTGGCCTGGCCTTTGTCAGCACCACGTGGCGACGGGTAATTGACATTTGGGGGGCAGACGTGCAGGCCTTGGGATGGCTGGGGCCCAAGGCAGGCAGGGGCCTTGGCCAAGACCTTGTAGGGAGGGTGCCAAGCAGGCAGGAGGGGGGGCTGTGGGGCCTGATGCTGGTTCCTTAGGCAGTTTCTTCTCAGCAAGCTGAAGCTCATGGCACCAAACCTTTGTGTAGACTCTTAGCATGGATGTTGGGCAGGGTTAAGAGGCAGGTTATAGCCTCAGAAACGCAGCTTTTTAGACCTGCAGTGTCCTAGCTAAGCTTTGAACACAATCACGCTACCACTGCTCTTATTTCTGTTTAGATTATTCTGGGGTCTCCAGAGGAAAGGCAGCCCTGGGTCGCCTACGTCACCATAGACTTTGGAGTATACTTTGGAGCCCTCAGGACAGCTCTCAGCTGCCCTGAGCTGGGGCCTAAGTGGGCCCTGGGTGGGACTCTTTCCCCACAGCTCTACGACATGTTTCCCTGGGCCCTCCGCCACCTCCCAGGACCTCACCAGGAGATATTTAGGTACCAAGAAGCTCTGCAGGGCTTCATCTGCCATGAGATCATCAGGTGCAAGCTCAGGACACCTGAGGCTCCCAAGAACTTTATCAGCTGCTACCTGACCCAGATCACCAAGGTAAGCCTGGAAGAGCTGCAGAGAAAGCAAGGGGCTGTGTTTCTGGGCTGCTATGCCATGGTGTCAGTTCCTCATCATTGACCCAAGCACCCTGGAAGCTTACATTAAGAAGGCATTTCTCTCTATATTTTCCCATGCCAAGAACTGGCTTCTGCAGACAGGGGTGGGCTGCAAAACAGGACCTGGATGATATCAGGGCCATAACCCCAGGGCAGTCCCCCATCAAAAATCAGTGCAGTCTTGGGATTCAGACCCTCCTGATGGATCTGACCCTCAGTGAGTTTTGGTTGCAGAAGTCTTGGAACAAGTCAGGCCTTAAGGAGGGCAGGGCAGTACATGCCTGTAACAGCAGCTACTCAGGAGTTTGAGGTAAGTGGATTGCAAGTTCAAGGCCAGCCTCAGAAACTTAGCAAGGCCCTGTCTCAAAATAAAATAAAAAGGGCTAGGAATATGTCTCAGTGGTAGAGGCCTTTTGGTTCAACCCATAGTACCACTAAAAAAAAAAAAAGGTAGTGGGGAGACACCAGGAGACTGTTGGGGGAGACTCCAGACCCAGAGCTGCTCCCCTACTGCCCACCAGGCTATGGATGACCCTGTCTCCACATTCAACGAGGAGAACTTGATCCAGGTGGTGATCGACCTGTTTCTGGGAGGCATTGACACTACGGCCACCACCCTGCACTGGGCACTCATCTACATGGTCCAGCACAGAGCTGTCCAGGGTGAGGAGCTCTTGGCTATACCTGCTTGACTGCCCTGTGCCTGCCAATCCCACATGGGGTTTTTGGGCTGTGGGTATTGCCCCCATCACTTTGCCCTGTGGCCCCAGGAGTAGGTTCTGATGTCACCTCTGTGGTAAAGGGAGCATTGATAGCTTTGAGTCAAACGGGAGGGGCTTCAATGCCCAGGCTGCTGTGTGGCTTTGGGCAAGTCATTCCAGCTCTCAGAACCAGAGTAAATGGGGTGGCATGATTTCACTCATTCAGTAATGATCCAGCACCCGCCAAGTGCCAGGCCCTATGCTAATGTCCACCTGGAGATCATAGTTGTAGAGGAGCAAAAGTGGCTGCAGTTCTCTCAGGGACAAATTGGCTATGACCCAAGTTCAACTCCTGGCTCCAGTTTTGTCACTTTGGGCAAAAGGACCCGCTCTGTTGGAGCCTTAGTTTTCTCATGTGTAGAGACAACAGTTCCTGTGACACAAGGCTCTTTGTGTATAGAGTACCTGGCACATAGTAGGGGCTCAATTCTGGGTCTTTTCCTTTCCCATAAGTGCCCCTGTGGGTGCAAACCCTTCAAGTTCCTATTTACAAGAAGTAGGCTCTGTCTCTGTGGGAACAGAGGCAGCAGGGTGGGGCAGTTTGATCCAGGGACCGTGAGCCTCAGTGGCTCTGGGTGGGGAAGACTGCATTGGGGTGGGATAAGGAGGCCAGGCCATCCTGGTCATGCTGAGCCACCCACAGAGAAGGTGCAGCAGGAGCTGGACACAGTGCTGGGCACTGCCCCAGTTGTCTGCTATGAAGACCGAGAGCGACTACCCTACACCCGTGCCGTCCTCCATGAGGTGCAGCGCCTCAGCAGTGTTGTGGCAGTGGGCGCTGTGCGCCAGTGCGTGACATCCACCAGGGTGCATGGTTACTACGTATCCAAGGTAGGTGGCCCTGCATGGCCCCATGCCCACCCCAGTGCCTGCACACAGCACTCTTCCTGCCCAGCACAGCCATCTGCTGTAGCTTCTACCAACCTGCCAGTTCTCTACCAGTTATCCATCAGTCAGTCATTTATTACCTATTTATGGCATTGGGATAGGGGGTTATAAAAGAATGCACACACGATGGATATTTTTAAAGTTTCCTATTGTTCAGGGATAACCCTTGCATGTTCCTCTTTGCAATCTTTGTTACATACATATATTTCACATAGCTGTGATTGTGCTGAATATATCACTCTGAATATTTCATTTCACTTAACACGTTTTTCAGATTCTTCTAAAACAGTGGTTCTCAAACCCCCAGATACATCAGAATCACTTGAAGACACATTGCTGGCTCTACCCCCAATGTCTGGATGGGTCCTGAGCATTTGCCTTTGCAACAGGTTCCCAGGTGGCGCTGTTGCAGTGGGTCCAGAGAACACACTTTGGAAATCACTGTTCTACAGCATTTAATGTCTGCACAGTGTTCCACTGAATACGTGTTCTTTGTTTTTGTTTGGTTTGGTGCTGGGGATTGATTCCAGGGGCATTTTACCACTGAGCTACATACCCAGTCCTTTTGTTTTTTATTTGGAGACACGGGTCTAACTAAGTTGCTGAGGCAACTTAAATGTGTGATCCTCCTGCCCCAGTTTCCTGAGTCACTGGAATTATAGGCATGTGTAATGGTGCCCAGCCAAATGGGTGATTTTGTGATTTTTTTGAGTTCTCATTGGTGAACATTTAGGCCATTTACAATTTATTGTGTGTTTTAAGCTTGGTCTGCATTTTGTATTATTTCCTTAGAATTGATTTCTAGCAGAAATGTCATTCTTGTTTCTTATTTCATGGCTAAAAGAGTAAGTGCCAAATAAGGAGAGATAGAGGAAAAGAGATATATGTAAATATTTAGGTCAGTACAGCTATAGCATATATACAGAAAACTTGTGTCTAAGTTTCCTTAGAGTCAAGGCAAAAAAAGGAAATCACAGTTATGCCTCTCATTGTGTAATGAAAGGAAGTGTGCCTATCAGGAAAGATTTATCTTATGACACTCCAAGAAGTTTTGATGATCATCATTCATAATAGCCTGTCAAGGGCCAGTGGAAAATATATTGGATAATACCTTAAGTAGGATTTTTTTTTTTAATGTGGAGATAGTCTTCAAAATGGCAGCTGCTTCTTGTCTCAACCTCTTTATTACTCAAAATATTTTTTATTGTCCAAAACTGATCAATTCTCTTAGAAGGGACACAGAAGTACATAGAAAATTCTTTTAGAGTTAAATTACTTTGCAAGTTAAAATGAAGGTGTTTTAGTCGTGAATGAGTAAAATTTTCATATAAAATTTTTACTCACCCCAGGTGTGGTGGTACACACCTGTAATTCTAGCAGCTCAGGAGGCTGAGACAGGAGGATCTCAAATTCAAAGCCAGCCTTAGCCATTTAACAAGGCCCTAAGCAACTTAGGAAGACCCTTTCTCAAAATAAAAAAATAAAAAGGGCTGAGGATGTGGGTCAGTGGTTAAGCACCCCTGGGTTCAATTCCTGGTATAAAACAAACAAACAAACAAAAAAACCCAACTTTTACTCATTAAAGACTAACGATTTTACAACAAGCTTTTGTTCAGATATGTAGATGGGACTAATTACAGAATCAGACAGGATGGGGCTTCCTATTGCTTGGGATACATGTCTGAATTGTCCGTAACCAAGCAGGCATTTTCCCTTCAGAAATAATTTATATTGTATCACTTCATGTTCCATTAACACAATGAAGTCCAGAGTTGAAGCTATAAGAGACTACTGTTTCTCATATATTTGGAGCTCACTCTAATAAACTATTGGTTACAGTTTAAATGTATGCACAACTGGCTCAGTGGCACATGCCTGTAATCCAGCAACTCAGGAGGCTGAGACAGAAGGATTGCAAGTTTGAGGCCTGTCTCAGTGATTTAATGAGACCCTGGGCAACATAGCAAGATCCTGTCTAAAAATAAAAAGGGTTGGGGATGTAGCTCAGTGGTAAAGCATCCTGGAATTAAATCCCCAGTACCAAAAAATAAATAATAAAATAAATATAATAAAAAATACATGTATGCACAGATTTTTAAAAATCAGATAGTTAGAATGCAGGGGCTGCATTTGATCTTCCCTCTTTTAAAAAGCTTTTTTTACTGGCAGGGAAATTTTAGCTTAGAAAGCCCAAGTAATAACCCCTAAACACATAGCTAATATATGACTTAACTCAGTAATTGTCTTATGAATTCAAAGATTATGTTCTTTTCAACATGCACCCTGCTATTTGTGTTGCTCCAAAAATGTGCCTCTTGGTGAATAAACGAACTGATACGTTAAACAGATGTTTTACATCATCCATCTATTGATCAGCCTGGTTGGCTGATACTGAGCTGTTCTTGGCATTCATTGGCCACCAAGTTCATGGGTTTATCAAGTTTGAGGACAGGACAGTGGCATCCTGCTGCTGGCATGGCAGGAGGGCCTGGGCCCAGGTTTTCTAAAAACTATACCAAATTAGGTCAAGTTAAAAAAGAGAGGACCAGGGCTTAGATGTTCTATGCCATTTGAGATTAGAAGTTTCCTTATTAAGAGCCGGCTCCTGCCGATTTGATTCTAGGAATTGCTCTGTAATAAAGACTCCAGGGGGCCATTAAAAACCTGGAATCAATATCGAGCTTTTACAACTTGAGGCAGGGATGTCTGCTGAAAGTGGAATCAAAGCTTGATGATAGATCATTAAATGTTACAGATACCTCTACACTGTTCTCATCCGTTGAGTGGTAGTGACAATAGCAGTGGTCCCTAACACAATGGTGCACTTCATGCCCATCTCTGCTCAGGCATTCTATTTGATTGTGAGCTTCAAACTGCCTCTTACTAGGGAGAAACTGGCATATTGTCCCCAGGAAGCATCCAGCAGGAAGATAGTTCTATAAACTGGGGTAGGGGGGTTACATTTTGTGTGTGAATAGATGATACTCTGAACCTGTTCCATGAGCTCAGATCAGTCAGTTGCCTTGCAAGGAAGCCAGAATATTACCCAGAACAGGATATAAATAATTCTAGAAGGAATAGAGCATCTTCCCAAGAGCCCCTTCATCTAAAGGCAATTAGATGAAGAATTGTAGAAGAGGCTGGGGGTGTAGCTCTGTAGTAGACTATGTGCTTATAATGTGCAAGACTCTGGGTTCAATTCCCAGCATCACACACAGACACAGACACACACAGACACACACACACAGACACACACGCACACACACACACACGCACACACACACACATTTTTGCAATGCCAAGGGTTACTTAATCCCCGGTAAAGAAAACAGGGAGAAATTCTCAGGACTATAATGGGAAAATGTGTAGAGCTCACAAAGGCAGCAGTGAGAAAACATGCTTCCCCAACTGTATGCTTAAAGCCACAGAGTGACCAGGTCTAGGTGTCCTATTGGTCCAGAAGGATAAGTCCTGGTACCTCCCTTAGTGTACAAACTTCAACAACAACAAAGAAAAGTGTCTTCTGAAGTATAATATGTCAAAATACACTATGCTGTCATGTATATCTAAAAAGAACAAATAAAATAAAAATAAGGAAACAAAAAAGAGAAGTGCCTTCAGGAAGTTTTACATCAGCTCAATTTCTGCTTTCTTCATTGGCTTCTGCTTTGGATGCAGGCTTCAATTTTTGCTGAGGTTTTATTACTTGGTTTTTGTTTTAAGTTTCTAGAGTCTTGGAGTCAGTCTCCTAGACCTCACAGAGTAGCTGATTTGATTCTATGGTGTTGAGCCATGGGGTAGGAAGCCTTATGGAGAATTCTAGAACTGTTTGTCCTAGGTTCTGGGACCATAACCAACACCACCCTGTACCACGCTGGCCTCCTTATGTCATCTCTGGTCATCTCAGGGCCCACATGGGAAGGAGCAGACCCCGCCTGCAATCTTTGACTCCTTCCTGTTCCCTCCCATCTGAGCAGTCTGATCCTGTTTCCAATCCATCAGTCACTTCTTTGTGACACAGTGAGGATTAGGATTATGGTGACAATGAGGGCAAGGGTTAGGGTGGGTCAGGATGAAGGTGAGGATGGGTCATACTCTCCCGCACAACCCTAAAAACTCAAGCTTTACCTTTCTCAGTCATTTTTTTCTCTGTGATCCTGTCTTCTCTTTGTCATTCCTTTCTCTCCATCTCTTTTTCTGTGGGTCTCTCAAATGTGGGTTGCCAGTAACCCAGAAGGTGGAATGCTCAGGCCCCACACTCCTGTGGGTCTGGAGGGAGGACTCCCTGAGAGCCCCCAGCCACTCCCACCTGCACACTGCTCGTCCTGAAGCTCACTTTGACCAGGTCAGGACTGGGTACTGGGTCCTCTGAGGCTCCCTGAGACATATCAGCTCCTTTCTACAGGGTACCATCATCTTGCCCAACCTGGCCTCCGTACTCTATGACCCTGAGTACTGGGAGACCCCGCGGCAATTCAACCCCAGCCACTTCCTGGACAAGGATGGAAACTTCGTGGTCAATGAAGCCTTCCTGCCATTTTCTGCGGGTACAAGGCACAGTGCTGGGTTCAGGTGGTAGGTGTGATGATGATGGGACAGACATAAGCAGCTGCCACCCTCTGACCTTCTTCTCTGTTTCCAGGGCATCGAGTGTGCCCAGGAGACCAGTTAGCCCGAATGGAACTCTTCCTGATGTTTGCCACCCTCCTCAGGACCTTTCGGTTCCAACTACCGGATGGGAGCCAGGGACTCAGGCTGGAATACATCTTTGGGGGCACTCTGCAGCCCCAGCCGCAGGAGATCTGTGCAGTGCCCCGCCTGAGCAGCCCCAGCCCAGGTCCTAAGGAAGAGGGCCTGTAGTCAGCTGGGCGTTTGAAGGCCTGTCCCCCACAAAAATCTTCCTCAGTTTCTCTTGGCCCTTGCAAAGTTAGAAAATGGGAAGAATAGGGGTTCATCAAGCTCAGCTGCTTGTAGTTCCCCCAACACAAGCTCTACAGGTCACAGTGGAGAGTGGACTTATCAAGGACTCTACAAAGGTAGCTCAATTTGGTTAGCTTAGTTCTTGGGTTAAGTTAGTTATGCTCCAGCAGGGAAGGATTTTGCAAGGTTAATTAAGGTTTGACATTAAGTCAGTTCAATCATGATATAAAATGGTTCATTTGTTTTACAAAGTGGCAGCCAAGTAGTTTCAGAGGGAAAGGCTTTCAGGCAAAACTATAAATATAATAATGAATGCAAATGTTATGAATACCAGAGACTGATGAGCTGGGGAAAAAAAAAAGGCGGGGGAGAAAAAAAAAAAAATCCAGCAGCCTATTTTCTGCCCTCTCCTGCCCTCTTCTGACCACTGGGAAGAAATGCAGGTCCCTGATGAACCAGGATAGGGAGAGAGCTCCCCTAATTCATCAGGCAAAACCAGCAGTCAACCTGTTTCCAGAAAATTCTTCACCAAGTGTCACCGCTGTTGACTGGTGACGAGTTCTTGCTTCTCCAATGTTGAAGAATAACACCAAAGAAGCACGCCGAGGCAAGGTCAGAGTAGAAATTAGAAGTTTATTAAAGGACAGCAGAAAAGACTTCTCCCGGAGGAAGAAGGGGACCCAAGAGGTGGAATCCGTGGAAGTGAGGTTGTTTCCCCTTTTTATAGTTTTGGTGATGGAATGTAGGTGGGAAGGCCCGAGGGGTGGGACACAGGTGGGCCAAAGAAGTAATCTGGTCAGGAAGGACTTCTGAGTCAGCACCTTTTTGCTGGGGGCTGTTCATTAACATTTCTTTGAGGTGGACTTTGGCCTAGGGCCTTTTCGGACTTCATTAACATTCCATGAGCTGTCCTGCGTTTCCCGGAATCATTGCCAGCATGGCCTCCATTTTAGATTTCACTTGGTATTAGACCCGATTTACCTAACTACACTGACTACCTAACTTTAAATCTGGCTTCACAAGGACCCCCTCTGCTTGCACCACAAGGGTCTCCAAGCTTTGAAATATTATGCCTTCAGAAAAGATTTCTTTGTTAAAAGAGAATTATTTACATTAGGAAAATGCAGATTAAAACTAAAGTGGGCTGGGGATATAGCTCAGTTGGTAGACTACTTGCTGTGCATGCACAAGGCCCTGGGTTCAATCCCCAGCACGACATACACACACACACACACACACAAAAAAAAAAACCAAAACAAAACAAACAAACTAATAAACAAAAACCTAAAGTGAGATACCACTACATATCTGTTAGAATTGATAAAAACAAAACCCTGACAACCTCAGGAACTGGGAAAGATGTCCAGCAACTATAACTCTCATACTCTGCTGGTTAGAATGTAAATTGATACAACTATGATGGAAAACAGTTTGGCAATTTCTTGTAAGAGCAAGCATTATGCTATACAATCCAGCCATCCCAGTCCTAGGTATTTGTTACCCCAAACAGGTGAAATATGTGTTCTCATAAATGAATATTATATGATTCCACTTCTATGATATTCTTGAGAAGGTAAAACTGGAGGAACAGAAAACAGTTAAATAGTTGCCAAGTTGCCAAGGTCTGGGGTAGGGTTGAATGTAGACAGACAGACACAGGGAACTTTCTAGGGGAATGGAAATATTCTGTCTCCATTGTGGTGATGGTTATATGACAAAATGTGTTTGTCAAAACTCATACAAGTATGGGGCGAGGCTGTAACTCAGTGGCAGAGCGCTTGCCTAGCAGCTTGCCTAGCATGTATGAGGCACTGGGTTCAATCCTCAGCACCACATAAAAACAAACAAACAAACAAACAAAACTCACGTGGGGGTTTTTAGCTCCCTGTTCCCTCCTGACCTCTGGCCGCCCACACCCAGCCCTCCCTTGCAGGAGGACAATCAGACACGCCAGGGAGAACAGTAAAAGCAGGATCTCATTTAAGGAGAAAACACACACAGCTAATATAATGTACAGGAACCAATCAGGGTAAAGGTCAGCAGGGTGGGGAGAATTTACATCTACACCCATCCTACAGGCAGTAATGGGAGACCCAAGCTGTCTGTGAGGGCAGAAGGGTTCTGAGCCTATCCTAGAGGTGGTCGGATTCTTCATCACAACCCACGGCAATGCCTTCTGGCTAATCGCTAGGTGCTCTCTTAGCCACATGTGGCCCCAGGACTGGGAAGCGGGTAGCAGCCAGCAAGTTAAGTTTCCTCTTTTCTGATGCAACATGTCCTACGTTACATCATGCCCTACAACCTCATACAACTGCACATTTAAAGTGCTATTGTGTATGTATTTTATCTCAATAAACCTGACTTGTAAAAAAAAGAAATGCTTTATATTTCTCTGTTGTGTTATTTAAAGCAGGGGAAATGTGGCTCAGTGGTACAGCACTTGCCTGATATTCGCAAGGCCCTGGATTTGATCCCCAGCAATAATAATAATGATAATAATTTTAAAATAATAAAAGAGATGAATACAAATGAAGCAACATTTCCCACTAGTAGGCTATGGGTCATTATTGCTACACTGGAAGGACTCCTAACAGAAATAGGGAAATGTGATCTATTAATTCATGACTGACCTTTCTGTAGGTAAATATAGAAGTTATACTAGGCTTTTTGAAATTTTGAAACTTTCCAACAGACATTCTATTTTTGTGTGGAAACGTACACAAAGCCTGGGGAGTCCAGATTGGGACACATTGGACAAGTGGGGTCCCCAAAAGTAGTAGAAAGTTTGGGTTCTTATATGAGGACATTCCTGTCCTGATCTGGAAGCTGTTTGTGACCCAGGCAGGATCTGGGGCAGAGGTAACAAAACTGGGCCCTAATTCAACTGGTTCTAGCCTTGCTCTGTCAGCCTGTCCCTATTAGAGACCCTGCCTGGAGCTTATAGCACCTTGAACACCCGTCACCCCCACCATCCAGCCTCCCTTCTTTGCTCCTTCCTGCCTCTATGTTATTCTATTGGAAGTTCAACTCCTTTGGAAGCTTTCCTCATATGGGTTTTGACTTTGGTTGAAGTTGTAGTTTTGCTCTCAATACCCAACTCCTGGCAGCTTGCCAAGAATGTGTGAGGCATTGAGTTCGATCCTTAGCACCACATAAAAATAAACAAACAAACAAAAAACCTCATACAACTGTACATTTAGAGTGCTCAGTTTCTTCCTATGTCAAATGGAGCTGTCCCTTAGAATTATTTTGAGTATGGGCTGAGGTTGTGGCTCAGTGGGAGAGCGCTTGCCTCACACATGTGAGGCACTGGGTTCGATCCTCTGCACCACATAAAAATGAATAAATAAAATAAAATTTAAAAAAAGAATCATTTTGAGTGACAGTACTCAGCATAGAGTCTGGAGTATGATTAATGTTGGTAGGATCGCTTTCTCCCATATAACACCCATAAGGCTCTATGCATCTTTGTTTATGACCATAAAATAATGTAATGATGATGAGTTTCCCTCTTGGTTTCCAAGTGATCTGTCACAATTTGAGTGCCATGTGTGCTGGTGAGAGAACTGGGTAGCCAATATATACAAAGTCATTTAATCATTGAAGTTATCTAGACTTATAGAAATGAGAGCCAGGATCTTGCCCATAAACAAAGAAAAAGTGTCAGAATATCAAAAAGCCTCAGTTTCCTCATCTGCAAAGTGGAATAATAATGATACCTCATTTACTTGATATTAAGACTGAATTAAATAATATACTGAATGCAAAATACCTAGCACAATACTTGATAATACTAAGTGCTCATTAAATGGCAATGAAAATCATAAGTACTCCTTGCCAGGATCACAGTTAGATCCCTCTTCCACTAGATTCTTCCACTCATCTTCTCAGCTGAATGACCCTTGGATATCCCCTGAGGACATTGCTTCTCCTGCAGACTGAATGAAGGCTGCTCATTTTCCTGTGTCAGTTCAGGTTCTGTCAGGGAACAGCACCGTCATTCACTCAAATTGAGCAACAAGGAAGAGTTTAGTAACAGAAGACAGAAGCCAATGCATGTGGCTTAAGGAGGAAAGGAGTGGGAAGAATAAGTGCTCTACTTCATTCTCTGAACTCCTGTTCCTGCCTATAATTGGCAGAACCCATTTGGAAGCCAAAGTGCAAGAGAATCCATTGATGTGGCCCATAAAGCTTCATATGAGAGTGATCTGGAAGAGGAAGCAAAGAATATTTAGCACAACCCAGGACCACATCCATTTGGTTCTGGAGGTAGACGACATCCTCCTTGTGCCCTAATGAGTCTTCCAGAGTGATTACTTGTCACTTTTTATCAATTCAGTAGTTTTGGTGCTTTCCATCAGAATCAGATAAAGGCACAACTGCTAAGAAACAAGACTCTTTATATTGGGACTTCTTGCTGGAGCAGAAGGGAGACACAGCACTAACCAAGAGAGTGTCAATACGCTCTTTGGACAAAGAGATAGCTGGTATTATTCATGTAAAAGGATGGTGGTAGGAGTGGCCTAGAGTTTCAGAATTGGATTTAGGGGCATTTATGAAGGTGTTTTCTTTTCTTCGGTTTTCAGCCGGGAGGGAGGGGTAGTGTGCTAGATGTTGCATCTTTCATGTTGAAACCTTGTCCTGCATAAACATCTTTGCCCTGTGATGAGTTGCTGTAACTGTTAAGAGAACATACAGATAGGGTATAGAAGAAAACACAAATTGTTTGAGTAACAAGGTAAGGGTACTGGGAAATTGCTATTTCAGTGACTGCTCAACATTTTTATCTTTATGTTGTTTATCCTGAGAGAGTAGAAAAAGGCACCTATGTTCTTTTAAATTTATTTCATTTGTTCTTTTTAGTTTTACATGACAGTAGAATGTATTTTTGAGATATCATATATAAATGAAGTGTAACTTCCCATTTTTGTGGTTGAACATGATATGGAGTTACACTGGTTATATAATCATATATAAACAAAAGAAAGTTATGTCTGATTCATTTCTATTGTCTTTCCCAATCCTATACCTGCTTTCTTCCCCTCAATCCCCACTGTCCAATCTAGTGAACTTCCCCTCTCCCCACTCATCGTGAATCAGCATTTTATATCAAAGAGAACATTTGGCCTTTGTTTTTTGGGGATTTGCTTATTTCACTTAGCATGATAGTCTCTAGCTCCATCCATTTACTACCAAATGCCATCATTTCATTCTTCTTTATGGCTGAGTAATATTCCATTATGTATATATACCACATTTTCTTTATCCATTCATCTATTGAAGGGCACCTAGGTTGGTTCATAGCTTAGCTATTGTGAATTGAGCTGCTACAAACATTGATGTGGCCGCCTCTTCTATAATATGCTGATTTGAGTCCTTTGAATATATACTGAGGAGTGAGATAACTGGGTCAAATTGTGGTTCCATTCTAAGTTTTCTGAAGAACCTTCATACTGCTTTCCAGAGTGGTTGCACCAATTTGCAGTCCTACCACCAATGTATGAGTGTACCTTTTCCCTCACATCCTCACCAACATTTATTGTTACTAGTTCTTGATAATAAGGCACAGGCTTTTGAGAGCTAACAAATCATAAGTTAAGGTGGGGGAGCAGAGAAAAACACATACTCTTTTAATAGTTAACAGGCTATAAGTTAAGGTACCTAAAGTGCATTTGCCATTTTTGGGGGGCTGGCTCATTTCCCCCTCCAAGTTTTCATTCTCTTAATCTTAAGGAGTGCTGCTTTTCATGGAGGGTCCTGACTATCTTACACTGAAAGCCTTGAGTACATATTTTTCCTCTATTAAGACTCTGTCTTTTATCTCTAACACCATTTAGCACTATTAGTTAGCACTAATAATGATCTCACCACTGCCTCTCCTTCAGTGAAACCTTAGGATTCCATTCTAAGTCCTGGTGACCCCAAATTCATGTGAATCAGTCAACATCTAACACTTAGTTTCTGGACTTCCTCACCTTCAGTGACTTCCAGTTTCTTTTGTCTTCAGTCATCAGTCCTATAGCCACACCCAAGTTCTTGACAGAACCTAGAGAAGGCCCCTCTCCACTGAAATTGAGAATCCACAGACCCTTGTCAAGAACTGTGAAGGGTCTGATATTATGTCCTCCCCGATACAGGATGATGGCCTGTTACAGTTTTAGTTGTGCTGGTGAAAAACAATAACAACAACAGCAAAACACAAAAGTCCTGGATCAGAGATTAAAGGTAATTTGTTATTCATACCAAAAGCATTAGAAAGATTATTCAAAAATTTCTGCTGGTTTTTTGAGTCCCAATCCCCACGAGCAATGCCCATGGGGCTAGATGACACCTGCAAACTCAGTGGGTGGAATTATAGGAAAGGAATGCTGAGTTTAGGAACCAGAATATTTTATAATGAGTAGTACACATCCCTGTGCTCCATGATGTAATGCTCTTTTTCTTCCAATATTATACACAAACTTTCCCTTTGCTTTGGAGGAAAACATTATGTCTACCTTCTAAGGTTGTTAGCTGGTTTAGATTAAAAATTTAATATAAAATAGTAGATTCCTCAAGCTCACTGTTCTTCAGTCAGATGCAAATCCATAACATGTTAACATATATCTGGGCCACGGTATTATCAGGGTGGGACTTGAAAAGAACAAGGGGAACACAGGCAAAATCGAGGATTATGATGCTTGCTGTGTTGTGATGATAAAGTCTTTTGACTTTGACCCAGGAGTCTCCAGTCTTTGGCTGGCATCCAACCTTTTAGCTGGCAAATAAAGTAAAATCAAACCCTTGATACCTATGACATACCAAAAGTGAATTTATTTTGGTTTTTCAAACAAGTCATGCCCTAGGAGACATCACATATGTTATTCTCTCTGCCCAAAATGTTTCAGTCCTTCTCTTGTTGACCTCTGTCTGTTTCTCTGGGAAGCCTTTTTCTGCAGCCTCCCATTCCCCATCACTTGACTGAGTTATATCCCCCTCTTCTGAATCTCACAGAGCCTTGTGTTTCTCTAATCATAGCACTTATCACAATGTATTGTAATTGTTTATTTACTTGTTCCTTTCTTCCCCAACACTGTAGGAACTTTGTGATGTTAAAGGTAGTATCTTCTAAATTATATTCCCAGATTTAGATATATTGTAGGTGCTAAGTAAGCATTTTCAGAATGAATGAGGTGTTATAGAAAATGCATAAAGCAGTATAAAAGTACAAAGAAAGAACACTGAAATCAGAGTGGAGGTCTGGGAAAGGGCTCCAGAATCCATGACATTTGAGGCTGATCTGAAGGATGAGTTGGTTAGGTTGAAAAGCTTGCAAAGAGAAAGGTGTTCAGGCACTGAGAATGATATAAGAATGCACAGAAGTGGAAATAGTGCCTTTGAGAGACTACCAATGATTTAGTGTGGCTGCAACTAGGGTCAGAGTGATGGGGAGGCAGGAAATAAACCAGGCTGAGGAGCAGGGAATCTGGATTTTCATTTCATCTCAAGCTTGGACTTTTGGTTAAAGATAAAAGGCACATCCTTCCACGTATATTGTGACAATATAACATTAAATAGTAAGAAATAATTGCCATTTAAGATAACTTGGGTTTGGTGGATTGGGGAATGTAGCTAAGTGTTACAGTGCTTGCCTAGCACACGTGAGGTCCTGGGTTCAATCTCTAGTACTAAACAGGACAAATAATACAAATGAAAACTTGGTTTGCAATGTTGGTTCCGAGGTTCACCCCCCCCCACACACACACACACTTTTTTTTTTTTTTTTTTTTTTTAATATTTATTTTTTAGTTCTTGGCGGACACATCCTTGTTTGTATGTGGTGCTGAGGATCGAACCCGGGCCGCACGCATGCCAGGCGAGCGCGCTACCACTTGAGCCACATCCCCAGCCCCACACACACACTTTTTTTTCCTTTTATGGTACTGGGGATTGAACCCAGAGGGGCTTTACCACTGAGCCATATCCCGAGCCCTTTTAAAAAATTTTTCAGACAGGGTCTCGCTTAATTCCTGAGGCTGGCTTCAGCCTCCTGAGCCGCCGGGATTTCAGGTGTGCGCCACTATCAGGGACCAGTTTGGTAACTTGGGGCCAGTCACTTTGCTGAGCCGCTGAAGCAGTGATGAATGTATCTACTTCAAGAAGTGTTTTGTAAAGATTAAATGTGATAAAATGCCTGGTACACGGCAATACTCAATAATGTTAGTTTTCCCTTTTATTTTCCTTCCAGGCCTCGTCTCCGTCTTCCTCATCCGCAGACGACGCACGCCAAGCCGCTCTTCGGGAGGTTTCTGAGACCCCCGCTTAGCAGAGGAAGAACGACGCAGCACCAGTCAGGTACTGGTACTTCGGACCAGTCCCGCCTCCGCTGCGCCGCGTGGTGGCGCTCTAGGATGTTCTTCAGTGCTCTATGGTTCTTCCTTCGCCCCGGAAGTGGTTACGCGTCGGGGTTAGTAAGGTCGGGCCATGGTGGGACAGAGGTTGGGAAGATGGCGTGGCGAGGCTGGGCACATAGAGGCTGGGGCTGCGGCCAGGCGTGGGCTCCGCCGAGGGGTGGCCGCAGCTGCAATGAGCTCATTACCGCCCTGGCCCCGCCGCGGCTGCTCGGACGCAGGTAATGGCTTCTCCAGGCTTGTAGCTTCTGGGTCCCTGAACTGTGGCCGCGCATCCTCGGGGACAGAGGCCATCCGGGGCGTTCATCCCTTTCTTACTTGCTTTCTCCCCGTCCTCTACTACTTTGGCCTTCGTTCAGTTCCTTGGTGTGCGTCGTGAGCTGCCCCGGCTTAATCCCCTGCTGAGTCCGGGCTTTCCACATTCCTGTTGGGAGAGAAATGATGGGAAGAGGAGCTAACAGTTGAGGGCTAATTGCTGCCACACTTAATAATCCTGAGAGGAAAATATTGAACCTAGTTTTTAAGTTGTTTTTAACAAGCAGTTGTATAGTTGGTAGAACAGTAGAGCTGAGATTTTATATTCCATCAGTCGGGGTATTAAGCCTGTGTTTCACTACGGCCAATTACCTTCTTTAGCGTTTAGACGGCCAAGAGAGGACGGAGTCAGAGGAAAACATCACTGTGCCTCTTGCAAAGTCCTAAGAGACTTTTCTGCTGAATTGAGACAGCGAAGGAAAGCCACCTAACGTGCCCGAGTAGAAGCTGTGTGAAGGGTATGGTCTAACAGTAATTGCTGGTTTTGCATTAAGATAAATTCTAAATTGAGATGATAAATCCCTCAACAGTCCAAGAATCTAATATGTATTGACTTTGAAATTTCATTCCAGTTTTTTTTTTTTTTTTTTTTTTGGTACTGGGGATTGAACTCGGGAGCCACATCCCCAGCCCTATTTTGTATTTTATTTAGAGACAGTGTCTCACTGAGTTGCTTAGCACCTCGGGGTTGCTGAGGCTGGCTTTGAACTCTGTCCTCCCATGTGGCTGGGATTAGTGCCTGCCTTATCCAGATTTTTAATCCTCTTAATTTCTGACTTGGTTAGATGGTTGTCTCAAATCCACCTGATGGGAGCAAGGACCCTGAGTTGTTCATCAACTTCTGAGCTCACCAGTGGTAAATAACTAAAGCTTCTATACGTTGAAGCTATTGTGTAATCTTGAGCATCGCCTGGAGGGTTTACAGAGTTTGTCATTTCCCATGCTTCACCCTAAACCTATAAAATCAGAATCTGGAGAGGGATAGGAAGAATGGAAGAACTAGTATTAAGTACAAGCACTCCAGCTGAATTTTATTAGGCATTTGTGAAAAACTTTCATACAATGTATCTTAGCTTAATGATACTGTATCCTGGAGCTGAGGAGATCAGGTGGAGGTAGTGAGATTAAAAATAGTCCTGATACTATTTAATCTGATACTGTTTAACTCCCTTTTGAAATTCCGTGGTTTGAGGGCTAAGAAAGAATGAAAGAATAAGAGGCTGAGCGAGAGCTGAGGCAGGATGACTAAAAGTTCAAAGTCAGCCTTAGCAATTTAGTGAGACCCTAAGCAATTTAATGAGACCCTGTCTCAAAATATTTAAAAAGGCCTGGGGTTGTGGTTCAGTGGTTAAGTGCCCGAGCACCAAAAAAAAAAAATCAGGAAAAGAAATGTTTAGGAAGAATTCTAACTTGATTAATGAGGAGCTTCCAATAAAAACTGGCTGTAAAGACCATTTGGAACAACAATGAGCAAGAAATGTGTGATGATGAAGATTAACACCTGATTTTTTTAAAAGCTTGCTACTTATGTGGAAAGTTTGAAAGTGACATTTTTGTGGTTGTATATAAAAATGTGCTTTACTTGAAAATGTGAGTAAGCCTGAAATGGCATTTGCTCCTTGTCTCTGGAAACAGGCACTTAAAGTTAATAGGGAATATGAATTACCTTCTATATAACCTTTATTAGGTCTGCTTTGAGTTCTTCTGGTTCTAAAATCAGTGTGTAGAATAATGATTCAGTCCATGTGACTGATGTAATGGGCCTGAAGAGGGGCCAGGCATTGTAGGTGGTGATACAAGAATCTACAAACTTATGCAGATCCAGGGTGCCCACCAAGAATGATTTCTACATTTTTAAAGGGTAAAACAAAAAAGTAAGATGTAACAGATTTCAGTCCAAAAAGACTAAAACATTTACTATCTAACCTTTTCATAAAAAAACTTCACGCTCTTCAGAAATTCTGTTATCAAGCTTCTGGCAGAACTTCTGAAAAACATTACTTAGGTTTGAAAATAGACCTGCATAATTTGCTGATTGTATGAAACTAAGGGAAGAAAAAAGTTGACTGTAGCACCTACATAAGGATTAATTTTTTTTTTTTAGATTGAAGTGACAATCTTAAATATATTTAGGTAAGACACTTGGCAAATTAGTAAATCAGGTGTGTTAAATTACTTTCCCTGCTTAACCCATCATTATTTAAGGCTCTTTTTTCTCTTTCCTCACAACTGGGGATATAACTTATGGTAGAATGCTTGCTTACGTTTTCTTAAAACTGATCTTTTGGTGGGTGTATTAGGGATTGAACCCATCCCTAGTACCCCCACCAAAAGATCAGTTTTAAGAAAATTTAGGATTTCTCCTCAGCCCAAATATATTTATTTTGTTTTAAATGGAATGAATTTGATCTGTGTGCTTAGATACATCTTGTCTATTTTCAATATTAGGCCTTTCCTACTTAGTTTTGTTCATATAGAATTTAGTAACAGATACTAGCACTGACCCATATGTATATTTATCAACTTCTGAGCTCACCAGTGGTAAATAATTAAAGCTTTATTATCACATTATCTTCATCTTCAAACTTGTAAAAACAATTCATAGTGAAACTATTATCTCACCAGTAAGCCAAATATATGGATATTTTTTATTATATGGATATTTTCAAATATATGGACTTTTTCTATTTAAAAGTTATGGGATCATATTAAGAACAGAACCATAACAATTGTGTGGCTACTAGAAACTCAAGAATCCAGAGCTCTGGTGGTAAAGTGCCCTGAGCTCAATCCCCATTTCAAAAAAGTAGGAACCGATCTTACCTGGAGGATCAAATTCACCCTGCTGCAGGCCATAGTTTGTCAACCTCTAATTTAAAACCTCAGAAATGTATACTCTCAAATGTATCCTGCCCCAGAGACTAGTAAATTGGAATGTGAGTTTAATGAGATCCCCAGGTGATTTGTATGTAGACTAAAGTTTTCCCCAAACCCTGGCAGCACATGAGAACTACCTGAAGACCTTGAGAAAAACCACTGAGGGCCTGGCCCCACTCCTAGAGGTTCCAGTTTAATTAATTCAAGCTGGGACCATGGTATGGCATTTTTAAAGAGAAATTCTAATGTGTGATTAACATTGAAAATTATTGCTTTAGACTAAATCTTCAGAATCTTAAATGCCACTACTGGTATGTGGATTAAAAAACATGGCTTTGGTATCTTGCAGCTCGCTTTATTCAGAGTAGGAGTTGATTTCCTTATTCCTTGAAGTTGGCCTTGTGACTTCCTTTGACCTGTAGTATGTGGCAGAAATATTACTAGGGGAGGCCTAAAGTCCAGAAGCTCAAGAGGCCTTGCAGCTTTTGCCCTTTTGGACATTCCCACTGCCATGGCAGACGCCCTTTCTAGACTACCAAATTCTGGGATTGTGCAGAGAGCGAGCTAGCTGACAACCAGCACTAAGGCTTCAGAATAAGGAGTGACACCTTCTTAGATTCCCCAGCTCCAGGCAAACAGTCTGATTATTGGCTGTTTGAGTGACCCAGGTGAGACCAGCAGAACTGCCCAGCTGAAGGCAGCTAACTGGCAGAATCATGAGAAATAATAAACTGTGGTCTTAAGTCCGTTTTAGAGTGGTTTGTAACGCAGTATTGAGGCAACTCGGAAAGGTGCCGCCAAATCAGGATCTGCTGACTAAAGAAAGATCTGTGCTGCTTCCACCATTATTTTTGGTAGCAAATACGATGCCTCAAATCTTTTTACTAAACTCAGTTTTGAATTCAAGTGAAATGCCAGTGTGTCTCATTAGCATCTTATTTACATCTGAAACCCTCACTACAAGGGGACTTGGGGAATAGTTCTTGGCTTTCCACTGTGTACCTTTTGAATGCATCCTAGGCAATAGATTCAGTGAGCCAAGACATAGTATTGAATTTTATTCTGTATGTCCAAATGTAATTTTCTGTATCTACATACACACTTAATTATATATACTGTATCTGATAAGTTTTGAACTTAGCCCTGGGATCAGCTTGTTTAACACTCTTGTTAAGGTCCTCAACTCTGTGCTTGTTTCTAATGAGATTCACAAGGTAAATAGTGTAAGCAAAAGATCTGACTTTGCTTCTAGATTCCCACCCTAGTGTCTGTGTTTCTTTCCAAACATTGTGCTTCAAAATATTTTTTTAATATTTATTTATTTAGTTAGTTAGTTTTAGATGGACACAATATCTTTATTTTTATGTGGTGCTGAGGATCGAACCCAGTGCCTCACGCATGCCAGGCGAGCGCGCTACCACTTGAGCCGCATCCCAAGACCCTGTGCTTCAAAATTTTAAGTGAATGAGATGTGGAAGAAGTAATCTTTCACTAGATTTGGTTGATTAATTTAAGCTGTTGGCAATATAAAAGATTCATACTTTGTATTTCTTGGTATAGTAAGAGAAATGAAAGGAACCACCAATACAACTTGTCTCTATAGTAAACATGTTCTGGTTACTTTGTCAGACCCTGTTTTGGTCCCCAGTGGCATTTTGTTTTGATTACTTCTTTGTTTACCAGATCTAAGTTACTTTGGAGTTTTTTAAAATATTTATTTATTTTTTTAGTTTTCAGTGGACACAACATCTTTATTTTATTTTTACGTGGTGCTGAAGATCGAACCCAGCGTCCTGCACATGCCAGGTGCACGCTACCGCTTGAGCCACATCCCCAGCCCCTGGAACATTTAATAGAAATCAAATCAATTGCAAAGACTTAACATCTACCATTTGAAATATCAGTTGGGATTTCATTTGGCTGAAAGTAAACTGATGGTTTGTTTAGACAAGTTATTTTAAGTATTATGAGATTATTGTAGTTAAGTGACTATTGTTGCTTGGTAGCTCAAAAAATGTCAAGGTTAATATCTAAATCCTTGGGTCTTTCTCTTGATGTTTAAGATAACTGCTTAGCTTAAGGCATTGTTCAAGGCAGAAAAAAGGGAGTGGTTGTGTTTGATAGAGACAGACATAAGTGATATGTCTTTATCAGGTAAGCAAAACCTTTCCAAGAGGTTCTTGAAAAATCCCTAAGTCTCAGTTAGGCAGAGTTTTGTGTGATTTGGCCACACCTAACTTCAGGAGAGGCTGAAAAATTGAAGATATTTATCTTTCCTGGTCACTACAGAAAAAGCAGGCAAGGAGAGAGGATTGGAAATAATTTGAATTTAGCCATTCAACAGTGTTTGCTAAAGGATATTCTTTCACAAGACTTTTAACAGGATTTCAAAAGCATTTAGATTTAGAGCAACATTAGCATTGTTTGAGTAAGTTCTTAACTTTCTATAATAGATGTATTTGAAAGAAATATCACTTATTTGAGAATAAATTCTGAATTATATAAACTTTCCAGTGAAATTACTTTATCACCACACTCCTTGCTACATGATTTCTGAGATGAACTGAGTGGGCTCAGTGTTGAGGAGAGAGGGTAGTCTACACATGTGATAGTATAGTGGACATACCATTTTTGAGTATAATTGCTTCCAAGATACCTCCACCTAGATATCCTACAAGCATATTTTTTTATGCTGAAAATATTTTGAGGCATACTTTACATATTGTACAATATATAAGTATTAACTTTAGAGCCAGTGAAGTCTGATAAATATGTATACCTGTGCTACCATTCATCTAAATCAGGGCAAAGAACAATTTCCATCACCCTAGAAAGTTCTCTCACCCCTTTTTAGTAAAGTCACACCTACTCCAGGCAGCCATTCTGATTTTTAGTGCAACATGTTAATTAGTGTGCCTGTTTTTCAACTTCATATGCCTGTTTTTCAACTTCATATGTAAATCACAGACCAAAATATATTTTGTATATTTTATAATTTGAATATTCTTTTGTTTGACTTCTTTTGCTCAGTTTTTTTTTTTTTTTTTTGGTGGGGTCAGGGACCAGGAATTGAATCCAGGGGCATTTAACAAAACACCCTGGAGTCACATCCCAGTCCTTTTTTTTTTTAATTTTTTGAGACAGAGTCTTGCTAAGTTGCTGAGGTTGGTTTTGAACTTGTGATCCTCCTACCTGGGCCTCCCTAGCTGCTGGGATTACTGTGCGGGGTTTGCTCATTGTTTTTGAGAGTTCTCCCTGAGATATGATCATCAGGTGAAGGTTTTCTTTTAGCCAAGTATAGTACTTAATTATATGAATCTATCACAGATTATTCAATTCCTTGTTCATAGAAATGTAAGTTCCAGTTTTTAGCAATAAAAAGCTCCATGACCTCAGCATCTTCTAGTCTTCTTTTGAAGCTGTTAGCTTTTCTTATCTTAGTAAATAGTCCCACTTTCCTTTCAGATAGTCAAAGTAAGACTAACAGACTGTGTGTGTGTGTGTGTGCGCGCGAGCGCACAAATGAGTATGCATAAGAGCCGACACTACTCCCTTTATCGCATCCAATGCCTCATGCAAGTGAGGCAAGTGTTCTACCCAGAGCTACATTCCAGACCTAACTATCATTTTAACTCCTTTCTTCTAATGGATTATTACTAACTTGTTTATTAGGAGCTATGCTTGGTGGTAAAGATACAAGGACTACAACACTATAATCTAGTAGGATTAGAGGCAGTGATTGAGATAAACATTATAATCGATTTAGAACTCTGGAAGGGCACAGGAGAGATCCTTGAAGCCTGGGGGAGTTAAGGAAGACTTACTGGAGGAGGTCATATTCTGAAAGGCACAAAAAAGTTGGCTGGACAAAGTAGGTACTAGAATAAGGAAGTAGTGTTGTCATAGGCAGATGAAGGGAACAACAAAGAATTCAATATAATTCATATAATTAAGTACTACACAATATAATGGGAGTAAAAATGGTTTGGGGTGGTAAAGAATTGCTGAGAGGAGGGCGAACATATAAAGGGATGTGCTGAAAAAGTATTTTGGGGTTTATTTTTTGTAAGTCATCACATATGAGTTGCAGTAGAGGGTGTATTGTGGGGTTTAAAGCAGGGGAACATTATGTTTGTGGGTAATACAATGTGAAGGATGAATTTGGAGTGTGGAATATTAAAAGGGATATTAGCTAGGAAATGGTACAGTGTTCTAGACAGAAGTGATGGGCTAAGAAGTTGTATTGGAATTAGGGAAAGATTTTTAGTCCTGTGAGAGGCATTTGAGGAACTATTGAATGAAGAACAGTGATGTGAAGAAAGAACATGGGACATGTTAAAAAGTATGTAAGTTCAGTAAGCCATTGGTGTATTTTAGGCACAAAGTAAGGGACCAGACTAGGAATGAAAAGCATTTTTTTTGTTGACAGAGTTGGTTTTTAATTGGATATTAAGAGTAAAAGTGAATTCCAAATGACATATTTTAACCTCTGTGACTGATAGAACTGAGAGATAAGTCAGAAAATGGAACTGTTTGTAGAAGCGAGTGAGTTAGTTTCCATGTGAATATATTGGTTTTAAAGTAAGGGGAGCACTGTAAGAAGCTGGCCGGTTGGCCTGGCTTCCCTCCCCTGCCTATAGGGATGGGTGGGCTGGCAGGCTGCCCTGAAGCGGTGGGGAGGTGAGGTACTTCTGTGAAACTACTCTGTCCCAGACTGCAGACTGCATGTGGAAGAAAACTCTTGCATGCAATCCTTTTGGGTCCTTCTTCAGGTTCCTGTGGAATCAGGCCAGATGCCAGAATTGGGAGAATTGTAGGAAAGCTGACATGGAAGATAAAAACACCTGATTTGTTGAGAGCCACAGTTTAGTCGGAATGACGCCTGGCATTTTTGCCAGAGGGAATGGTTGAAAGGTGACCCTGCTCCGGGATTAGGGCGGATCCTGTTGCCTTGGTCACCCACTACTTTGGAGTTCCCATGGGGTTCTGAGAGAATTGGCGCACGGAGCCCTGTGGAGGGAGTGTGTTCCCAGAAAGTGTGTGTAGAGTGCCGGTGAGAGTTCGGGAATAAAGAGTTGCTGTTTGAACCTACAAGGCTTTGTGGCGGCTCAGTTATTTTGTGCCCAGCCAGACTGTGGCACTGATTAGCTAAGTAAAGTTTTCAATTATGTGCCAAAACACTTTGAGACTTCTGATTTATAGAACTATGCATTTTATAGAGGCATCAGAAAACTAAATGATTGGGTTATTTTCTTTCTCAAAATTAATTGAAGCATGAGGGTGGGGTGCCTCAGATGTACAAGGCCCTGGGTTCAATCCCCATCACCATATTATAAATTTAAAAAATTAATTAAAGCAGATACTTGGGAGAGTCCTTATAGGACAGTTTTTTTTTTTTAATTTAATTTAATTTAATTTTATTTTTTAAGAGAGAGTGAGAGAGATAGAGGTAGAGAGAGAGAGAGAATTTTTTAATATTTATTTTTTAGTATTTGGCGGACACAACATCTTTGTTTGTATGTGGTGCTGAGGATCGAACCCGGGCCGCACGCATGCCAGGCGAGCGCGCTACCGCTTGAGCCACATCCCAGCCCCCCCCCTTTTTTTTTTTTTTTGAGATAATGCAATACTAGCAATATTTGATCTAACCAGTCATTTGAGCAATTCACATAGTAGACACAGAAAACAATAAAAGAATTGAGTGATAAAACCAGGACACCAAAACAAAACAAAAAATGATGAAACTTGTGAACAAAGAACAAAAACATAAACAATAGCAATGCTCAGAACTCCAGTGCAGAAGAAAGGGGTGATAAGCAGGCTGAAGACATTTTGCCTTTAGTCCTTAAAGAGGTAAACAAAAGTCTGTATTTGAAATTTTGATTCTTATGAGAAAACAAAACATACCTCTAGATGGGCATAAGGCTGATGAAATCCCAGAAGGTCTCTTCACTCCTCATAACATTTAGCCACTGCAGGAGTGCCAAATAAATTGTAGCGAAGAGGTCCTGAGAAAGCACTTTGAGACTACTGTGATTAACACATTGTTATGTTCAAAAATAGCAGAAACACATGTTAAAGATCTGTAAGCAGCATTCGAGAAGAAACCCTCTGGGATTTTTTCCAGTTTTTTCCATTATGAGGTGTGGATGTAGGAGGGGAAGAGCACCTTCCTGTGTTGGTAAGGTTTGTAGATAAATCTCATAAAATGAGAGGAATTTTTGGTCTTACTGCCTTAGGAAGTTAATGAAGAAATTTTGGCTGTGAAATTTCACACTATGATAACTGAGAAGTGGGGACTACATATGGAGTATTGTCATGGCCAGGCTTACATTGTTTCTAGCAAATTCTATTCCAAAATGAAAGTTGCTGCTTCAAGACTTTTCAAGAAATATCCCCAAGCTATCTACACACTCTGCTCTTCCTATACCTTAAACATGTGGTTTGTAAAATCTGTGCCCCTGGGGCTATCTATTGCATTAGGAATAATGAAGAAAAGTCTTTTTCCCATCCATAACTCTTTTAGAACTTGACAATGCAATTTCTGTTCTTTTTCAGAATAGTGAGGAAACTGGTAAAGAACTGAAGGAAATTTGCCATTCTCAGTGGACAGGCTGGTGTGATGTTTTTGAAATTTTTATTTATTTTTTGGGGGGCTACTGGAGATTAAACCTAGGGGTGCCTAACCCTTTTATATATATATATATTTTTTTTTTTTTAAATATTTATTTTTTAGTTGTAGTTGTATTTTAGAGATAGGGTCTCACTGAGTTGCTTAGGGCCTTACCAAGTTGCTGAGACTGGCTTTGGCATTGCGATTCTCCTTGCTCCAGCCTCCCAAGCCACTGAGATTATAGGTGTGTGCCACTGTGCCTGGCCCTTTTGCAATTTTAGTGGGCCTCGGGTAAGTGGGTTTTGTTTTTTTTTTGGTAGTTGTAAATGGACAGAATGCCTTTATTTGTTTATTTTTATGTAGTGCTGAGGCTTGAACCCAGTACCTCACACTTGCTAGGCAAGCACTCTGCTACTGAGCTACAGCCCCAACCTGCAAATGTTTGTTTTATGTTTAGATGTTGTCTATGTAGTAACACAAATATTAGGTGGAATAACTGTATAGCTGGCTGAGCATCTGTACTCTGTTGTGCAGCAAGAGATTTTTATTTCATTGTTACCATTTGCTGTTTTAACAAAACATTTTGTCTTTTACAAGAGCCTTTGGGGAAAAATCTCCAGGGACAAACCTCTGATATATTCTTTGCTCCCAGCTTGAATACAATGCTACATTGACTCAGGAAGTCATGGAAAATATTGAAGTTTATCATGAGTTTTGGTTTGAGGAAGCAACAAATTTGGCAACCAAACAATATTCAAATGAAACTCCCTGAGAAATTTTGTAGGTGTTGGCAGGGTAACTTGGAAATTTAACTAACCTCTGAAAGTTATTATTAAAGAAACTGTAATGTTCCAACAGTGGAGCACATCATTCAGGAACTTAAGGCACTCTTCTGAAAAGATATCTTTTATCTCTGGTACCTTCAGTCATGGGATAGCTTAAATTCAATACATCAGAGGAGCATCATACTTATGTATACAAAAATGACTTGCCTTATCCTGACATGCTCTTCAGCCAAACTTCACTGTTGAAGAATCAAATGGAAACACAGAGGGAAGATATAAAGCTTCCATCTACCATTTATGAGGCCCTCCATCTGCCTGATGTCATGTTTCTTCCTAGTACATATGCCTGCAATGAAGATTGAGAATGAGCACTATGAAAATGTACAAAAGCATCTCAAAACATACTTGAAGAACACTTTGACAGATCAAAGGTCAAGTAACTTGGCTTTGCTTATCATAAATTTTGATGTAAAATATGACCTGGATTCAATGGTAGACCATATCAAACATTTAAGAGCTTCCTATAGATAATTCAGAAACTATTGAAAATATTTAAGAGACTTTTAAAATGGACTTTCTCTTATATTTGGAAGAAAAGCTATATGGTATATGTAGGCCCCTTAATCACTGAATATCTTTGCCTACAAGCTTCCCCTGTTTTAAAAAATAAAAAACAAAACTCCTGATAGTCAAAAGTCAACACTAGGCTTCATTGTAACATTTCATAAGATGCATTTTCTCCTATATCTCCTCAAAATTTATTTCTTCAGTGCTGGGGTTGTGGCTCAGTGGTAGAGTACTTGTCTAGCACGTGTGAGGCACTAGGTTCTATTCTCAGCATTGTATATAAAATAAGATAAAGATCCATCAACAACTAAAAAATGTTTATTAAAAATTTATTCAGAACTGATAATACCTGATAACTAGATCCACGATGATAATAAATGTTATATCTAAAAGACTTAACTAAAACAATTCCAGAGTGCTACTTTTTTAGCAGATGTCATGCAGAAGTGAAGTACAGTACTTCCAATGCTGTCTTCTGGAGAACTTGTCTGAAGAACAGACAAGTCTTCAAAGTATGTGAGGTCAAACAGATGCCATGTATAAGGGGAAATTACCAATGGCTAATGTAGGTTTTGTTGATTGATGGAAGTACCCTTTGAAGTTGCTGTAGTTTGTATCTCTTCTATTCCAAAAAAGTTAAATGTTATGATTTTGATTTCTACCTGGGTTAGGAGTCCTGACAGTGGAGTGAGGATAAACTGAAGTGGTAATAATGCAGGCCAAGTAGAAGCTTGTATATGTTTGCTAGATCCCACTCTGTTTCTAATATGATATTTCCCTCCACAGGTTTAACTTCTTTATTCAGCAAAAATGTGGATTCAGAAAAGCTCCCAGGAAGGTTGAACCTCGAAGATCTGACACAGGATCAAGTGGTGAAGCATACAAGAGAAGTGCTTTGATCCCTCCAGTAGAAGAAACAGTCTTTTATCCTTCTCCCTATCCTATAAGGACTCTCATAAAACCTTTTTTTTTCACTGTTGGGGTAAGAGTTCATATCACTGGAAGTTTCTTACCTAGCTTGTTTCCAGTGTAATGTTCAAGTACTATCAATCTGGTTGGGTTCCTTTAGAGTAAGAACATATTGTGTGTGGGGAGGACGATATCAAAAGGATCTGGGTAGCTGGGCTCATGAATTCTGATTACAGAATGGATTTAATAATTGCTTTTTAAAAAAATTTTTTTTAGTTATACATGGACACAATACCTTTGTTTTATTTACATATTTTTATATGATGCTGAGGATTGAACAGGGCCTCACATGTGCTAGGCGAGCACTCTGCCACTGAGCCACAACCCCAGCCCCCTAATAATTGCTTTTAGGATCTGCCCCAGTCAGTATATAAGTTTTAGAGAAGAAATTTATGGGCCTTCCTATTTGGCATACCATTTCAAGAGATACAATGTGAATTTTTGAATTCATTTGGAGATTTGTTGCTGGAAACAGGCCTTAAGGTCTTACGAAGTTAACAAAATGGAAAACAATAAAATATTCTTGTCACCTGATAGTTTTTACTGCGCCAGATGTTCCTTCTATTGGTTTGTAAAAGCAAAGTATTGTCCTTGGAATTATATAGAGACCTATTTCCCTATTAGTTATTTTGTATTACATTTAATTTTATATAGTTTACAGGCTGTGCATTTGGATCAGCTGCTATTTGGCAATATGAATCACTGAAGTCCAGAGTCCAGAGTTATTTCGATGGTATAAAAGCTGATTGGTTGGATAGCATAAGACCACAAAAAGAAGGAGACCTCAGAAAGGAGGTAAATATAAACATTACTTTCTTTGTTATAGTTAACCACAATTTTTGAAGTCTGGTTATTTATGAAGTCTTTTTTAGATAATGGTTATATTCCATCCATAGATGTGAAGACAGTGTACTTAACATTCTTCTTTAAAGTCCTTTTACCACAGTAAGTATTATAATGTGTTGTCTGTCTGGCAGTGTTGTACTTGATAGTGCTCCAAGAATTTTTTCCTTCTACCCACATGCATCAAATTCACCACAGATAGTTGTTAAAAATTAATGTATTGGGGCCTCATCCCAGGCCTACTACAGTATAAGGCCCATTATTTTACTTGTATCACCTTGCTGGATGACTTCAGAGTGTGTATCAAAATCAGAGGAGTTATTCAAAATATACATGCCTTAGGGGTAGAGCCACCAACTAACTGGATTTTGAAGAGCTTTCTAAGGTAAAATCCCCACTGTTGAGTGTTTCTGACTCTACTTAGTATGGGATACAACACAGAGGTACAACTATAGAACTTACAGAGATTTCTATTTATTTGGGGAAGGGAGTACCAGGAATTGAACTCAGAGGCACTTGACCACTGAGCCACATCCCCAGCCCTATTTTGTGAGACAGGGTTTCACTGAGTTGCTTAGTGCCTCCTCATTTCTGAGGCTGGTTCTGAACTTGCGATCATCTTGCCTCAGCCTCCCCAGCCACTGAGATTATAGGTGTGCACCCCGCACCTGGTTTCCATTTATTTTTTAATATGCACATGGTGGCCCCTCTGTCCTCTGAATGATTTGTTTCTCTTTTTTTTTTTTTTTTTGGCAGTACTGATGAGTGAACACAGGGGCCCTTTACCACTGAGCTACATCCCCAGTCTTTTTAAATTTTGTTTTATTTTTTTTAATTTGAGACAATCTGATACTGGTTGATAAGAGCCTGAGAAGAAAAATCTTGGATTTTCTTTTTACTAATGACAGTTTGAGGTTTTCATATTTAGGGAGAAGGAATCATTCCTCTGTTTCCCCATAGGTACAAGAAACGTAATCCCTGTCTATTTCAGAGAGGCTTTATGGCAGAACAATGGTAATATTTGCAGGTGAAAACAATAACTAGCAGATTTTTATTCAGTATATTATTCAAGAGGATTGTAAAACAGACCTATTACATAACCCTGGATCCCTTCAAAAACTAGAGGTTTCTAGCATGTCTCTGTGCTGTGAAGTTTTAATGTCCAAGCGTACATCAATTTTTTTTTTTTTTAATATTAGTTGTTGATGGTCCTTTATTTATATGTGGTGCTGAGAATTGAACCCAGTGCCTCACATGTGCTAGGCAAGTGCTCTACCACTGAGCCACAACCCCAGCCCCCAAATATTTCTTTAAAATGGTGAAAAATAAGGACTGGGGTTGTGGCTGAGTGGTAGAGCACTTACCTAGCATGTGTGAGGCACTGAGTTCGATTTTCAGCACCACATTAAAAAAAAAAAAATAATAATTTTTAAAAGGTATTAAAAAAAAAAAAAAAGATTCACTATGATGAAAACACTTCATGGGGAAAAAAGGTGAAAAACAGCATAAGCAATATATATATATAATCTTAGTCCAAAATAGATTTTTATAATAGCTAAATGATAGGTTGTGATACATAAAATTCATGCCCATTAAAGAAAACTGTTACAATACATGAATTTAAGATGGAAAATAAAAGTTTTAGACAGCCTGGGCAGCAAAGCAAGATTCTGGGACCCCATTCACACCACTGCCTGTGCAGTGAATAAGGTCTGGGAACTCATGCACAAATTTATTATAATTACAGAAATGGAATCACATACATACTGAACAGTAATTTTTTTTTATCCTGAGTTTTTTTCCATAACAAAATCTAGTTCAATTTTATAATTAGAATGTGTTTTCTTATTTTAAAACTTTAATCATGGAAAATTATAAACATATACAAAAGTAGAAAAGTATTACTTACCACCATTGTCCAACTTCAGTGGTTACTAACAGTGCCAATTTTGTTATACATCTATTTCCCTTTCATTTCCTCTCCCTCACTGCATTATTATTTTTTCATTTGTTTTGCAGTACTGGAGATTGAACACAGGGGAGTGCTGCTATTGAACTAACTTCTCAGCCCATTTTATTTTTTGTTTTGAGACAGGGTCTTGCTAGGTTTCCAAGAGGGCCCTCAAATTTGGAATCCTTCTGCCTTAAGCTCCTGAGTTGCTGGGAACACAGGCATGCACCACTGCCCCTGGCAAGTCTTAGGCATATTTCAACCATAAAAATTTCAGTGTATATCTTTAAAAATTTAGGATTCTCCTTATATCTTTTTCTGAACTTCAATGCCATTATTATATCTTTTAAGAAAAATAGCAATTTTGCTACAAAATATTCTCAGGATTTTATTTTTATCTTATTTATTTATTTATTTATTTGAGACCAGATCTCAATGTATGTTTCAGGCTGGCCCCAAGCTCTTGGTCTCAAGTATTCCTCTTTCCTCAGCGTGGTGCATACACCCTGCCTAAACAGATTTTTTTTTTTTTTTCCTGATGGTACTAGGGATGGAACCCAGGGGAGTTTACCACTCGTCTATATTCCCAGTTCTTTTTATTTAAAGACAGGATCTTACTAAGTTGCTGAGGGTCTCAGTAAATTGCTGAGACTGACTTTGAACTTGTGATCCTCCTGAGTCTCTGGAATTACAGGCATGTGTCACTAGAATTTTAAAACTGGCCTCAGCTGGAATTTTAAAACTCAATAGGCCCTTGGTGAATAATCACTCAGTGCCTGTCTATATCTGATAGTGTAGCTAGTTGCTTCACATTATTGATATTCCTCCTGGCAATGCTGCTTGATATCTATTATTGTCCCATGTATATATCAGGAAACCAAAGCTATGAAGTAAAATGTCTGGTCAGTGACTGTGTTGAGAATGTAATCTGACTAAAACACATGCTTTTTCCATTCTACTGCATTGTGATTATTTTGCAAATGAGTAATTCCTCTTTTTTTTTTTTAACTTTGTTTTGTAGTAGTAAATGGACAACATGCCTTAATTTATTTATTTATTTATTTTGTAGTGTATGTCATCATTATATTTTATTTATTTTTATGTGGTGCTGAGTATCGAGCCCAGTGCCTCACACATGATAGGAAAGTGCTCTGCCACTGAGCTATAGCCCCAGCCTCAAGAATCCCTCTTTCATACACAGGCATTTCCTTTCTGGATTTTCATTTTCCTAGCCTAAAAGTGTTTCACGTGCGGTGATATGCAATTTTCCTTTTGTTTTAGATTAACAAGTGGTGGAATAACCTAAGTGATGGCCAACGGACTGTGACAGGTTTGTGTTAGCTTACACGTTTTAGCCATTCAAGGGAAGAGAAATCAAATCAAAAGGTACAGTATGTCACAGGCAATGGCTTTCATACATGCTCACCAGTGGTTTAGAAGACATTCAGAGTCTGTACCTATAGGCTCAAGTAAGAGCACAAAAAAGTAGTTTGGCATAAGGGTTTTCATGACTTTCTGGGTCACTTATTTTCGAATTTTGATCTAATATGATACTGACAAAATGATTAGTTTGTTATAGAATCTTTCCTTGTAGCATAGCTCATGAGTAATTATTACTTCCCCTATTAAATAAGTTAAAGTAGACATTGATAAAAGTACCTTCGATATATTGGGTGCTTTATGCATATTATCTCCTTATCTTGTAGGGTTGCTTACAGGGTAGTTGTCTCCATTTTTATAAAAAGGAAACCAACTTTCAGAGAAGGAACTGTTTGAAAGTCAAACTGTTAATAAATAGTAGGGCTGAGTTTCAGAATGCAGTGTCTCATTCTAAAGCCAATTTTCAATCTATTCCACCTTTGCTATTTATAAGACCCTCTTTAAATGTAAACACGCAATGCATGTCATTATGATTATTTAATTTTTCTTCTTTGTAAATTTTTATGGAAAGATCTAGCTCTTTAATATTTGTACAATATTTTTTAGTCCTATGTGACTAATTTGGGAAAGTGGATTTGTAAGTTATTTCAGAGGAGATAGGAAAAAAAATATTGTAGAGAATAGCAAAACATTGCCTTTAGTCACTTATTAGTACCTACCTAAGTAGAGAAAGTATATTTATCTTCCTTTGTTCAGACTATTTTCTCTATCTGGAAGCCTTAATTTTTGCTTTCTCTTTTCCTGAACTCATTGCAGTTTTTGTCATTTTTAACACCTCCTGCCTTATACATGTAACAACCTTGAGAGAAATGTAAGGATCTTGAGGACAAGTGATTTGATTTTTCCATTTTGTTATAGCACTTAGCACGTATATTACACTAGAGGCAATCAATTAAAATCTGTTTGAATGTTGAATGGTATCTTTTTTTTTTATTTTTTTTTTTTAATTTTTAATATTTATTTATTTTTAGTTATCGGCGGACATAACATCTTTGTTTGTATGTGGTGCTGAGGATCGAACCCGGGCCGCACACATGCCAGGCGAGCGCGCTACCGCTTGAGCCACATCCCCAGCCCCTGTTTTTTATTTTTTAAATTTTAATTTGTTATATATGACAGCAGAATGCATTACAATTCATATTACACATATAGAGCACAATTTTTTTTTTTGAGAGAGAATTTTTTTAATATTTATTTTTTAATTTTCGGTGGACACAACATCTTTATTTATTTTTATGTGGTGCTGAGGATCGAACCCAGCGCCCCATGCATGCCAGGCGAGCACGCTACAGCTTGAGCCATATCCCTAGCCCAAGAGCACAATTTTTTATATCTCTAGTTGTACACAAAGTAGAATCATACTATTTGTGTCTTCATACATATACTTAGGATAACGATGTCTATCTCATTCCACCGTCTTTCCTACCCCCAAGCCCCCTTCCTTCCCCTCCCTCCACTTTTCCCGCTTGCTCTATCTAGAGTTCATCTAATCCTCCCATGCCTCCCCTATCACATTATGAATCAGTAGCCTTAAATCAAAAAAAAAACATTTGGCATTTGGTTTTTTGGGGATTGGCTTCCTTCACTTAGCATTATATTATCTAACTCCACCCATTTATTTACCTGCAAATGCCATGATTTTATTCTCTTTTAATGCTGAATAATATTCCATTGTGTATATATACCATGTTTTCTTTATCCATTCATCTACTGAAGGGCATCTAGGTTGGTTCCAGTTTAGCTATTGTGAATTGTGCTACTACAAACATTGATGTGGCTATGTCCCTGCAGCATGATGTTTTTAAGTCCTTTGGGTATAGACCGAGGAGTGGGATAGCTGGGTCAAATGGTGGTTCCATTCCCAGTTTTCCATGGATTCTCCATGCTGCTTTTCCATATTGGCTGCACCACATTTGCAGTCCCACCAGCAGTGTATGAGTGTGACTTTTCCCCACATCCTCGCCAATACTTGTTCGTATTCTTAATAGCTGCCATTCTGACTGGAGATGAAATCTTTGCATTTCTCTGGTTGCTAGAGATGTTGAACATTTTTTCATATATTTGTTGATTGATTGTATATCACCTTCTGAGAAGTATCTGTTTCGGTCCTTGGCCCATTTATTGATTGGGTTATTTGGGTTTTGGTGTTAAGATTTTTGAGTTCTTTATATATCCTAGAGATTAGTGTTCTAATGTGTGTGTGATAAAAATTTGTTCCCACGTTGTAGGCTCTCTGTTCACCTCACTGATTGTTTCTTTTGCTGAGAAGAAGCTCTTTAGTTTGAATCCATTCCATTTATTGATTCTGGATTTTAATTCTTGCACTATATGAGTCTTATTAAGGAAATAGGGGCCTCTGACATGATGGAGAATTTGGGCCTACTTTTTCTTCTAATTGATGCAGTGTCTCTGGTTTAATTTCTAGACCCTTGATGCACTTTGAGTTTTGTGCATGGTGAGAGATAGGGGTTTAATTTCATAATTTCATTTTGTTGCATATGGATTTCCAGTTTTCCCAGTACCATTTGTTGAAGAGGCTATCTTTTCTCCAATGTATGTTTTTGGTGCCTTTGTCTAATGTAAGATAATTGTAATTATGTGGGTTAGTCTCTGTGTCCTCTATTCTATACCATTGGTCTACCAGTCTATTTTGGTGCCAATACCGTGCTGTTTTTGTTACCATTGCTCTGTAGTAAGTTTAAGGTCTGGTATAGTGATGCCACCTGCTTCACTTTTCTTGTTAAGGATTGCTTTAACTATTCTGGGTCTCTTATTTTTTCAGATGAATTTCATGATTGCTTTTTCTATTTGAGGAATGTCATTGGGATTTTGATTGGAATTACATTAAATCTAGATAGTGCTTTTGGTAGTATGGTCATTTTGGCAATATTAATTCTGCCTATTCAAGAACAAAGGAGATTTTTCCATCTTCTAAGTTCTTCTTTCTTTCTTTAGCATTCTGTAGTTTTTGTTGTGGAGGTTTTTCACCTCTTTTTGTTAAGTTGATTCCCAAGTATTTTATTTTATTTTTTTGAGGCTATTGTAAATGGGGTAGTTTCCTCGTTTCCGTTTCAGAGGATTTGTCACTGATATTCAGAAATGCCTTTGATTTATGGTTCTTGATTTTGTATCCTCCTACTTTGCTGAATTCATTTACTAGTTCTAGAAGTTTTCTGGTGGAATTTTTTGGGTCTTCTAGGTATAGAATCATATTGTCGGCAAATAGTGCTAATTTGAGTTCTTCTTTACCTATCTGTATCCCTTTAATTTCTTTCATCTAATTGCTCTGGCCAGTGTTTCAAGAACTATGTTAAATAGAAGTGGTAAAGAGGGCATCCCTGTCTTGTTCCAGTTTTTAGATGGAATGCCTTTAGTTTTTCTCCATTTAGAGTGATATTGGCCTGGGGCTTAGCATAGATAGCTTTTACAATCTTGAGATATGTTTCTGTTATCCCTAGATTTTCTAGAGTTTTGAACATGAAGGGGTGGTGTATTTTGTCAAATGCTTTTTCTGCATCTATTGAGATGATCATGTGGTTCTTCTCTTTAGGTCTATTGATGTGATGGATTACATTTATTGATTTCTGTATGTTGAACCAACTTTGCATCCCTGGGATGAAGCTCACTTGATCGTGGTGTCTATCTTTTTGATATGTTTTTGTATTTGATTTGCCAGAATTTTATTGAGAATTTTTTCATCTATGTTCATTAGAGATGTTGGTTTGAAGTTTTCTTTCTTTGATGTGTCTTTGCCTGGTTTTGGAATCAGGGTAATATTGGCCTCAATGAGTTTGGAAGTGTACTCTCTTTATCTATTTCTTGAAATAAATTGAAGAGTGTTTGTATTAGTTCTTCATTAAAGGTCTTGTGGAATTCGGCTGTGTATCCTGGGCTTTTCTTGGTTGGTAGGCTTCTGATGGTGTCTTCTCTTTTATCTTGAAATTGATCTGTTTAAATTGTATATATCATCCTGATTCAATTTGGGCAAATCATATGACTCTAGAAATTTGTTGATGCCTTCGATATTTTCTATTTTATTTCAAAATAATTTCTAATTATCTTCTGTATATCTTTAGGGTCTGTTGATATTTCCTTTTTTATCATGTATGTTAGTAATTTGAGTTTTCTCTCTCCTTCTCTTCATTAACATGGCTAAGGGTATATCATTTTATTTATTTTTTCAAAGAACCAGCTTTTTGTTTTACCAATTTTTTCAGTTGTTTCTTTTGTCTCAATTTCATTGATTTCAGCTCTGATTTTAATTACTTCTTGTATTCTGCTTTTGGTGTTGATTTGTTCTTTTTCTAGGTCTTTGAGATATAATGTTAAGTCATGTATTTGTTGATTTTTTTCTTCTTTGAAGGAATGAACTCCATGCAATGAAGTTTCCTCTTAGTACTGCCTTCATAGTATCCCAGAGATTTCAATATGTTGTATCTGTGTTGTCATTTACCTCCAAGAATTTTTTGATCTCCTTGATGTCTTTTGCAACCCATTGTTCATTCAGTAACAAATTATTTAGTTTCCAGGTGTTGGAATAGCTTTTATTTTTTATTTTATCATTGATTCCATTATGATCTGATAGAATGCAGGGTAATATCTCTATTTGCTAAGAGTTGCTTTGTGGCATAATATATGGTCTGTTTTAGATGTGCTGCTGAAAAGAAAGTATATTTGCTTGTTGAAAGATAAAATATTCTATATGTCAGTTAAGTCTAAGTTGTTGATTGTACTATTGAGTTCTACAGTTTCTTTATTCAGCTTTTGTTTGGAAGATTTATCCAGTGGTGGGTGAAAGAGGTGTGTTAAAAGTCACCCAGAATTATTGTGTTGTGGTCTATTTGACTCTTGAACCTAAGAGGAGTTTGTTTGAACGTAAATGCTCCATTGTTGGGACATAGATATTTATAATTGTATGTCTTGTTGATGAATGGTTCCCTCAAGCAGTATGAAATATTCTTCTTTATCCCTTTTGATTAACTTTGGCTTGAAGTCTATTTTATTTGATATGAAAACCCCTGCTTATTTCTGCAGTCCATGAGAGTGGTATGATGTTTCCCAACCTTTCACCTTCAGTCTGTGGATATCTTTTCCTGTGATATCTTGGAGGCAGCATATTCTTGGGTCTTTTTTTTTTTTTTTTTTTTTTAATCTAGTCTGCCAGTCTATGTCTTTTGATTGGTGAATTTAACATTAACATTAACATTCAGGGTTATTACTGAGACATGATTTGTATTACCAGCCATTTTTGTTTATTTTTGGTATTTAACTTGACTTGGTTTCTCCTTTGATTAGTTTTTCCTTTAGTGTCATACCTCCCATTGCTGATTTTTATTGTTGTTTTTCAGCTTCTCTTCTTTGAATATTTTGCCGAGGATGCTCTGTAGTTCGAGCTTTCTAGTTGTAAATTCTATTAACTTTTGTTTATCATGGAAGGTTTTTATTTCATCATCTAAAGCTTAATTTTGCTGGATATAAGATTCTTGGTTGGCATCCGTTTTATTTATTTATTTTTTTAGTTGTAGTTGGACACAATGCCTTTGTTTTATTTATTTTTATGCGGTGCTGAAGATCGAACCCAGGGCCTCACTTGTTGTGCTAGGTGAGCACTCTACCTCTGAGCCACAACCCCAGCCCAGCATCCATTTTCTTTCAGGGTATGGTATATGTTGTTCCAGGATCTCCTGGTTTTGAGGGTCTGGGTTGTAAAATCTGTTGAGATACAAATTGGTTTAGGATCTCCTGGCTTTGAGGATCTGGGTTGTAAAATCTGCTGAGAAAGGAATTGGTATCCCCTATATGTTATCTGATCCTCTCTCTGGTGGCCTTTAAGATTCTGTCCTTATACTGTATGCTAGATATTTTCATTATAATGTCCCTTGGTGTAGATCTGTTGTAATTTTGTATATTTAGTGTCCTGTAAGCCTCTTGTATTTGATTTTCCAATTCATTCTTCATGTTTGGGAAATTTTCTGATATTATCTCATTGAAGAGATTGTGCATTCCTTTGGTTTGAATCTCTGTGCCTTCCTCTAGCCCAATAACTCTTAGATTTGCTCTTTTGATGCTATCCCATAATTCTTGGATATTCTGCTCATGGTTCCTTACCATGTTCACTATGTGGTCAACTTTATTTTGCAGATTGTATACTTTGTCTTCATTATCTGACGATCTCTCTTCCAGCTGATCTAGTCTATTGGTGATGTTTTCTATTGTTTTTTTCTTTTTAATATTTATTTTTTAGTTTTAGGTGGACACAATATCTTTATTTTACATTTATGTGGTGCTGAGGATCGAACCCAGTGCCTCATGCATGGTAGGCGAGCACTCTACCACTGAGCCACAATTCCAGCCCTCTATTGTTTTTTGTTTGGTTTATTGTTTCCTTTATTTCAAGGATTTCTGATTTTTTTTTTTCTCAGAATCTCTCTTTCTTGAAGTAATCTTTTGCTACTTGTATTTGCTTCCTTATCTCTTTGTTAGAGTGATCAATGGATGCCTGTAATTGTTCCTTTATCTGTTTATTGGTGTTGTCAGTAGTTGCCTGTATTTGTGCTCTTATCTCTTTGTTGGAGTGATCAATTTTTGCCTGTATTTGCTCATTTAGGTCATTCTTTAATTCACAGATCATTTTAATTATGAACATCATGAATTCCTTCTCTGACATTTCATCAACTGGACTGCCCATGGGTTCTGTTATTGTGTCCTAATTGGTTTGGGGCATTTTCCTCCCTTGTTTTTTCATATTGTCTATGTGATTTTCTTTCTTGCAGTGTGGATGTGAGGTATTACAGTTTCTACCCTATAATCTTGTAGTATCTGTACAGATTATCTGTACCTCACCTTGGCGTTGGGCTTCCAGACCCTGCCGGTGTCCCAGATGGATGGTACTGCAACTATAGCAATAGCAGGAGATAACTCAAGATAGCAGTGGAAGTGCCCCAAGATGAATGCAACAGAGATGGGGCTGAAAGGGTGGGCCTTACACTGGCTTTGGGATGCCTACTCCAAGATGCAGCTGCTTCTAGGCTCTGTCTGTTGTTCCAAGGTAGAGGCTACTACATGGGGAAGGCTATGAGGATGGCTGCAGTATCTCAAATTAGATCTGGGCTCCCAGGTGGTGGTGGTGGTGGTGGTGGTGGTGGTGGTGGGCGACCCAAGCTTACCCTGGGCCCTGGCTCCTGCTCACAGGTCAGCGAGTAGAGTCTGGGCCCTGCCTGAGCTCTGGCAGGTGTCTGCTGGTGATGGGATGGACTCGGGCCTACCTTGGGCCCCAGCTTCCGCGCAGGTCAGTGAGGCGGAGCTGGGCTGAGCCTGACTTCGGTGGGTGTATGCTGGTGGGCGGAGGCGGTCTTATTTTTATTTTTGATTGGATACATTTTGTAGTCCTGAAAGTTTCCTTCACTTTCAGAGCCTCGAGGCCACGTGACTTCTCTTAGCCAGAAGGTGAACGTCATCTGGTGGTTCCTTCCAGCCGATTCGGATGATAGGATGGTGGGTCAGCATCCTCTTTTCTACTACAGGGGAGTGATCAGCGTCTTCAAGATGTCCTAGGACGCAGCCCTTGAATGGCATTTTGAACCAATAGATTGAGATGTTTCAAAGTGTATTTCCACACCTTCACAGAGTATGGACTCCAGAGTGTCAATAGTTACTTCACAGAAATCTCTCTCTCTTCATATATTTGTTTGCAAGTTTTCTGGAAGTAACAGAATTTTCTTAGGATAACAAAATTTTGATTTCCTTCAGTATTTTCAAAGCATTTTACAATATCTTGAAATTAATACTTTGTATTCTTTGAGGGTACTTGTAAAGGTTTTCTGCCATTTCACATGAAGAAACATGGACTCAGGGCTGGGGATGTGGCTCAAGCGGTAGCGCGCTCACCTGGCATGTGTGCGGCCCGGGTTCGATCCTCAGCACCACATACAAACAAAGATGTTGTGTCCGCTGAAAACTAAAAAAAAAAAGAAAAAGAAAAAGAAACATGGACTCAGAATTTAAAGTCTTTGTCATGCCAGTAAATAGTTTATTCAAAGAAGCCAATTGGGAGGTTTTTAAAAATCAGAGTTCTACCCTCTAGCCTTATGGTTTTTTTTTTTTTTTTAAGCAGTTTGTCGTCAAGAATATAGTATAGTTGTGATAAAACTAGCAACTTGAGTATAAAGTACTTTGAATAATATAAATGTGAATGGTTCTGCTAAAGATCTTGAATTAATATTGATACATTATTCAAGAGACATTTAAAAGATGAGGAAACAATTTGAGCTGTTTCACATTGCCTCATACTTCTCTAGTAGTAGTGTAGCTTTACAACATCTGTTAACTATAGACTACAATTCTCAAGGATAAACTGGTGCTTTAATAATATGTTGTCTCCATTAGAGGTGACAGTCCAGCTTTCCTTGCTTAGCTTTCTCAGTTGCTACTCAGACTGATCCTAAGTGAGGCTGACTCAGGTCATCACTGAGTAAGGAGTGATAGATTTACTCGGTTCAGTTTTTTTCCCTAGGATTATAGATGGTAATGTGCATGGTCTTCTTTTTGTATTTTTTAAAATGTTTTTTTAGTTGTAGATGAACACAATGTCTTTTATTTATTTATTTTTATGTGGTACTGAGGATCGAACTCAGTGCCTCACACAAGGCAGGCACTCTACCACTGAGCTACAGCCCCAGCCCATTCTTCCGGTCATTTTTAAAGAACCAGAGTTCTTACCTAGAACTTTCAATATCTGAGACCAGAACTTTGCTCCATAGTATTTATCTCTAGACAGTTGGCAGCATGAAAGACCCAGTAGGTTATTAAAGATTTCTGTGATGACACCAAGCACTTCACATAAGGATTTCTTGCTGTCTGAATCTCTTGGGCTTCTGAATTTGGACAGCAAGAATTTGGGATCTAGTAGGTTCAGACAGCAAAGCATTTTGTCCAAATGTCTTTGGTTCCGGAGTTTTGATAGTAAGGCATGACTCAAATTTATCCTTTTTTTTTTTTTTTTTAGTTCTAAATTTAGATAATTTATTCTGATAGTGAGGGATACTTGTAATTTATTTCATTGATAAAGTGGAGTCCATGGTGCAGTGAAAAACCTCCCTTGTATATCATGTTAGGTTTGGAGTCTTTAGTGTTCTATTTTGTCTGTCCTTGAGATTTCACTTTTTAAAGATGTGGTTTCAATTCTTTTTTATTTGGTTATAGGATTTTTTTCATGGTCTTAATTGTTATACAGAACTATGCCCCCAAACTTTGTATTAATTAGAAAGAAGATTTTGTAAGCTCTTTTGGTATTTTTAGGGTCAAGAGCACAAGGTAGCAGTTTTCAAAGTGAGACTTGTCTGTGCTTTTGTATTTCACTGGTTGCCTGTTCTGACCTGATCTGTAAGGTCCCCAGGCAGCCTCCAAGGAGAATATTTTGTCCAGCCTTTCTGGCTTTCAGGGTTGCCTTTGAGGGCCTTGCTAGGTTCCTGTTCTTTCAGCAGAATGCTGCCTTCACTATATTGGAATGCCCGAGAAAGATTCAATTCAGGTATTGTTTTTGATCAAAGTGGGCACAATGAGGAGAAGTCCATATTTTTTGTCAACTCCAAAGTTTAGTCACTGCTTGCCTTAAGGCCATCAGCCCCTCTGCCCCAGTCTCTGAAGTCTCTTTATTTTTTTCTTTGCTATGCTGTTTTCCATCAAATTATTGGGTTTTAGTTCAATTTTCTTTCTCCTTTTACCTTTTTAAGGTTTTTAAGTTCCCAGGCCAAAATCTCTTTCCCTGTTAATGAGATTGCTGGTGAGGTAGTGTTTTCCTTGATCTTCTAGTTCCTCTTAACTTTTTCATCAGTTACTATTTTTCTGTGATTCCTGGCTCCCTAGTCTTTAGACAAGTTATCTCTGGGAAAGAAAGGACACAACTAATGCTGAGTGCCTCCTATTGCTTCAACTACTATCCTAGGTGCTTTATGTGCTGTAAAGTGTTACGGTTATGAATCATCATAAGAACCTTGTTAATAGTATCCTCATTTTTCAGGTAGACTAACTGAGGCTCAGATGGGTTAAATAACAATCTGAGTTCACAGACTTCTTAGAAGGGGGTGGATATGGGGGAGCTGGGGATATAGCTCAGTTGGTAGAGTGCTTGCCTTGCATGCACAAGGCCCTGGGTTCGATTCTCCAGCACCACCAAAAAAGAAAAGAAAACCTTTGTTGTTTCATCTTCTTAACCAGGAGTTTTAAAAGAATAAAATTTATTATTTAGGTGAAAAAAAAAAAAAAAAGAAGGGTGGATATGGGAATCAAACATACTTCATAATTCAAAAAATGTGCTTTTTATTACAACCTATCACTTTCTACTATAACAAATCACAGTTGTTATAATTACTACAGTTTTGCCCCATCCCATGTATCTGGGTGCTGATTAAAAGCCCAAATTTCAATAGTGTTCAAAGTCAGCAAGCTGGTACCCAGGGGAGAAAGGGAGCCCTTCTTGACTTCCTGGGTTTGATTTGTCATTATAAGATAAATAGGTATACATAGTAACAGATGAAAACAGTGGGAAAGAATTTTTATGATGAGAAAAGTCTTTCTTTCATCCTGAACTTCAGTTCTGCAGTTTCCTTCTCATAATAATCACCACCTCATTAGTTGCTTTTGTATTCTCACAAAGCATGCTTTTGTATGTAAGCATTTATATCTATCTGAAGTTCAAAACATAAATTGTGATATATAATGCATCTTTTCTACTTTGATTTTTTTCACTTAATACTTTAAAGAACATTTCGTATCAATACAAATAGATCTGTTGCATTCTTTTGTATATTTTATTGAAGATTAGTGTACATAGAGTTGTGTACAAATGTATTGAATTATAATTTTCACAAACTGAACATGTCCATAATAACCAGCATCCAAATCAAGAAATGGAAATTATACTCCAGCCTTATTCTTTTTTAATGTCATTGTAGCATTCCATATGGATGAATATTATTTAACATTTCTTTTATTAATGTTTACTTAGGTTGTTTTTAGTCTTTGCTTTTATAAGTAATACTACAGTGGATATTCTTATATTCATATCCTTTGCAGCCTTGTGCAGGTGTATTTTTAGGATGAGTTACTGAAGATAGAATGCTGAGTCAAAAGTACTCAGTATATACATTCAAAATTTTGTATTGTTTTAAAAGAAGTTCTACGCCAATTTAAATGTCCAACAATGTATAGAGTATATATAGGTCAGATTAATTTCTTAAAGTTGCTCACAGGGATTGATTAGATATGTTCATCTACAGGGAGAATGCAGAGAAATGATAATCCCTTTTATGGTTAGCAGTATGGGGTCTTTGCCTCGCTGTGTGTGTGTGTGTGAGAGAGAGAGAGAGAGAGGGAATTTGTCCCATATTAGTTTCTGTTTTCCCATATTAGTTTTGAACTTTGTCTTCATCCCATTGGGAGGATGGAATATGGATAGTCCGAGTTTCCTCTTGATTCCAAATAACTATGGGCCTTGACCTTATTCAATTAAATCAGTAATTGAGTTCTCTAGTTTTGTGGATGCTGCCTAGAAAGAGAAATTGTAGCCACTAAGTGAAGCTAACAGCTTGACTCCTGTACTTGCCTGATTCCTGTGAATTGGATTTAGAGGTTGCTTAAGCTCATTCTTTGGCTGCTATGGATATTCATACTTGTCACTTTCGGGATGGCAGATCTGGGTCAGTTAGCAGCCTCCTCAGGTTGCGGAGCTGTGGAGGGGTGAATTGGCTCACCCCAGAAACAGAAGGTATCCTGTGCTTAGCTATTGGACTTCAAGTGGGATAGTAAGTTTTTTTTTTTTTTTTTTTAGAAAAAGAAAAGAGGTTGCACTGCGTTCTCTGGGCCACAAGACTAGAGGTTGCTGAACCACGTGTTTCCCAGATCAGTGTGTCACTTTTTAAAAAATTGAAATATAACTCTTATATCTTTAATTCACCAACAAGTATGGTCTTTATTACAGTCACAGGTTGTATATCTATCTAATCCCAAAACATTTTCATTATCCCAAACATTTTCCTTATCCATTAGCAGTCATTCCTCATTCTCCTCAGCTCTAGGCAACCACTAATCTGTTTTTCTATGGATTTGCCTGTTCTGGACATTTCATATAAACGGAATCACATAATATGTGGCTTAATTGTGAATTGGCTCAATTCAAGGCCACAAAGATTCATACCTATATTTTCTGCTAAGATCTTTACAATTTTCCCTCCTATATTTAGGTCTTTGATACATTTTGAGTTAGTTTGTATTTGCTGTAAGGTCGAAGTCCAGATTCAGTCTTTTATTTATGAATATCCACTTGTCTCATCAACATTTATTGAAAAAACTATACTTTCCCCATGAGTTACCTTTGAACATTAGTCAAAAACCAATTGGCCATGATTGTGTGGGTTTATTTCTGGTGTGTCGATTCTATTTCATTTTCTGTATGTCTGTCCTTACGCTAGTACCACACTGTCTTGATTACTGTTATGTTTGTGTTGTAAGTTTTTAAGCCAGTAATTGAGTCCTCTAACTTTGTTAATATGAAGTATTACATTGATTGATTTTTTTCACATGTTGAAGCAGCTTTCCATTCCTGTGACAAATTCCATTTGATCATGATTTATATGTTGCTGGATTTGTTAACATTTTCCTCTAGAATTTTATTTTATTTTATTTTATTTTATTTTTTAATTTCTTAATATTTATTTTTTAGTTTTCGGTGGACACATCTTTATCTTACTTTTATGTGGCGCTGAGGATCGAACCGAGCGCCCCGTGCATGCCAGGCGAGCGCGCTACCGCTTGAGCCACATCCCCAGCCCTAGAATTTTAGTATAAATATTCATGAAGCAATGTTGATAGTTTTCTTGTGATATCTTTGGTTTTGATATCACTGTAATACTGGCTGCATAGAATGACTCAGGAGATGTTCTTTCCTTTTTTTTTTTTTAAAGGAGGGTTTGAGAATGGTTGGTGTTAATTTCACCTTTTTTTTTGTATTCATCTGTTGTAAATTGAATAGTGTCTCCCCACACCTCCAAAAAGTCTTGTCCACCCAGAACCACAGAATGTTACCTTGTTTGAGATAAGGGCTTTGTAGGTATAGTTACAATGAGACCATATTAGAGTGGACTCCAAAACTAATGACTCATGTCCTTAGAAGAGTGTAAAGACTTAAAAAAAAAAAAATCCTTTGTGAAGAGATGGAGGCAAAGATCAGATTTTTGCGCCTATAAGCCAAGCAATGCTAAGAATTTTAGAAGCCACTAGAAGCTGAAAGAAAGAAAGAAAGGAAGGATTCTTCCCTAGAGCTTTCAGAAGGAAACATGACTGTTGACATCTTGTTACCTTGACTTCAGACTTTTGGTCTCCATAAATATAAGAGAATAAATTTCTGTATGTTAAGCCACTGAGCTTGTGATAATTTGTCATAGCAGCCCTGGGAAACTCAATATAAATGAAGCCATTTAGTTCTGGCTTATTTTTTTGTGGTAAGTTTTGATTACTAATTCAAATTTTTTTTCTTGTTTTCTAGCTATTTAGATTTCATGTTTCTTTTTGAATCAATTTTAGTAGTTGTGTATTTCTGGGAATTTTTCAGTTTCATCTAATCTCATTTGTTGGTATACACTAATTCATAGTATTCTGTTAAAGTCTTGTATATGTGTACATATACATCTCCAACCCATGTGATCCTTATTTCTATAAGGTCAATAGTAGGATTTTCCTTTCATTCTGGATTTTGGTATTTTTTTTTTTTTTTTAACTACAGCTGAAAGCTTATTTTGTTTGTTAGGGTTTCAGAGAACCAACTTTTGGATTCATTGATTTTTCTGTTATTTTTCTATTCTTTATAATATCCTTTTCTCTAGTAACCAATTTTGTCTTCCTGTATTTTGTCGTTTTTTGCATGTGGGCTTTTAGATTCCAGGAATATGTTGGAGGTTTTTAAAGATCTTATGGAAATCTCATCCCTCTGCTTTTCATTTAAGATTTTTGGTCTCTTATTTGCCCTGAATGTTATTTACCACCTCAGGCAACCTTTAACTTAAATCATTTACATGTAATTATTTTTGATAAATGCCCTCTGGGAAAAGGAGGTTTGCACTTGGACAGTTCCATTCATTTTTAAAGTCAGACAGCCTTGAAAGTAGGGTCTTCCAGGAAATCAGCAGGCAGGTCAAATTATGATTATTCTTTGGGATTAAGGCTTGGAAAGAGCTCCAGCTTGGTCTCTCAGCTTCCTTTTGTGTTTGTTGGGCTGTACTGGGAATGTGGGTTGTTTTCAAGGCTTTCTGTAGCTAAAAAGCCGGAGGTGGGACTAGGCAAATTGCTGCAAAGCTAGTTCTGAGAATCAGTCATTTTTTTTCTTAAATAAATGGCCCCTGGGTTTGCTGCAAGCCTTTGGTTAGTTTTCAGAGTTCTGAAATGTTGATTCTGACAGTTTTTTGCCACAATTTTTTATAACTTATGAAGGAGAGAATTTTTAGAAAAAATACTTGGCTGTTTTCACTGATACATATGATATAATTGAATATATCACTCTTGGTAAGGGTAGACTCTGGGACAGTAGCAACCTTCCTGAATCAGTCGTGCATAGCTTGTCCAAGAAGTTACTGAGTCAGGAGGAAGCAGATAATACTCCTTCTAATCGGAGACACAGAGACTTTAAACTGTCCTGTTTCTCAAAATAGGATGAAGGGGAAGAAACCATTGCTCCCTGGGCATTTAATGCTATGCTCAGTAGCTTATTTCAGCCTTACTATAGTCTTCCTGCTGGGAATTGAACCCAGAGCCTTGTGCATGCTAGGCGAGTGAGTTACCACTGAACTATGGTCCTCACTACAGCCTTTATGAGGTAGGGTGTATTAGTTTCTTTTTACAGATGAGGGACTAAAGTGAAAGGGATGAAAATGCCACCAGTCAATAGAGCTACTAAATGGCATACCTAGGATTCAGACCTGCAAAGGCCATTCTCTTTCTACTGTATTTTCCATTTATTGCGTTGTCACTGTGTGACTGTTATATTTAATCATACTTTCTCATTTTATCATAATCTAACCTTTTAAGGTACATTTTACTGTTCTCATCTTACAGAATAGGAAACAGCCTCAGAGGTTAGGCCTCTTGCCCAATTTATAGTGTAAGTAGGCCAGAGTTAGTTCTGCTGGATTCCCTAACTCTTAGCCAATGTGCCCTCAGTAGATCCTGCCTTAACCACACATCTCTGGTGCTTACCTGATTCTGGGAACCAGAATCAGGTAAGCACCACCTTGAGGAACCAGAATCAGGTAAGCACCACCTTGAGGACTCTTTGTCTGGTGTCAGAAGCCCTCTGGTGGCCAAGATTGAAATAAATAAATCACAATGGAAAGTGGAAAGGGTACTAGATTAGGAATTTTGGCTTGGCCACTGACTTTGGCTTTCAGGCAACTTGTATGTTTTAAAATCTCAATTTTCTCATCAATAATTGGTCAGAGAAAAAAAAATGCAACTAATTAAACTATAATGGACCACCAGTTGTAAGATACGTTCTGCTTTCAGATATTTACATGGTAAATGATGTCTTAAAATATATTAAAAATGGGGCTGGGGATATAGCTCAGTTGGTAGAGTGTTTGCCTTGCATGCACAAGGCCCTGGGTTCAATCCCCAGCACCACCAAAAAAAAAAAGAAAAGAAAAATGATATCTTCCTTTCTACCTAACTCAAGAGGGAGAACAGAAACCATAATACCAGGTGGTAACCCAGAGCCTCACAGAATGAGTAAGTGTGGAAGCCAACAGTGACTCCAAAATATAGCTGCTGGCAAGGACCCTAAAAAGAGTATCTTTTAAAGAAAATTTCTTATCAGAATGTTGCTGTAGTCCTTACCATTGAAGAAGCTGAAGTGCTACTTGCCTGTTGCCTAGAGATTAGAGGAATGAGCAGTGTTTAAGTCCTTTAACTAAATCAACAAGTAGATGATAGTATACTTTGTGCAAGGAGTGTGGCAATTTAAAAAATAAATGCATTTTTTAAAGTGTATAGTTTTCAAGAATAACTTGATTTTGACCCTAAGTATGACTAATTATTAATTTTATAGTTAAACCTACTCAATTTATTGATCTAACATTGTAAGTTCTTGCACACAAAGTCAGCCAAGTTTCCATATGTAAATATTGCAAATAAGCAGTTGCAAAATTCTTCTAGATTATCCCTGAATTCTCTTTTTCTTTTTTTATCCCTGAATTTTTACCATAAGTTTAAGAAGTATGCCATCCCTATGGGAAAAGATGAGATGTTAGCTTTTCTACTCTTGGCCAGATAACCTAATTCTGTACATTACTTGTCTCTAAATTGTCCATTATCAAACAATAATTATAGATCTCATTATTTATTGAAAAAAGTAAACTGTTGTGAAGAAGTGAAATATGGATTTAGGTGAAGGAAGTTAGCTCCTAGAGCATTTGCAGTTTTTCAGGAATCTCTGACTTAACCAGGATACTTTATAGACATTGATTTCATTTGCTTTCCTTAGCTCACTGTATTCGGGTGAACTTTAGATCTGATTTTCTTTCCTCTTTATTTATTTTTGGTGCCAGGGATTGAACCTAGGGGCTCTTAACAACTGAGTCACATCCCTAACCCTTCTTATTTTTTGAGACAGGGTCTTGCCGAGTTGCTTAGGGCCTTGCTAACTTGCTGAGGCTGGCCTTGAACTTGTGATCCTCCTGCCTTGGCTTCCTGATTCGCTGGGATTACTGGCATGTGCCGTCACACCTGGCCTCTTTCCTCTTATTTTTAACCTCCTTAAATTGTATTTGTTTTGCAGGTATTATAGCTGCAAATGTCCTTGTATTCTGTTTGTGGAGAGTACCTTCTCTGCAGCGGACAATGATGAGATACTTCACATCCAATCCGGCCTCAAGTAAGTCTAACTTGTGATTTTGAGGTAGAGATAATATGAAATAAATATGCTTCGTTTATTGAAATCCTACAAAAAAAAAAATGAGATACTGTCAACGGTTATAAACAAAATCTGGAGGGTAGACTATCAGCTTCTAGAGCACAAAGACCTTGTCTCTTTCATTGCTGAATCCCAGGTGCTTAAAACATAGACAGTGAATATTTTTTAATGAATTAAGATCTATGATCACTGCAAGTTTATATCTAAAATTAAAATAATTTTCTCCTTCTATTTGTAACTTTTGCCTCCATTGAACTGAGAATTTTTATTGATTGCTTACTAAGTAGAAAAGAGATTAAGATAGCTTTTTATCACTTTGAAAAGTACTGTCTTAAACCATCTTATTAAGACTAACTGGCTCTGTTTTTGCTTCCTGTGTTTATTTGATAATACTGAGAACTCTAAACTAGATAATTTTTACTGGCTTTGTGTTCTTCAATTACCAGACTGTGTTTTTTCTTTCTCTTGTAGAGGTCCTTTGTTCTCCAATGTTGTTGTCAACATTCAGTCATTTCTCCTTATTTCACATGGCAGCAAATATGTATGTTTTGTGGAGCTTTTCTTCCAGCATAGTGAATATTCTGGGTCAAGAGCAGTTCATGGCAGTATACCTATCTGCAGGTAATGAATTTTAATCTCAGGACCTTTACATGTCATTTTTATCTTAACCAGGCCTTGATTTTTTTTTTTCCTTCCCAGCTCAGGCTAGGCTTTCCAGCTGTCTTAGTCATCTGAGTTTGTGTTAAATAATCTTAAGCAGGCTTACTTCCCCCATTGTGCTCAGTTTGCATAAAGCTTGATCAGAGTGATCCAATGTTATTGATTGCCAAGAGGAGTGAGTGTGTTTTTTTGCCAGACTATATGTAGGACAAAACTTCCTAGTTGTGGTTCTGGAGATGGCATCATTTCTAAAATATTTTAATTAGGAAATGGTAGCATGTGATTCCAGTTTACTAATTGCTGCTAAGTGGTTAATTGATCAACTTTTGCTCACCTGTTTGCAAAATTTATATAAGTAAAACATAAAAACTCATTTCTAAAGTCCCAGCATTTAAAAATTTTATATCTGCCAATTGTGCTGTAGTGAAAAAAGCACTGAGTTTTGAGACAGAAGACCTAGGTTCAGAGCCCATTTCTGCTACCAGCTGTGTGATTTGGCAGAAATGACTATGCCTTTCTGGGGGTAATGATACTTATCTTTTCAAGACATGGCCTTGTAGAAGAGATTAAATAAAAGCATCTACTATGATCCAAAGTGACTCCTAAATTAATATCAATTGAACACTCAGGTATATGTGTCCAGTCCATCAAAAGTAGAAGCTGATCATTTTTTCTCTTTTTTTTTGGCCTCTAAGGTAGTATATAATTCTTTCCCCAAGTACTAGTTATGGGGGTAGTTGTTGTACAAAGGATGTTTCAGATGCCATTAATTCCTGTTCCATAGGAAGTTGTTTTTTAAAATGAGCCACACTGAACTCAACTGTCATTGAAGCAAAAGGAACCTAATGGATCATTTAGTTTAGTGTCCCACCAGAGATTCTGATTCAGCATGTCTGCCCAGGGGGTTCTGAGATAGTTGGTGAGTTTGAGAACTAGCCTCCTTTTCTTTAAATTATATATGAGGAAAATGATAACTGAGAGGTAAAGTCAATGGCAAGTCATGATGTGGGTCAGATTTTTCTTTCCCTAAAACTGTTTGAAATTATTGGCAGATTAAGTATTCGTGCTGGCACCCTTGGAGTGATACATGTACAAACCTGACACTATTAATCTGTGGACGGTAGAGATAAAAAATAGAAGTCATTTTTATTTTTATTTTTTTTTTTCTCCTTCTCAGTAACAAATATTTATTGAGGTGAGGTTCTGTTCTATTTGCTTGTATGTGTATTTGATGGCAAGCTATAAATCATTTTATAGATGATATAATCCACAGTTCCATAGGTCACAACAACATTTTGAGATGTAAATTTGAAAGTAAAAGTAGGCATTTGTCAATCGCCCAAACCTGTCACTCATAGGATCTGCATACAGTCCAATGTCAAGGCAACATTAATCATGTGGGCAGTATGTTAGAAGGCCACATTCACTGATAGGTAATTTCTAGAGGATCACATAGCATCAATGCCAGTGTCTAGATTTTGTCAGAACTCACAAAATCTATGAGGAACAATGATGCTTACTAATCCTGTATTGAATCTCCTTTGGTTGCTCATTTATACTCCAGTTCTTTTCCATGACTGCAAAACTGAATTGAACCCCCATACTTAGGACTGAGTCCTTCTCAGCCCTTGATTTGGTAGGTTGAGTAATGCTCCTTTCTAATCTAGAAGTCATTTTTAAACCTTACTTAAACTGTTGAACTATGACTTGTTTCTCAGGTGTTATTTCCAACTTTGTCAGTTATATGTGTAAAGTTGCCACAGGAAGATATGGACCTTCACTTGGTGCAGTAAGTATTTCTAATTTAAAAATTTCTAATTTTAAAATTAATTTTGAAATGTATACTTAAAAAAGTTGCAAAATTAATATAGTTTTCACATGTTCTTCATCCTAATTAACCACATCCTACAGAACCAAAGAACAATTATCAAAACCAGGAAATCAACATTGAAAAATAATTTTGGTTGATCTACATGTAATTTACAACTTAAATATTTTTAAAATTTTAAGTTTCAGGTTAAAGCTTTTAACCATTGGTTATTTACATATACTTCATGGAATAGAGTACATGGCAAGAATATTGTCAGAACAGTGAGGATCCAATCCTCATAAACCAGAGAGCCTCATCAGGCATTGGAGAATTTTTAACTAATTACAGATTTGAACTGGGTTCTATGTCCTCCTGGTTGAGTCAGTATTAGAGTGTTTACTGGGTAGATGAGACTACCGAGCATTATGCTAGAGTCTAGAGAGAGAGCCAGTGAGCAAGATGATCATGGTTCCTGCCCTCAGGAACTTAAACCTTTTTTTAAGCATTAAGAATTTTTATTTTTTTAAACATGTTTTCTTTTGAGTTCAATGGCAGAATTCTAGGCATATGGAAATTTTTATGTGATGTATTTTTTAAAGACTACACATTCACTTTGTATATTTAAATACTAAAAGCCAGGTGTGGTGGTAAGTGCCTATAATCCCAGTGGCTTGGGAGGCTAAGGCAGGAGGATTGCAAGTGCAAAGCCAGTTTTAGCAACTTAGTGAAGCCCTGTCTCAAAATACATAAAAAGGACTGGGGATGTGGCTTAGTGGTTAAGCACCTCTGAGTTCAATTCCTGGTACCAAAGAATAAATAAATAAATACTAATGCATTTAAATGCATTCTAATAGAAGATTTCATATTTAAAGGAACTCTTTCTTAAAAAGACTGTTATGAGAAAAAATTCTTATGTAAAATAATCATTCCCTACTTTGTGTATATTTAATTTTCTTAAGAGGTCTATATCTATATTATTTACATGCATTATTTCTTAAGCTCTATACCCACCACCACCCTATTTTCTTCATGGAATATTTTTTTGTATAAAATTTGGTTCTGGTATAATTTATAAATTTTAATCATATTCTGTGCCTTACTCAGCAGCTAAGCATCTTGTTATATGAAGACAATGAAGATCACTACTAGAATGAATCAGAAGTGGACACGGATTTTAAGTTTAGTTGGAGAAAATATAATCACATCTAATAAATACTGAAAGGGATGAGAATTTTGAGGACTTTGTGGTTTCTGAGGATGGAGAGACTTAGTAGCTAGTAGGATCTGGGAGGGCATTTTGATGTGCCCTTAGACAGTTGTTATTCTTGTTTTATAAATAAGAAACTGAAATCTAGTTAGTAGATTATAGCAGCATGGTATCTGGAAGTAGAGTGTGTTGGAATCCTGGCTCTGCCGCTTACCTGTGATTTTTAGGACTTATTACTGAGCATCTCTGAGCCTGTTTCTCCACATAAAGTCGGAATAAAACCAGTTATTTTTATTTTGCTTAATTATTAAAATACCAGCTACTTCTGATTTGCAGTGCAAGTATGTTTAGAGTCTGTAGCACAGTAAGGAGCATATAGGGAGAAATGTGCAAAAAATAGTTCCTATTCCTTCATTAAAATCCTATACAGCTGGGGTTGGGGTTGTGGCTCAGTGGTAGAATGCTTGACTAGCACTTAAGAGGCACTGGGTTTGATTCTCAGCACTATTTTTAAAAAATAAATAAATATATAATAAACTTTTTAAAAGTAGATGTATGGGGAGAGATATGTCATTTAAAAAAAATCCTATAGAACATGCCAACCATAAAATTATTTATCCCCAAATACTTTTAATTCATCCTTGGTGATAATAAAAATTAAGTCAATAGGTACAATGGAGGTACAATGGCATTCTTGATGAGAAATCAGTAAGAAAATACTATTGACAATTGTGTTTAAAATATTGTTCTTGGGCTGGGGCTGTAGCTCAGTGGCAGAATGCTTGCCTAGCATGTGTGAGGCACTGGGTTGGATCCTTAGCACAGCATTAAAAAAATAAATAAATACACACACACAGAGCAAATAAAGGCATGCTGTCTACTTAAAACTATAAAATTTTTTTTTTAAATAAAATATTGGTCTTAATGGTTTAGTCATAATTTTGTTAAAGACTATTAAAGTATATTTGTCAATTACCATATTGCCTACTAGGGGTCAAGGATACTGGTTAGTTTTGGTGTCAGCTGTGTATATTCTAAATCTCATCAAAAAATTAATTTCTTATTAGTTATTGGCATGAAGCTTATCTCCAATATTCTGCTTTTCAGAAGTTATTTTTTATATAGGTGGCTAAGAATTGAACCCAGTTCCTTATACATATTGAGGCAAGTGCTCTACCACTGAGCCACAACCCCAGCCCTAGAAGTTTTATTTTCTGTGAAATGTAACCCTCATCTCAAGGTAGCACAGAACATGTGTTATTTGTTGTAAGAAACAGCATTTATTAAAATATTTGTTAGAGAAAATAATTGTTCACTTGAAATTTATAAAGTTTATCATAGGCTAAATTTGGTCACTAAATGATAATCTGCTCACTGTGACTTCATTGATTTAACTGCTATTGACCTAACCTGTGCACAGTGGAATTCTTTTGTTTATTCATTACAAAGTTACAAGTAAAATGGTCACTAGAACAGATTCGTTTATAATTTCATTTTGATTTATCTGTAGTGCTTTCTGCAACTTTTTTTCTGGCTGTTCTATTTATTATACATCTTTTATCACAATTTGGTGCTAGTGTCATTTTATTAGGGTAAGTGGAGAAGCCTACCACCTTTCTTACATTTCTGTACCTCCTCAAATTACAATTGTTTTATATATTTCTTCTACAGTAATAATATCACTGTTAGAATTTTTGCTTCAAATATTAAACATAATTTAGAAAATTCAAAGGGAAAAAACAAATCTTTTGTATTAAGGCATATTACTGTTTCATTGTTTTTACTTTTTGTTTAGAGAACTTTTTTAGGAGGGGACTGAACCCAAGGGTTTTTAACCACCGAGTCACATCCCCATCCCTTTTCTTTTTTACTTTGAGACAGGGTCTTGCCAAGTTGCTGAGGCTATCCTTGAAATTGTGATCCTCCTGCCTCAGCCTCCCTGAGCTGCTGAGATTGCAGATGTGCTCCACCATGCCTGGCTTGCTTTTTTTTTTCCTTTGATACTGGGGACTGAACCCAGGGCACTTTGTCACTGAGCTATATATCACCAGCTCTCTTGATTTTTCATTTTGAGACAGGTTCTCACTGAATTGCTTAGGATCTCCCTAAATTCCTGAGGCCGGCCTTGAACTTTCAGTCTTCCTGCTGTGGCCTCCCAAATTACTAGGATTACAGGCGTGCATCATGCCCAGCTTGATATTCTTTGCTGAGCATATTGTTGGATCTTTTTTTTTAAATCCAGTCTACTAGCCTATGTCTTTTGATTGGTGAGTTTAAGCCATTAATATTTAGGGTTACTATTGAGATATGATTTGTACTTCCTGCCATGTTTGTTTATTTTTGTTATTTAACTTGATTTGTTTTTCCTTTTTGATTAGTTTTTCTCCTTACTGTACTACTTCCCACTGTTGATTTTTGTTGTTTTTCATTTCCTTTTCGTGTAATATTTTGCCCAAGATGCTTTGCAGAGCCAGTTTTCTAGCTGCAAATTCTTTTAACTTTTGTTTAAAGTGGAAGGTTTTTATTTCATTGTCAAACCTGAAGCTTAGTTTTGCTGGATACCAGATTCTTGGTTGGAACCCATTATCTTTCAGCATCTGTGATGAAAAATCAGCCATTAACCTAAATGTAATCTGCCTCCTTTCTCTTGTAGCTTTTAAAATTCTCTCCTTGTTCTGTGTGTTGGACATTTTCATTATAATCTGTCTTGGCAGGGTCTCTTGTGGTTTTGTACATTCGGTGTCCTGTAGGCTTCTAGGATTTGGATTTCTGTTTCATTCTTCATGTCTGGAACGTTTTCTAAAATCATTTCATTTAACAGATTGTTTATTCCTTTGGTTTGGACCTCTATACCTTCCTCTATCCCAATAACTCTTAAATTTGGTCTTTTTATGGTATCCCAGATTTCTTGGATGTTTTGCTCATGGTTTCTTATCAGCTTTTCTGAGTTGTTTAGGCTCTTTTCAAGATGATATGTTTTGTCTTTGTTGTCTGATGTTCTGACTTCTAATTGGTCTACTCTACTGATGGTACTCTCATTTGAGTTTTTATTTGGTTTATAATTTTCTTCATTTCCAGGATTTCTGTTTGTTTGTTTGTTTGTTTTCTTTTTTTGTATAACCTCTATCTCCCTGTAGAGTTGATCTTTTGCTTCTTGGATTTGTTTATGTAATTCATCGTCAAAGTGAACTTTCATTGTCTGCATTTGCTGTATAATGTCTTCCTTAAGACTCCAGATCATCTGAACCATGTATATCCTGAAATCTTTATCTGACATTCCTTCTGCTGCAGATGTTACCTCTTCTAATGTTGACTTGTCCTGGATTGTTTGTGGTCCTTTCTTTTCTTGTCTTTTCATATTACTCACGTATCTCTCTTTTGTGGAGAAAACCAATGTTAACAGTTCCCAATATCAATAATACATCATCTATGAGCAAGTTTTCATTGTTATTACATTTATAGTTAGACTCTATGTCTACAGATGTTGGCTTCAATTATTATTTAGAATATAGTCTAAATAATAGACTATATTCATTCGTTTCATAAAAGGCATACCATTTCTGGTGGCATATAGAGAACCTGAAGGTCAGGCATAGGACATCATGTTAAGGGGGAAAGGAGTGAGGGTAGGGGATTACTGTAACTTAGCAACTTGCTGCAGTCCGGCTGCAGCAAAATAACGGGGGGTGGGGGTGGGGGTGACGACCAACTTGTGTACGTTGATACAGCAGGAGTGGGAGCCGTTTATTGTAGGACAGGAGTGGTATTTATACATTCCACACAGCTTATCTAATTAGCATAAACTAGATACAGCAGTCAACCAATCAGGAATCTCCACACTTAATGGCTCGCTTTTGTTACTTCTCAAACCACTCCCTCTGGCATTTTGCCAGGCACCATCCAGACTTGTTTACGAACTCCAACATTCCCCTGGCAAAATGCCAGGTGTTATTTTGACTTGTTTACAGACTCTTAACATTTCCCCCTTTTGTTTAATTTAAATAAGGACCATAGTGGTTTTTACAGAAACACCATAAATAACCTGCTACAAACAGAAAGGGAGGATACAAAATGCCACAATACCAAGCCAATTGATGGCTCCATGCAAGAAGCCCTTGGAAAAATTATACCAGCAATGACACTGTTAGCAAAGATATAGATTACAGTTTGTTGTCTCAGTCCAGGTAAAGCAGTGTCTCAATAGATTAACTCACAATCCAGGTAAATCACAGTCCAGGTAAGTTCTGCAGGCAGCTGGCTTGATCCGAAGTTTCGTCCGTTTCTCAGCCGAAGTCTCGTCCGGTTTTCAGCAACACTGGAAATTCTTCCACCTTGGTCTTTACCGGCTCTGGGACGAAGGCAGGAACTCCAGATGGCTAAAGAAAATCCTGTAGCATTCCATTAAGAAAACAACCTTCTGAACAATTTAGTACATTATCTCAAGGTTTTTTACATTTGAAATAGGCCTTAATACTGGCCTTGGAAATGATCAAACTTCAGGGACGCCATATGCGTCCTCTCCCAGCTGCAGCGTCCCAGGCAGCCCCAGATGGCCCTGGGGAGAGTCCCAGTCTCAAACTGCTTCCAGGCACAGGGAGCAAGAGCCTGCGAGACTGTGCCTCCAGGTCAGGTCTAGATTTGGGCTCACGGCAGTGGAAGAGCCAGCTCCCCGGCCAGGAGGCGGGGAAGGGCCAGTCGCCACCGCCTTTTGGAAAATCCTTGCTTCGCTGTGACCGGCTTGCACACTCAGCAGCCGCCTCTCCACTTCGCGCACCCTCCGGTAACGAAAAGTATTTAGTAATAGCCTTTTGCTGCAACTTTTTTCCTGACAATCCTCCTTCTTCTGAACTTTCTTTTTCTTTCTGACTAGAGTTCCTGGGCTCTTATCAACACATGCCCTAACTATTCTTGGTTCCACTGGGGTGTCTCTTTCCCTTATCAATTTACTTCTCATCCCTTCCATATTTTCATCATAAAGACAATACAATACACTGAGACAAAACAAGACACAAACATACTGTATCAGTCTTCTCCATTTTCTCGAAATGGTCATTTTTCCTCTCGCCCTATCTGCCTAGGGACGAGCAGATTGCTCCCGTCCTATCTATGGACGGGCAGCTTTTTTTCGTCACCCCCGAGTGTCCTGGGGCTCCCCGAACGGGCCACCATCTGCTGCAGTCCGGCTGCAGCAAAATAACCGGGGTGGGGGAGGGTGACAAACAACTTGTGTACGTTGATACAGCAGGAGTGGGAGCTGTTTATTGTAGGACAGGAGTGGTATTTATACATTCCACACAGCTTATCTAATTAGCATAAACTAGATATAGCAGTCAGCCAATCAGGAATCTCCACACTTAATGGCTCGCTTTTGTTACTTCTCAAACCACTCCCTCTGGCATTTTGCCAGGCACCATCCAAACTTGTTTACGAACATTCCCCTGGCAAAATGCCAGGTGTTATTTTGACTTGTTTACAGACTCTTAACAGCAACTTTAGAGGAGAACTCTAATGAATAGACAGGGATAGTTTACGGAAGAATGTATAACTTCAAACTCCTTATGTATTAAAGAAAATTACGTATAAATAGTAAAAGAAAATTACGTATAAATAGTAAAAGATAGGAGGTTGAAAGTGCAATTCCTCTATATTATATTATTCTGGTGATTCAGTTCTTAAAGTCTAATTTCATGCAAAGTTCTTGGATTCACATAGTTGAGGTTGTGAGGACCAGAGGGGGAAGGGTAGAGGAGATTGGATGAGAAGAGCGAGAAAAGAAAAGAAAGAAAGAAAAAGTCTCAGGACTCTGTTTTCTTTTCTTCCAGTAGATGGAGTTGTCTATTCCTAGCTTGAGTGTGTTCAGGGTGGTGGAGGTAGCCAGTGTGAGAGGGCTTGAGCTTCTACCTGGAGCCTCCCTACTCTTAGTCTCTGAGTTGGAAACCAGGTGCCTGTACAGTTGCTGTTCTGCGTTGATAGCTACGCCCCGCAAAAGTTTGTGAGAAAAATTTTGAGTTATCACCGATGGGGGTGGGGGAACCGGGTACCTGATCAGCCACAGAATCGTGCTGGTAGCCACGCCCATTGATAGATTGCGAGGAAGGTTTTCCAAGATGGATTCCATCTGTTACCCACATAGGGTGTTTGGTGAGGTGGGGGGTGCTGGGGTAACCTTGTGCTGTGTCCAGAGCTCGATCTGGTGACCTGCAAGCAAAGTCTCTGTTCTGCGCCGCCTTCCATTTGCGCCGAGCCGAGTGAGGGCCGGGCCTTCCGTCTGCGCCAAGCCGAGCAAGCCACATATGAGTTTCTTTGGACAGAGTTATGGTCATTTTCTCTGGTTTGGCGAGCTTTTTAGAGAGGTTTGAGAAGTTCTTTTTTAGGCATTAATGAAATAATGCTTATGGCGTGTTTAACACTGTTCATTAAGTGCTAACACAGTGGTTTTTATACATTTTAGTAACCTGTAATGAAAGTTCAGGTTTTACCCAATGATTACTATGAATGTGACAAACCTGAAGCCTCTCTGCTTGGTATAGTGCACATTAGCAACTGAAAGCTTTTAAGCTCTGTGCTCACCTACAGCTAAGCATATAAGCCTTTTGGAAAAAGTTTTGCTACTTCAGACATGTAGCCACTGTGTTCCAGAGGTTGTGTGCGGAGTTTGCTGTCCCTAACCAGCATTTTCCATTCTTTTGCAGTCAGGTGCGATCATGAGTGTGTTGGCAGCTGTCTGCACTAAGATCCCAGAGGGGAGGCTCGCCATCATCTTCCTCCCAATGTTCACATTCACAGCAGGGAATGTAAGTACCTGGATGAAGTTCTGAGGACATTAGTGTTGTTTTTACAATGACTGAAGTCTTGCTCTTAAATTAGGAATGTCAATGCTGGAGGAATCAAAGTGTATCACTTCTGTTCTCTCTTGCCATCTTTTAGGCCCTAAAAGCCATTATTGCCATGGATACAGCTGGAATGATCCTGGGATGGAAATTTTTTGATCATGCAGCACATCTTGGGGGAGCTCTCTTTGGCATGTAAGTTGAGTGTAGCTGATGCTAAACTGCTTCCTCAGTTGCTTCCCTGTCCTCCCTGAGGAAGACAGAGTGAGGCAACTGAGCTATGTGATACAGGCAGGAGGATACTGTTGGGAGGGGAGAGATCCTCAGCATGGTTTGCTTTGGTCTAAATCAGTTTCACCAAGAGAGATGGGATTTGAGAATGTCAGCCCTGCCTCTGCCTTGATCATTGTAGAGTGACTATGTGCTTTTATTGGTCCCTTAAACTCAACTCCATTTCCTAACCTGTCGTCATTCCCAGCCCCCAAGTCTTTGATGTTTCTATTTCCCACTCTTGGGCTTTCTTGCCCTCCTCCCTCTTCTGTGGGCGCCATCTCACCAGTGCTGCACAGACTCTGGGCTGGAAGAGCCTTTTTTTTTTTTTTTTCCTGTAGTGATTGTGAGGGGGGGGAGTGTTGTGTCTGCATGAAGGAAGCAAGCCAGCATGGACACTTACTGGGCATCATATGTAGGCACTGAGCTAGTCACTTTACATTGTACTTTATTGTTCCCATTTTATTTATTTATTTATAAACAAGAAGTTTATTTAAACAACAAGACACTTGACTTGAAGGGAAATCTAAACATTAAAATTCTCCAATCGAACAAGGTATGCAAGGATTTTTATGTTGTTCAGGTTTTTTTTGTTGTTGCTGTTAAAACAGTGAAAGAAAAAGAACTTATTGGAATATAAAAGATAAGGGCTGAATGAGCATGCCACTAATGGAGAAAGGGGATATTTTCACAGAACCAGTATTTTTCCCCATCCCATCTCCATTTGTTGTCAATCAAAACATATCATTGGCCATTTAGTTTAAAAAAAAATGCAGTATGCTTGTGCACATACACCAGTTACTTTATGTACAATAAAGGAATGGGGAAGGGGAAAATGAAAGAAAAAAGAAAACTATAGTGGTCAGAAGGTGGTGGAACCAAATTGCAGTTTTCTAATTGAGAATGTATTCTTGGTCTATAAGAACAGAGTTCTGGAGTAAAGTAGCAGGTTCCCTTTTTAGTAGACACCTCCTGTCTGCTGCTGGAATGCATCAATTGTATCTTCATCCTCCATTTCCAACTGTGCAGGTGTGTCTGTTTCATTAATTGGCTGCCCGTCAAATCGGAATCTGATCTGCTTCATCAACAAACCCTGTCGTTCACAATATGCTTTCATTAGTTTACTAAGTGGTTAATCTTAAACTGCACCACAGAACCATCCTGCCCTGCCACCTTCAAGTTAATATGATCGTTGTTCTCAGTCTTGACTCCTTCCTTGGGCTTTTCGTCGGCCATGTCGAGCACCAGAGTCTCCTCAGCTGCTGCTTCACAAAAGAGGTACCAGGTCCTCATGAGCACACAAGCAGCTCCAGGAGCAGCAGAAGAAGGAGGCGGCAGTGATGGACGAGGAAGAGGGCGTCTATTATTCCCATTTTACTAATGGGAAACTGAAGTACAGAAGTGGTCTTCCTTAGGACAGAGAGCTCTGAAGTAGCAGAGCAGAATTTAAACCCAGATCTCCTTTGCTTTCCAGCCACATCACACCACATCTAATACGCCTGGCATATGGTCAGAAAGTGTTTCCATTTGTGTTTCAACAATGGTGTTTTAGCATTTTTTGTTTATTTGCTTTTCTTTTTTGCCTAAACTGTAATAGTTCGGTAGCAACTATAAACTTCCTTTGGACTCCTGGAGCCTATCTGACTCTGGGAGTCCCTTCAGCACAGTTGTCTGATGGTGCCATCCCTGAATGGCCTGTCTTTTCTTGCAAATCAGTTGTCTTTTGCCCTTACTTCACTTTTGCTTTGTTTCATGACAATGGAAACTTCTTAAAATTTTTTTTAGAAAAATCTAAGTGACGCAGTTTTGCCAAGTAGGTGGTGGAACTAAATGCCATTATGCCATTTATAATTTTCAGTGATATTAAAGAATAGCATATGTGAGTTCTAGCTTTAACAGCAGCACAAATATAAATAGTAGAAGCTGACCTGCTATTACAGTATGAGAAACAAAAACATGAAAAGGGATTCTGTTTTATGAACTCTAAATTTACCTGGTGCTTTTTACATGTCTGTAAAGGGTCGTCTTTCCAGCAGGTTTTTATTCTTCCAAAATATAATTAGATGGCCTTTTTCCATTCTGAAAATAATTGGATCAAAGGCATTTTAAAGCCTAGGATCTGGAAGGCAGAGGAATTTCTTTGCTGTTTCTAATTTCAGCTTATTTTCACTTACTAGATCTCAGTCATAACATCTTTAAAATGGATTCAGAAATGTGAAAATCTTTTTTTTTTTTTTTAAATTGCCCTAATTTTTTGCTATTCACTTGCACATTTCCTTGGTTTTGTGTCCCTGACCAGCTCTCACAGTCTTTACATTGTACTATTGCAATAATAGCTAATAATTTATTGAATAGTTGTTGTGTGCATAAGCTGTGACTTTAAATCATGTAGAATTCTATGAGCTAAGGGCTAATTTAAGACTCTTAAAGTGGTGGGAGCTATTCCACTTTACATATTAAAAAAACCTTATAGAGGAGGTAACTTGACCAAAGATTCACAGCTCATAATTGCAGAGATGGAGTTTCAGACTACTAGACTGTTATGCTGCTGCAGCAAGAAAGGTTTAGTGATCTGGGGTCTGGGGGTGTAGCTCAGTGGTAGAGCACATGTTTAGAATGTGCATGGCCCTAGGTTTAATCCCCAACACAAAAAAGAAAATAGTTAAGTATTTTTCTAATTTGAGATTATCCAAATGACTAGTTAGTTACATTTGGTTTTTATGAATATAATCAGAACAGCGTACCTGTAAGATTAAAGTATTTGACTCTGCTTGAAATAAGCAGGCTCAAAAGATTTAATGGAGAATCCCTAAAAGGTTTTTGTTTCTTGCAAGAATCTTTAAAATTGCATTTTAGGGTGGTCCATTTTCTCTTGTTCTGAATTCACCGGAAATTTTTATATTACAAGAGAATTTTGTTACATGCCTATTAATTTGCATACCCTTTTAAATGCTTTTTTCATTCTTAAATATACAGATTATTTTTCAAAAATTTAATGTTGGGGACTGAGGTTGTGGCTCAGTGGCAGAGCACTTGCCTTGTACATGGAGGCGCTTGGGTTCTATCCTCAGTACCACATAAAAATGAATAAACAAAGTAGGGATGTGTGTCCATCTACAACTAAAAAAAAATTAATGTTAACAAAATAATGTAATTCTGTAATCAGGTTTTAACTACATTCAGGGAATATTTTAAGATTCGGATACAAATCAAGACTTTTATAAGAAGAAAATGTTCAGAGCTGGTTGTGGGCTACTTGGTAGGGTAAGCAGGAGACTTCCAAGTTTGAGGCCAGCAAACTAAGACCCTATCTCAAAAAAAAAATAAATAAAAATGCTGGACACACTGATGCATGCCTGTTATCCCAGTAGCTAGGGAGACTGAGACAGGAGAATTGTGAGTTCAAAGCCAGCCTCAGCAACAGTGAGGTGCCAAGCAACTCAATGAGACCCTGTTTCTAAATAAAGTAAAAAAATAGGGCTGGGGATGTGATTCAGTGGTTGAGTGCCCCTGAGTTCAATTCCTGGTACTCCAAAAAATAATAATTGCCGGGTTTCTGTTCTCACGACTAAAAGGCTCAGGGGTCACTCCAGGAAAACTGGGCTAACTGGGCTGCACAAAATAACCACACAAGAGATACAAATACTTTTTTCTTTGGGGTCGCTGTGATGGCTCCTCTGACCTTAAGGGTCTGCAGGAAGAGAGAGAGTGAGAGCATGTGCTAACCCTTTTTATTGAGAAGCAGCTGTTCAAATGAGGCAAGGGGTCAGGTTTCAGGAGGCCGAGTCTGTCTTCATGATGTCCATTGTCAGCAGGTTGACTGACATCTGGGTAGGCCACATCCAAGGGCACAGTAAGAGAAGGGGACACACACAAGACACTTCCATGGAAGATTCTATACTAAACAGGGCAAGTGGTTATATTACAAAGGAACAGGTGAGCATAGCTCCACCCTGGGGCTATAGGAAGCCACGCCCATGCATGAGACACCATCCCTTGAACCCAAGAAGGGTGGGGAAAGCCCTGCCATGTTTCTGAGCACCTCAGCACCCAGCCGGGGAGTCTGACTCAGTCATCTGCAAGGTTGGTCTCCCACAGATAATAGGGCTGGGGATTAGCTCAATGGTAGAGTGCCCCTGGGTTCAGTCCCCACTACTGAAAAACAAAGTTCAGGGCATTTAAAAAATGTTAAAAACATTAAATTGCTGTTCTGATAAGCTAAACAGTATCTGGGAGATGTGAAGCTCAACAAAACCTGATCTCTGTCTCAGGGAACTTTGCTCTGTTTGGGGAGCAAAAGGAGTTCAAGAGTTTAAGATGAAAGCTTTCCTTAATTCCCACCCCCATGTGCTCCAGGAAGTCTCCCTCTACTCCCAAGGGTGACAGGTGCCATCATGAGGCAATTCCACCATTTCTTAGATAGGAGCCTGGACTTAGAGTCAGTCTGACTTGGGGTCAGACCTCAGTTGACTGTGTAGAAGCTATTGGCACTTTGGACAAATTATTTTCTCTTGGACTTGGTTTGAGTCCATAATGAGAAATGGTATTTAACTTGCAGGGCAAAGGTGAATCAGAAGTAGTGGGTGTGGGGCTGGGGCTCAAGCGGTAGTGCGTTCGCCTGGCATGTGTGTGGCCCGGGTTCGATCCTCAGCTCCACATACAAAGATGTTGTGTCCGCCAAAAAACTAAAAAATAAATATTAAAATTCTCTCTCTCTTAAAAAAAAAAGTAGTGGGTGTGAAGTACTCGACACATTCCAGAGCATTCACCCCACACTACTATGACCTTTTTTATGTTCTGTATATTAAAGCTAAACCATTTATCTACAGCAAATAAATTAGCCATTTTCATAAGCTACATAGTGAAGCACAGTAGCATTTGATTTTTAAAAATGCTGGCTTGATTAAATCTGTATGTCATATTATTGGAATGTCAAACCTGGTTTTTCTCTTTTCCAGATGGTATATTACTTATGGTCATGAACTCATTTGGAAGAACAGGGAGCCTCTAGTGAAAATGTGGCATGAAATGAGGACTGATGGCCCCAAAAAAGGAGGTGGCTCTAAATAAAACTGGGGTTGGACATTACTGGTGCATCTGATCCGTGCTGCCTGGAAGCTCCAAGAGCGCATTGGCCCTGGAGGGACCACAGCTGTGCTCCTGCCTGGAAGACACCCAGCAGCTAGCCTCCCCAGCATTTTAAACTCTGTCCCCCAGTACTTGTCTCCTTAGAAAGTGAATTATGACAAAGTTGTGAAATAAAGATTTATATCTCTAGTTTGTAAACAGGAGGGGTGGTCTCTTTGAGAGCATCAGTGCTGCTCTGGCATCTTTGTTTTGACATTGTTTGGCCAGTGAACCTGGTCAGGGGGCCCCTTGAAAGGGATGATAGAAACTTGATGGCCTTGGTTTTGGCCTTGACCTTCTGACATCTCTGCTTAGCACAGACTGACCTATCCCTTTCCTTGGTTGACAGAAGTTGAGAGCATCTTCTCTCTGCCATAGTCTGAAATAACAGCTGCAGATACTTTCTAAATGTTCCCAAGAAAGGTGGAGTTTCCTGGCAGTGAGAGGCACATACATAAAGCTATTTTTAGGTTTTGCTTTCTAGGTTAAAATTGTAGCTAAATTAAGAGTAAAAGGAAGTGACTTGGATAAATTCAGACTTGAATCTGAGCCCAACTGCATCTTATGTTTGAAAAGGTACATTCTAATGGAAGTGTCTTCCTGAAATAGTTTCTGTCGTCATTTTGGCCTCACTGCAGTGGGGTTCACATTGCCTCATGGTGGAGAATCACATCAAGGAAATTCAATTTGAGGATTTTTCTTGAAAGCATTTACAGGAGAGGTTTTAGTTTTTTGGTAGCCTTAAAATGTTATACCAAATCTTGCTTTTGCTGGGGAGGAGTAGAAGCCCTGATGTTAGCCTTGCTTGGCTAATTTGCTCCAGTTTGTGCACAGCTGGGCTTTCTAAGCAGTGAGCTCTGAGAGCAGTGGGGGTCACACCCACCTCACCAGGTGGCTGAGAACTGCATGACAGCACATGCCTGGCACATAAATACTGTCCAGTACTTGGTAATTCTTAACTCTTCCACCAGCGTGGTTGGCTTCACTGTGAAGTACCCAGTTATTTTCAGTGGGCAGAGGATTGTAAACTAGCATCCCGTCTAGAATTGTCTTAACCCAGCCCTCATTTTGCCAGTAAGGAAATGACTGGTGGAGGGTAGGGTGACTGGACTGCTCTGCCATTTCTGAATCTGCTAATAACCCTACCCTATGACAAATGAGGCAAGATATTTTCCATAGTTGGGATGAGAGGCTGAGCTCACACAAAATTTTCATCGTCTATTTGAAGGCAGATCAGGAAAAGAGGCAGTGAAGACCTCTCTCCTGTCCTTGCTGTGTCAGAGAAGTAGTGTTGAGAAGTCTCTGGAGCACTTACCTGTCTATAAAGTCCTTCAGCTGAGGAGCCTTTGAACAATGGAGGACCTTGTTCCCTGTGAATGAGTGGCCATAGGAGGCCCTGCCCAAGCTCTCCTCTTGGCCACTAGGGGGTTTAGCTTCCCCTCATCAAGGCTTTGCTGACCCTTGACCACACCTCCTTGGCCATACTCTCCCTGTGTCTCGGCCATGGGCCTGCCTCTAAAGTGTGGGGTTCCTCCAAGTGCACCCTGGCCATCCTGCCTCCCTCTGCTCACACTGCTACGGGAGTTTCTGCGGCTTCAGTTGTTTGTGTCAGGTCTGCTGAGCTCCTGGCCCTCTGGATAACTCTGATGTAGTGAATGTAAACTCAGTACCCCACGGCTCAGCTCCTGTTGTCTATTGGGCCACAGCCTGGCCTGCTCAGCTGGCCAATGTAATGTCATGATGCTGTGACTTCCAACTAAGGCAGTGTTTGAGGCAATGAGACTCTGGCCAGTGCAGCAATGCAGTCATCTCGGAGGTGCAGACTGGACACCTTCCGAGTACAGTCTGGAGAAGGAGCTCCAGCTAATCAATGCTGTTTTGACAGTGTTTGGTCTGCAATGAATACTGAAGGCATGTATCACATACTCAGCCTTTGAGTGTGTCCATGGAGTTGTTCTGATACACTGTCCTACCTTAAATTGACCTTTACCCTGCAGAATTATCCCAATTTAGCTGTATGTTCAAGCAATTTGCATGCACAGTAGGGAAAGGAACTATATAGCATAACTGGCCAAAGTTTTGTATCCCTGTCGCGAATGAGCATAGTAAAAGCAAAGAAGCTGGGGACTCTTGACTGATTCACGTGCTTTCTGGGAAGCACGCCCCCAAGTGTTCCCCACCATGACCTCACTGCTGCCCCTCCCGCTGCCCATTTAGACCCTGTGGTGCAGCCTTGTACAAGTACTGGGAGTGCCTTAGCTAGCTACCCGGGTCCACAAGACCGAATAGAGACCCTCCTGGCCAATTTAACTGCCCAGCTGCGTGCGGGCTGAGTGACCCGCGAGGTAGCCATCTCGGCCCTCGACCTCGGCTCATCGGATTTATAAAACATTTGGGGAACTTGGGATTCAATTTTGAAGTATTAAGTTGGACACAAGTAAATGACCGCAAGCGGTTTCAGGTGCCCCCTGGCGACTGTACAGTCTTTCTCTGGTCGCCGCTCTCTCCTAGCCGGCGCCCCAATCCAACCGCGCGCACTCTGGTGGAGGCCACGCTGGGCTGTCACCGAGCCCTCTCCCGGGACACCCACCCCCAGGCCGGGGGGCGGCGCTGCGGTAGCTTGGGGAGGGCTGCTGGGGCGGGGACGCCGGGCGGGGGCGGTGCGGCTGGGAGCGCCAGGAGCTGAGCGCCTGGACCAGGAACCAGGACCGGGGCCGGGGTTGGGCGGGCATGGCGTGGCCCTGCATCAGCCGCCTATGCTGTTTGGCGCGGCGCTGGAACCAGCTGGACCGCTCCGACGTGGCGGTGCCGCTGACCCTGCACGGCTACTCGGACCTCGAGAGCGAGGACCCGGGCCTGGGAGGCGCAGCCTCGCGCAGGGTCCTGACCCCCGCCGGCGGCCGGGACTCTGGCCGGGACGTGCCACTCACTCAGTACCAGCGCGACTTTGGTGTGTGGACCGCGCCTGCGGGAACTCGAGATGCGGCGCAGGGACGCGGTCCGGGGGCGGGCGGCCGCAGGAACAAGTCCTCGGCGCCCGGCGCCAGGGGGGTCTACGTGCTGCCCATTGGCGATCCGGACGCGGGTGCAGCAGCGACCACGTCGTACAGGTATCGGGCTGGGGTAGGGACACCCTCCAAATTCACACCCCGTGGTGGAAGGAAACACCCGGAGCCAGGAGGATGGGGGTGGGTGGGAGAGAGGAGGCTCCTGGATCCCACAAGACCTCGACAGCAGCTGGTGGCTAGAGGTCACCGCCTCGGTTCCCTGGCACTGCAGACGCCACCTTTGCTGCTCCCTTCCCTGCCCAGACCCAGAGTGAATGATCACTTCCATCGACCAGAATCTCACCCCCTCACAGCTGGCTCCCTGCCCCCAGCAGCCAGGTCAGAAAGGCCGGCCGCCGAGGTGAAATCTGCTTCCTTTAACTTCAACTCGGTGGGCCTCCCCACAGCGGGTGTGTGCACAGGCCAAGTGGTCCGGTTCCCTCTGCGGGAGCATTGGCCGGTCCGAGAGTCCCTTAACATCCCAACTGCCCTTTCGCTGAGGACAAGTCTGCAGGTCCTTACCGTCTCCCTGCCCTGGACAACTTAGGACTTCATTCTTACTACAAAAATAATTCACACTCGCTCACAGTAGAAAAAATTGGAAATGACAGAAATTACCAAAGGGGAAAAAAATCCATTAGCCCCTTCCCAAACCGAGGTTCTAATTCTTAATGTGCATTTCAGTGCATAGAAGCTGACACATTCCTTCATGGTTCCATTCTTACTGTACACATTTTCCCACCTACTTTGGATGTCTGGTCATGTTACTAGATGTTCTTCTACAACATGCATTTTAATAAATGTGCAGTGCATTATCCTATGGGTTCTATATCTATATATCCCAATATTATCTGCCTACTCCCTTATTAAATATTTAGGGTATCTGGTTATGGGGTTACTGGAAACACTACTATTCTGATGGTGCAGCTATTTCAATACTTTAAGAATTTTCCCTTCAGGTTTCCTGATGATGAGGTGGGAGTATAAAATACATGGAAACGTTTTGCCAGTAGTTAACAGCCCCTTAGTCCTAATATGGGGGATTGGTTAATTATGGCATTGCCATGGGACAGGATACCCAGAAGCCTGCGTGCAATGATAACCCAAGACCTTAAACGTGTCTAACAACAGGTTCCTTCATAGGTGTGCACTGTTCAAGGGATCTGATGGGGGCTGTGGTTGCAGGGTGGGATTTGTGCTCACTGACACATGCTCAAGCTGAACTGCTGAAACTCAGGTACCCCTGTTGATGGCAAGTCAGACATCATGGCCATAGCTGGGTCTTGCACAGGTCTGACTACTGGCCAATGGGGAGGTGAGCTAGCTGGCAGGGCCAGAATGGTGAGAGGCCCTAGGGTGCAGCACCTTGCAATGGTTGAGGCTCTAGAAACAAGAACAAGGAGTGGGGCCTGCTGGGGAGAGGGTTCCAGCGCAGGGGAGGAGTTCATTTCCAATAAGCAGAACTGTCTGACAGTAAGCTGTTCCTTACTGGAGATGTTCGAGCAAAGTCTGGGCTGTTTGAAGCAGCTCCTCCCCCTAAACCACAGTTCTGTACTGCCTGTGGATTAGCTCCCCAAGCCCTTAGTTATCACTGTCCCCATTCCACAGATGAAGGACTGGTGCATAGTCACACAGCTCTGAAGGGCAGAAAAGAGAATAAACCAGTCTATCTTGCCTCAGACCAAATTTGTGACCCCCAGAAGTTATTATTACCTGTCTAGGCCACCGCCTCTGAATCAGTGTCCCAAAGCCAGCAGTGAGAAGAACTGACAATGGGATCAGGGACTCAGTGGCGCTCCCACTTTCTGCTGTATAAACTAGGCCTCTTGGACCCTCATATGGAGAGTGGGAACAGTAGGAGCAGACCCAGACCCCTGCTCCCCAATGAATTTGGCTCCCCCAGCACCACACCAGCTGGTCTCTGAAATGTTCCACCTTCCAGCTCTAGAACCTGGCTCCAGCAACTGCATCCTGCCTTCCATCTTGCAAGATGCACCTTGTCTAAAAGCAAACTGCTAAAGAAATTTAGAAAACAAAGAAAATTAACAAATCCAGTGATTCCACAGGTATCACAGCAGATGTGTGGTCACTCCTAACCCAGAAGTGTTGAGCTGGTATCCACCTCTTGACTTGCCTGGCTGCTGATTTCCATGTGAGGACGGACCTGCTTTGTTTGCCTGGTCACGTGGGCAAACAAGGAGGTCTGATCCTCAGCCATTCTGGGACTCTTTACCCAACCAGCTCCTTTCAGAGCCTCTTCCTCAAAAATTCTCTCTGGGTTGTTCAGTGCCTTTGATCCTGCAAGAGGTGGCTGATGCAGGAACACGCCAGAAACACTGTCAGGCCTGGTACACAGTAGGCACAGCTAGGCTTGTAGTTTTCACTAATCTTCTTGGTCAGAGCCATCCATTTGTCTTCCTCTTCTCTTGGGCAGTCTCCCTAATTCCCTCTGATGTTTCTCTATCCTCTCTGTCACCCTCTCTGCCTGGGCTTCTCCTCTGAGCCCTTCCTTCTCTGAGACTCCTGTAGCCACCCCAGGGCAATGGACTCAGGTTGTCAGACCCAAGGCTCAGCATAAGAGGCAGTTGGGAACAGAAGGACATGCCCAGGGGAGGACCTGCTTCCCTAGGAGAAACAGGGCAGCAGATGGTTTGGACAGCTGGGCGTTAGAACCTGGCAGCTTCAGAAGCAAAGATTACTGACAGGCCCTGGCTCAGCTTACCTCCTGACACACCAAGGCTCCCTGAGTGCAGACCACCGACAGACACTGCTCTCCCTGCCCAGCCTGCCTGCCCTGGGAGCCCCAGCTGTGCCACTGCCCAGGAGAAAAGGCGCCTTTGTTGACTCAGGGCCTGAAGCCCAGCCAGGACTACGGGTGGAGCAAGAGCGGCCCCAGGCACATGAGGGGGTTGGTGCTGGCCAGCTGGACTCTCTTACAGAACGTCCTTGGACCAGGTGCTCCCAACAGACACAAGGGACCTCGGCCTTCCTGAGCTCACCATCTAGCAGGGACACGGACAGAATTAAAAGGTCTTCTTTGCTCAGAGGGATAGGATGAAGTCCCACTCCCAGGACACGAAGCTGGACTGTGCCAGCACTGTCATTTCCCTCCAAGGAGCTGACTTTGCCCACACAGACCACCCCTGCCCTCCCTGCAGCCTCACACTGGCTCACGGATTGGCTCCTCAATGCTCAGAGCCGTGCAAATGCCAGACCATCTAGTTTAAGGTGGTCACTCAGAATCATTCTTTGCATAAGCTGAAAAGACAGCTTATGTACACGGGATACTGAGTGTTACTTTTCTTTCTCAATCATAACCAGATATGGAGGACCTTCATTGTGTTGAGCATTGTCCAGGTTGGTACTTCCTGTGGACATAAGAGGCCACCACTGACCTGAGCAGGAGGTGACTGGCCTTCACTGGCTCTCAGCCTGTGGGACCCCTCTAAGTAGCCTGCCTGTTGGAGAGGCAGCTGCAGGAGGATTTCAGGGGCCCTGGAGGCTAAACACAGAGAGCGCTGAAGGCCCAGCGCACACCAGCTGCTGATGGAGCTCTACCCCGAGCCTGTCGCTCACCTGCATAAGTTTCTGCTGCTACTTTTAGGGAACAGGGTGAGCCCAAGTTTCCCAGTGGAGCACCCAGAGGTGAAGGGCAGAATGGGTGCCTGTCTTGGGTACCTACCTGCTCTGCCAGTTCTGCCCACCTAAGGGGGATAAAGGACCACCTGGGGCTAAAGCAGGATCCCAAAGTGGACAGGCCCTGACATTCCAAGCAGCACAGGGGAGTGGCCCAGTGGCTGAGCCTGTGTAAGGCTGTGACTCTATGCTCTGTTCCAGACAGGAATTTCAGGCTTGGACTGGAGTGAAACCCTCAAGACCCCCAAAAGCAAAACCAGCCAAAGTTATCACAACCCACACCTCCGGATGGGACGGCGGCACTGGGGCCAGCTTCCAGGTCAGGTGCTACGGGGGCCCTGGCCACAGAAGCCTTCCTTCCAGCGTGGGGATTAGGAGAGATTTTAGTGGATTTAAATGTTATGATCAGGGAGAGCAGTGCCCAGGAAGTTGTTACTGACAGAAAACTAAGGTAACTGTCGTTAGCCAGATGGGTACCCTTCCAGTGCTGGCTTCTCTGGTGAGCAGGGGTCTCTCTGCCTCCTAAATCCCAACCTTAACCTCAACTACTAAGTACCAGTGACCTTCCTTCCAAATATGTAGCATTGGCCTGGGGGGCTGCTCAGTGTGGAGCACCTGCCTAGCCTGAGTAAGATGTTGGGTTCCATCTCCAGCAACCCAATATGTGGGCCACCATATAAAATGCAAGAGAAAATGGAAGGGACGCGAGGATTGTTTCCTGATCCCACCCAAGAGGCTTCAGGGAGCAGAAAGGAAGGTTCACAGGGTGTGTCTAACCTGCTACTGCAGCGACACTGCTCACGGTTGGCAGCAGTCCCCTTTTGACCTTCAGGTAGTAGTTCCAACTCCTGGACAATGCGAGGAATTCTTTTCCTGGAGCCAGGGGTGGGAGGGAGTTGAGAAAAAGGCCCACTGATGTGGCCACATTTCATTTTTCAGGTCCCTGAAGTGAGGAAGAAGTTCACTCCTAACCCCTCAGCCATCTTTCAGGCGTCAGCTCCCCGAATTCTCAACGTGTGACTGTGTCAGCATGGAACGATGGCTGCTGGAATATTGCTGAGAAAGGAGCCTGGCTCTGTCCTCTGCTTTCAGGAGGAGTGTGACTGCCCGGGCTGCGGGCCTGGCGTGGAGCACAGGTGCAAATGGACCCGGCATCACCAACTCCTCAGCCTCCCACAAAGTGTGTGGGAAGCTTCACATCTGTTTTTAATTGCCATTTGGCCACTCTTCAGTTTTTAAATTTGAAGAACCTGAGGACCAATTCAATTGTAAACCCAGCTGTCCATGGGGCTGAGGAATATGGACGCAGCAGCTCCTTGGCAGAGCCAGTGATGTCCACTTTGGGTGGTTTTCCCAGGATGCATGAGAATTTTATTAATTTTATAACCTATAGTAATCCCAGGTGATATCCTTGGGTCTTTCTGCGGTGGCCCATGTTTCAGAACTCAGGTTCCCACCTGCATGTGATTCATGAGATGCTGAATAGCCAAAAGAGGTTTCCAAAAGAAAATTGTACCAATCACAGGGTTTTGATGTCAAAAACATAATTTCTTTATAGCCAAGGTGGCCTTCATGCTTCAACAAAACATCTTGGGGTGAGTGAAATATTTAAAGACTAACAATGACCATGCGGTAGTTTTCTACAGGCATAGCTCCCTATTGTGTTTCAATTTCCCCTAACAGGGATGACTAAACCGAACAGCTGCACACACTGAGCAGGAATTGGTGGCATTTGCCTCACATCATTAAGAACCTTAGAACATCATCTCTACGGGGCCCCTGCCCTCAGGCCTACTCTGCACACTTAGTGACAGGAGGCTCATTATTGCTGCAGGGACAGCTGCTCCCATCTTTGAAAGGCTCTCCTGTCTTCATAAATTCTAGCCAGTGTGGCTGCGTGGAACAAGCAGGGTCTCTTCTTTGCACAGCAGCCTTTCAAACACTTGAAGGGGTCTTGTATCCCTTCTTGAAAAATAGAGGCACAAGCTTGGGGCAGTTTTGGTAAGGAAATTTGAGCATTTCCTGTGGCTCTTCTTCCTCTTCAGCAGTGGCTCTGGTCTGCTGAATGGTAAGGCCCCAGGCGGTGGCACTGGTTTCAGATCACAGCAGGCTCAGAGGGGCCATTTCCAGTTCAGGCTGCCTGCCAGTGTCCCCTCAGAGGTGCTAGCTCTGACAGGCAGGGCCCTCCCTCACTCCAGCTAAGGCAATGCTCCGATGACAGTCATTTTAAAGGGAGAACAAACCATATGCTTACACAAAGGGTTCTACTGCTTTAGACTTCACTGGTTTGCATGTTCTATGTTTCTGGGCGGAGGAGACTGCCTGCTGGGCATTCTGTGGGGGCCGAGCAGCTTAACTGTACAATCTGACTTTACTAAAATGCAAAAATGCACGCTTTCAATTTCTTATTTTTTTAAATTATAAACATGAGTCTCTCTTCACATATATTGTCCCATCTCTAAGTAATGACTTTAATGTGGCTCCTTCTAGTGTCCCTTGGAGGCTTATAAATGCTGAGCTCTTCTTACTGTGGGCTGCAGGTGATACTGGTGTTGGTGGCACAGAGAACCCACTAGCCTCCCTGCTATGCTTCAATCCTTCCCACTGCCATTCTGGAATCCAGGGACATGGACCCATGATGCTAGTCTCAGGCTCAAACCCTGTTTCATCATGACCAGCTGGGACTGGAGGGTGCTTCCATTTCTTCATGTGGACAGTTAGCTGCCACCACTTCCCCTGCTCTGGCTGGCCAAGAGCCCTCATGTTTGTGCACAGGGTGTGGGGGGTGGGGTGAGCTCCATATGGTAACACCAAGCACAGCTGCTGGAATAATTCTTTCCAACCTAAGCCCCCCTTCCCTGGGCACCTCTATTCCTGCCTGTAGCCATTAACACCCTGTGCCCCATGCTGCACCCTGCCTGAGGTCACACTGTGCACCTGGCAGTGCTCTTTCCATCCCAAAGCCAGCCTGGGAGGTCCATGATTCTTTGACTGTAAGGGACACATCAGCTCTGTTGCACCTTGGCTGGGAAAAAGCAGGCCTTCCTGCACCAGAGGAGCTTGAACTCTGCCAGGCCAACTGCATGCCAAGAACCTTCCTGCGATGCGCCGCCCCATGCAATGCCACACAAATCCCATCTTCACAGCCTTCCCCAGGAGACTTCCCAGGTGCCTGAAGGAAGTCCCTCCCACTCACCTCTAGGTCTGAGTAAATCCTCACATACCAAGTGCGTGACCCAAGAATTGGCTGAGACAAGTCTCAGCTCTGTGCTTCCAACCTGTATCTATCTTATGCACACAGACAGTGCCCGGGGACAGGGAGAATGCATTATACTAGTAACAGGTTATTATCTCTAGGAGGGGAGTCATGGGGAACATTTTACACTTTATTATACTTGCTAAAATATAATTAAGCATTTTTGTATTCTGTATAGAAAGTTTTTAAAAATAAATGCAATTCACTCTGTTCAGCTAATTTTAGCAACTGAAAGAGTGTTCAGCATTAATTATTCCATAACCAAGAGACCACTGTGGGAGGAGTCTCCGTCAGCTATAGAGTGCACTACAAGGTCCTTCCACATGTCCCGGAGTCTTGAAACTGTGAGATCAGTGCCCCACCTCTCTGTACTTCACAGAACAGAACTCCAGGACCTTAGGTGAAACCCTAACACTGCTTTTGAGAAATGCTAGACCCTACCAGGGGATGTCCTGCAGCCTACCCCAGGCAGATGAGCTGGGGTTGTAGCTCAGTGGTAGAGTACTTGCCTACTATGTGTGAGGCCCTGGGTTTAATTCCTAGTACCAAAACAAACAAAATAAAAGCAATCAGGCAGATGGAGGAACTTCCCCTAAAGCTGACTGTTGGCTTCACTCACAATGGGTTCCTTCAGTCAGTAGCAGGGAGTCCCCAGTTAAGCACTGCCTATGACATGAATCTGTGCTCTGCAGCTCCCATCCAAACCCTGAGACAACTAACATTTGGGCCTGAGCTTGCCCCATCCTTCCTCCACTAGTCTACTCAACTTTTTTTTGGTTCTGGGAATTGAACTCAGGGGCACTCTACCACTGAATCACATCCCCAGCCATATTTTGTATTTTATTTAGAGACAGGGTCTCACTGAGTTGCTTCGCCATTGCTGAGGCTGGCTTTGAACTCTTGATCCTCCTGCCTCAGCCTCCCAAGTTATTGGGATTAGGCGTGAGCCACCATGTATGGTCTAGTCAACTTTCTTGACTTTGCCCCTACACAAAGTCCACCCCCAGCAAGTGACCTCTCTGCACTGTGTCACAATGCCTCCTGCAGAAATTACCACCTTCAGAGACCTAAGCTCTCAGTTTTTTAGCTCAAGCATTTCTGTTTTAGCTCATGATAGCAGATGGTAGGGCTGCAAAAGGAGTAACTTCTTTCAGAACCCAGCACACACCAATTTTACTTTGCCAGATAAACTGGTATGTTCCTGCACTGGACAACAGGAGCTGCCTGCCTCTCTACCTTGGCTTTCAGGAAACTCTGGAGCTCATCCATATAGTCCTCCTCCTCTGAGCCATCAGAAACAATTATGTCCATGGTCAAACATGTACCTTCCAATTTTTTTTTTAGACTATTATGTAAGTGTAATCCTTTATCTTGCATGGTTGCAAATTCTTCTTGGAAAGAAGTAGAAGAATACATTTTAAATACACAAATAAAAGGCTATACCTCCCCTCATTTCAGTTCTTTCTGACCTTTCCCAAGAAACAGCCTTGGTATAATACTTCCAACTCAGAAAAACCATCATAAATACTAAAAGATTTATTGTAGACATTTTTGTTATACAATGGTGTTACACATTATGATACAAATACATTTAACACACGAGACTATTAAATCATTTAATACTTCTTTTGCAAAAAGAAATTTCCTTAGGCTTTCATATCTGTAATAAATGGATCTCTTCCCACCGGGAAGAGAACACACCCACAGGTCTCACTAGCAATCTACTTGCTGAATGCATCTGGGCCTAATGTACTCAACTACATTTTTAAAGGCATGCCCTTTGCCCTGCTGAGTGGATTTCCTTTTGCATTTGCAACTCTCAGATGCTGAATTTAGAAAGGCAGATTTTATTCAGCCACCACCCTGCTTTCTTTTCCTGACACAAATATCTGTGAGACCCATGAAAATATGAATTACATTGCTTGGATAAGTTTCTTTGACTCAGAGGTTTCAGATTTTCTTTGAATAGAGTAAGAGCAGGTTTCTAACTGAGAATTAAGTTCTTTCCTTTGCCCTCCACACAGACCGCGTTAGTAACCCTGGAGTGGATCCCTTCAGTGGGCTGGATACCTGGCAGTGGTACTGCCACGCTTCCTTCTCCTGTCTGCTCTTCCTTCCCACTGAGGAGGATGGATACAAGTTGTATCCTTCCCTGATGGATACAAGTCACTCTCTCTGCTTCTGAGCACTGGCATCCCTGGATTTGGGCCTGAGCAGTTATTTTTCCAACTTTAAGGCACTCACAGGTATTTCTTTTGAACCCTTCTCTTCTTGGGGAAAATTCCTTGACCGAGAAGAACAGGACAATAGGTTCACCATTAGGACAACAATCCCAGCAGAACCTGTCCAGGGGCTGCTCCCTGGCCACTTGACATCTGAGCTCCTGTGTAGACCCCAGATCTGCCTGGCAAACATATGACAAATTGGTACACTCATGCCAGGGACCCAGGGTTGTGGATGTTGTCTACTGTAACACACTAAGAGATTCCCAGTCAAACCTTCTCTGGAACCCCGCTGGGACCCATCCATTCCTTGACATTGTGCTGCAGTGATGTTCCTGTGCTCCACAGTAAAGGATCCTGCCCAGTCTACAGTCCAGGCCTCTGTGGCTTCTGTAAGGCGCCACTTCTTCCTATAGCTGACTCATCTGGTCTATGAGTGCAGGCCCTCCTCACACCATGGCCAGGCAGGAACAGAAAACCACTCACTGAGAGTGAAACACAATCCCTTCTCAGGATGACCCCAGCTCATAGAGGGGGTAACCTCGGGCCTGCCAGACTTGTTTCCCTTCTCCTGGGGATCAGGCCCAAGGTGCCCCCAGGAACACAAAAGGAAGGGAGGGCCTGGTGCTCTCAGAGGCCTCCTGGAGCTGGTAGAGAGGGTGAGGAAACCCAAGGTGACAAAACACCCATCCAGCTTGGCTTCTCTCCAGATTCAGGGAACAGACTTCTGTCCTAAAAGGGCTCCACCTGGAACCCAATGCTCTGGTGTCACGTTCGGGCAGAGGCAATGGTTTGGTAGCCATGATATTTCAGGCACACAGAAAACAACCTCCTTTCCTGAACAGGAGAGTCGCCACAGTTGCACACTTCAGCTCCATCTTCAAGTCCTGCTCTGCTAGCGGCAGCGTCACTGTGCTCACTGATCCTCGTTCGAGACGCCCATGTGCTTGTTGGTGAGGAAGTCCAGGAAAGGAATGCTGCAAATGGCCTGGTGAATGTTGCTCACTGTAATTTCTTTGGGAATCCTGGTCAAAAACATCCAAAGGGTGTTATTACATGTAATTCTCCCAAGCATATCTAATGATAATCTACTTGATTAACTTACCCAGGACCAACCCCTGCACAGGCCCTATGGAAGGGGATAATGAGTGACAAGCTATAGCTCAAGGGTTAGGGAGAGCCAGGCACATTCTCTCTCTGACCCCCTTTCCACCCTGATGAACAATCTGGCCTGTCTCCAACCACAGTCCTACTCAGGCCTCAAATCACACCTCCCAATCACAGGAAGTAAATGGGCTTCAAGTTGGCTGAATGATTAGGAATAAACCCTATTAAGGACTGAGAAAAGAGAGAGGAAGTAAAATGAAGAGCAGAAGAGGATGACATGGTTGTCATTCAATCTTGGCAGACGAAAGGCTGAGTCAATGCCTTGTAGCGCTCCGGAGCCACATTCCCCATCTCTCAGGAAGACGGGAGAAGGAGTCATGCCAAACCAAGTGTGAGGTTAAATGTTCTTGCTCAGAACACTCAAGTCTCTGCATCTCCAGGGTCAGACCCTGGAGGTGAACTGGGCCTCAGAAGGCACATGTTTCGCTCCCAGGTTTCAATCAAACAACGAGCATGAATGAAACTCTGTCTCCCTTTTTTTGCTCCCCTTAAAACGTCTATGCTCTCTGATGTATGATAATCCTAGGTCTTATATAATATTCTTCTGATTTATGACTCTTCATGTCCTCAGGCCCTTTGTTACAACACTATGAATTCACAACAGCCTTTGGTATAACATGATAAATAATATTCACTTCCTTAGAAAGGAAAGCAGGATGTGGCTCATCTATCATTCCCTCATAATCTTGGAAAAAAGCTATATTCAGTGACCCAAAGAAAAATAGTCAGCAGAGCAGAGAGATGAGACTGGGGGCTACACAGCCAGCAAGATTTGTGTCTGGATTTACGTTTATCATCTATTTGCTGTGAAGGCCAGGGAAGATTGCCTTCCAAAGCCTAGTTTTCCTAAAAGGGGAAGAATAGGCCTGCAGTAAAAAATAAATTAGGCAATAACCACCACCACAACAACATATAATGCTTGGCCCTAAGGTATGACACATATTGTCTTTAATTGCAAAGAGCTGTTAGTGTTCTACCCTGCAGAACAGAAAAGTGTCCTGGGTGGCTGTGGAGTAATGGCCAGGAGGGTACAGACTCTCTGGCAAGCTGAGCACAACCAAGAGGTTCTCTCAAAATGACAAGAGTAGACCCTTTAGTCTGGCTCTAAGAAAGTTCCAAGCACTGACAACCCTATCTCCTGCTGGGCTGACTTAAGTATTATTATGGTTTGGATATGAGGTGTCCCCCAAAAGCTCCTGTGTTCATGCAAGGATATTCAGAGGTGAAATGATTAGACATGTAAGAACTGTGATCTCATCAGTCCATTCTAGTTTGAAGGAACTGACTGGGCGGTAACTGTAGATGTGTGGGGCATGGCTGGAGGTGGGTCACTGGGGGCATGCCACTGGAAGGGTGCATCTTTCCTGTGTCCTCTTCCTCCACACCTTCACTCCTTCCCTCTCTCGGTCTCCCTCTCTGCTTCCTGATTCTAACATGAACCGAGCAGTTTTCCTCTGCTGGTCCTTCTGCCATGATGGGTTGCCTCACCTTGGGCCTAGAGCAAAGGGTTGACCATATGAACTGAGATCTGAAACAGAGCCCTGAATAAACTTTCCCTCCTCTAACTTGTTCTTGCCAGGTATATTAATCACAGTGAAAAAAGTTAACTAAAGCAACATCTTCGTGGGCAAAGAAATGGTTAGGAAATGTTTACATACTTCACATCACCAACCAGTGCTGGGAGCCATTAGCCAAGTAGGTATGACAATTTCCTTGCCAGCGTACCCCATGTTGCAGTGACATTGAATGTACGTGACCTTGCTCAAGGACCAAGGCAGATTAGGGTGCTCCCGGTTTTAAGATAATCCTGTTTAGGGCGTTCCCAGTTTAGGTTCCAGGTTTAAGGTTTAAGATTATTCCTGCTGGGAATAGGGCGTATCCTGCTGCCTGAGTTCCCCTTGAGTTCTCACGGGATTCAGACAGTATATTTTGGAGAGAGAAGCCCAGTGGAGGTGGATTTGGGAAGAGAACGTGGATTTCCCCAGAACGTGATTGTAGACGGCTGGTGTGAGTTCGGGAATAAAGAGTTGCTGTTTGAATCTGCAAGCTGTGTGGTGGCTCATGATTGTGTGCCCAGCCAGACTGCGGCAAACCAGAGATACCTGTTGTGCGATGCTGTCTGGTATCCAACGGCCAGGGCCTGTCTCAAGATATCATTCACCAGCTGTTCTGTGGCCTGCAACAGAAGATGCTGTTATTCTCAAAATGGCCACCTGCCTTCTGACAAGAAGGGATGCATCTGACCCCACCCCTCACCCCAACTTTTGAAACAACTGTAATTAAAGATTAAAAAATCCTCAAGGAAAACTTAAAAGTCTGAGTAACAGACCATAAATGTAGAGTTCATGATTCTGAAAAATTATCAACTGGGATTGTTTTCATTAATCAGACATTATTTTTAAGGAAAATCAGTGAGGGCTGCTACTGAGGCATTTATTGTTGGAGGAGATCCATCAGGGAAGAGGATCAGGGTGGGTATGGAAATTGTGGCTTTTCCATCCTCTTGTCCAGGGACAGTTGTAGCTGTTTTTCTATGGTCCCATGCAGAAAAAAACCCCAAGGCTCTGTCTTTGCTATTTTCCAAACAATAAGAGCACTTACTCTCACCCCAGGAATCTTTCTTTTTGGTACCAGGGAGTGAATCCAGGGGTGCTTAACCACTGAGACATATCCCCTTTTTATATTTTATTTAGAGACAGGGTCTCACTAAGTTACTTAGGGCCTTGCTAAGTTGTTGAGGTTGGCTTTGAACTTGCAATCCTCCTGCTGCAGCCTTCCAAGACCCTGGAATTACAGGTGTGAGTCACCATGCCCAACTTTCACCCCAGAATACTTCTTAAGAAGTATCTGAAATGACACAAAAATATCTGTAGAGCTGGGGTGTAGCTCAGTGACAGAGTACCTGCCTAGCTTGTGTGAGGCCCAGCACCACAACAAAAATAAAAACAAGGACTGGGGATATAGCTCAGTTGGTTGAGTGCTTGCCTTGCATGCATAAGTTCCTGAGTTCAATCCCCAGCACCACAAAAATAAATAAATAAATTAAAAAAAAAAAAAACCAAACCAACAAAAAAACCCTCCAGTCTGGAATAGACCATCCTGCCTGGTGGCCCCTCAGTGCCAGCAAGATCTGTATCTGGATTTATGTTTATCATCTATTTGCTGTGAAGGCCAGGGAAGATTGCCTTCCAAAGCCTAATTTTCTGTTTCTAAAAGGGGAAGAATAGGCCTGCAGTAAAAAATAAATTAGGCAATAACCACCACCACAACAACATATAATGCTTGGCCCTAAGGTATGACACATATTGTCTTTAATTGCAAAGAGCTGTTAGTGTTCTACCCTGCAGAACAGAAAAGTGCCCTGGGTGGCTGTGGGGTAATGGCTATACCCCAGCTCTACAGGCCACAGCTGCAGTTCTTGGTCCCTCTGCCACCAGCAAGCACCCACCTTTAAGATCATGTCTTCTATGACGGACGCATACACATTCTTGTGCAATGCCACAGGCTGCAGGGTGATCCCAATCTGGAAAAGCAGAAGAAAATAATTTGTTCCCATTTCTACATTAAAAATAGCATCTTTCCAAAAGCAGACTTTTCTAACACCCAGAGATGCCTGGCTGGAAGAAGGGTTCCACAAACATTCAGACAAAACTTAATCCTGTTTTTACTTCTAAATCTCTTTCATGGGGGAACATGGCTGGGATTTGTCATGAATTCTGAGTGGAAAGCCTAGAATTGACTCAATGGCCCTGTTTGCAAGAGGTAAAGATGTACTTGGAATCTGTACATCTTTACCTGGTCCCATTTTTCATCTTATCCTATAAGAGAGACAAACACTGTCTTTTACTTTGGGTCCTGAGCAGCTGACAGGCAACAGATGCTAAGAACTGCTAAGTTTCATCGGGTGGATAAACAGCTCTCATCTGTATCACAAGGGTAGTATGCATCATGTCTATACGACAGGCAGGCACTCGGGAGCTATAAAAACGTTAGTTAAAGATTACCCACTGAAGTATAACTGAAATCATGACATGCTTCATGAAGAAAAGGTGCTTGTCCTGAGGCAGGAGACTAAAGGAGAAGACAAGTAATAAGCTGTCTATATCTAGCCATCTTTACTTCAAGTCCCGTTCAACAAGCAACCTTTTCATGTGTAATTTTCTTGCCCAAGAACTCTGAGGTAGGAAGTGGGAAGTGCAGCAAGCATACTTGAGTTACTAGGCAGAAGTAGATCAGACATTTACATCGACATCACCAGGCAAGTCTGGGGTCTGAGTTTATGAGGCTGAACCTGCATATCTCATACCTGCTCTGTTATCTATCAACACCAGAGGCCACAGGCCCCTACCTTCTGTGTGACTTCACCAACAAATTCAGACCCTGGAGTTGGTGGCAGGTAGAATTTCATTTCTTCTTGTTTCTCTTCCTGCTCCTTTTTGATGTTTATCTTTAATGGCTCTGGGAGGTTGAGGATGTCCACCTCCTCCTCGTTCTCTGGTTCTCTCTTCTGAAACTGCTGCAGGTCCTCCAGTTTCCGGCAGAGGTTGTCAGCAGAGGAGAAAGATGACGGGCACTCTAAATGAGAGGTAATCAGTCTCATGACAGCTGTGGTGACAACAGTAAAGGGCTTTCAGTCTACATGGACCAACAGTTTGAGGAAGGCAGATAAGTCTCAAGGGAGCTGACCTTCTTTCCAGTTCTAAAGTTCCATAAATCTATCAAGATGAGAACTAGTATTTCATGAGGTGGATGAGAAGACAGGACCCATATAATTGCTATCTAAGACCAGAAAGTGCATAATTCTGACTTCTACCACCAAAAAACAAAACAAAACAAAAAAACAGGCCATCCCCAGACCCCTGAGTATTAAGGATTGAACTGTTTATCTTTTATTTATTTTAGCTGGGGGAAGTGGTACAGAAGGAGTGGTACCAGGAATTGAACCCAGAAGCACTTAACCACTGAACCACATCCCCAACCAGTTTTATATTTTATTTTGAGACAGAATCTTGTTAAGTTGCTGAGAGCTTTGCTAAGTTGCTGAGGCTGGGTTTGAACTTGTGATTCTCCTGCCTCAGCCTCCCAAGCTACTGCATGTACCACCACGCCCAGCTTTTCTTCACCTTTTAAATCTGGGAAATTCAGCAATGCACAGTGAAGAATATAAAAAACTACCCACATCTTCTCTGCTCAGAGAGCAGTACTGCTGATATTTAGTATGCACCATGCCCCCGCTTTTAATAAGCTTTTATAAAAAAGCCTGAGTGTGAAGACAGTAAAGTCAGTTCCAGGACACTTCTTTCACTTCATAGATGAGTAGGTGAGGTCCAAATGAGTATAAGGTAAGGTTATGGAACCCAGCAAGATGGTGGCAGGGCATCTGGCTCCTGGCCTTTTCTGTTTTATTGACTGGATTCTGACAAATCAGCAAGTCATGCACATGGAAAAAAAAAAAGAAAGCCTAGCACATGGAAAAACCTGTGCTTTCCCTAATGCACCAGTGAAACACTGTGGCAATCAATGCAGTGTCTGCCCACCAAAGAGTTTAGAGGCGGAGTCAGATAGCCCCTCATGGTGTCAAGTGCTTCAGAAGATCAAAGAAAGGAAAGGTCAACTTGCACAGGGTTCTCACAAAGTTTCCTGGAGAAAATGAGACTTATGCTAAGTCTTAAAGGGGTCACACCTCTGTGTTCCACATTCCCTCAGTCCCTACTTGAAAGTAAGACTCAAAATGCTCCTCCTCACTAGTTACCTTTTATGCCCCCCCCCCACCATAATATAGCAGTTGTTTCTTTATTCTGTCATCTACATTATTATTCACATCCTATTGGGTGGTGTAATTCCTAGGTAGGTGTGGAGATAAAATAACAGATAAGCCACAGGCCCCAAGGAAACAGGAAGACTTGTAAATGGGGGTTGAGGGTGGGGTCCTACAGTTCCTATTTGGAGGGAGAAGGTGGATTAGGAGACTTCAAAGAAGAGATGATACTGAGGTGGGGACTCCCCAACAGAGCATGCCTGCCAGATGGCACAGCTGAACACTCTTGGCTAGCAGGCAACATTTGTCCAGGGGGCATGACAGGAGGCAGGCAAAGGCTGCTGCCATCTCTTAGCTGAAGGATGAAGCACTGAAGTTGGCCAGGGCCGAGGGTGGCAGAGCCCTGAGGCTGGCAGAGCCCTTGGGAGAGGCTCACCTGGTTCGCTATCAATCTGGGTCAGCACATCCTCAATGGAGTCCCCATCGTTTCTCAGGCTCTCGGGATCTGGAGGGGTGTAGCCATGGCAGCGGCACCAGTGAGCGATGTGCTTGGTTTTAAGGGGAGTGAGGTGGTGAAATCTTGGATTCTTCTCCAGTATCTCCTGTAAGACTTTCCGCATTGTCATTGCTCTTTGCCACTTAAAAAAAAATTTTTGAAACGTAATTAAATCCTTCAACTTAGTAGTTGTGTATTGAAATAAGTCATGCAATTAAAAATCACTGTACTAACTTCTAATATTAGAATCATTTTTGTCTAAGGAAAAAAATGGACTCTAACTTTCTAGTCTGGGGGGCAAAAAAGGGAAAAGAACCTCCATTGGTTCCCTAATGCTTATAAAATAAAAGAGAAACTCCAAGGATTGGCATGTAAAGCTTTTCACTCATCTCAACCTGAGAGTCCCCACGTCCCATCCCCAAACCAACCACACTGACCTTCCTCCACCACTTCCTAAACAGGTTTCTTTTTACTTATAGCCCCACTGTCTCTGTCACAGAGGCTGCCACATTTTAAGTACTCAAAAAATATTTGAATTCATTTTTATACTCTGATATTCATAAAAAACTTTTTAGAAATGTGAGAGATGTTTCCATACCAAGGCAGGACAAGAAAACAGGCCTTTCAAAGGCAAGCTATATGTCTTTGAGGAATAAGATTTTTAACTGAGGAAAACAGTTTAACATCAAATATTTTAGCAAAATATGCTGCAAATTTTACCACTGTTCCATGACAGTCAGAAGGCATGGTGTCTTGCACAACTGGCCTTCAGTGGCTGCATATGAAGAGGCAGACAACAGCTTACCTCAGCGGCTCTTCTTTTCCCAATGTTCCAGCCATAATACTGCTCCACAGACTTGGCAGAGAAACAGCTGGCATCTTCACCTAGAACGCACACACCCCGCAACTGAATAAAGCTGTTGTGATTCAGACCAACCCTCATTTGCTGGAGGCATGTCCCAGAGTTTCTTCAGGCCTTTTTACGGGACATACATTCCTAATTGGGCAAAGCTGAAGTGCAACACAACACAGAAGGGTTCTCCTGATGAGAGAAGGACTCCTGTGTACTCAAAGTAACTCCCGCCCTGGGAAACTGACTTCTTGATACAGACAGGTAATCTACCACCATGAAGCTATTAAAATAAGTGCTAATTACACTCCCCTAGGAGCTCTGGCCTTGCTATCAACTCTGGCAACAAACCAAAGCTCTTCACAGTTTCAGTTTTGTTTTTATTTTTTGAGAGGGAGCCTTGCTAGGTTGCTCTGCCTGGTCTCAAACTCGGGGTCGCCTGCCCAGGCTCCTGAATAGTTAGGATTCCAGGTATGCACCACTGGGACTCTTACCCATAAAATGGGAAAGCTGAGAAAGCTGATTTTCTAACTGCCTAATATTATTTATCTGTAACTAATTTTTTTTAAAAGAGATTTTGAATTTTCTTCTGCTGGACCGAGAAACTGTCACTGAAAATTTATTTATTTATTTTAAAAAAGATTTTTTTAGTTACAGGTGGACACAATGTTTTTATTTTACATTATGTGGTGCTGAAGTTCAAACCCAGTGCCTCACGCATGCTAGGGGAGCACTTTACCTCTGAGCCACAACCCCAGCCCTGAAAATTTATTTTGAGCTATCTCAGAATGAACCTTCAAATGTCCCCAAACTTTAACTAGGGCGGGGGGGGGGGGTGTAATTTCTTTGTCTATTCAGTTAGAGGAAAAAAATTGTAAGGTGGTCTGAACCAGCCTATCATTTTAAATCACACAAAATTAAGTGGCTGGAGGACACTTGGCTGTGTGCCTGCCCCCAGAGATGCTCAGGACGATCTCACCCCAGCAAACACCTACACAGCCATCAGAGATCTAGCCCTCAACCAGGACTGTAGATTCTGTCAGAATAACGGGGGCTAAGATGGAAATCATTCAATCAAACAACAGGAAAGACTTCATTTTGGAGGTCTTGAAAATTGTGTGCGTTTCTACCAGGTGAGTGAATTGAGTTTAGAGGAAGGATGAATAGTCTTTAAGTCACACAGAACTGGTCTACACGCTGCCTCAACACCCAGAGCCAAGTGCTCGAGCAAGTTACCTAATGTCTTCACCCCAGCTTCCTCATTTGTGAAGGGAATATGCCACCACCTGTCACACAGGAGATGGTGGTGGTTAAGACAGCAAATGTCATGAACGCCTGTGGGGTCTGGCACGCTGTAGGCAAATGCTATTTTTTTTCCCCTTTCTAATAAATAGTAAAAAGCTAATGCACAGTTAAATATTTTATAATTTACACTAAAAAATGTAAATAAATTTATTCTACAATGAAAATGGTTAAAGATTAGCTGGATGACTAGGACACTGTGAATTCTCAGATCCTGCAAAGCAGCCATTTCTAGCTAAAGCCTCTTAAGATAATAATTGCCATACAGTATTAACTTACCATACCAAGTGACTTAAGTGGACTCAATATCCCAAGCAGTTCACAACTTTTAAAAAATGCATTCATATACTCAGTACAAATGTCTTACTTTTTGCAGTAATTAATGGAATCTTCTTCACTATCGCTGTTAACAGTTGCTGGATAGTCTCCAAATGGTCTATCCTGAGGATAAAAGAAAATAATTGGATAAATACACATAGCAGTTTTTAACCACACACACATATAATTATATACACAATTTCTCTTTTACATACACAATTTCTCTTTTTAAAATTAAAACCATTATGTGGGTATATTTTTCTTTCTATAGATAGCCTTCTTCATAAAGGAAGAGTGTTCTATGCTTAGAAAGAAACTGTCAAGAATAAACAGATTTTAGTTACACAAATGTACACATTTTAAAACTAAATAGCAACATAATCTTTTTGCAAGGTGATCAGAAAAATTCTACCATACAAATGCAGGTCACAGGGTTACAAGGTGATGCCGCCATCTGTCATGTTAAAGTGGCTAAGCATCGATTGTCCTAGAAATTTGAGATACTCCAAAGTATGTGGTCAGAGTTAGGGTCCTGATGTCGGAATCAGAAAACCTCAGAACCTGGGTGCAGTGGCTCACGTCTGTAATCTCAGCTACTCTGGAGGCTGAAGCAAGAGGATCACGAGTTTGAGGCCAGCCTCAGAAATTTAGTGAGACCCTATTACAAAATTTAAAAATAAAATGAAAAAGGCTGGGGATATAGCTCAATGGTAGAGTGCCCCTGGCTTCTATCCCCAGTACCAAAACAAAAAAAAAAAACCAAGAAAGCCTCAAGCAGCACTTTTAGACCAAAGTGTGCACAGCTCATCAAGAAGCAGCTCTGTAAGAACAGGGTGTAGCCAGCTACAAAATGTGAACACACTGGAGTGATTTTAGCCTGAGAAACTTTGTCCATTTATCAGATAAGCACCTCTGGCAAGCTTGATGAAGGGAGTTCTGAAACCCTACCAGAGGCTTGCAGGCTGTAAATCAAATGTATCACTGTATAAACGAAGGCTCTTCAGCTTGTGCAGGGGCTTAGCTCTGCGCACACATACTCAACTGTCACAGGCATGATTTTAAAAAAACATCATAAAAATACCCATTGCAGAACTCCTTTAGAAAATATTAGAATATTTACTTAATGACATAGTTTCCCAGTTCAGAACTTTCTTCTGTTTTCACTGCTGTCTGACCCTCCTGAGAGAGGCAGCTTGGCCCGGGAGTCTCTGGTTCAGTCTTCACTACAAGAACAACAAAGAGAGAGCTGTCGGGGTCAGGCAGTGCAGGGACACGTGCAGGCAGACAAAGCTCTTCCACTGGAGCTCAGTGAGGAAACTGCCCCTCCAGCTGCTGTGGGGACGCAGCCAGAAGACTGAGATGGCTTCTGTCACCGCAGGGCCAGCACACAAGGGAAGAACTGTTAGCTTGGGTCTTGGGGGAGCAGCTCCAGGCTCATGACAAGGTGAGGGCAATAAAATGGCTTTTTAGATATTTCTTAAAGGGCCACAAACACTGTTAGGTAAGATCTCTCATAGTCACTTAAACACACCCACAACAATGAACAATGCCACATGAAAATATAGCTATTATTATTACTTTTCCAACATCATCTTTCCTGCTAAAGTTCATTAACTTTTGGCATTCTTGTAGAGTTCTGAGATACAAGGCAGAAAGCAAAAATCAGATCAATTGTGCTTGGAAACTTCCAAGCTAATCATATTAGGTTTTCAATATTACAGGTTGAGCATACTTAATTCAAAATCCATAATTTTTTGAGTACCAATATGATGCCAAAGTAGAAAATCCCATACCACAAAACTGTTTCATGTATCAAATTATTTAAAATACTATATAAGCTGGGTGTGGTAGTGCACCCCTGTAATCTCAGTGACTTGGGGGGCTAAGACAGGAGGATTGCAAGTTCAAAGCCAGCCTCAACAACTTCGCAGCCCTAAGCAACTTAGTGAGACCCTGTCTCAAAAAATAAATTAATTAATAAAAGGGTTGGGGATGTGGCTCAGTGGGCAAGCACTCCTGGGTTCAATCCTCAGTATCAAAACCAAACCAAACCAAACCAAAAAAACTGTATAAAATTACCTTCAGGCTATATGTATAAGGTATACATGAAACATAAATCAACTTCATGTTTAGACTTAGTCCCAAGGTATTTCTCATTTCATTATGTAAATACTGTATTCCAAAATCTGAAATCTGAAACACTTCTGGTCTCAAGAATTTTGGATACGGGATACCCAGATTGCACTAAATCTACTGATAGAAGACAGCAATGGCTCAGGAGCATGTGTCTTCCTTTCTTTCTACTGTCTAATTTGATTTGAAAAATCATGATTATACAGCTACTGCTTCTGTCCCAGCTGCCCTGCCTCCATTCTCTTTCCTTGACAACCCACTCTGAACATCAACATTAGGTAACTTTCCAAAAAAGACTTCAGTGTCATCAGCCCACTCAATATTCTTCAGTAATTCCCTTTAACAACAGGGATCTACAACTGAGATATACATCTCTTTTCTTCTTCACTGATGCATAGCAAGCATTCAATAAACAAACCCTGAGTTCAAAAAATTTTAGTATACATACACCTGGGTAGCCACCGTTCAAATCAAGATGTATCCTTCCTGCCTCTGGCAGCCTACCTTATGCTTCTGACAGTTCATCTCAGACAAAGATGACTACTTTTTGCCCATTTAAAAATCTGTAGTTCTGGAATCATATTGTGCATGTTTTTTTTGTGTGTGTGTCAACACCATTTTAGCTATTACGAGTAGCAATGCATGCCTTTTGGTTGACATATGCATTCATTTCCTAGAAGTGGATTTGCTGGAACTGGAACATAGGATGGGTATTTAACTTTATTAGAAACTGCCAAACTGGTTTTTAAAGCAATTGTTTCAATTTAGAAACCACCAGCAGTGTATCCAAGTTCTAGCTGCTTTACATCCTTGCCAACACTTGATATTGTGAATCCTTTTATTTTGGAGATTCTGGTCTATTACTATGCTTTTATTTACTTTTCCTTGATGACTACTGAGGGTGAATACTTTTTCCTTATGAGCTATTTGGATGTCCTCTTCTGTGAAGCAACTGTCCATATTTTTTTTGCTCATTAAAAAAAAATTAGTTTCAGCCAGGCGTGGTGGCACATGCCTATAATGATGAATAGGCATGGTTCTACTTACAAAAACAGGCAGTAGATCTCAGCCAACCCTGTGTTAGGTGAGTACTTGGTAAATTACAAATACATCTCTTTCTGAGATTCTCATGAGATCCTGGCATGTTTGAAAGCAGCCCAGAATGGTGGTAGACACATATTATTTCAAATTCTAACTTCACTGCTTTCTAGATTCAGGAAATATATACTTAATATCTCCAAACTTGCTTCCTCATCTGCAAAATAGGCATAGAGTGGGCAACAGCTATGTTGAAGTATTGGAATAAGAGCCTGCGAAGGCCATAAAGCAGCTAGAATGGTGCTTGGCACACTGCAGGCTCTGAACACAAGTAGCTGTCATTACTGGACACATTATACATGGCAAATGTGTTGCTGAAATTCATTTTATTGCTTTTTATTGTTGTTGTGACATTGGGGATTGAACCCAGGGATGCTTTTACACTGAGCTACATCCCCAGTCCTTTTTATTTTTTATTCTCAAGTCTCCATCCTTCTTGTCACTATACTGAGCAGCTGGGATTACTGGTGAACACACAGTGCCTGGCTACTGCCTTATTCTTGTCGTCAGGAAAGTACCCCTGCAAGATCACCAGTCTTGTCCCTCCTTTACTATAACTGGCTCCCCAAATGAATCTCTTATTGGTCTACTTCCCCCCTCCAAAATCCTCTGAGTCCCTATCTCCACTGTTTCCTTAATCTGCACCCCCACTGACCTCTCCACAGGTAAAACGCTCTGAAGCATATGGAAAATAACATCCCCCAATAAAAGGGAAATGATGGCTCCCAGGGAGAAAAGGAGGACAGTGTGATGCAGGAGGGGAGGAGGGGAAGGCAAACAATTGGCCATCCTTTCCCAATAACATGGAGTCCTGAAGGAAAAAGCAAACAAATGGGCTCTGGATTTTTATCAATGAGTTTTAAGCTTTTAGAACTGTTTCCTTGAATTGAGTTTCCAGCTTTTATAGCTATTTTCCTGAGTTAGATTTTTAACCTGCACAACTAGTTTCCTGACTGCCAGCCAGCACATCCCAAGTCTCCAATGATTAATTCACCCCCATTGTAACCTATAAAACACAGACCCTTCTGTAACCAGTTGCCATTTCCTACCCTGAAAATGTGCCACGTGCCATTCCACCACTGCTTAATAAAGACAGCTTGTTGATCTGTTTGAGGTCTACTCCCTTTTCAGTTATGTTGCTTACAAGCTCTACTATTTTTTTTTTTAATATTTATTTTTTAGTTTTCGGCGGACACAACATCTTTGTTTGTATGTGGTGCTGAGGATCGAACCCGGGCTGCACGCATGCCAGGCGAGCGCGCTACCGCTTGAGCCACATCCCCAGCCCCTACAAGCTCTACTCTTTAAAGTCCAATTTATAATCCATGCCCCATACAAAGTCTTGTCCCCTCCACATCCCAACAACCCTGATTAGGCATTCTAGACTGCAATATTTCAGCAATCATTTTCCAGACCACTTATCTTTAATTTGTCAATCACTGCTTGCTGTTAACCACAGCTCTCTTTAACCTGATTATAAAGTCTTAGAGGACAGAAATGATGCTTTACAGATCTGTATTCACTCGATGTCAAGTCTACTAGATAAGTAGTCAGTAACTATTTGCCAAGTGACAGATGCTGAAAATTCAAAGAACCCAGACTGAAGTAATGTCATGCATAAAATTTCAGGACAAAACACCATGAGATCTTACATACCTTTTGTAACAGCTGCTGGAGCAGAGCTGGGGACAGCTGGAGTTGGGGCAGCTATAGGCAGAATGGTAGGCGATTTGCTGGTAGAAAATGATTGAACCACTAAAGGGCAAAAGGAGGGGGATATAACAGAGATGGAAATTATTTTTAATAAGGATGATCTAACTCCCATGTGGCAGCCCCATATTAGACTAATAGCACAGTCTCAGGACAATGGGAATGGTAAGGTCCTCATACAGTGATCCAACAAGTTGGGCTGTTTATTATTAGTACCAGGGTAAATGAACTAAATCCTCAACTGGAAATTGTGGCTTGTCAGGAAACTAAAAAACAAAAAGCCAATTAGCCTAAATTCCCACAAATACTTACAACGTTCTCTCTTGACTCAACTTTAGAAATGGGCAGCTATTTAGAAGCCAGTGGATTGTTTGGGTTTTACTTTCAGCCCCAGAGTTAGTGCCCGTAGGCCAGGATGTGTCACAAATAATGGGCAGGCTATACAGGGCAAGCCATCACCAAATAGTAGAACCTTCCCCAAGGTGGACCTGTGTGACAAAACCAGGGGTGAGGTCATACCTTTATTCACAGGCATAAGTATGGTCTGCACACCTCCAGAGGTGTTTACGCTGAGTGGTTTAAGCTGGCTGGGAATCGTGAGGACAGCCTGCTGGGGATTGGACTGACTGGAGTGAATCTTTAACAATCCTAAAATAAGTTGGAAAATAAGGCCAAGCTCAAGATTAGATGCTTCCTTTAAGCCCCGTGCCCTTTCTGCCACTCATGTTTTCTCCCAAGAGAAGTTTCCAAGACATTCACCTTTCAGGAAATAAAGGGCTGGAAGCAAGCAACAAAGGAAGCTGCAGAATTCACAATCTCACTGATGTGACAATAATGATTTATTTTTAAAGTGTCCTTGCCCAATCACAGAGTAATACAGAAAATTTTGCAAATAAATGCAGGACTAATAGAAAGGATAAAAGGCCACCCAAAGTCCTACTGCAAAGATGTCTGGAATCAACATTTTAAGACATTTCCTTTCCATGTGTGTTTTCTATGACCATTTATTTGCTTTGTATATAGCAATGATGCGTGCACAATGAACACAAATTTTGTATTTTGATGTAGAAAACTGTCATTCTCCTACTTAAAAACTTATTCTGGGGCTGGGGTTGTGGCTCAGAGGGAGCATGCATGAGGCACTGGGTTCCATCCTCAGCACCAGGGAGTAAAATAAAGACATTGTATCCACCTGTAACTAAAAAATAAATATTAAAAAAAAAAAACTTAATCTGGCTAAAGAACGTCTCCAAAATTAGCTTCAAATTATTTGGGGTCCATTTTAATCTGGTCCCTCTGTATCTGCATCTTCTTTCATGGTCCCTTCACACCTTTTTTGGGGGGGAGTGGGGCGGGTAATCATGGGGTGCTTAACCATTGAGTCATACCCCCAATCCTTTTTATTTTTTTTAATTTTTTTTAAGTTGTAGATGGACACAATACCTTTATTTTATTTATTTATATGTGGTGCTGAGGATTGAACCCAGGGCCTCACACATGCTAGGCAAGTGCTCTACCACTGAGCCACCAGCCACCACCCAGCCCCTTTTTTATTTTTTATTTTGCATTAGGGTCTTGCTGAGTTGCTTAGGGCCTTACTAAGTTGCTGAGGCTGGCTTTGAATTTGCAATCATCCTGCATCAGCTCCCGAATGGCTAGGATTACAGGAGTGCACCACCACGCCCAGTTATACTTTTTATTTTAGCTCCACTAAATTTATTCAGTAAAAGGAAAACGCACCCTTTGCACCTATACTTTAATCTGCCTGTATATCTTGATTTATATTTCCTATCTTTATGTAGCCTCTATTTTTCAAACATCAAATGTTCTCTATCATTTTAGAGAGGGTCATCCTCTTATTTATCATAAAGGTAATTTCCATAGCTGTCTTTGCATCACAAATTGCTCCAAGTGTTTCAGAAGGGGTGGGGCTGGGGGGTTGGAATAACAAAGAAGTTTTACTGGAAGAGCACAGCAGACACAAACATATGACAACATCTACTAAAAACAGCAATGGAGGCCATGGGTATGTTATGGCCTACAAGGACAGCAGTTGGTTTGAACTAAGGAAAAAAAAATCCCTTAATTTTTTTTTTTGACCAGAGATTGAACCCAGGAGCACTTAACCACTGAGCCACAACCCCACCCCTACTCCTTTTTTTCAAAATTTTGAAACAGGGTCTCTTGCTAAATTGCCATGGCTGGCTTTGAACCTGTGGTCCTCCTGCCTCAGCCTTCTGAGCTGCTGGAATTGCAGGTGTGTGCCACCACACCTGACGGAAAGGAATCCTTTTAAATTCTTTCTAAAACAAGGCCTTCAATGAACAGAAAAATCTTCCTTTGAAACAGAGAAATGTTAAATCAGTTAAGTAGTAAGTACTTATGGTCTGGTGTTTCTGTACTTTTAAAATTCTTATTTTTATCAAATTATTATGTGGTACACAGTTTAAAAGTTAAAAAAAAAAAAAAAAAAGACACAAAGCCTTAAAACTAAAACCTGTCACCCCTTGTTCCACCCCCTAATTCTCATCTAGTTCCAGTGGCATCCTTCTTTTTTTTTTTTTGTACAGGGGATTGAACTCAAGAGGCACTGAACCACATCCCCAGCCCTATTTTGTATTTATTTACAGACAGGGTCTCACTGAGTTGCTTAGCGCCTCACTTTTGCTGGCTCTGAACTCTCAATCCTCCTGCCTCAGCCTCTCAAGCAGCTGGGAGCATCCACTTTTAACCCTTTTGGTTCTTTCTTTTAATATGTACCTCAGCAATTTTAAAAGAATGTGTATGGTACAGGCTTTGATTCACTGATTTTTCATGTGACCCACCTGACTAATGAGGTTGGCCTTGAGGGCACTTTCACTCACTCCTCCCCACACTCCAATACTACTCTTTGATTATCCAGATGAGTATACTCTGATATCATAATTCCATTTACTTCCTGATGTTAACAATTTCCTCCCTTATCATTTGAAAATTTAGTTTTCTTCTAACCCTTTCCCAAAGTCTTTCCATCTCCTTCCAGAGTGCCTTAAGCTACCCCTTAATAGAATTCTGCATATGTCAAACCCCCTCCACAGTCTACAGTTCCACTTCTCAGAAGAGAAGCCCTTCCTGATCTGCTCCACTTTGGCCTGGTGCTTCCTAGAGCTGCCACACAGCTCTCAGTCATGTACTATCTCTGCACTATTACGCTTTACCTTTCTTCTAAACTGGATCTTCTATTTTCTCTCCTCTTTTTTGGTTTATATGTCTTCATTCTGCATATGTTTAAGTAACATCTTTGGACAGTGTATAGAAAATACATTAGAAATTTTGTCAGAAAATAATTCTACCTTCACTCAAAAATGATCTGGCTGCCTAAAGAATTCTAGAATGAAAGTTATTTTCCCTAGAATTTTGAAAAGCAGTTAGATTCCAGAACTGCTATGGAACTTAATGAAAATATAATGCAATTCCTGAAATTTTTATTTCTTTTTCTTTCTTTTAAGAAGGACACAGTGGTGTAGGCCTGTAATGCCAGCAACTCGGGAGGCTGAGGCAAGAGGATCACAAATTCAAAGATAGCCACAGCAACTTAGTGAGGCCCTGTCTCAAAATAAAAAAGGTTTGGGAATGTGGTTCAATGGTTAAGTACTTCTAGGTTTGATCCTTGGAAAGTGTGTGTGTGTGTGTGTGAGTGCGCACACACACACACACACAAATTTTGCCCTACATAAAGAATTAAAAGATACATTTTTCTGGGGCCATTTAGTGCTGGCACAAAAGTATCATACATTTTGCCAAATCTCAAGCATATCTATCCAATATAATAACTAACTTCAAAAAATATGAGTTAGAGTTAGTGAAACTTATATATATATATATATATATATATATACTTTGTTCATAAGAGGAAATAAAAGTATGCTATTTTAAAATGAATTCCAGTCAAAATTGATAATTTATAAAAAAGAAATGGGTTCTTTAAGGAGAGCAAACTGTTAATTCTCCATAAATTACATTATGAAGACAGCTAAAATACCCAACAAAATTTCAGGTGGCTACAATTTTATCAAATCATTTATTTATTTATATTTTATATTAAATCATTTAAAAATGATTATTCAGCGAGGTGTGGTGGCACACACCTGTAATCCCAGCTACTTAAGGTGAGGCAGGAGGATGGCAAGTTTTAGGCCATCCTTACCAACTAAGTGAAACCCTATCTCAAAATAAAAAGTAAAAAGGCCTGGGGATGTGTCTCAGTGGTAGAGCATCCCTGGATGCAAACTCTGTACCACCAAAAAAAAAAAAAAAAAAAAAAAAGTTTAATCTGTAAACTGAATAATTATTTTTAAATGATAAATTTAAGTCTTTTTTTTTTTAAAGAGAGAGAATTTTTTAATATTTATTTTTTAGTTTTCGGCGGACACAACATCTTTGTTTGTATGTGGTGCTGAGGATCGAACCCGGGCCGCACGCATGCCAGGCGAGCGCGCTACCGCTTGAGCCACATCCCCAGCCCCATAAATTTAAGTCTTGGACTTGAAAATTTATATATACATTTTAATATAAGAATAATTTATCTAAAAAGCAGCCATCTGTAAAATATTTCTGCCTTATATTTTAGTAACTTATTAAACAAAATATTAAGACTTTCCAAAAATATTCTAGCCCCAAGTGAAAAACTGAGAGAAATAACATCATGATACAACTGACCTGATACTGTGGCTTTCCCTGAGATGGGGTTTGGTGTGGACACCAGGGAGGTGGCACTGACGACAGTGGGAGCTGCAGCCTTGCAGGTTCCCACGGCGGCCTGGCTCACACACACTTGCGGCTGCCCAGTAGTTTTCATTACAGAACCAAGGGTAGAGGATGAGCCAGGGACTGCTCCTTCAGACTGCTTACCCACAGGGCCAGAAATGAAGAAATTAAGAAGAAAGCAGTGTGACTTACTTGGAGCAGTGATTGCCAGACAGCACACTCAGCAAATACGAACTATTAGTTGTTATTATTTATTAAATGTCATGCCATTAAAAAAAAAAAAGTATGGCTTCTCTAATTCAGTGATTTCTATGCTTTTAGATTTCATAGACCAGAAAAAAATGAGTGTGTCGTAGTGTTACATTAAAAAATAACTCACCATCTATTATTCAACACCAGAAAAACAGAAATATTCTCAGAATGTAAAAATGAAATAAAATGGGCTTTATTAACAACTTAACTAGAGTTTTAAAATCTGTCACTTCATTCAAGACACATCTACTACATGGCAGGCATAGTATCAAATGTTAGAGCTCAGAGCTAAAAGCCACCAAGGAAGAGTGGTCACCAGAATGATAAGTGCCACTGCAGGCGTAGGTGCACGGCACACAACTGAGAGGGAAATCACTGCTTTTGACTAGGGATGCAAAAGGGAGGGTACTGGAGAATGTTTCAGGTAAGATACAGAGTACTTTAAAGGACCCTTCAATATTCAAGTCAAAGATGGGAAAAAAAAAGTCAGAAAGAACACGGTATGCTAAGGAGCTTGCAAAGCCGAGAAGTACAGGAGAAGCAGCAGCTGTGGAGTGTGAAGTCAGATCGTAAAAGTGCTTTGGAGTCCCAAGACAATTCATAGGAGAAATAAGTCTTTTCAACAAATGTTGCTGGGCCAAGTGGATATTTACATATTAAAGAATGCAATTTGGTTTCCAACTCACACAACACATGACACCTCAAAATTAATCAGAATTAAATATAAAATAGAAGAAAAGTAAGCTTAAATTTTGTGACTTTGGATTAGGCAATGGTTTATTAAGACGTGACACCAAAAGAACAAGAAAAGAAAAATAGATCAATCAGATTTCATTAAAACTAAAAACTTTTGTGGTTCAAAGGATACCATTAAGAAAAAAAGTCAGCTCAGGGTGGGAGACATTTTTTGCAAACATGTAAGAGAGTTGAATCTAGACTACATGAAATATTCAACAATTTAATAACATAAAGACAAGCCAACTAAGAAATGGACAAACGATCTGATATTTCTCCAAAGCTAAATAAATGGCCCATAAGTTCATAAAAATATACTCTATATTACTACCTATCAAAGAATTTCAAATCAAAACCACAATGAGATACAACTTCACATCCATGAAGATGGTGATGATTTTTTTTTAAAAGGATAACAAGTATCAATAAGGATGTAGATATTGGAACTCTCATACATTGCTAGAATGACTATAAAATGGAACAGCTCTTGGGAAACAGTCTGCCAGGTCTTCAAAATGTTAAACACTACTTTTGATATGAGCCAGCAATTCCATTCCTAGACATACTGACTACAGAAATATTTGTTTATGCAAAAGCTGGTATATAAATGTTCACAGTAGCGTTATTCATAATTGTTAAAAAGCAGAAAACAACCCAGATGTCTGTCAACTGATGAATAGACAAAAATGTGGTATGTCCATAAAACTGAGAATTATTTAGCTACAGAATGGAATGGAGTATTGACACATGCTATAACATGATGAACCCTGAAAATGCTATGCTAAGCAAAAGAAGCCAGACACAGAAGGTCACATGTTGCATGGCTACATTCATATGAAATGTCCAAAATAGGACTATCCACAAAGAAAGAAGGGTTAGTGATTATGTAGGGATAGGGTACGGCCAGGGGAGTGACTGCTAATGGGTATTCGGTTTCTTTGAGGGACAATAAGAATGTTCTGGAATTAGATGATGATAAGTACAACCCAGTGAATATAATAAGAATCAATGAATTGCACACTATAAAAATGGGAAATTTTATAGTATGTGAATTATATCAATTTTTTTAAGAAAGAACAACATTATGACTGAAATTGATTTCCATGCATCTGTGAGTTTGTTGGGATGAACCCAACTACTATGTATAACTATAAAGCTCTAATTAAAAAAAAAAAAAAAAAAAATTCCAATTTAAAAAAGGCACAATGCTATGCCTCTTGGGAATCTATCTTCCTTATGTTCCTCCTTTTTCATGTTTCATGATTTTCTACTGCAATGCTAACTCACCTGTTGTGCAGGACCATTGGCTGAGAGGGTCACAGCAGGGGAAGTAGCAGTTGTGATAACTCCTCCTGCTACCCTCAGCATTGTGGTTCCAGGCTTTGAGAGTTGTGAAGTGGCTGGCACAGACTTCAAGGTGCTATCAGATATTTTCATTAGAGATGCCTGTCCCCCAGCTGCTGCCTGCAGAAACAAAAGGGACAGAGTAATAAGGTAACACTAAGAGACACAATTTATTGTTTATTTACATGTGAGAGCACATCCAAGGAAGTCTTGCTAATCGAGATTAGATGAAGTTTTTATGAACCTAAGAAGTCTAAATTTAATGACCTTTGACTTATAAATGCACTAATACAGAACAAGTAAATGGATTAGTTTACAAATTACCATGAAACTCAAACTCGGGGCCAGACTCAAATGGGTAAGTTCAGGGGCTCTAGGCTCTATACTGGCTTAGCATTTTAGTACTGGAGAACCACTCAGCAAATATCGTCTCAGTGGTCTAAGTCAAGGCTCAGTAAACTTTTTTTTTTTTTTGTAAAGGGAATAAATAAACATTTCTGGCTTTGTAGACTACAGAAATCTCTGTTGCAATTCCTCAATTCTACGATGACAACATGACACAAGTGTGGCTGTGTTTCAATAAAATGTTATTTACAAAAACAGAAAGTCTTGGGTGTAGTTTGCGGGCCCCTATCTATTACTTAGTGCCCAAATTTATGCCACTAATAAGCAGATACCATTTTTTTCAGTTTCTGAGAGCTTACTGCCTGCCGGAATGTTAGAAAAAACTTACATGTATCTTATGTCATTCATAAATTGTTATTCTCATTAAATAGATAGGGCTGATTTTAGTTCTGCCTTAGAGGAGATTAAGCTCAGTGACTTTATCAGGGTCATACAGCTAGCTAGTAATTGAAGAAGACCTGATTAGAATCCAGAAGTACTAGCCATAGCATAATTTGCAATGGAGTCTTATACAAATTAAAACCACAATAACATATCACTTCACGGTCACAAAAATGCTAAAATTAAAAATGACAATTCTGGGGTTGTGGCTCAGTGGTAGAGCACTTGCCTAGAATGTGTGAGGCACTGGGTTGGATTCTCAGCACATATATAAGTAGATAAATGAAATAAATGTCTACCAACTAAAAAAAAATATTAAAAAATAGTATCTTAAAAAAAAGAAGAAAGACAATACTCTGTGTTGGTGAGGATATGGAGCAACTCTGATGTGATTTATGGGAGAATCAAATGGTACAACCACTCATAAACATACATTAGGCTATCTGAGTTATTCTTCTGCACAAAAAGACCTGTGTAAGAATGTTTATAGTAGTTTAATTCATAAGCCAAAAACTGGAAATAATCCATGTCTATCAAGAGTTATGAAACAAAATATATTCAAAAATTAAAAAATATAAACTACTAATACACACATCCATCTCCTTCCCTTAGACATCAGAGCCTGGTTCCTGATCCTTCAAACTCAGGGACATATACCATCAGGCGCATGCCCCAACTCCAAAGAGCTCTCAGGCCTCTAGCCTCAGAATGAATTATACCACTAGCTTTCCTGGTTCTCCAGATTGCAGACCTGACATATCTGGGACTTGGTCTCCATAATCATGAGCCAATTTTTAGAATAAATCTCCATTTATATATCTATCTGTGTGTGTGTGTGCGCACGCGTGTGTGTGTATATATATCCCATTGAGATGAATCTCAAAAAATTATGTTGAGCAATAGATGCTAGACATAAAAAGAGCATATACTATGTAATTCCATTGATATGAAAACTGATGTCTGATGAGAGAAATAGAAAAGTGGTAATTAAAAATGTTTTAGAGTGAAATATTCTATATCTTAATTGGAAAAGTGATTGCATCTATTTATTTATATATATATTTCAAAACTCACTGAGCAGTACATTTATAATCTGTGCATTATTTTATATGATTATACTTTAATCATGACTGATGAGAGCTAAAACTAAAAAAGAATTTAAAACTTAAGTTTTTTTTTTTTTTTTTAAGATATACATGGCAGTAGGGTGTATTTTGACATATCATACAAACATGGAATATAACTTATTCTAATTAGGATCCCATTCCTATGGTTGCACATAATGTGGTAAAACTTTGAATGTGGGCTGGGGTGCAGCTCAGTGGTAGAGCGCTTGCCTACGCTATAAAAAGGTCCTGGGCTTGATCCTCAGTATCCCTTTCTCGCACACATACAAACATATACACGCATGCACACACACACACACACACACACAGAAGGAATAAAGAAACAAAGAAAAAGAAAAAAAGTTTGAATTTTCTTATACATGAAAATTGGGTTGCTTCCAATAGATCTGAGTTGCTTCCATAGATTTTAATATAAAGTACTATTGTGATGGTTAATTTTATATCAACTGAGTGAGTGGAAGGGATACCCAGATAGCTGGTAAACCATTAATTCCGGGTATTTTCAGAATAGATTAGCATCAGAGATGTGCCCTCACCAATGTGGTTGGGTAACATCCAGTCTATTGAGGGCCTAACAACAAAAGGTAGATCAAAGGCAAATTCTTACTCTCACTCTTTGAGCTGGGGCATCCATCTTCTGCTCTTAGATATCAGAGCTCCTGGTTCCTGGTCCTTCAAAATCAGGGGCATATACTATCATGTGCATGCCCCAACTCCAATGAGCTCTCAGGCCTCTAGCCTCAGAATGAATTATACCACTAGTTTTCCTGTTTCTCCAGACTGCAGACCTGACATATCTGGGACTTGGTCTCCATAATCATGAGCCAATTTTTAGAATCTCCATTTATATATCTATGTGTATATATATCCTATGGTTCTGTTTCTCTATGAAAGCTAATAAAATGTAATCTATAAATTACTTTTAAAAAAATATTTATTTATTTATTTAAATTGTAGATGGACATAATATCTTTATTTTTATAAATAAAGGCGAGCACTATATATTTTTAAATAAATATATAGGCGAGCACTCTACCTCTGAGCCATGACCCCAGCCCTTTTATTTCTTTTTGATGCAAGAATTTAGAATATATTTCAAAGTACTTCTAATTATTGTCATTGAGTTTTTTTTTTTAACTAATCAAGAAAATTAGGTACAATGAATGCTACTTTTGGGATATGCTAAGATTTTTTTTGGTGACCAACTGCATAATCAACTTATTAATGTTCCAAAGGCATAAAAGATATATATATATAGTGTTAGAAAGATACATAATTAAGCCTACCAACAATGCACTATGGTATGTGTATGATTTGATTGTATATGTGCAGGAAGCTTGGTCCCCAGTATGGCAATGTGAATGGGCTGGAACCTTTACATGGTAGGTATTATTGGAAGGTGAATAGGTCAGGGATTAATGCTGGTTTCATGGAGAGGGCTAATTCTCACAAAATCAAGTTGTTACAAAAGAGCAGGTCTGACCTCTGAATCCCTCTGGCTCCCTGTCTTGCCACGTAAACTCTTCTTACATGTGCTCCCACAAGCATGCCACCTACCATGTTATGATGATGATGCAGCCAAGGTGACTCTCAGCAGAGGCCAAAGAGATGTGGCCACCTAGTCATGGACTTTCAGTCTCCAAAACTGTGACCTAAATAAACTTCTTTCTTCACAAATTACTCAGCCTTGGATATTTTGATATAGTAACAGATAGCAAACTAATACACTAACACAGTGTTATTCCAACTCAAATTCTTATCCAATTAGTTGAATTCTCAAATATATGCAAATAAAAACCATTTTATTAAGTTCTCTTCATATGGTAATATTTTTTGTACCCTGTGTAATCACTGCTACACAGTTCAATGCATAAATAATCATACCATTTCATTTTTATTGTGGATCTTTTTTGAATTTTTTAGGCACTGGAGATTTAACCCAGGGACACTTTGTCATTGAGCTGCATCCCCAGTCCTTCTTATTTTATTTTTTATTTATTTTAAGACAGGGTCTCACTAAGTTGCTGAGGGCCTTGCTAAGTTGCTGAGGCTGGCCTCAAACTTAGAATACTCCTATCTTAGTCTGGTGTGCATCACCACACCCAGCTCATTGTGGATTTTAATTTTGATAACTAAAACTATTTTTCTGTTCCAGGTTGAGAATGGGGGATTGAACACAGACTACAATACTCCTCCCAGCATTAAATCCACAAAAAATGGTAGCAAAGACAAATAAAGTTTATTATATTGACTGCTCAAAAGCTAGCTGAGGAACACAATAGTGGATAAGCAATTATGGAAAACAAAAGTCTACAGAAGAAACAAGAAGAAATAATATCTGAACAGATCTTTGTCTATTAAATAAATTGAAGCTTCAGTTAGTCAGACCAGACAGACATTACAAAGAAAACTACTGACCAATATATCCTTTGTAAAAAATTATAAACAAATTTCTTTTGTTAAAAAATATTTATTTTTTAGTTTTAGGTGGATACTATATCTTTATTTTATTTTTATATGATGCTGAGGATTAAACCCAGTGCTTCACAGGTGCTAGGCGGGCACTATACCACTTGAGCCACAACCCCAGCCCCATATAAACCAATTTCATCAAACTAAATACAACAATATGCTAACAAAGGATAATATATAAAAACCAAGTGAGGTTTATCCCAGGAATACAGGTAGGTTTAACATTAAAAAAAATGAAAATAAAAACAAATCAATGTAATTAACAAACTAAAGACATATAACCATGCTCAACAAAGAAAGTGTCCATTAGCAAAAATCTAATATTTATTCCATTTTCTGAGAAATGCTGAAATATATAGTCATAGAAAATGCTGTTTTGGGATGAATGGTATGTATACAATCTATATTCTGTACTTTTGTCTGTAAAATCTGGTAAATTTTGGAGATTTAGTTATAAGATCTTCCTACAAATGATTATGATGTTCCTTACCCAGTTAAAATTTGGATGTTGTTCTTGAGTTTATACTAAACAATGCTGAAGAAACATACCCCAAACCCATCAGAGCACTTACTTATTATATTATATTGTGGCTAAATCATCTATTACACTATTCTAAATCTTTCATGAAATCTCTCCAGAGAAGTGATATAATTAAAGTATCAAAGAATCTTTGGTTCTTCTAAGGAAATATATATATTTTTTTCTTTCTCATAAGCAGTGATTTTATAATTCATCAAGGTTCTCATTTTACCTTTTCTGTCAAATTTACACCTCATATTATTAACTATATAGGATCCTACTGTTTGTATATCTGAATACCTCTTGGTCTTATTTTCTCATTCCAGCTATATTTTCCCAACCCTCAAGACTTATTTTTAATTTTCTATACTATTTTATTATTCATTTTCTCATGTAAACTTAACTTCTTATAGTTTGTGTAAAGAGAGAAGCTATAAAAAAGTAATTAAATGCCACAATCACCACATAATAGGAGTGTGTGCGGGTGCACGTTTACCTGTGTAAACAAAGTGGTTTTCTGTCCAGAGATAACTTTTAAGGTCTGCTGTCCCTGCGCAGAAGATGTGCTGACTCCCAGTGTTCCCTGGACCACTGACCCAGTAGTCAGTTGTTTTCCCGATGTCTGAGGTGATGGCTGGCCGACCAAAAATGTGCCCTAAGTTAGGGAGAGAAAAAGAATTAACCAGGAATTTGTTAAATTCAAATGGATAGCTCTAATCCTTTAAATCAAAAGAACCCAAGTGACAAGCTACAATGCTCTCCCCTTCATCCTTTGACTTAGTTAAAACAACTGAAAACTAAGTCAGCTCTAAGTATAACTAACATATAACTAAGAATAACTCCACTTCTTAAACTTTGCACAGTAGTTATACTGCTGGTTATTGGAAAGTTAAGTTCTGCAATCTAGGTGGATTTAATCAGATTGATAACTATTCATCCTTTTCAATAGGAATGTCTAGAACCAAAATACTATTATGTTTCTTAGAGGAGAATGAAGGATTTCCAGGACAAGGGTAAAGAAGGTGGAAACCTATTTCTCACTGAATCTGACCCTACTCAAAATACCACTACTTGATACTCTTCTCTCTGGTTGCACTCTTCTAAGAGCAAAATTTCAACTGTATGTTAATACTGTTTATTACTTCATGGATTTTGGAAGAAAATAAACAAAATGGCAAGCTTTCTTTGAGGCAGAAAGGTCTGGATTTAAATCCAAAGTCTACCATTAGCTTAGCAGGAAGGTCTTGTATAAATAACTTAAGTCTTTCTGAATCTATTTCCTCATCTTTCAAAAAAAGCCCCCCCAAAAATAGATTCATAATATGGGTAAAATGTAAGTGTTACTGGTCCCAGAGCACTAAAGGCAAAGGAACTTTAAAAATTAAAGGCACTTATCAGATAGCTAAATGGTTTAAAATATGAGGCACAAGTAACAGACCTGGGGAGTTTGCTTGAGGATGTAGGATGTGTAAGTCAGGTGCTGGGAGATCCCTCCAGGGCCAGTGGTGCCCTGGGATCCTCCTGTTCCTCCACTGCCACTGCCTCCAGCACTGCCACTGCTGCCTCCACCTCCACTTCCTCCTGCAGCGCCACTACCAGCAGCGGCTGACCCCGACTGGAGGTCTGCAAATACAATGAGTGATAGCCATATCATAAAGAGTCAAGCAAGGTTTAACAGGAAAAGAGCAGGTGAGTCCAGAGATGCTTCCCCTGTAGCATTCCTCCTGCTTTCCATACTTTTCTTTCCTCTGTATTACATCTACTCTGTGACAGGATTGAGGTGAACTTTCTAGAGTCTGAAGGTAAAATTAAAATCTACTTATAGGTATCTGTAATATGAAATTTTGATATCCAAAATGTTTTGAGCACCGTGACATTGAAAAAGTTTGGAATTTTGAAGCTGACTTCAGATTTCAGATTTTCAAATTAAGGCTACCTAATTGGTAAAGTCTTTGCAAATGTTGCAAAATCCCCCCCCCCCCAAAAAAATCTGAAATACCTCTAGTCCCAAGCTTTGTTTTTGCAGTATTGGGGACTGAATCCAGGAGCGCTCTACCACTGAGCTACATTCCCAGCCCTTTTTTATTTTTCAGATAGGATTTCCCTTAAATTGCTGAGGCTGGCCTCAAATTTGCAATCCTCCTGCCTAGTCCCCCAAGTAGATGAGATTACAGGTATGCACTGCAATGCTCGGATGGTCCCAAGCATTTTGGATGAGTAGTTTGTACATGTAGTTTGAATTTGAATGACAGCTGACTATATTTCAGCTCTAAGTATAATGAAGAACTTATCTTTGACAAGCATTTTGACTTAGTAACATTTTAATCAAACCCCCCCCATTTATAATGACTCTAGGACCCCCATTCTATTTTGCTTTTCAAATCCCACTTCAAAGCCTATGGGTTCGTTTTACTTCCATTTGTGTGAGATAATGTCTACAAGCTACCTAGATTATAAATATTTAAATATTTACTTAATAAATATTAGAGATCAGCTTCCTTCCCCACCTTAATTCTGGTGACTATTATAACTGGAACAGATTCCTTCCCAATGGTACATTTTGATCCTGAGGACATCAGAAAAATCTAAGTAGCTTTCTGGGTTTTTTTCTGGGACTTGCACTGTCCTTTTCTTACGTAGCTAACTTTCTGACATTCCCCTGCTTAGGTATCAGGAAAAACATCAGGGTGAGAGTGGCAATGACTCATTACAGAGAATAAACTACACACTGCACTTGCCAAAAATTTCCTCCTTTCCTTTCATCTGTCCTTCCTTCCTTCCATCCTTCCTTTTTTTTTTTTTTTTGTGCAGTCCTAGGGATTGAACCCAGGGGCACTCTTCTATATTCCCAGCTCTTTCTATTTTTTATTTTGAGAGAGGTTCTCACTAAGTTGTCCAGGCTAGCCTGGTATTCACAATGCTCCTGCCTCTGCCTCGAGAGTCACTGGGATCACAGGGTGTGCCACCACATCCAGCTGGGTGGTTAACGAGTCTCACTGATGCACCATTCTACCTCTGATCAGAGGAAAATCATTCCTTTTACCCTTTCCTTTTCAACATGATCTAAACTGGTTTTCTCTAAAATTTTTTATAATCAGCTAATTTCCTTGGGGCCTTACAAATTTAGGGTGAGCTTGATTTCTCTTCCCATCTCCAAACTAGCAAATACAAGTATGTCTAAATAACAGCGAACAGAGATATTTAATACCAGTCCTGTTCCATTTTCTTTAAAGTAAAAAGCAGAAAGACCTTCCCCAGGATTCACCAGATGATTTTCAGACACCACTCCAAAAGGAACTCTCCACTACAGGTCAGACATCCCCACACAACCTCAACAATCAAATCCTACCCCATCGTGATCTGTCACTCATCCCAAACTGAATAGGGAAGCCCAAAATAACAGTGTCACCTCCTAAGACTATGATTATTGAAAGAGCTTCTAGCTAAATTATGTGCATATTTTAAATCCATCTGGACAGAAGCTACCACCACACCACCAAAGAGAATCACAAAAATGCTCCCTGGAGCAGGTGAGAACTGTCCCTCAGCTAGATCTGAGGAATGACCAAATGATTCAATGATACTAACTAGCACTGTTGGTAGCTCGCAGGATGGCTCCTTGAGGGATCAGCAGCAGTTTTCCTTTCCCTGAAGGGTTCTTGCTGTTCGTGGTAAGGTACAGTTTAGTGCCTGGAGGCAAATTTGCCAGGTTGGCCAAATTAGTGGCTGGTAGCTGCAATGTTGCCATCACTAAAATGATTAAGAGAGAAAAGGTGGAAAAACAGTCCGATTATTAGATCTATCAGCAATACTCTAAAATCAAAATACAGAGTAATAAAGTACTTAATTTTAAAACACTAACAAACAGCAAACTGAAGTTTGTTTCCTAGATGCTTCAGATATTCTTAAATACCTTGCTAATTAAAAAATAATTAAGACACTAGTAGCACCTACCACAAACCAATTTATATTGTATATAAACAGGCTGATCAGTTGCTAGAACAGTTCTAGTTTACACCTATGTTCATTGTAATTATTTTTACTAATTCTGGATACTGAATCCAGGGCCTCACACATGCTAAGCATGCTCTACCACTGAGCTACACTCCCAAGCCTCTCATTGTAATTATTATTAATATAGTGACTTTTTACTATCAAAAATACTGTGATTTACATAATTAATGAAATACTCACTCTATCTATGGATGAACACACATTTTCCTCCATTTGTTTAATGTTCCTTTAGTCAGTTTCTAGTAAGAGATGAATTCACTAATTTAAAACAAGACTTCCAGCCTCCCTTACTTTCCGAGAACTAAGAAATGCTACAGTCAGTCAATGCTGGCACATTATTATGAAACCCTAATTCATCTTTTTAAAAGTCTGGTCTAAGTCAAAGAGCTTTTACTTACTCCTTAAATTTTACTTATCTATGCACAATGGCTATAAAACCTCTACAGGAGTCTTAAAAGGGATTGAGATATAAAATTTTCTGCAGTTACTTTAAATCAATAAAATCTCCATGATGCAATGTATAGAAACACATGGGTCAGTCATAGAGAAAGGATCAGCTTCCCCCAGCCTGCTGGAGTAGTTCTTATCCTCACTACCCTTGCTGTGAAGCTCCGGGATCCAGGAACCCTGGAAGCTGCCCCCAGATATTAGAGACCACAGCTAGCTCTAAAACCTTTCTATTATTAACTGAACTCAACAGTGCCATCTCAATTTCAGTCAGTGCCAGAAGTCACCCAGCATGGCATGGCAGTTCCTGATCTGATTTCCTCTTCCCTCCTAGCTCTTTGACCAAGTGGCCCTGGAATTCCTGCTGTGATCATAACCTTCCTCAACCTTTTTGTGGTAATTAAACATGTCAGCCTCTTTATCTAGGGGCTAGTCATCTTACCTTAACATGTGAAGACTAGGCCCCTGGAGGGGAGCCTTTGTACTCTGTAGTTGGGCTTTCAGACCATTACCACCCCTCACTCCTGAAAAAGCCCGTTTTTTTGAGGCTCACTGCAGGCTCACCCACTGTTGCTATCATTTACCAAACTCCCAGTCACTCCCTACACTAAAGACTAGAATTCTCAGTGAACACTAGGGATGACTTATTTATTCTCCGGCTTCTCATCTGCTTCATCTTCAATTCCAAAGGTCATTCCTTTCAATCTATCTCATGCATTCCCCCCAACCACTTGCTGGAGATTGAATCCCGGGCATTTGCACATGCTAGGCAAGTCATCTACCACTGACCTGTATCCCCAGTCCTTTTTGAGAAAGGATCTTCCTAACTTGCCCAGGCTAACCTTGAACCTGTAATCCTCCTACCTCAGCCTTCTGAGTAGCTGGGATTAGAGACATGTGCCACCATGCTTAGCTCATGCACTTATTTTTAATGCCACAATGTGAACTCTGCTATCATTAGCAGTGCACCACCTATGAAATTTCTATTTTGGATATGCATTACCTTCCAACCTCCCAATTGACTACAACAATTCTTTGGCCTCACCAAGACCTTAAAAATTAACAAACATCTAATGTCATATATATATATTTTTTGCCCTCACAGAACTAACACATCAAAGGTTAACATGTGTTTGTGTTCAAACTTCTATTTGATAGATATCTATTAAGTTGGGTATCTCAAAATGTTGCTGGATATAATCGGACCAGGATTTTAAGACTGAAACATAACCCAAAGTGAGGATGAGGACAGATGAAAATTGTCCTTTAGACCTGAAAGTAGTATCAAGAAATATCCTCTATTTTTATTCTTCTTCCATGTATATCATGCATATTATATATAAAAATATAAATAACAGATATAATAAAACTTAAAAGCAAACTACTTACAAACCTCTATATAAAAAGTTTCATTAAAAGGAACATTTTTATACACTTCTTATAGTCTCAACCTGACAGAATTTCCCAGTCAGAATCAAATAACAAATAAAATCACTAGCAATGGAAATTTTGGACAGCGATGCTGCTGAAAGAGACCCAATTAGGATCAGTTACCTGAGCCCTGGGATCCACTCTTCGGAGGGCCAGCGGCAGTGACCTGAGCCTTGGTTAAAGTCTGGACTGGCTGAGCAACAATGGTTCCTCCACCTCCACTCACAATTGCTTTGGCAACTCCTTGTGTCACAACTTGCTTTGGACCAACTGCTTTGGCGACAGAAGAGCTGGCCTTGGCTACAAGGATCTGGCCACCACTGATTGCCACAGCCTGCTTCACTGCTGAAGGTAAGGCAGACCCTACCGGCACCCCAACAACCTGTTCAAAACAGAGGAGAGTCCAGCAGTGCTTCTTCTCATAGCCCCTGCGAGAGCTCTGGGAACAGAGGAGCCACTCTGTTCTGGCAAAGAGCAAAGCAAAAGCCTGGATATGACACACAGAGTCTAATTCAGTCCTCCAGCAAGGCTGCTTGGACAGATATAAAACGACAACATTTCTTACATTTTGGATACTGTAATAATAAAAGCTTACAGGCTGTTATCCTAACCTCAACTACTTTCTAGAACTTCCTCTGACTATAAAATAATACGAGATTTTTAATAGAAAATCTAGGAAGTAAAAAGAAAAAGTTCTACATAACCAGAAACTATCTTTAATATATATACTTCCAATTCCTCCTAATATATATTTTAAAAAACAGGATTGGGATCACACTATACATATAGTTTTATGTTTATTATCCAACATTTTCCATTATTATAAGGATTTTCCAATGTTATATTTCAAGAACATTCTTATATTGAGCAAAATAATAACATTTGAATAATATACGACAATCTATGTAAACATTTCATTACTATTAGAAATTCAGGTAATTTTAAAATTCACATTATGAAAATTATATAAATAAAGATTTTCATGTAGGAACCATAAACTCCACTAGATATTTTTAAAAATCATTTTTTTCCAGTGGCCTCTTCTATATTATCCCCATCTGAAATAACCATTTCTTCTTTCCATCTCTAGAATTCCTAACAACACATGTCATTTGTTATATGGCCTCTTCCAACTGAGCTGTAAGAAGAGTTACCTCTTTCTCTCCCAGTGCTGGGATTAAACCCAGCGTCTCCTCCATGCTAGGCTCTACCACTCAATTACACTCCCAGCCCAGAAAAGTTATGTTTTTCTATGTCTCTTTCTAGTCTTTCTTCTCCTTAAAGTTACATTTGATTCAAAAGGAAAAGCTTAAGCAAAAATAATATTTAATTGATTTTTTTTTAAAAAAGACCCTATGACCCAAATAATAAAGTTAAGAACTATCTGGTTTTCAAAGTAAAGTGAATTCTTTTAATTAAGAAAATATTACACAGGTAAACAAAGCAAACTGCAGGATGTTAAGTTAGAACAAACAATTTAATTGATGGCAAACTGAGTCAGTGTTTGCCATTCCCCAGCTCTGTATTTCATAAAAGAACTGATCAGAAACTAGATGAAAAGACGCATAAAGGTTATAAGAAATGCAAACAATCTTCCTTCTAAAGGCAAAAAAGATAGTAGATAGATAGTACTTTTCACCCATCAAACTGGTAGAGAAAAAGTAGTTCTTAAAAAGTCTTAATAACATCAAGAATTGCTAGAGAATATGATGAAATAGGAACTTTTTGTTCACTGATCACAGAAAGATAAATTTGTACAGCCATTCCAGAGAGACACTGGCTATCTACTAAAATTGAAAATTCGCATACCCTATGTAGGAAGAATTCTACTTTTAGGAATACAGAAACCTGAATATACAGAAATTTTAAACATGTGCTCAAGGAAACTTATACAGAATGTCCAAGGTAGTATTATTTGTAATTACAAAAAAACTATTGGCAACTTTAAGGTTTACAGCATATGAGAACATTCTTAATGCCTACAGACAGAGGAAGAGACAATGGAATATCTATCACACACAATTAAAAACGGATCAATGAGACCTACATAGGTCTGCATAAACAGACTTTAAATGATACATACTGAGTGAAAAGGCAATTGCAAAAACCCACAAGTATCTCTTATGAAATCTTCAAAATACAAACATCATGTTTTCCATGGCTATATATTTATGCAAGGAAAGTATGGACTAAAAGACTACATATCAAATTCATGATAGTATCATTTCTTGGAAGAACAAAGTGAACTTGACATCAGTCATGTTTTATTTGGGAAAAAAAGATCTGAATATGAATATGCTAATTCAGAGGATATGCAAATGCTTATAGTACTTTGTATATTTTATTGAAATTTTAGATCCTCTTTAAAAAATAAGATTATTTAGGAGATAGAATAAAAGTATATACCATATACAACTGATGAATGGGATGCTCTAATTAAGTAATTACTAAATTACAATATAGTAATATGACATTATATAGTATATATTAATACATTATAATTGTATATACAGCATATTACTATAATTGTAATACATACTAATATATATTTGCCATGTGTCTGGATGATATGACTGACGTAAAGAAAATGATCCCCTAATCAACTAATTAAACCACAGTGTAGCAGAAGAAAGTGTACATAGGTTTCTGTAAGCAGAGAGACCTGGTTTCCTTGTTTAAGTCCATCAGCAGCTAGCTGGGTAAGTTATTTAACCACTTTGAGCTTTCGCACTAGTCCTCTTATTTATAAAATATGGGTAATATTTGCCCCACAAAATCAGGAATGAGAATTAAGTATAAAATGCCCAGCTAACATGAGAGCTGCTGCTAACATGAACTCTTGCTATTAACAGATATGACACATTTAATCTAAGAACCTTATAAAATATGATATCCCAAATTGGCCATAGGAGGGCAGTCTTGACTAACAGAGCTTATCCAATATGTGCACACCACTCATAAGATGACCCTTCACCCCGACACCATTTGTTCTGGAAAACTGAGAATGGGAAAGGATGCATGATTTTGTTCTATGCACAGCTGATGATAGATACTACAAAGGAGAAAGGGTCCTTAAGCAGTACATCATAATCCCAAGCTAGTTCTTCAGTTTTTAACAAAACAACATTTTAGCCTAGAACCTAAACTTACCTACCACTCTCCTCTTCCCATTCCACAATACTTCTCTGGGTATTGCTAATTTCCTTCTAGCTTTACAAAACAACTAGAAGGAAATTACACCTTTGTTCTGTATTTGTTGTTATTCTATTTCTACCCTGTGAACATAACTTTGGCAAGTGAGAATTTAGCATTCTAAAGGGGAAAATTTGTCCAAGGTAATAATATTATTTGTAATTACCAAAAAAAAAAAAAAAAAAAAACTATTCGCAACTTTAAGGTCTATAGCATGTAAGAACATTCTTCTATATGTGATTTTTGCCTCTAGATATTCAAAACTACAGCCAACTGTGCTCAATAATAATTGCTACCATGGTATTGTACATAGGTACACATGACATTCATATCAGATGTTCTTTACTGAGCATGTGTTCTCTGCTAGGTCCTTTACATATGACGCTCTCTCATTTTCCTAAGCTCTGAAAGACAAGAGGTCTTTCACTAGATGAAGAAACCAGAGTTCACAGAGATTAACCACGTCACACAAGTAATGGGTAGTTACTAGTAATTTCAAAGCTCACGGTCTTTTTAGCACACCACACTGCTTTCTTCCCATGTGGAATTTACTTATTCCTCAGCTGTCACTTTTCATGTTGAAGGTAGCACTTCCCTTTTTTTCTTTTTTTAATTGTTTCTTTTCAGTTACACATGACAGTAGAGTCCATTTTGATATCATTGACAAGCAAGGAATATACCTTATTCTAATTAGGATCCCACTCTTGGTGAAATTCACAGTGGCGTATTCATATGTGTGCATCGGTAAAGTTATGTCACATTCATTCCACTGTCTTTCCTATTCCTATCCCACCACTGTTCCCTTCATTCCCCTTTCTGTAATCCACTGATCTTTTTTTCTTCCCACTCCCCATCCTGCCATTGTGGACTTAGTTTCATCTATCACAGAAAACATGGTAAGAAGAGTTTCTATTGTGCCAAAATGATATGGAAGAACAATGATGACATTTTCCACCCTCCTGTTTTCAGGCACAGTTTCAAGGAATGTACTTCAGCAATAACCAAGAATGGTATTACCTTGCAGACAGCTCATTATCTCCTAAATATCCTGGGTAAACAGTGGTGGCTTTTCTCATGCTCCCTTTCTTCTTTGCTATTCTTTCACTCTGCTGTGACACTTCTTCCCAGGTGCCCTTAAGCCTTACTCAGGGCATTTTAGCACAAATCTGCTTTTTCTTAGTCTTATGTTACCATTAGGTACATAGCCATGTGACAAGACAGAATGTCTGCTCAGCATTACTGGATGAGTGGAATGGTCTGAAGTCAGCACACATGGATTTAAACCCCTGTCACTCACTAGCTGTACGCTCTTAGGAAGCTGCCATGCTTCTCAGTCATGATTTATTTCTGCATTTGTAAAATGAGGATGAAAATAGCCCAGCACGGTGGTGCACACCCATAATCCTAGTGACCTGGGAGGCTGATGCAAGAGGATTGAAAGTTTGAGGCTAGCCTCAGCAACTAAGTTAAGAATCTGTCTCAAAATAAAAAATGAAAAAGACTGAGGATGTGGGTCAGTGGTTAAGAGCCACCCTATTCTAATCCCCAGCACCACCAAAAAAAAAAAAAGAGCCACACCCTGGGTTCAATCCCTGGTACTCCTTCCCCTAAAAAAAGAGGTGGGTGAAAATACTCACCTTGCAGGGTATTTAAAGATTACAGGTAATATATAAATATGAGCCTGACACAAAAAGCATTCAATAGATATTATTTCTAATCAATGTAGGAAAATATGGAACTGAGGGCCATTTTACATTTCTCCTGATTCATTAATTCCACCATATCTCCACATAGTAAGGAATATTAACACTTTAAAGAACCAAGAAATCATCAAATAGATCAGTCTGGACATAGAGGTGTAATTAGAAACAAACCAGTGGTCCCATCTCAGATCTGAATAGGTAGAAAGCTGTGCATGTGAAGCCAGTCACCTCTGCTGCCAGAGAGAGGACACAGCTTTCCTTTGCCTCTTGGGCTATTCCTGGACCCTCTACAATACATGCTTCAACTTTCGTCATGGATACTAGTGGAGCAAATGGGATTATCATCAACTGACTTGCTTTGCAACTGGGCTGCTATTCAGATTCTTATGGGATCAGCAACCCTGTCAATCTGAATCTTTTTGGCATTTATTAATTATTTATACAATATTCACTTACATGTTGACCTCCCAATCTCTACCCAACACAAACCTTGGAGGGTTGAATCTTTGGTGACTGAGTAGTCCCTTCTCCAGCAGTAATGACTTGTTTTTGGGGCGACACAGCTATCATGTGACCCCCTTTCACAGTCACATACTGAGGAAGTGGCGACTGGCTCGAAGCTCCTGTTGTGGGCACATGAGGGGCTTCACCAGGTTCCTGTTTGATGATCACCTTGTAACAAACATGACAATGACACTGAATTAATATCCCATGGAAAAAAAACCTAGCATCTGAATAGATTCTGTTTGCAGGGATTAATGAATCAATGAAACTTGTTCTGGGTAGAAAGATTATTGAGAAGGGTAAAAAGACTGCTTAAATACAGTATACAAAAGCTACTAAAGGGACCAAAAGGCCAAGAGCAGTGGTACATGCATATAATCCTAGCTACTTGGGAGGTGGAGGCAGGAGGATCTCAAGTTTGAGGCCAGCCTGATCTCAAAATAAAAAATAAAAAGGGCTGAGAGTATAGCTCTGCAGCACAGAAACTGCCTAGTACACTTGAGACCCTGAAATTGACCTTGTGCTTCCGTCATTTGTTTTAGAGATTAGTAGAAAAATAGCACTAAAGAGAAACAACCTAGTTTGTGCTCTCTGAATTCCCTATCTTGCTGGACTCCAAGGAAGTGGGTATCAGTAAATAAATAGAAACATGTACCAGAACTAAGATCTGGTTTCAGAGTTGAAACATACTAGAAAGTAACATGTTGTAGAGGTAGTCTCAATCAATTCTAACATGCCACAAAAAGGATTATGTAATAAGACCATACAGACTCAATACTCACTTTTGTGAAAGCTCCAAGTCCTCCAGTAATAGGTTTGGGGCTCTGAACCTTAGGGTGACTCCCAATTGGGCAAAGAGGTGGCATAGATGCGAATAAAGAATCCTCTTGCTGTGTGTATATAAATACATATTATGCAATCAAGTCAAAAAGAGTGATTTCAGAAATTCTTAGTCATCTACATTTAATACAAACTGTGATGCTCTGTAGCAATATAAACAATCAAAAGACAAGACAAAAACAAAAAAACAAAACCCCCAAACTCTTAGGGATTTTCCAAGCCTCTATTTCTATATTTTAATCTTGTTTTAAAAACCAAATGCAAAGAAAAGCTACAACTTAGCAAAGCTACTCAGATGTATCCTGCTGCTGCTGGGGAGACTCCTACACTATACCTTCAGCTTGCATGCCTAGCGCCCGCCAGAGAATAAACTATTAAAGGACAGGCACTGCATTTTATTCTTTTCTATTTAGCCAATTCACTAAATAAATTAATGGTTGAAACAGGTAGTTGTTTTAATATATGTTCTCTTAACATAACTTCACTTGATTTGTGAAATTCATTCAATACTTAGAATACAAGGGAAATTTTTTCAATAAGGACTTAACTAAAAAAATGTGAAGAACTTAATTAGTATACGCAAAGACATCTTTACAATGTCGGCATTCAGAACTACTGTAGATGGTCTCTAATTCTCAAAGACAAAATGCCAATCTCAGAGGCAATTTGCCATATTTAGAATTTTAAGAAAAAGAAACAAAAGTTAAGAATATTTCTTGACTGTGTAATAAAAAGATCATCAACAAACATCAAAAATAAACTGATAAGAGTTAAGACCTTCAAGGAAATTAATATTGTTCAGATATTCATCTACATGCTACTTGCACACTGCACAGAACTTAGGGGAAACCAGCTTTGGGCCAGGAAACTATTCAAGATTATCATTACCATGTGTCTAAATATAAGAATTATGTTCAGCACACGTCATGTAAGAGACAACCTTCACATTCTCACGGTTTTTCAGATAGGAGTTGATACTCAAATGCTTCAGATTTAAGGGAGCCCTAACAGGGAAGCTGGGTAATTTAACCACACAGTGGGGAAGTGTCTTTGCCAAATGGTGAGTGGATATTTAGCACTGTGATCTGAACAAGTCAGATCATTTGGAGTTCCAAAATTCTGAAGGACTATTCACTCTGAAGAGGAAGGGAAAAAACTTGTGGAGGTAAGAATTATTCTCAAATAACTAAAAAACTAACATGTACAAGACGAAATATTTCTATTTTTGATAGTCCAAACATGAAAAAATGAAAGGTGTCAGACAAATATTTTTGTAAGAAAATAGTTTTTAAAAAGTCATCTCCAGGGGCTGGGGTTGTGGCTCAGTGGTAGAGTGCTCGCCTAGCACGCATGAGGTACTGGGTTCCATCCTCAGCACCACATAAATATAAAATGAAGATATGTGTCCACCTAAAACTAAAAAATAAATATTAAAAAAAAGTCATCTCCATCAAAACATAAATAAGTAAAGTAAGGTCACCACCTCACCACACTGTTTTCAAATTGAAATGGGTAATTATTTGATAGAAATGTTCAGAAGCATTTTCTACACTAGGAAAAGACCAAGGTGAGGTAGTAGAGTCTGCAGTAGATGACCTTCAAAATAGTTATCAGCAAGAAGAGCCTAATTTGTGAAATCTGCATCATCAGCTGACACTCTTGCCAAGGCTGTGTACACTGTCTGTACAAACTAGCAAAGTGCAATGCATACGAGAGCTTTACCTTGACTGTAGATGTTACAAAACTACTTCCATGAATTTTAGGAACAGGGGAACCTGTTCCTTGGGAGACCTGAGAAGCTGTGGGGAGCTTGTTTGTAGGACTTCCTGTAAGCAGGGCAGATTTAAAAATGAAATACAAGGTAAAATTTACAAAAATAATTTTAAACCATTTTCCACCACCCTCCTCTCTTTGCCACTACTTATTTTTCATTTTTAAGGGTTGAATACTTATAACCCTGAAACTTTTAAGGGAAAAAAAGACTTAAGAATTCAGAGACAAAGTTGACCACAAATTCAATCTACAAAGAAATAAGAAGTTAGTAAGTACGAAGAGAAGAAAAAGTAAAGTACACATTATATACTCTACTCCTTACATAAGAGACACAACAACATAACGGTATTGGTCTTTTAACAAATGGGCCAGAATACAAAAATTCAAGTAATGTCAGCTTCTACAAAGTAGTTTCATTAGAGATTATACCTAGTGAAACTACTTTGTAGAATGTCTTAGTCTACCCTAGAATGCTGCCTACATTAAACATTTTATGCTTTGCCTGTGCAACTGTCTGCAACTATGTGAGTCTGATGAAAGTAAGTCACATTATTAACAGTCAACAAGTTGAGACCTAAAATGGTATTCAATCACCTACTCCATTTCCAAAACTACCTCTAAAGATTTGTGGCTGATTCCCCAAACTAAGCATCCTGAAAATATATATATTTAACATTCCTAAATATGTTCAAAAAGGTATTAGGTAAGCCCGGAAAGCAGTATTTTTTTTTTAAAGTTCTGCAATTAAAAATCATTATGGTACTTATTTAGCTTTTCAAAAAACAAACAAAACCATATAATAATGTACATTAAATCCAAAAGATTAAATTAAAAAAAAAGCCTCATTACTTTATAATCATCCTTTTTTATCTCATTTCTCTTTTCCTGTTTCCCTACATCAGTGAAATTTACAGATAGGAACATGTGTATTTATAGAGGGTAAGTGAAGGGAATAAATAAAACAATGTTAGTAAAAGAACATCAAAAAAACTGAAAAGCACTATGCAGTCATATGCCATTGTGAAGACAAATATGGTGACTCCAAAGACTTGCTCTTCCTACTAGTATTCTCTTTTTATAACTACAGGTTTCAATTTTCCTCCCAAAGCAAAATGTGTCTTATTTGAAGATAAGTAAATATCAAGTTGCTTGGGAAGAAATGTGTATGGTACACAAAACTATCACTGTACTAAAAGTTTAACCTGGAAAAGTCTGGGGCATTTACTTGTATTCCCCCAAAAGAACAAGAATTTCATTTCTAAATGAAAAGAAAATCAATTATTTCTTTAAAAAAAATTAATGATGGCTCACTACTTTTCATTCCTAAAATGTACCTGTACAAAAAACAAATCTACCCTCAGAGACAGTATTGATGTTACTTTATATAGTCTTTTTTAATGGATGGAAATTTTATTTTCCTATCACTTGGCTATCAAGTCATGCTAGGATTTAGTCTTTAATAAAAGATCAAATCCTCTGTATTGCACAAATATTGGCCATATACACACCTGTACTAGGAGTAGAGGCTCCAATCACCTGCCCAGGCTTATCCATGATAACGTAAGGATTATTTATAACAGAGCTGGCAGGGCCTTGCTTCACATGGACTGGTGTGGAGGTTGGGGTTCGAGGCAATGGTGATGGACTTGGCGTTGATATTGGAGAACCTTTATTAATGAAAAAGAGGAGAAAAGCAAAGTACGTTTAGTCAGTCTAAGGTAACAAGTCAGGATGAAAAAACGGGACTGTATGCTTGTGGTGCTGAGCAGCAGCAGTGATAGTATAGCTGAGGTCAGGAAGTACTGTGATCCACTACATACCCTAATCTGCAAACCAGCAACATCAGCATTATTGGAGAATTCATTAAAAAAAGATTTCAAGGTCTATCCCAGGCCTACTGGATATAAATCTGCATTTTAACAAGATCCTCTGGAATGCACATTAAAGTTCAAAAAGCAATGCTTTATGTGACAGTGGAACTGGAACTGCAATTATCTCGGCATGAAGATTCTCTCAACGTCATAGGTGGGTGTTATACTCCAGACAAAAATCTGTCAATACTATGTCAAAGCCACAATCCAGGAAGATTCATGTTCCCACAGAGCACTCTCAAAGGGTAGTCATGAACAAACATCCTCAACTGCCTTGTTGATCAAATTTGCCACCTGCAAATTTCTCTAAACTTCAAATCAACTTCTGTGTTCAGTCTATTCCAACTTGGAAGCAGCAGGTTCCAAATCCAAGCTGGAAGGTGAAATTTACCTTAAATCAATTCAAAGATTTTATCTATTTCAAAGATATGGACCATATTCTGCTTAGCTGTCCATGTATAGCAGTAGAGACTCCTGTTTTTCCTCTTTCATTTAAGCATTATATGCAAGTGCTCTCCCTGCTTAATGTTTCAATCACCCCTTTCATGGCTCTTTTTTTTTTGGGGGGGGGGGCAGTGAACCCAGGGATTGAACTCGGGGGCACTTGACATACTGAGCCACATCCCCAGCCCTATTTTATATTTTATTTAGAGACAGGGTTTCACTGAGTTGCTTAGTGCCTCACCATTGCTGAGGCTGGCTTTGAACTCAGGATCCTTCTGCCTCAGCCTCCTGAGCCACTGGGATTACAGACATGCACCCCTCACATCCAGCTTTCCATGTCTTTTCTGAAGTGGTAGAGAGAAAGCCATAAAGTGTATTTCTACTAAAAGTTCATAACTTTTAACATAAATGTGAAACTTCCAAAAGGCAAAAGACAATCAAAATTTAGTGAAAGGGAAGTCTCAGATACTACTGATAATAGGAATGAATAATTTGCTTGTGTGGTTATGGAGACAACAGAAGGTATCTCAATTCCAACACTTAAAGCTTAACCTCAAGCCAAAAGGCCTCTAAATTTTTTCTATTATTAGTTACTTTGGTTTTCACTTAGAATCCCCAAACTCAATTTCTACCTTGATTTCAGCCAGGTTACTCTATCAAAATTTTACCTGTGCTAACTTTAGGAGACTAAAATTAGAGCATTTTGAGTTTCATTTCTTCATCCCATTAAAGAATTCTCATATAAATAAGTTGTGTGTATGGTTATTTATTTAATTATTTTGCTTTGTGGCAGCTGTGCTAATCGATAGTGAGACAGGAAAAGAAACACAAATACTACTTAGAAGAACTTCACTCCAACCCTTCTACCATCCAGCCAACTTTACACACATCGTCTTCAACACATCTCCTGTATACCTGAGACAATCTTGCAGCTCATGGTGATGGGCTGGAAGGATTTTCCAGGTGACTCAGGATTAGGAACCTGACTTTGTGGCACAATTTTGCAGCTTGATGCTATTGGCTGGAAAGCTGAATTGCCATGAGAACAAAAGGTAATTTTCTGGGATGTCACTTTGGTGGGTGTTCTTTCCAATGAAGATGGCAAAGAATAAAATGTAGTGTGTCTCTCAGCTTCAGTGTTGGATGGGAATCCTGTTTGAAATTTAGCAGGCAAATAATAAGTCATCAATCATTTTGAAATAGCAAAACCTTACCACTGTGGCAAAGAATAAAAAAAAATCAGTATATTATTCATATATTTTAATACCTATTTATACAAATTACTGATGGTAAAATAAATATAATCAATTACCCATTTATACTTTTTTTGGTGGAAGGTATCATGCTTAGAATCCTATTTAGTTAAAATGCTTCTGTTATGAAATTAGAAATTGAGGGCTGGGGATGTGGCTCAAGTGGTAGCGCGCTCGCCTGGCATGCGTGTGGCCCGGGTTTGATCCTCAGCACCACATACAGACAAAAGATGTTGTGTCCACCGAAAACTTAAAAAAAAATAAATGTTAAAAAAAAAAAGAGAGAGAGAGAGAGAGAAGCGCTCCTGGCGCCAAAAAAAAAAAAGAAATTAGAAATTGAGGCTGTGGTTGTGGCTCAGTGGCAGAGCACTTGCCTATCATGTGAGGTACTGGGTCCTCAGCACCACATAAAAATGAATAGAAAAATAAAGGTTTTGTGTCCTTCTACAACAACAAAAAATTTAAAAAAAAATAGAAATCATTAACTTTAAACCACATATAAAAGCAAAAGTTTGTTATGTTCTTGCATTTTTTAATATATGAAATTAAAAATTGTTTAAATTAGAAAAGAGGAAAAACTAACAAAGAAACCATTCATTTAATCTAATGATGTCTGATCTCATTAATGCTCAGAAAGAGGATGCAATTAAACTCTAAAGAAAAAATAGGCCAACATTTTATAAAAGAATTAAAACATTAACATCACATTAAAATACAGGCTTAGAGATAAAACTAACACCCTTTAGAATAAATTGTACACCTTAAATGGTTACATATATGAACACTTAAAATATGGTAATTATGGGGCTGGGATTGTAGCTCAGTGGTAGAGCACTTGCCTCACACGAGTGAGGCCCTGGGTTCGATCCTCAGCACCACATAAAAATGAATAAATAAAAAATAAAGATACTGTGTCCATCTACAACTAAAGAAATATTTTTTAAAATATGGTATTTGTGTACTTACATATTTATTAAATAAAAATACCATGGATTTTTTTTGATGTTGGAACATTATTTTAACTAAGATTAAATATTTAATATTCAAGTATTCTGTTAAAACAATCAGAAGCTGAATCAGAGATTTTTAGCAAAGGATAAAAATCTAATTTTTTTGGTGACACCTGCTTTTTATGTCAGTAGCACTTTATGGGGGAAAAATGCTTCTGAGAGGAGCAGAAATTTTGATATTTCCTTGATAGAACTGTGTAATACTGGCAGCATGCCTATTTATGAAAATTTAATTTCCATATTCTCTTAAGTCACTGAAGGCAGAAGTTTTATATTGTGTTGTACAAATGAGAAAGAATGGCCCGAGAGAGACCCCATACAAGGAAGACTGCAGCATTACCTTTCTCCACAGAGGTATCGGTTACTGGCTCAAGGGACTGCTTTATTGGTGAAGAAGCTTTTACTGGGGCTGGAATGGTCAAAGGCAAAGATGGAGGGGCATCGGAGATGTCCGACTCGGAGGACTGGGGGTAAACGTAGTCTTCTCCAAGAGAATGCCGATGGAGTTCAACGTCCACTACCTACACAATTGGACAACACCCTTTAGAATATATTGTACACCTTATATGCTTACATATGTGAACACTTAAAATATGATAAGTATGGGGCTGGGGTTGTAGCTCAGTGGTAGAGTGCTTGAGCTAACATCGGGCTGATGAATCCACCATTGGGGTCACAGAATACTCCAGTCCTGTCCTAGAACATGGTACTCTAAGAGATGTGACAAACAACTTCTACTTGCACCTCAAAGTCAATTTCCATTTCAAGAACTGAAGAATTTATCTTAGAATGTAATGTAGTCTGGCTTCACAGAATACCTTCAGTGAAAAACCTTTCTATTTGCTGTTTCTACTCCTTAGTACCATACTTCCTCCAAATCTTTGCATGGTTTTCTCATCAGTAGATCTCAATCAAATGTCACCTTTTCAGAGAGATCTTCCACAACCACCTTAGCATATGCAACTCTCTTGTCCCCCAGCTACTCTCTTCTTCAAAGTACTTATTTGGAACTGAAATTGTTATTTGCTTTGTGTTTACTGCCTACTCTCCTCATTCTCCAAATTACGAAGAATGTAACTCCCTAAGAGTAAAAAACTATCTTGTTCATTTTTGTATTGCCAACACCTGGACCAGTGCATAGGTTATAGTAGTTGCTCAATAAATGTCTCCTGCTAATAATATAGTCCGTTTCTCTAGATAAAGATTTGACTACTAATTTTGATTATAATAGTTACTGTGGATATTATATAATAAAAACAAAAATGGGGAAGAGGGTAGAGAAAAAAGAGATCTCACACTTCCTGATTTTAAAATTTATTACAAAGTTGTAGTAATCAAAACAGTATGTGCTGGCATACAGACAGACACACAGAACAACAGAATAGAACAAAACCTCACATGTATGACCAAATGATCTTCCACAAAGGTTCCAAGACCATTCAATAAGGGAAAGGACAAAGTCTTTCCAGAAAATAGTGCAAGAAAAGCTGGTTATTCACATGCAAATGTAGTACTTCACTTTCTCTCTATATAAATTAACCCCAAATAGATCAATGACCTAAAGACAAAAGCTAAGATAATAAAACTCTTAGAATAAAACAGGAAAAGCATCATGACACTGGATTTCACAATGGTTTCTTGGATGTGACACCAAAATCACAAGGAAAAAAACCAAGAAACAAACAACAAACAAAACACAACAAGTAAATGGGACATCAAACTAAAAACTTTTGTAGAGAAATGAATCACAGGATGGGCATCAATACTTGCAAATTGTGTGTTTGATAAGTGATTAATGTTCAGAATATATAAAGATAAAGAACTCCTACAGCTCAAAACAGCAAAAGCAATCTGGTAAAAAACAGGCAAAGGACTTGAGTAGACATTTCTCTAAAGAAAATAAAATGGCTAAATACTGTATTTCACCACATAATTGTCACATCCTGTTTTTTTCAATGTAAAAACTGGTTTATAACCTTACATTGTGCAATTGTTGCATGGAATTAATTTTGTTCTTCATGCTGCTTAAAATGTAAACAGAGCAGCAAGGCAGTCACCAGAGGCACAGGAATGCACATTTGTCTTCTTGCACACTGCCAGCCATGGGCCTGGGATTCTCAACGCACACTCACTGCCAGCATATTTTAAAAGTCCACTTGCATGGTTTGTTTAGAGAGCTGCAGTGCCAAAGGTAAACACACCTTACAGGTGGCACCAAAGACAGCTCATCAGATAACAAAACCAATGATAGAGGCACAGAATCTTCGGACAGAAGACTAAAATTTATACATCCATACTTGACAACACTACAGCAAATTTTCTCAAGTGTAATATTTAGTCTATAATGCACAAATCAATAAAAACTAATGTTTAACTTTTTTTTTTCAGACTGGAAAATGTTACTGAACTGATGTATATCTATTTGGACTGTTCAATTTTTTTTTTTTTTTTTTTAATCACTCCAACACACATTTATTCAACTAAAACAAAATATCTTTAAAAATATTTTAACAATGTACAAATACACTCACTACATAATCTGCTGATTAAAAGACTCCAACAAAGTTTCTAGTACCTACAACAGAATTTACAACTGCCTACAATAATCTGCAGATTGGTTTACTTTACAGTTAAATATATTGCCTTGTTTAAGAAATATTATTAATACAAATGTATGATTTACAATATCCCCATTATAGCAAGAAAAAATAGATTCATATAATGTCTTTAGGCATTTATTATGCCAAGTATTTAAATGATTATTCTTACTAAGACATAAGAACAATATTCATTTAGTACTAAAAGATTTTATTAGTCCAGAGACCACTGAAGAGTTTCCAGGAAGTTCCAAAATAAAATCTGACCATCCTTTCCACAAAATAAATAGAACAGCAGCAATCCCTTGGGTATCCCTTAAACATAAACTATAAAGATTCCTTTTATTATTTAGGCCTTAAGTAAAAAAATAAAAGAAATTTTAGAAACTAGTTAATACTACCAGCCTGAATTTTGTTTTCACTTGTGCATGTCTAAGGTAAGCAATTTCAGCATGAAGTATATTTTTAAAATTAACAATCTTTTCTACATTTTAACTCATACACAAGCCAAGTGTTTACTCTTAATCATGGAATCAACTTATTTCCGAAAATAACTTACAGAAATAGTATGTAAACACACATACCTTTGACTAAGAACATTCTATTTTCTATGGATCAAAATACAAATATCTCTGTAACATATGTAAACTAACACATTAATTTGGGATATACGGATACATTACTATATGCATACATATGTACACCATAAAATAAATTCTGACAATGTTCTTAATGATATCATATTTCCCAGCCTCAACTATTAGAAAAAAAAATAAAAACAAAAACTTTCTTTAAAAAAGGAAAACAGTTTTCATAGTAACTTTGTAAGTGAAAACAAACAAAAAAACCCAATGCTCCTCTTTGCAACCGGACTGAGGTCTAAACAGTTCATAATCAAGAATCTCTTCGGCCAGTCCCCAATATCACAGAAAACATAATTTTCTCTCTATTCAAGAAGTCTGTTCATTTCCGGTGTTTTGTTTTAAAAACTGCTTTCCGAGATACGAGGTAGCCATGCTGGTTAAATTCTTCCGGCTGCCCACTTTGCACCTGATGTAACCATACAGGTTGGCACCCTGTAGTACCACACCCATGATAACCACAGCCAACCATTTTACTCTGAAGGAGAAGAGAGCACTAAAGGCAAATATCACCCACAGTATTGGACAGGCAATTAGTCCTAACCAAAAGATTCTTGATTCAGCTTCTGAAACAGTTTTATTCTCCTGAGGAGATGCCTTCCTGGACTCAAACACCCAATGACTCTTTCCATCCTCATCAATATGATTCCACCACCGAAGGCCTACCATCAGTCTACCTGTGACATTCTTCACTGCCCAAAAGTCACATGACAACAATAAGATAATTGTCACCATACAGGCAATAAAACTGCTGCTGAGCAATTCACAGAGAAGATAGACTATAATGGCACTGACTCGGAAGAACAAATGGAAAAATGATGCCACTGGATGTCGGATTTTGGATTTTCTTGGTCTATTAGTTGTCTCTTCTTCTGCATCAAACAATGAAACATCTTCAGTATCATCATTGCTGTCCTGAACGCAAGGCTCTGCCAGCGTCTCCTATTCCTACAGGATTGCAGGGCACCCCTACAGGGAAGGTCACAAGGGAGCTGAAGAGATGCCTGGAGGCCGCTCCCCTTTCACCTCCTCGCGTGCACGACGACGGGCCGAGGAAAAAGACCACCCGCAACCCACCCACCACACAGAGAACTTCTGCAGCCCAGCATCGGAGCCGCCCAGCGCTGGGCGTTGGTTGAGGACGGGCTTCTCCTCTCCACACCCCCAAGCTTCCCGAGCTCGACGACTCCTGGGTCACTGTCTCCTACGAGGGCCTCCGAGCACCCAGAACACCTCCGCGACAACTACCCACGGTCCTCCATTCCCTCCCGCCCACCTCGCTGTTCCTCAAGACGAACAGCCGGAGGGGACGCGATCACAACCGCCCCTGTGCGGCCGGCTCACTCCACAAACCCTCCAGGAGGGACCCTCCCATCCGCCAAGCCTCGGCCACCCGCTCTCCGCGCCCACAGCCCCTCACCTCTGGACTGTTCAATTTTAAGGTATATTCACAAACGTTCCCTGCATCCTAATCTTGCATCAAATACAGTTTAACAATACATGATTTTAAGTAATAATGGCACATTTTTGTTTTAAGTTTCACATAATGGTTACACCACACTCGTGCTCTACCACTGAGCTACAACCCCAGCCCCTACACCATGCTCTTTTGAAAAAGAAAAAGAAAAAAAAAAAGCATAAAATATGTGATGATTATAAGGTAAGCCCATGAAAAAGATATTCAACATCACTAATCACTAGAGAAACACAGCTCAAAAACCACAAAATACCACTTCATGACCATTAGAAAAGCTACTAGAAACTAAAAATCAGAAAACAACAAGTATTGATAAAATATGGATAAAAACAAACTCCATACTTGCGGAGGAATATAAAACGATGCAGCTGCCATGGAAAATATAACACGGTGTTTCCTTAAAAACTAAAATAGCACTAGCAAATGATGCAGCAATTCCACATCTACATATATCCCCAAAAGAACTGAAAAGGGGGATTCACCAATTTTTCTTTGTTGGTACTGGGACTAAACACTGGGATGCTTTACAATTGAGCCACAATCCTAGTCCTTTTTAAAATATTATTTGTTTTTATTAGTGCATTATAGTTTTACAGAGTTGTGGGGTTCATTTTGACATATTCACAAATGCAAATATCAATCCTCATTTGTTCCATTTCAATCCCCAGTTCTACCCCCGCCCTTGGTTTTTATTTTGAGACAGGGTCTCCTTAAATTAAACTTGTAATCCTCCTGCTTCAGCCTCCAGAGTCGCTAGGATTACAGGCATGGGATACCATGCCCAGTGAAAAAAGGGATTCAGTTATCTGTACATCCATGTTCATAAGAACATTAGTTATGATAATCAAAAGACAGAAGCAACCCAAATGTCCATTGATGAATGACTGAATAAACAAAAGGTCATATATAAATATGATAGAATATTCAGCCTTAAAAAGGAAGTTTTGACACTTGCTACAACATAGATGAACACTGAGGACATCATGCTAAGTACAATAAAGGCAATCACAAAAGACAAGTACTAAATGATTCCATTTATAAAGTACCTGGAGTAGCCAAATTCACAGAAAATAGAATGTGTTGCTAGAGATGGGGTGAGGGAGGAAGGGGTAACTCTGCTCCACACACGTGGACTTAGCTGTTTGCAAGGTGGAAAGAGTTCAAGGGATGAGCTGTAGTGATGGGTTCACAACAGTGAGAATGCATTAATGCCACCAGACCATACAATGAAAAATGGCTAAGATGGTAAATTTTATGAATTATTTAACTACAATTAAACAATTACAAAGAAAAGAAACACAAAGGGAGTGAGAGAAAAAAACTTTTTTCAGAAGGAAATCTAACACTCATTTTCCCCCTAATTAAAAATGAAGATCATCCCCAGCACCACCAAAAAAAAAAAAAAAAAAAAAAGGAAAGAAAGAAGACCATAAGAAAAACACCTACCGTCTCTGCTCCAAGTGTCTGCAGGCCAGTGTACGTTCTATCCAGCTATTGAAAGACAAAGGACAGAGTGTTCAATTTCACTGTGTTCACTTACAGACCTTAGGCTAATCACAGGATCCATGTTCTCATAATGTAAACAAGCACGTCATTGCTTCAATAAAAATCCTCAATTTTCTAGAAGAAATACTGGGTAAACACAAAAATAGTCACGGCCTTACAGTTATTATATTTTTAATGTAAGCCATTTACTTCTAAAAACCTATTCTAAGCACAATCCTAAAATGGAGGAAGTTTCACACCAGAAGTTTACTGTGACATCATCTATAACCACAAACTAAAAACATAGATGTCCAATAAAAGGAATGCTTAAGTAAACACGGATATTCAACTTGTGAAGTATTATGTAGCTACTAAGATGAGTTCACAAAAGTTGTGTAAATACATTTTAAATGACAGGCTATAAAAATATACGTATAATATGATGACACAATTACATATTTAAATGTATGGTTATTAAGCATTCTTGAAAAAAACTTTTCATTCTTGAAAATTTAGGCATGACAGACAATGCTAACTATTTCAAATATATTAGCATCATGAAAGACTTATTTGGGGGCTGAGGATATAGCTCAGTGACAGACCATCTGCCGACCATGTATAAGGCTATGGGTTCAATCCCTAGTACTCGCCCCCTGCCCACACACAAATAGGTTGAAAGATTTATTTTTGAGGAGAGAAAGAAGGCATAAACTGAGGGAATGTTAATAACATAAACCAAAGTTTACATTTACATAGGAAGGGGTTTACTTCTTTTTGTGTTCCAATTTATATCCTGACATCTTAAAAAAAAAGAAATTTGTGACAGCTTATCCATATAAACATTGTACAGTAAGACTGACAGGAAAAACATGTTTATAAGTTGGGTAGAAAAAAAGGAAAAACTAGCAAAGCCAGGGAAGGTTAGTAAACACAAGGTTTTAAAGGCTGATAAGAGGTAGATGTTATGGGGCTGGGGTTGTGGCTCAGTGGTAGAACACTTGCCTTGCATATGTGCAGCACTGGGTTCGATTCTCAGTACCGCATATAAATAAATGAATAAAATAAAGGTCTGTGCTCATTTACAGACCTTAGGCTAATCACAAGATCCAAAAAAAAAAGGAGGCAGATGTCAAGCTTGGCTGAGCTCCTCATAGCCGACACAGGGAAGGCAACTCAGTCAGTCAGTCAAGAGATTTTAGTATCCAGAAGAAAAAAAAGCAACATAGGGTTGATTAAGACAGGTTCCACAGATGAGATCTGGAGTTTTAATATTTTAACCTTAGCCAAGAGTAGGACTGCTAAACAGGTATGGGTAATTTTAGGTGACATTCATTTTCTTATCCCCTAGAAAATGAAAATAACAGTTTATCTATAATGTGAACAGGCATATGTTTCATTCTTAGGACCAGATTTTAAGAGGGACATTGATAAAAACAGAATTATTATCAAAACAGCAAAAGGAACTAGAAAACACAGCATACAAGAAATGTTACAGAACCAACAATAAAAAATTAAAAAAAAAAAAAAAAAAAAAAAGAAATGTTACAGAAACAAGTTTTGCCTAGAGAAAAAAATGATTTATGGAGAGACATGAAGGCTATTACTGAAATTTTTAAGTTCTTATAAATCACAATGTTGTACAGTATTATTTTAAAATCAAGCTACAACAATAAGATCAAGGATGTTTTGTTTTGCAAGAAGAACAGCAGTTTTAAGTAAATTATGAAAAAAAATTTCAAAATTTTATTTACTAAATAAATAAAACATTTATTTGGAAGTGCTGTGCTCCATGGTAATGCTGAAGAGAGGGTTAAGTGACTACCTGCTGAGGATGCAGGGAATTTCATATATTCTGCAAACTCTTAACACTTAAGAATAGTCAGTATTTAATTCAGTATTTACAGTATCAAATACACATAATTATGTACTCTGTAGAGTAAAATGCAGACATCGTTATGAGCTTAAATAGCCAGAAAAAGTTACACAGAAACTTGAAGAATGGAAAGAATTCAAACAAATGTTTGAGGAGGAGGAGAGGATGAGAAAAAAAGGTACAAAGAAAGAAAAGCCAAGGACTTTCCATGACACGAAAAGAGTGAGATGACTGGAGAATGCTCATGCAGAGGATTAATGCAAGATAATTTAGGGGAAGTATGTTGAATCAAAACAGGAAGAACCCTAAAAAGTAGGCGGGGAGTCTGAACTTGAACATCAAGAATTAAATTATGTTTTCCAAAAAAGGAATAGCATAATGGTTCTGCTGTTTTGGACAGACTGATCTGATGATGGTGTATAGAACGGACAGAGGGGAATGGAAATGAACAAAAGAAGGCAGAACACAGACTAGCAACAATGGGAATATAAGAAAGATTGTTTAGAAAGAATAATGGTCTTCAATTGAACAAATATTTAGAACAAAGAGGTAAGAATGAAAGATCTTTCATTCTAAGAACACAGAAAAAAACAGGGAAAATGCCGGGCGTGATAGCACACACGCCTGTCATCCCAGCAGCTCTGGAGGCTGGGGCAGGAGGATTGCGAGTTCAAAGCCAGCCTCAGCAAAAGCGAGGTGCTAAGCAACTCAGTGAGACCCTGTCTTTAAATAAAATACAAATTAGGGCTGGGATGTGGCTCAGTGGTCAAGTGCCCCTGAGTTCAATCCCTGGTACCTCCCCCGACCCCTGCCAAAAAACAAAACAAAACAAAAAACAAACAGGGAAAATGACAACTCCACTAAAAATAAAGATCCTGTGGCCAAAATATAGGTATTTAAAAGCTTTGAGGTCAATGTACAACAAAAATAGTAAAAATTATGTTTTCTAGAAAAACTGGTTAAGAAGTACTTCACTGTCATTTTATACCACTGTGTCTCAAATAATTTTCTACAGGGAACTCTAGGTGATATGCACAATAAAATATGTGAGAACCATGTAAACAATTCCCTTTATTTTAGAGACTAAATAAATTATGTTGCCTAGAGCAACATAATGTGCTATGTACAGTGATTACAATAAGTTGAAAGAAAGCAGAACTATTTTAGACTTTCTTCAAATAGAACAGTATTCTGTCCTTTTGAATGAAGTGCCTACACGCTGTTTAATTGGTTTCTGTTCTTCTCTGAGGTTATAAGGCAATCTAGTCTTACAGTAATCTGTAGAAAATAACTTAAAAGTCAAGTTAAGCAGTACCATCTATCACTAATGGAGAGAAAACTTTAGTATGCCTCAGGGTTTAAAGAGGTACATTTATAAAACAAAGGTAATGTAAAAGGAATTCTATAAATGTACTCAGCTTTATTGAGTTTAATTTTGGGAATTAGAACAATGTGATAAGCCACAAAGTAGGGATGCTTTGGGAGAAGTAAAATGTTAGGATTATATCACATATAGAGAAAATGAACAGATGATATTTTCTACTATACATTACAAAGAGTGTCTAGGGGGAGCACTAAAACGGTCTGTCTTCCAACTATAAAAGCTAAATATGTTTATTATATAAAACTGCAAAAATGTTAAAACAAACAGGAAAACAGAAAAAAGTATAGGGGAAATTGCCCACCAATTCATTACTTCAATAACACCAATAGTTGGTATTTTGTTTTGTTTTTTCTTCCTTTTAAAAATCATGGCTAACTTCATATACATAGTATTTTGTGCTCTGCTTTTCACTTACTATAATGGTAGTTTTTCTCTACAAACAGAAAACTCTTCATAAAATATAATTTATAATGGCTGCATAATAAATCATGTGAATACATCAATGAAGAATTTCTGATCATACAAACTAGATATTGCAACCCAGTACTTTACAATTGCCAAAATATGTTTGTTTCCCTTAATCCTTGTGAGATAAACAAGCAATGCATTATTTGTCTCATTTTATAGAAAAGCTAATATTTTTTTAAAAATTAAGATTTCAATTACTTAGTCTTAAGTAACACATCAATGGTAAGACTTGATAAAAATTCAAGTCTTCACATTATCTGAACAATTAGTTCATCTTTTTAAAGAAAATACATTGTGCTAGAAAGTAACTTGTCTCCACAACCTTCAGAGGACAAAGAAGTGCTGTAACAGTAAGCATAACATGCTCAAATGATTATCCTGCTTCCACTGTCCATGACCACCTCCCTCACTACCATATGAAATAGATGATGGGAAAAAAAATATCATTTCTGGGGAGCAATGCTTTGTCACAATACCTTCAGATTATGTATGATATCTATCCGCTTGTTCTGGCTGTCCTTAAAGTGAACTTGAACTCTGACAGGAAACTCACCCCAGCCTCTTCTGGTCAGATGAAAAGGAGGCTCTCTAGGGAAAAGCAGATATTTATACATTCACCCATGTTCATGCTCTCATCCTAGAGAGGAAGTTTTCTTATAATGGATAAGTCAGAAATTCACATCCTTCTTAGAATCACTTATGTTTCCTTATGTGAAGCTAAAGTTACATGCTGAATTTCACTAAAATACTAAGTTACAAAAATTCAAATCTACAATAAATATTCCATTTTTGAATGCTTAGAGTTAATAGGTCCAGACAGTAATCCAAAGTTATTTTCATAGACGAGGGACCAAAGTTAATTGATGAATGTTACACTATAGAGCCAGAACCTGTGATTGGCATATGACAGGCACAGGCTCTGAGGTTTGTGTTCCTACCCCAGGTCCCCAAAGGCAAAAATAAAATAAATCATGAAAATGCTCAATCCGAAAGTGAAAATTTATTTGAAACTGCTAAAAAGACTTGATCTTCCCCATACAATAGCTGTGATTTTAGTGGGTACAGGAGAATGTGTATGAATATTAATTGGACTGAAGAATTTATAGTCATAATGTAATTAATTAAGGGGGAAAAATGGAAATTAGCAAGAGTTCTGGAATTCATCTAAAATCTCAGCTACTTGGAAGGCTGAGGCAGGAGAGTCAGAAATTCAAAGACAGCCTGAGCAACTTAACAAGACCCTGTCTCAAAATAAATGTAAAAAGGGCTAGTGGATATAGTTCAGGGGTATAATGTTTCCCTAGCACATATAAGTCCCTGTTTTCAATCCCCAAAACTGCTCAAAAAAAGGGTGTGTATAGAGGTGGGTTAATGGAACAAGACTGGCAAACTATTATTAATTGCAATGGGTACAAGTTCATTATACCCTCTACTTTTGTATATATGTGAAACTTTCCATAATAAAAAAATTTAAAAATTTAATTGAGATCTTTAAGTGTTCAAAACAATATGGCTTAAGTTAATTGGGAAGAGAGGAATACCTTTAAAATAAAAATGTTTATGAATCCCTGGCTTACAATTATTGTAATAAGATAAAATGCTGATCTTGCAGGGAACAGGCACTTTCAAAACTAAGAGAAAGGCTTTCTAGAAGTGGAGAGTCCAAGGATAAAACCTGAGAGGACTCTTAACAGATCTCAATTAATAAGCACAAAGCCAGGAGGTACCAGAATGGTGAATTCTAGATATGACATTTGGAATCATCAAGAATAAATTTTTCCTTCACATTAAAGACCTTGAAAAACAGGAAAAATCTGAGTAGCAGTCTAAAAAGTGGACAAAACAATGCCCACGTTATAAAAGAGAGAAAAGAAAGTTAAAGAATTTAAAAAAAGCAAAAGCAAAAGCAAAGTACATGCCCTGGATAGAAGAAGTCAGGTGAACACAAGATGAGGTCAGGGAAACAGCATGATGATGGTAGAGGAACAGGCTTCGGGTAAATGAGAAGGTAGACTTGAGGTAGCATAGAAAGGGATCCAAGGCCAAAGGTATGGCAAGGCCCATGGTGGACCTAATAATAATAATTAATGGAAATTCTATAAATGATAAATTTGGTAATTTAAATTCCAGTAAAGTTGAGAGGACAGTCTAAACTTATTTTGCAATATGTCTCATTATACTGTTTGCATGGTCAATTGCTCTCACAATGGAAATCAGGCATGTTCTTAATTTATGTATGCAGGCTAACCTTCAGTGAATAGACAGGAAGGACTGTGGCCAGGAAAGACACAGACAAATAGCACAATTCAAGAAAAAGGAACAATGGTTTTTACAGGAAATTCTTCTATAATCATATTTTGAGAAGCAAAAAAAGGAATCTAAGAACTACTAATAAAGAAAACATTATTAAGAAAATTCTATAATTTTAAAAATATGTTATTCCATACAAGAAAGAACTGCATACCCTGAACAGAATTATATATTTCTAGATTCCTAGTAGAAGGTTAAAAAAAAAAAAAGAAAAGAAGAAAGGTTCTACTGGAAACAGAATGAAGTACAACTCCTTGTTCAATTTATTAATTCAAACGACCAATTTGAATTCAAATGTCTTTTAGTATCACTCCTAATGACCCAGAATTCACCACTTACTGAATTCCTTGTTCCGTTTTGGAATACCTATTATAAAAATATTTACTCTACCTCCTGTATGATAGTTCTAGATATGTCACTTAGAATCACAAAGAATAAATTTTTCATTCACATGAAAGATCTTCAAAAGAATTAAAACATCTCTGTGAGTCTTTTCTCTTCAGGATGACCACCTCTTTTCCTTAGAACAGCAACAGCAAATGTCCATAGTATTTCCTTGACCCACTCTATTCTAAGTCCTTTGCATCTATTAACTTATGTAATCTTTACAACCACGCTATGAGCTATCTCCTCTGAGACACAGTGAGGTTGCATAACTAACTTGCCCAGGTCACAGAGCAAATAAGTACTTGAACCAGGATTCAAACTCAAGCAATAGGCTGTAGGGACCATGCTTTTACCACTGTGGTAGTCTAGGTTCCCGTGGTGACAGAACTCTATACTGCCCAGACCACTCACCTCCAGATGGACAACAATAGTATGGCTAGCTCTTTTCAGACTGGTATAGACAGCAAGTACCCCTGACTTCTAATAAGGCAGCTTAAAATTGCATTACTATGCTAGGTAATTTGTTTTTATCTTCTGGTTTTTAGAAAATCTGAAGTTATATGTGTGGCTCATAATATATTTCTATTGAACAGTGCTACTCTAAAGAGTTTCTACATTCAACCTACATAAAACAGACACAAACGTCTTAAAGACCCTCACTAAGATCTGCTCTGGGGGCCTGATCCGCTCTGGTCAGGCAGTCGTACTATGCTCAACTTTTCTAATGCAGGGACTATGTAGTCTTTATGTTTCCATAACAGGCCCTGAGTTTAGCACACATTTAGCAACTGTCTTATGACTAAAAGCAAAGTTAACATGCACAATTTTTAGGAAGCTGGCTAAGAGTGGTTCATGACAACTGAAACAAATGAAAAAGATGCTTCTATAGGAGCACAATCTACCCATGTTCTTCCTACGTAATGTGCTGGGATGAGAAGATACAGCATGAATGAGAAACACATTTGTACTCTGACCCAAAATTAAGATTAACCCCAAGTTTCAAGCCAGGTGCAAAAGCCATGCATCAAATTAATTTTGACACCAGACAAAAAAAAACAGCTTTGAAGTCTTAAAAGAACCCAGTTATAATTAAATCTAGGACATGTGTTAATAATAATAGCAAGAGTACAAATGATAGAAAAAAACATCAATAAACCACATGCTAAAACTATTTCTGATAGAGAAAAATAGTAGATAACTGCAATGGGAAATTAGTAGATAATGCAAGGAAGGAGGAAAGCAAACCACATGGCTCTATAATGGACATGAGGATTTTTCAGGTAGAAGGGGTAAAGGTGATCTTGGAATCATAAACCTGACAAGTAAGACACCAATCCCATTTCCAGACCCAGCAGTACAATGTGTATGGGAGGGGAAAAAAATAGCCACCACTTAAAAAAGAGTTCTCAAGAGAGCCAGGTTTTGTTTAAAAATCAGGAGTAAAAGGAATGTTCTGGTCAGAGTACAGAATATAGGAGATTCCACTAATTATAAGCCACCAGCAGTACCCCAGCGCATTCAGTGAAGGTGTATGTGGTATCATCATATACAGATGGAAGAATACATGACAAACAAATAATATGACAAGCAAATAAATGACAAGCAAGATTTCACAATAGTACACACATTATCATTCCATTTTTGTGAGGTAACCACAAACAACTAATAGTATATGCACAGGAAAAGTATCACTAGGGATTATTTTTGAGTGGGTGGGATCATCTCAACATTAAATATTTGTGTAACACCAGAATCCTGTATTTCTTTCTATTATACATAAAAAATAGTAACATTTTAATACACATCTGTATCCATATAAACAAATTAGCTACTATCAGCTGATGTAATTAGTATGGTAACAATCTGACATGGGGTGACAATGCCTGTTCAGTGAGACAGTCATCTGCAAAAGGAGAGAAACCACAGCTAAAACTACATTGTGACTAAAGAGCCAACTCTGAGTATGTCACTAATAATACAAGAATTTCCAGAGAACGTTCTAAAGTTAAACCACATTTCTGTTCTTAGGCTAAAGAACTTAAATATGCTCACCTAACTTCCACAAGGTCATTTGGTTTATAGCTGGGATGAAGGAAGAACCAAACTTTCTTGACAAAATGATTAATGCTGGGTTCTCTACGAGACCCTCGAACATATACCATCCACTTATGGGTTGACTGGTCATTTTCTTCCCTTTTATCTGGAGGTATATACCTAGAGAAGAAAAAGAAAAAAGAAATCTGAATTTTTCTTTCCTTCAGAGACCTAATAACACAATTAACTGCTCTTTAAAACAAGATTAATATTCCAGCAATATTAAACAGCTATGTCAATTAGCCAAAGTCTTTGTAGTGAGTTATTTTATTTTTTCTTTAAACATTTCTTTGGTCTAAGAGCCATCCCTTTAAAGTTTGTTTTGTTTTCTGATTAGCAGTCTGAGATTTTAATACAAAACTTGTTTTTCCTATCAGGTGGGTACCTGAAGTGGAAATAACCTGACATATTTTTATTCCTGAGCTAGAGAACCTCTAGTCTTTGAGGTTTTCACTCAGATTCCAGGGTGCCAGAACTTCAGGACCTTTTGGAGCCAATCACTGCTGCCAAGGTTAGTTTCCTGCCTTTTGAAAGCTCAAACAAGCCACTACAAGTCTTTTTGTTGTTGTTGTTGTTGTTGTTTTGTACTAGGGATTGAAGCCAGGGGTGCTTTACCACTGGGCTATATCCCTAAGCCCTTTTATTTTGAGACAGGGTCTTACTAAGTTGCTGAGGCTGACCTCAAAAATTGCAATCCTTCAAGTCTTGATCATAGTAAAACTAGCATCTGAAGCCCTCCCCTTCATGGGCCCCATTTTCATTTCAATGTATGAGTGCTCCGTCTTAGATTCTGGAGGAGAATATGAACATGGCCTTCTATGTTATCTTTAGTAATGCAGGGGGCCAAGCTGCCTAACAGTTCTTCAGGAGAATTCTTGTCTAGTCTTGGTGCTTTGCTCTTCCATGTATAATAACTAACTGGTGAATTTCATGAACCTTGTTGGGAATTTAGATTTTGGAGAAGAAGAAAAAAAAGTCCAAGAAACTTATCACACATAAATCCTTCCATTTCAAAAAAGAAAAGAAAGAACAGTAAATGAGTTCCCAGGAATAAGAACCCGATTTCAGCATCAATAGTGCCAACCACAAATAAATGGCAAATGCCGAGATCATAAATGTATAGAAAAAAAACAGATTTGAAAGTTAGGGTTGGAAGTAGTTCCTGAGAATTGACCACTCTCAATGCTTTCAAATGCCTCTTAATCGCATCTTCTACAAACGTCACACCAAAGTTTAAGAGGTTACTATACTGCCTCTTCTCTAGTGACACTTTGGAGAGAATGTCTTCTTGCTTATCATCTCTGGATATTAGTGGATATGGTGCAAGGCAGAATGGCACTGTAAAGAGAGGATGTACACAGGAAAAAAACAATATCCAGTTGACAAACAGGAAGCTTAGAGTCAAATAGGACTGTGCTTACTAATGAGCAAGATCACCCTAAAAGTGTTTTGGATCATGGTGAATTTTTGAAATAACTAAGAGCCTGGAAAAAAGAATTCCTCAGGCTTCAACCCACTGGAATATTACAGTAAAGGAGTACCAGTGCCAATGTATTAATAGAAATGATGGCTGAAAATGAGAAAAATCAGCTTGTACTCACTTGGACACATTGCCCACTACTATTGTTTTCTTTACAAAAAGTCGTGAAGTCTCATCTCCTGTGAGATCAGTATTCCGCTGTTCTGTTTTATGAGAGCCAGTAACACCAGAAGTATCCTGAAAATAATAATCAATATTCATTTCATTTAGAACAATTTACAATAGCACAAAACTCAGAAAATCAAAAAGTATAGAGGAGCTCAAATATTTTTTTTAAATTATAAAATTCGATGGCTTTGTGGCACCTTTGAGAGCATGAAAAAATAATCTGCTATAAATAACTGCACTATCTTATACTAAAAGTTTGTATACTATACTTCCACATGTATTTTTATTATTCACATACATCTGCTTTATATATGCAAAGAAGATGTGGAAGAATATGCAAGAAACTATTACAGTGGTTATCTCTGAAAAATGGCAATGGAAATGGAAAAATTTACTTTCTTTTTAATTTTCTGTATTATTAAAAATTTTTCAATGAGAAATAAATACAATGATTAAGGCTAGGGTTGTAGCTCAGTGGTAGAGTGCTTGTCTTGCACACCTGAGGCCCTGGGTTCAATCCTCAGCACCACATAAAAATAAATAAAGATATTGTGTCCATCTACAATTAAAAACATTAAAAAAAAAAAAAAAAAGAAAAGAAAGAGGGGCTGCTGTGGCTCAGCAGTAGCACACTTGCCTGGCATGTGTGAGGCGCTGGGTTTAATTCTCAGCACCACATATAAATAAATAAATAAAATAAAGGTCTTTGAACAACTGAAAAAAAAAATTTTTTCAAAAAAGAAAGAAATACAATGATCAATTAAAAGTTGGACTATAGTGACAGAAAGTTACAGTTCAAATTCTAGTCTTTCCAGGTATTAACTTGTTATCTTGGGTAATTACTCTCTCTGCCCCACTTTTCTCAAAGGACATTAATAGTACCACTTTATGATTGTTTCGTATAGTTCTTAGAAAAGTGTTTGATTCACAGTCAGTACTAAATGTTTGTAATATATGCATATATATAACCACCACATATTGTATAAAAGATGTTAAGTTTCTAAATTAAGACTAATATGACTTAAATTCTTGTTCTTAAAAAAAAAAAAAGGGAGAGAGAGACACAACAGTTACAGTGGCATATGCCTATAATCAGCTACTTAGGAGGCTGAGGCAGGAGGATCTCAAGTTCAAGGTTAGCCTCGGCAACTTACTGAGTTTCTGTCTTAAATAACAACAACAAAAATTGAAGATGTAGCTCCCCTGTAAAGTGCGCTGGGTTTAATACCCAGTATGGAGAACCAATCAGTAAAATATTTGATGTCTTACTACAGAAAGCAACTTGGAGATGCATGCTTGTAATCCCAGCGGCTTGGGAGGGACTGAGTTCAAAGCGAGCCTCAGCAACTTAGTGAGACCCTAAGCAACTCATCAAGATCTTGTCTCTAAATAAAATATAATAAAGAGCTGGGGATGTGGCTCAGTGTTTATGTGCCCCTGGTTCAATTCCCAGGACCAAAAACAAAAAAAGCAAGCAAGCAAGCTACTTTGGAAATTTCCTGTCACAGAACACCAGGCTGAGAAAAACCACTGGTCTAAACCAATAATGATGATAGCTGAATATTACATGAAGTTTAGAGTACCTTGAGATGGCAATTCAAGCATTTAAGTTGGCAGGATCAAATATTAATGAATAGCATTCAATTCCATTTATTTATTGTCAAATTTCCTTCAGCTAATATAACATCTTTGAACATAAAACCTCATACAGGAAAGTGCTTAAGAGTCACTAGAAAGAATAAACACAATAGTGGAAAGACCTTTGGTAAGGTCACTGAACCATCAACCTTTAAAGGTTTCTTTCATATCTACATGAATGACATCTATCAGTTGTGCAATGCCCTGGATTCTTAATCTCTAAAATTAAAAAGACATGGGCTTAATTCTCAGTTCTGATATATCTGGGCAAATACAACCTTAACCTCATCAAGGCTAAGTTTCCTCACTTTAAAAGGAAAACAGGCTGTTTCCTAGAGTGCCTGTAGAAGATAATATGCGCACAGTTTATTAGTAAATACTAGTTCCCTCTCCTCTAGCTCCCTCTCATCCATTCAACTTTACCCTTCCAGTATTTCGGCTTGATCTCTGTTCCATGTTGTTTGAGACTCTTTCTTCCATATCCATATTGCTGTTATTATCTTTGTCAGATAAGAAGTCATTGTGCTGAGATAAAGAATCACTTTCTGAATGATTAGCAGAGGGTGTTTCTGATCTCTGATTGGTAGGAGACAACGATCTAGATGGCGATTCCAAAAATTTCTTGATAGCAGGATGATTAAAAACCATTGGATCACATGTCTTTGATCCCTACAAAAGAATGACAGCATGCAAACTTTTAATCCAATCCACTGAAAGGAGGTAAAAATGTGATCTCTTCAAACTCTTGGCTATGACGATTACATTTAAAATCCTTCAAAATCTCTACTTATAAAATTAAGGACAAACTCCTTAACAAGGTCTGCATCAACAGAACAAAAATTAAGGTGACAACTACATAAAAGTTGTTAACACTAAAAGCTAAAGACAGAGGGTCTTCTAAAGATAAAATATGTTAAGAAGATATTTTATCTTATCTAGAAGATCTACTGCTCTTTATTTCTCTTTAGAAATAATAATACACAGAAAATAATATTTGACTTTAAAAAAAAAGTAGAGATGTGGCTCAGTAGTGGAATGCCTGCCTGGCATATATCAGGCCCTGGGTTTGAATGCCTATACAGAAAAACAAAATGGGGGGTGGCATATCACTTTATACAAACACATCAAAGGCTCTAAATATCCCTGTAAAGAAATTTAAAAATTAAAAAAGTATATGGTATAGGGGCTGGGGTTGTGACTCAGCCGTAGAATGCTTGCCTAGCATGTGTGAGGCACTGAGTCTGATCCTCAGCACCACTTAAAAATAAATAAATAAATAAATAAATAAATAAATAAATAAAGGTATTGTGTCCAACTACAACTAAAAAAACAAAATATTTCTTTAAAAAGTATATGGTATAAAAACGACACCTACATAGAAGTAAAATGTAATATTTATTAAATGTTTTACGATAATTAACTCTAATTTATAAAGTTTACCCTCAGTCTACAGGGTATTTTTCTGTATCTTAGTTACTTGTATACAAAATGCTATGTTTCATCATAATGTCATACACTGTAGTTATGTTCCTAGGAAGTCTAACTTTTAAAATGTATTATTTAAAAAAACTGTTATTAAAATAATTATTTTGGTGGGAGGAAATGAGCCAGAGAGTGTTTCTAAGTCAAAACAACAAAACTACTGAATCTCAATAATAAAGATTTCTCAGAGCTATAAATATATTGTTACCACAAACTAAAAATAATTAAATGGCTGATCATAATAGACAAAAGTGTATCTAAATAATTTTGACCCCTAATCAGAACATTACTGCATAAAATCAGTGAATTTTCTAGACTATGTCTTGTCTACCCCAGAATCTGTGAATGTGACTTTATTAAGAAATAGGCTCAGTGCTGTGGTGCTAAGAGGCTTAACATGGATGAGGCCCTGGGTCCAATCCCCAGTACAAAAAAAAAAAAAAAAAGGCAGGGTGGTGGGGTGTCCTTGCAGATATAATCAAGTTAAAATGAAGTTGTGCTAGATTGTGGTAAATTCTAATCCAAGACTAAATCCTTAAATGAAGAGGGGAAACTCAGACACACAGATTCAGAGGAGCCATACATAGAGGGAAAACATCCACATGAAGCTACAGGTAAAAACTGAAGCAATGCAGCTGTAAGCTAAGGAACATCAAGGACTGTGAGCAACCATCGGAAATGAGGAAGAAGCAAGGAAGGATTCTTCCCTGGAACCTTGACAGGTAACACTGCCCTGCTGACAACTTGATTTTGGACTACCAGCCTTCAAAACTGTGAGGTATAAATCCCTATTGTTTTAAGCCACCAAGCTGTAGTAATGTAATGCAAGTCCTAGAAAATGAACATAGAGGGGCTGGAGTTGTGCTCAGCAGTAGAGTGCTTTCCTAGCACAAGCAAGGCCCTGGGTTCAATCCTTAGCACCACATAAAAAGAAAATAAAGGTATTGTGTCCAACTATAACTAAAAAACCAAAATATTAGGAAAAAAAAGAAAATGAACATAGATTCCAAAGTACATTATGGAAACTCCAGTAATAAATGAAATCTGCCTACTATCGAGGATTAAACTCAAATAATGCTCTAGTTTCTACAAGATAACATCAGGGGCAGCACCAATACCAGGCACCATAAAGCTCTGTGTGATAACACAAAAGCCTAAGACGTCACAGACCTCCCACTGTTACCCTAGAGTCTAGCCCTCTCTCATTCCCACGGAGCCAGTGATGTACAAGAAGAGAATTAGCTGAGACTAATTCTAACAGACAAAATTTAAGAAAAGAATTTTTTAAACACCAGCCAGCATGGAGGCTCATGACAGTCATTCCCAACTATTCAGGTTGAGCATGCAGGATCTCAAGGTCAAGCCTGGCCTGGGCAACACAACAAGACCCCATCTCAAAACAAAACCACCCCCCACAAAAGTTATGCTGAAATTAATAAAACACCAACAAAAAATATTTCTATTTTGGTTCAGTCCTATTCTCTTCTCCCAAATTCAGTCAGATTGCTAGAATAAAAGAGCTAGATATTGGAATGTAGTTCAGTGGTACAGTGTGTGCTTAGCAAATATGAGGTCCTGGGTTGGACCCCAGGGACTGCCCACCAAAAAAAAAAAATTTATAATTGGAGCAACCAAGGGATTATCACATTAACCAGTGTTCAGACTTAAACTCTGATATTTTGTTCCTAAACACATACAGCATTACTTATAAGGTAATCTTGCCAAAATATTTAACCTACATCTAATTGTACCTTTAGACTTGACTTCCATTTATAGGAAGATAAAGCAAATAAAAGAAACCCACAGGAGGGTGGGGGGGATCCAAAATATAGAATACTCTATAAAAAAAAGTGGCCTAGTCTCTTCAAATAATCAATTCTCATGGGAGAAAAAAAGAAGGACTGTTTTAGAAGAAACCAAAGCTAGTCAATAAACCCTGATGAAGCCTAGTCTAAAAAATCCAGCTTAAGGGCTGGGGCTATAGCTCAGTGGCAAAGCGCTTGCCTAGCATGTGTGAAGCACTGGATTTGATTCTCAGCACCACATAAAAATACACAAATAAAATAAAAGCATTCTGTCCATCTACAACTACAAATCTTTTTTTTTTTTAATCCAGCTTAAAAGGTTTTGGGGACATGGGCTAGGGTTGTGGCTCAGCAGTAGAGCTCTTGCCTAGTATGTGTTTGGCACTGAGTTCGATCCTCAGCACCACATAAAAATAAATAAATAAATAAATAAAATAAAGGTACTGTGTCCACTTATAACTAAAATATATATATATAAGGGCTTTTGCTGTTTGCACTGTCAGTACCTACTGAAGAAATCTGAAGTTGGATTAGTTATCAGATAATATTAGGAAATCATTTGCTTAGCTATCATGATGATAAAGGAAGAATATCTTTTAAAAAATAAATGCTTCAAGCCAGGTGTGGTGGTGCATGCCTGTAATCCCAGCAGCTCAGGAAGCCAAGGCATAAGGATCACAAGTTCAAAGCCAGACTCAGCAACTTAGTGAGGCCCTACGCCAAATAAAGGAAAAAGGGCTAGGGATGTGGGCTCAGAGGCTTCATGTCCCTGAGTTCAATCCCTGGTACCAAAAAAAAAAAAAAAAAAAAAGAAGAAGAAAGAAATGCTCAAGTAGTTAGGTATGAGATGCTGTAATGCCTAGAACTTACTTTTAAATGTTTTAGAAAAAAAATAAGACAGAGCAAATATGGATAAATATTAAAATCGCTGAATCCAAATGTATAAATAGGTGCTCCATATATTTGCAATTTGGCATAAAAAGTGTATGGAGAGAGGGGAAAACAGGGCTTGTTGAATATGGTAAATCTCCTGAAACTAAAAATTGCCATCATTAGAGTAAAAGGTAAGAGAAAACTCAGTCAGTCTATAATTTACTCCAAAACAGACATACTCAAATGAGGAAGAACTAGGGCATCTTTGGATATCAAAACACAGCATAATGCTAACAATTAGCAGGAAAAAGATTAATGAAAAGGAGAAAAAGCCACTCAGGATTACTGACAATGCAAACAGCAATGACTAAAGGACTGTGGTTGAATATGTGTGTTTCCCCAGAAAGGTAGGCTAGAGGCCTCCGAAATCCTAAAGGTCAAAGAAATGTTTGAAAGGCAGGGAGGGATTATTCCACATTGACATAAGTTTTCCTCAGACAACTACTGTGGCTGGAAAACAACTGAATATGATAAATACTTACCTCAGAAACTTTCAGAAGACCTGCAGAAGCATAATAGTTTGCTACAATGCAGGCACGAAGTTTATCCATCATCCTTCTTGCTTCAATCAGTCGCTAAAAACAAGTGTTACTTCATTACTTTAAAATATGGCAATTATAACAGAAAACATAATTCACTAAATAAGAAAAGCAAATGACAAAAGAATTCACTTTTTCTGATAATCAAAGAAAAATATATAAAGATGACATTTCTCACCTGTCAGATTGGCAAAGATTTAAAGAATGAACCCCGCCCCCCAAATGCAAGGTATGCAGATATATTAAAATGCATATTTATGAGCATATTCATTGAGAAATGTCAACAAAGATACTGAGTATAAGAACAAAGAGGAATTATCTTTGGGGATGGAATTTCAGGCAATATATTTTCTTTATCTTTTCTGGAATGTTATTTTTTTTAACATGGTATTTTCCCTCAAAATAAGAAAAATATTTTTCAAAAAATAGCAGGAAAAAAAAAAAGCAAAGGAAAACCATGACTCTATTTATATATATAGAAAAACATATATATATATATATATAACACATATATATATATTTTTCTTCTTCTTTCCCCAATTCATCCTATAGACTTTTTATCATAGCTTTGGAGCTTTTTGTGGGGTTTTTTTTCAACTTATGATCATTATACCTGGTCAATGACTTCAATTTCATGTTCCTTATTCTTCATTTCAAGAGCAAACTGCTCCTTGATAATAGTCTCAATCTTCTGCACAGCAGCATCTCGAGCTACACAAAGAACACAAAATACATCAAGTCCTAATTAATCTGGAGCGATCTTAAGTCAGCAAACAACAAGAAACCTAAGGAATAATAGCTCCAAGGGATAAATCTGGAGGGCATTACTTTAACCAGCAATAGAAAGTTAAAATCACTCATTTTGGGACAAAATGACCTCATGTGCTTTGTGACATGATGCACTAAGAAGTCCACCACTACATCTTTCTGAGATATTCCTGCCAAAAATACTAACCCTGCTCACCATGAAACATCAGACAAAAATCAACCAAAAAAACAAAAACCGAAAGATATTCCACAAAACAACTGCCTTGTACCATTTAGATACTAAAGTAATGGTAAGGATAAGGAGACTAAAAGAGACTAGAAATGGGACAACTAAATTCCCTGCATACTCTGGATTGGATCCCGAACGGGGAGAAATAGCTCTAAAAATACAATACTGATAAAACCAGAATACGGGCTACAGATTGGAATAATATAATGTAACAATGCTCAAATTTTCTCTGCTTTTGATAAATTTACTGTGGTTATATAAGAGACTGTCCTTTAAAAACACACCGAGGTGTTTCCAATTTATTCTCCAATGGTTTTGAAAAAGCAAAAAATAATAATGTGCTTACATGCATGCATGCATATACATGTACATGTGTGTGGAAATGGGAAAAAGGACAAATCCGTATCAAAACATCATTTACTATCTCATAAATGTAAACAATAATATGTTAATTAAAAGTTTTTTAAAAAGGGCTGGGGTTGTGGCTCAGCTGTAGAGTGCTTGCCTAGCACAAAATGAAATTACCTAGCACTGGGTTTGATCCTCAGCACCACATAAAAATAAAATAAAGGTTATTGTCTCCACCTACACTAAAACAAATATTAAAAAACAACAAAAAAAAATGATTGCTGGGCAGTGACACACACCTGTAATCCCAGTGATTAGGAAGGCTAAGGCAGGAGGAACCCAAGTTTGAGGCTAGCCTCAGTAACTCAGTGAGATCCTGTCTCAAAATAAAATATTAAAAGGGCTGTGGATGTGTTAAAGAACCCAGTACCTAAAAATAAAGATAAGTCATACAAGGCAAAATGTAAATAACTGGTAAATTAATTTGGATAAGACATGAGTATTCCTTGCAATTTTTCTGTTTGAAATTATATAAGGAGAGATGAAGGAAAAGAATGAGGAAATACTAGGGAATGATACTGACCAGATTATATTGTTATATTGTGTGTATATAAGAATATGCAGCAATGAACCCCACTATCATGTGCATCTATAATGCATCAATAAAAAAATAGGAAAATAATTACATCAAAATGAAATTACCAAAAAAGGAAGAAGTAAAAAAAAAAAAAAAAAATCAAGAAATTCTGAAATATTTGGTGGCCTGTGAAAAACCAGAGGTCTAAAGAAAAAGACAGTAAAGAGCTGAGGAAAAAGTAATCTGTGATACTAGAGCAATATATAACAGGAGAAGTTTCCTTCTGCAGAGAATGGGCTAATAGGCAATTCACCAATTTCTTACCATAAATACCTGAAAGAATGAGCAAAGAAAGAAATCAAAAGAAAGCAAATCCTTTGAAGGCACTAGAACTCAGATGATGACTACTCAAAGCAATACACAACTCAGAGTTAAATATATCAAAACACACAGTGCGACTAGATAGAACACCAAAACAAAGAGCAGTGATATGATTGCTTAAAAAGCAAATCTGGGATTTAGCAAAAATGATCCTTGTGTTTGTGACATGAAAAATTCAGCACCTATGCTTTGGAGTACAGCATATGAAAAAATAACAAAAAATTTTTTTGACTCTTTGATAAATCTGTGTCATTTTATCCACATAAAATATGTCAGGGAATTGGGAATTTAAAATTAGTAATGGGTGGGGCTGAGGAATTAGCTTAGTGGTACACTGTATGCTTATCATGCTCTAGGTCCTGGGTTCAAAATCACTACCATCATCAAAAAAGTGCTCCTGTAGTAGGCCATGGTGGTGCGTACTTACAGACCCAGCTACTTGGGAAGCTGAGCATGAAGCTCACTTGAGCCCAGGAGTTAGAGGCCAGCCTGGGAAACACAGTGAGTTCCCTTCAAAACAAAACAAATGAACAAAAAAGCCCAAACCAAAACAAAACAAAAAAACTAGACCAACAAAAATTTGGTTAACATAGCACCACACACACACACAAAAAAAAATGGTTTAAATTACTGACATTATGTATTTGTCTGCATAGAGAGAAACAACTAGTATATTTCTCATATTTAATAAATATTTTCCTAGATCACTGGGTATTTTATAGGTAAAAAATAATTCTTAAAATGATGTTACATATAATTAATTATAAAAATAACATAACTCTATTATTAAATATATAAAATATATATAAATTTTATGTACCTAAATTTATATATAAAAGTATACATAAATGTTGTATACATAAACCAACAGATATTCTCAGATGCTGAGAGTCAGGTACCACACGTCACTGTTTCATACCATAAATTCCTGACACTTAATATATTATATCTTTCTCAGAAGATTGAAAAGCAAAAGCAAGCCAAAACAAAATAACATAAGCAAAGGGAAATATATGACTAAATCTATACTGCAAAAAATTCTTAGGAAAAAAAAGATTAGGATTAGGTAGAAGGAAACCAACAGAAACAGCAGCAAATGGTCCTCAGTAACAAAAAATTGTCCTTTCTTAAATAGGGTTTGGGAACTCACACTAGATTTAAACCAAAGATAGAGGGCTACAGTGTTAAAACCACTTTTCTCTATTCTTTTTAGGGTGGGGGTGTGCATGTGAAGATTTTGAGCAATAGATGTATGTTACATGATAACTCTATATTTATCTGGCTTGTTATTAAAAAGAAATGACATTTCCACATAAAATTACAGCTGCAAGAGGGGGAAGTTGAAGTGAAATATTTTCATTATTTAGGATTGAATTTTACTATTTTCCTTCCAAAAAGACTTCTGAATATGTATGACTTGACTATACTTTTAGAGACAGAAATTTTTTTCACCATTTAAACTATAGGGGGTCTTAATCTTTATGAAACTGCAACACATGAGCTATAACTTTGATGCTTTCTGTGCACAACTCAGGTATTTAAATAAACATAAGTTTCAACAATAATTTATTGCACAAATTTGCAATTTTTTTTTTTAGATAGCTTAGGACATTCTTGATCACTACAGACACACAGTTGATGATTTGCTCCTCAATAAATTATACAATGATGGGCAAATAATTAATGCCTCTGAACCCACTAAAAGCAGCTAGGTAAGTACAGGGATTGAACTAGATAAATGTTCCCCAAATTTCCATATATCATTCATATATCACTTTTAAGATAACTCCTGAAAATCTGAAAACCATGTGAAATGTTTTAACACAAATAATATTTTTAAATAATTTTAATTTTATCCAGAGAAATAGTAGCCATGAAACTACAGGTTTGATGAGTTCATTCTTTTTCTTAACACACATTAAAACCTCAATCTATGTATCAACTATAAGCAATCATCTCACCTGATACCCACTATTGTACACATAAGACTTCATGATTACTACTAATATACCATGATAGCTAAAATGTGTAGCCTGTCTCATTATTGCTATGTTCAATATCTACTTGATCATGATACTGCCAGATCATCTGCCTTTTATGCAACAAATGGTGTATTACTATTATACAGAGTACTTTGCTCACAAACCCCTTCAAATTATATGTAAATTGGAAATTCATTTCATTTTAGCTATTATTCATTTTAAAGTGGAGGCAAATATCAACAAAGTAGTAATAGTTTCCTAAGGTAGCCAATTTCTACCTGAATTCTCAATTGCTTTATGCCGCTTATTTGGAAGGGCCACAGATACATCCTCGTAATCAGGGTCGGTTTCTTTGATTGTTCGCTTGATGCCCGACATGATGACATTCAGTTCTTCACTGTAAAAGTAATAATTAATTAATAAACATTATACAATACTAATGCTTACATTCAACATCACTATCAATTAGAGAAATGCAAATTAAAACTACACTGAAATTTCATTTCACTCTAGTCAGAATGGCAATTTATTAAGAAAACAAGAAAAAATAAATATTGGTGAGCATTGTAGGGAAAAAGGCACACTGCCAGTGGGACTGCAAGTTGGTACAAACCACTTTAGTTTGTATCTTCTGCACATATTTCTATTGGATTGTGAATTTCTTATTGATTTAGATAAATAATATGTATAATTTAAAAAAACTTAATCCAACTTGGAGATATACTCACTTGATACAAGCAGGAGATTCAACATGTAATGATATATACGTATATCCTCTGAGACAACATTTTTCCTGTAACTTATTTTGTATTATATTACTGAGCTTAAAAATATTCCCAAAGCATGCAGCATTTATATAAACATCCCAAATCAAGCCACTTAACATTTGTTCATAATCATTAGTTACCCGCTGTAATTTAGAATATAAAGATTTTTGGAGAGGCCTGGAATCTAATTATCTATTTTTAAAGTTTATAAAAAAGTAAAAATAAAGTCTTTATTTCTTCTTTGGTCTGTAACTCATTTTAGACAATCCAAGAAAATCTTGTGCAGTTATAAAAAGAACACACTCTTGGGGGGAAAAAAAAAAAAAAAAATCAATAAACCTCATTTCTTCTTCTCTAACAAAGACAGGAGTAAACAAAACAAAATAAAAAACTAACCGAAAAGTACTTGCAGATAAACCTAGAAGCAGAGATTGATACATCCCAGAAAATGTTCAAATTTTTTCCTGTACCATACTACTTCCTCTATGGCCACCTACTTCTACAGTTTGCCAAATCTTATGACATTATCTATATAGATGAATGCAAGTCCAACATCATCTTCACCTCTCCATTCTGTGGAATTCATTATCTGCATAGTTTCCTGCCAATTCACAAACAAGCTCAAGAATAACAATGGCTCCAACCTAGAAAGGCTTGGGATCCTTGAAGAAAAAATAAAGTATTTGTCTTATTCTCACTTAAGAGAGAAGGTAAAACTCTTCTGACATCTGCTCTAAAACTAGGGAACCAGAAAAATTTGGGGGTGGGATGGTAAGGAAGAAACCACCAATAAGTTAACTTGCCCTGCCAAGGTAATTCATTTCTCATGAAGTCCTTGAAATAGAACTTTTCTGATCATCCTTGGGAATATTTAAGCTGAAAAACATCCTGAAGGAAGATTTAGCTTTTACAGAACATTTTTTAATAATTCAAGTCTGCTTGTGTCTTGAAGGAATACTAAAGTTTGCCACATTCAAACAAATGCTTGCTAAAGCTAGGCATGTCTATGAAGGCATACTCTTCTCACCATGTAATAAATAACTGAATGGAATGTGGAACAAATGACCCATGATAATATTAAGTTGAGTTCTTCTTGTCTGACTTGTATTTATGTAAAGAAAACGTGAGCAGTTGTTAGATATCATCAATTCCTCTTTGAAACAAAATGTCCTACATTAATCCTCTTAGGTTTTCAGTTGAAATTTAAAAGAATAATAATGTGAACTAGTTAAAAAAAAAGTCACCACTTACAATTTGTCTGTGAGAATGGATTTTTTTCTATATCATGGGATCAAAATCAAATACAGAAGCAAATGAAGATAAGGACTACTATTGTCATTCATTCCCTCAACTTAAAATTTTATCTATCAAAACAGCCTAATTATAAAAAGCAAATATTGTCATTTTAAACTTGGAAAATAAATGTTTTTATCCCTGTAACCAACACAAGAAAACAAAATCTTACAGAAGTAAATGCTATATTTAAACTTATCACATAATTTACCGTATTCATTCAAATAACACATGCAAGTCTGTTTCTGACAAAGGTTTAGAGACCAAAAACATAACAAAATCTCTTAATGTTTTATAGTATAAATAAACCCCAAGAGAAAAACAATTTTAAAAAAGAAAATTATATAATTAAGAATAAAAATTAGGGGTGGGGGTGGGGCTTGTCTAGCACATGTGAGGCCCTGGGTTCGATCCTCAGCACCACATAAAAATAAATAAATAAAATAAAGGTATTTAAAAAAATTATATGATGTGAAAATCACTGAAAATTCGTATTAAAAGATCTAATTTATGGGCTGGGGCTATAGCTCAGTGGTAGAGTGCTTGCCTTGCACACATGAGGCACTGGATTTGATCCTCAGCACCATAAAAAATAAATAAAGATATTGTGTCCATCTACAACTAAAAAAAAAAAAAAAAAAAAAAGAAGAAGAAGAAGAAGAAGATCTTATTTCCTAACCTGGTGCGGTAGTGCACACCTGTAATTCCAGCTACTTGAAAGGCCAAGGCAGGAGGATTGCAAGTTGGAGACCAGCCTATGCAACTTAGGAAGACCATGTCTCAAAACAAAAAATAAAAAGGGCCCGCAATGTAGCTCAGTAGTAGAGCACTTGCCTAGCATGCATGAGGCCCTGGGTTCAATCCCTAGAACTGCCAAAAACAAACAAACAAAAAAAATTAGTCTTAGTTTTCATGTCAGGGAAGAGCTAAAACATAGTCCTTTATTCCATATTTTGCAAATACCACATTGATTGTACAAGACTTGACCAATTCTTGAGGGGAAGGAATGAAATCTGATAAATAAGGCCTCTGAAAAATCTGCCAAAAACTTCTCAATAATTCTGTGCTTTTCATGGCATCTGAACCTCATTAGAACCTCTGAACTTTTAAGTCTCACTCAATACTTTCCCTTTAGCTGGGCACGGTGGCTCATGCCTGTAATCCCGGTGGTTTGAGAGGTTGAGGAGGCTGAGGAGGGCGGATGGTGAGTTCAAGGCCAGCCTCAGCAACTTAGCAAGGCCCTAAGCAATTCAGTGAGACCCTGTTTCTAAGTAAAATATTTTAAAAAGGGCTGGAGATATTGCTCAGTGGTTAAGCAACCCTGGGTTTAATCCCTCCCCGCCCCTCCCCCCCCCCAAAAATACTTTCTCATCCAGCTTACAAGGGTGAAGGGAATTAGCACAATCACAATCATTTTCCATCTGCTTCCAGCCAGACATTCCTAAAATTCTGGCAATGATTTTATAGTTCTTTGGCCCTGCCTCTTCTATATTTTTCACTTCAAATAAAATAATTTCTCCCTTGTAAATAATATAACCAGTATTCTTTTATTAAATACATGAATAAGAGAACATGTAATCCATTCCCTTCTATTAGCCAAAGAGATGCTTCAAAAATTGTTGAGAGCCACAGCCGGTCAGCCTGGCATTTGCCAGAGGGAATGTTTGAAAGGTGAACACTGAGATGATGATTTGAGTTAAGCTATACATAACTGCTGTGATGCTGGATTGATTCTATTGTACATTTGACCTTTACTGCTGGGCAATGGGGCGGCTCTTGCTGCCTCGGGCGCCCGCTACTTTGGAGTTCTCGCAGGGATTCCCGGAGAGTTCCCATTGGTTGGGGAAGTGCCGGAGGAGGGATTTCCTGTGTGGGGGTTTTCTGGAACGGCCGCGTGGGTGGCATTGGCGGAAAAGCGAGCGTGCTGGGCTGGTGAGAGTTGAAATAAAGTAGTTGCTGTTTAAACCTATAAGGCTTTGTGGCGGCTCGGTTATTCGTGCCCAGCCAGACTGCGGCAAAAAATGGCTACAAAAACCTGAACACGGGCTGGGGATAGAGCTCAGTTGGTAGAGCACTTGCCTCGCATGTACAAAGCCCTGGATTCAATCCCTTGCACCACCAAAAAAATAAAAACGAAAACCGAACAGGGTAATGGAAAATTGTGGTATATGAAATTCTGAAATTCTGATTCAAGCAACCATAGGGATGAACCTTAAAATCATTATGTTAAGCAAAGAAACCAGAAACAAGAGCATATTCACAAGGGAACTGGGGCTGTGGCTCAGTGGCAGAACAGTTTACCTAGCACGCTAGAAGTCTAGGTTCAATCCCCAGCTTTGGAAGAAAAACTAAAGGGGAGCAGGGAAGAACACACACACTAAATGAAATGATATTATTTATATGAAGTCCTAGAACTGATAAATTAATGGTGAAAGAAATGGAAAGTCTAGTTGAGGGTGCTGGTGACTTATTAAGAGGAGGAATAAAGGTTCCTTCTGGGTTGACAAATGTTTTATAGCTTAATAAAGGGTTTAAGTTATTCAGACATGCAATCACAAAAACTCTCCCAACTGGACCCTTAAGATCTGCCTATTTTACTATATATAAACTATACCTCAATTTAGAAATGAACTATAAAAATATATTTTCTGTCATCACCTGCTTAAAACCTAATGGAATCCCATAATAGAGTAATTCACATTCTTCAGTATGACCTGTAAGACCCTACATGAACTGGGCTCTGGCTCCCTCTCCATTCTTGATCTTTAAGATCTCACATGTTGGTTCTTTCTGTTCTTCAAATACAGTTCAATTTTTCATTACAACTTTTGGGCTTATAGTTCTTTTTTCCGGGAATGCTTTTCCTCTAGATTAACTTTATCAGATCCCAACTCAAACATTTACTTTGTCAGAGAAGGATTCCCTGACCACCCTATCCAATGGAGCTCTTCCCACATACTCCCTCCAAAGTTCCTAGAAATAGTCAGTAAGTTTGCTGAATAAATGAATGAAGGGTTAACATATTTGCCAAGTACAAATACCCACAGGGAACATAACTAGCTTGCACTAGGTTTCATCATTCCTTTCACAATACTTGCAAATATATTTTTTTATATTTTTACACCTTCAAAGGCACCATAGCCGAATGTTTAAAATAAAGAGATATACAAAACTATTAGACATATTGGTTTAAAAAAAAAAGATAGTACACATGGCAATATTAATAGAACAATTCAAAGCAAAAATATTTAATATGATAAAAATTACGATACTACTAAAAGACTATCAAAAAGGTATGTCATAAACCATTCAGCAAACAGCATAGTATTAAAATACACACAAAAAACCTGAAAATGTAAATGCAAGGAGAATTTAAGAAATTATAATTGTAGGATAATCTAAACATATCTCTCAAAATATTTAAAAGATCAAGATGACAGATAAAAATAAAGATACAAATAATGCAATTAACAAGCCAGACTTAACACAATTCTAAACACAACAGAGGAAAAATCCAGTTAAAATCCAGTTAAAAATCCAGTTATAAAAATGCATTAAATTTAAATCAGATACAGTGTTAGTCCACTGTACCATCAGGTTCTACAACCACAGATTCAACCAACTGCGGAACAAAAAAATAACCAGGGAGAAAAAATTGTGTCTGTACTACACATGTACAGACTTTTGACATCATTCCCTAAATGATACAGTAAAATAACTATCTATATAGCTTTTATATTGTATTAAGTATTATAAGTAATCTAGTGAGGATTTAAAGTATACAGAAGGATATGCATAAATTATATGCAAATACTATACCATTTTATGTAAGGGCCTCAAGCATCCTTGGATTTTGGTATCAACTTCCCAAGCACACTGAAGGATGATTATAACAGGAAATGAAGAAAGTCTAAACTACTGCAAAAAATGTGGAAGTGTTATGACCATATTCTCTGATAATAATATTAAATTATTAACTCACTATATAGAAGATACTATGCAATAACTAACTCATGGCTCAAAGAGGAAATTACAATTAAGCAAAATAAAAACTGACAACAATGAAAAGAAACATACCCAAACTAATGGAAATATGGACACACTCATTTTCACAGGAAAATGACAGAACAGTTTTTATTTGCAAATACAGATATAAATCTAATCCGGCAGGGTATCAAAAGACTAATACAGCGGGGCAGGGGGGATAAAAGTCTAACACATCATAACTGGAAAGTTTCCTTAAAATTTTTTTAGCTGTAGATGGACACAATATCTTTATTTTTATGTGGTGCTGAGAATCGAACCCAGTGCCTCATGCATGCGAGGCAAGCACTCTTACCACTTGAGCTACAACCCCAGCCCATAACTAGGTTTTGATGCCAATTATAGTAAAAGAAACAGACCGAACAAAGGCTAAATCCTAAAATGGTACTGAAGGACCTAGAAGGAAGGTGATCTGCACGGCACATGTCTAATGCTGGACTTTTAAGAACATTTTAATGCCATTGATTTTTAGTAATTCAAATATATAAGATCCTTTCATGAATTATATATTTTTTAAATATTTTATTTTTTAGTTGTACACAATATCTTTATTTTGTTTATTTATTTTTATGTGGTGCTGAGGACCAAACCCAGGGCCTTGCTCGTGCTAGGTGAGCGCTCCACCACTAAGCCACAACACCAGCCCCTCATGAATTATATTTTGCAAACTAAAAATAGCAGCAATTATGACCCAAATACCATCCAGGATTCCCAAAGAATCCAATGTACACTCTAGGAATATATTCCCATTTTAATATTTTACTGAGAAAAATTATTAGGTAAATAGAATCATCAAAAGAATCAAAACATATTTCAATGTCAATTTAAATTTCTCTATCTTCAAATAAGATTGTCATTTCTCACTGACATAGAAACTGAATAAAATTCATCTAATTTTCTCCCCCAAATTATGGTTATCCTAGAAATAATCTGAAATAATCTATTACAGGAAAGACAGACCAAGGGAAATTAATGAGAAAACAGATTTTGTTCTGATTTTCCTTAGAGTTGGTACTGACAAAAACTATGCTAATTATTCTTATACACAAAGCTTTTTGAATATGTTCTCAATTGTTGGCCAACAATCACTGTTTTTTTTCTTTCTGTGTGTCTGTGTTGCGGGCAGAAGGTACTGGGAATCAACTCACAGTTTCACACATGCTAGGCAAGTGCTCTACTACTGGGCCACATCCCAAACCCATTTTATTTTGCATGAGACAGAGTCTCACTAAGTTGCCCAGGCTCACCTGGAACTTGATTCTCCTTTCTCCATTTCCCCAAGCAGCATGATAGCTATTTATTCTTTCTTTTTTCTTTTCTTCTCCCCACCCCTGCCCCATCCCCATACTGGGGATTGAACCTAGAAGCACTTTACCACTGATCTACATTCCAGCTGTTTTTATTTTTTATTTTGAGACAGGGTCTCACTAAGTTGCAGAGATTTGCTCCAAACTTGGGACACTCCTGCCTCAGCCTCCTGAGATGCTGGGATTACAAGCATGTACCACTGCACCTGGCAATCACTGTTTTTTCAACTCATCTGGTATAGAAACAAAACCAGCTCTTTTTTTAATATATATATATTTTTAGTTGTCAATGTACTTTATTTATATGTGGTGCTGAGAATCGAACGTAGTGCCTCATACATGCCTGGCAAGCGCTCCTACCACTGAGCCATAACCCCAGCCCAAAACAGGTCTTTTAAGTAAAAATAATCACAATTTTACACGATGAAAATGGTGGGAAGTTGAGAGAGGTCTCTGGTCTTAGTATCAAACTGATGTGGGCCTTTCCCAATGTGATATGAAAAGAGCTGAGCAAAATAGAAAAGCTAGAGATCTTAGCTCAAAAATATTGTTTCTTTATTAAGAATTATGTATCTTCAGCTCAAAAAAATAACCACTTTCCTATTACAAATAAAACTGTTTAAGACTATACAACCTTCTAATAAGACCCAGGATCAATTCAGGCCAGGACTCTATCTCAACCTTGCCAACTAGCACATAGAAAAGTTAACGATAGAGCTGGGGTTGTGCCTCAATGGCAGAGTGCCTGCTTCCCACATGTAAGGCACTGGGTTCGATCCTCAGCATCACATAAAAATAAATAAACAAAATAAAGATATTTAGAAATAAAAGTTAAGGATAAAACAATTATTCTAAATCATCCAAGTCACTGTTTTTACTTCTAATGCAACAACTCAAGAGCTGACCTTAGTTAAGTTTTACCATTCCTTTACTCCCCCAGTTAATTCAACATAATTTTTCTGGAAGAGTGAGCAATGTGGGACATAAGTGTTTTAGGAGATTTAAGATAAATTCTTAAGCTGACTTAAGGGAGGCCACATAACCCTCTAGTGACTTCCTTTAAGTCAGTTTCCAACAAAGACCACTGAACTGTCCAATAAAACGATGGTTCTAACTTACATGGCAATTGTGTATTTCAGTTATGAAGCCATTAAAATTTTTTCTAGCAGAAAGTTTTGCTGAGAGCCATAGCTGAGTCGGAATGACACATGGCATTTTTGCGAGAACAGAGTGGTTGAGAGATGATGCCAGCAAGCCATTGAGATGATAATGGTTATGTTAAGCTGTGTATTCAATTGCATATTAGACCCCTGCTGTCGGCCTTGGCCTGCTACTTTGGAGTTCTCCTGCTACTTTGGGGATTCCCGGAGAGTTTCCATTGGTTGGGGAAGTGCCGGAGGAGGGATTTCCTGTTGTTGGTGGTGGTGGGGGGGAGAAGGGCGCATGAGTGGTGTTCCCGGGAGTGCGGAGAATAAAGGAGTTCCTGTTTTGAGCCTACAAGGCTGTTGGCGGCCCGATTATTTTGTGCCCAGCCAGACTGCGGCAAATTTTTATACCAGAAACAAAAAGGAAATAAAACTTATCTACAAGTCCAGGTTAAAAATGGAGAAAAGGAACTAGACTAGATCAAGAATGTCAAATTCTTGCACACAATCACTGTGCATACATAATTGAGGCAAATCTTATACACTTTGTTAAGCAGGAACTTTTGCTGGAGCTTTCAAACTGAGAATTACTCCTATGGGCATAAGTTACATAGTTTTCTATCTGGAGGTGAGATTCCAGAAGGAAAACCTTAAAACATATATATTTTTTTTTAGAAAATTGCTTTATTCTTTAAAACAACAGTGCCTAAATCTACACACCTACAAAAATTTACCTGACGACAATTTTCTAGAATTAGATGTGGTGATGGTTGTGTGTACACACACACACACACACACACACACACTTCTGTGCAGATATGTATCTTTTTTTTTTCTTTTTAAAACAATACTGGCAGAATTGGGGGATTGAACTCAGGGGTCCTCTACTACTAAGCTACATCCCCAACTCTTCTTATTTTTTATTTTGAGACAGGATTTCCTTAAGTTGCCAAGATTGGCCTTGAACTTGTTATCTTCCTGCCTCAGGCATTCAAGTATCTGGGATTACAGGCATGCATCATGATGCATTTACCTTCAATAGCTAAATATATATTTACATATGTATTTATCCTTCACTCAAATATGCATGCACACTATCTGTATGCTTGCAGTAGGGCAGGCAGTTAGGGAATCAACATTATGAAGACCAGTTGTGCTGGGTGCAGCACATGCCTGTAATCCCAGCAGTTTGGGAGGGTGAGGCAGAAGGATGGTGAGTTCAAAGCCAGCCTCAGCAACAGCAAGCAAGCGAGGCGCTAAGCAACTCAGTGAGACCCTATCTCTAACTAAATAAAATACAAAATAGGGCTGGAGATGTGGTTCAATCGTTGAGTGCCCCCCGATTTCAATCCCTGGTACCACCCCCCCAAAAGACCAGTTGTGTGTGTATGAAGAGATATTAATACTTTAATACTTTCTAATTTTATTATTAGATATTTCAGATATTCAGAAAAGTATAAAATGATCAGTGAAAGGGAATACAGGGAGATTCAAAGTATTCATAATTTCCCTTTTTGTTTTGGTACTAGGGCTTGAACCCAAAGGCACTTTCCACTGAGTTACATCCCCAGTCCTTTTTGTTTTTTTTATTTTGAGTTACCTGCTAAGAGTCTAAGTCACCGAGGCTGGCCTTGAACTTGGGATCTTCCTGCCTCAGCTTCCCAAATTGATGGGATTATGGTGTGTGCCTTCATGTCAAGTCATAATTTCCTATTTCTTACTAGGTGGTAGATAAAAAGTAGCTATTTCCTGCCTTATTATTTATTAAAAGATACTTATAAAATGCGCTCTTTGGTGCATGTATGTATGTATGTGTATATATATATATATATATATATATATATATATATATATTTTTTTTTTTTTCCTTAAAATAAAACTAAAAAATTATAAATTAAAGAAACAGGATACATTCATTCTTTGGAACAAATCAGTTCTTCTATAATGTGATGTTATTCTTAAAAAAATAACCTCACTCTGTAAATCTGCATAATAAAACCACCTGGCTTATGGGGAATATAGGATTGGACACAATATTGAAAAACTTCACTTAGTGACATAAAAAGGGGAATCTAATAAAAATGGTAGCCCACTTCTCTATATGTTAGATGGTTAAGAATTACATAAATGCTATAATAAATGACATCTTACCTTGAAAAAGACCAAGTTTGCTTGTGGAAGTGGGCCTGAAAGATTATAGCTTGTGTGTTACTGTGAAATAACAGGAGGGTTATCTGAAGTTGACAAGACAGTTTTAACAGTAGATGTGGATGAGTGTGACTCTTAACAAGAGTAAGCTGAGATCCCCATAAGATGTTAGAGGTTGCACTTGTGTGGCTTGTGTATTCATTCAGCAGGGTGTAGTTTTCTGCATTCACCTAGTGTTTTCTGCAGATGGAATCACGCATAAACAAATGTGAAATTCACAATATGTTCCGAAAGTCCCCAAATATGAACATTGCTTGGGAACAAATCTGTGTTTTCTTATAGCAAAACTGTTTTGCTCTAAGACTATGATTCAGTTATTTAAAAGAATGTGTAGCCAGCCTCAGCAACTTTGCAAGGCCCTGTCCCATATAAAAAGGGATAGTGATGTGGCTAAATAGTTAAATGCCCCTGGGTTCAATCCCTAGTACCAAAAAAAAAAAAAAAAAAAAAGAAAGAAAGAAAAATAATGGGCTGATATGGAAATACCTCTAAAATAAATTGTGAAGTGAAACACATGGAGACACAGATCAGTGCACATATTTTCATTCCTTCTGTATAAACTAGGGAAAAGTGAAGACAGAAAAAAGAAATACTTAAGTGTGTTTTCTTTAAGCTTTCTGGGAGAAAAAAAAAATCAAAATGATCGATAATAGTTACCAGTGGGTAGTGGATTTGCTTTTTCATTTTATTCTTGTCTACCATGTTTGAACTTTCTAACCACACAGATGTGGTATTTGGGAGATAAAAATGACAAAAGGATTAATCTGGGAGACAGATTATAGATGTCTGCATGTCTCTATTTTATGCTTCTCTTTATGTTTAAAAAAACAAAACAAAACTAGAGAACATGGAACAACTGGAACTCTCATGTACCACTAGTAGGAATGTAAAATGGTACAGACACTTTGGGAATTTCACTCCTGGGTATTTATTCAAGAGGAATAAAAGTATATGTCCATGTAAGAACTTGGACATGGGGCTGGGAATGTGGCTCAAGCGGTAGCACGCTCGCCTGGCATGCATGTGGCCTGGGTTAGATCCTCAGCACCACATACAAACAAAGATGTTGTGTCTGCAGAAAACTAAAAAATAAATATTAAAAAATTCAGAAAAAAAAAAAAAACTTGGACATGAATGTTCACAGCAACTTTATTTGTAATAGTCAAAAACCAGAAACACCACTTGGGCAGCAGAAGTGGAAGGATGGATCACTTGAACACAGAAGTTTAAGACCAGCCAGGCAATATAACAAGACCTCATCTCAAAAAAAAAAAAAAAAAAAAAAAAGACAGGAGAACACAGTGAGAGACTGGGGCTGGGAACGTAGCTCAGTGGTAGAACATGTGTAGGCCCTGGGTTCAATCCCCATAACCACACACATTCTTGGAAACAACCCCCAAATCCACTAATTAGTGAATGAATTAAATAAGTTGTAATATATTTGTATAATAAAATTTTATGCACCAAAAAAGGAATAAACTATTGATATACACAATAACGTGAATTAACATCAAAATGATGCTGGGTAAAAGAGGCCAGTTTTTGAAAAAATATAAAATATACTAAGCTGAATGTTGTGGCACACACCTGTAATTCCAGCTATTCAAGAGGCTGAGGCAGGAGAACTGCAAGCTGGGAGATCAACCTCAACAACTTAAAAAAAAAGGACTGGAGATATAGCTCAGTGGTAGAGTGCTTGCCTATCATGTTCAAGGCCCTGGGTTCTATCCTTGTTAATCCTCACGCCCAAAAAAGTACATACTACATTATTCCATTTACATAAAATGCAAAGAAGTCTAGTGTGAAGGAAAAGGTGAGCAATGGCTGCCTGTTGGGGAGGGGTAAGGATAGGGAGAAAAGAGTTTTCAGAGGGGCATGAGGACACTTCGGAGAGATTGGATATTTACTATCCTGACTGTGGTGATAGGTTCACAGACAGATATCTACATCAAAACTTTAAAAAGTTGTACATTCTATATATGTGCAGTTTGTGACCTGTCAACTGTACCTCAATAAAGCTGTTTGCACATACACAACACTATTAAACACAGTCTGCCAGAATGTGTAAGAACATACAATGGGAACCCTTATACATTTTTGGCAAAATAAAATGGTGCGGCCATAATGAAAAGTTTGGTGTTTTCTCAAAAATTAAAGACAGAATTACCATATGAACTAGCAACTCTACTCCTACATATGTCTTCAAGAAAAATGAAAACATATATCCTTGCAAACCTATATATGAATATTTTTACACATAATTTATAATAGCATTACTTACAATATCATTATTTATAATAGCAAAAAAATGCAAACAACCCAAATGCCAATCTATTGATGAATAGTAAACAAAATGTACATTCCTACAATGGAATATTATTGAGCAATCAGAAGGAAGTATTGATACAAGCTATAAAATAGATGAACACTGAAAAACCCTGTACTAAGTGAAAAAAGACACATGTTAGATTATACTTATAATGAAATGTGTAGAAACAGGCAAATGCACAGACATAGAAAGTGGTTGCCAGGGAAATGAGGGAAGGGGAGAATCAACACTGCTAACAGGCAAAGGGCTTCTTTTTTGGAGATAGTAATGTCACAGAATTAGATACTGGTGATGGTTGCACAATCTCATGAATATAGTAAAATCTCAACAATTCTATACTTCAAAACAGTAATTAAATTTTATTTCGATTTAAAAATATACCCATATGCTTGAATAATACTTGAAAAAAATACAAAAACAATCCCCAATATATCCACCACTATGAATGAAAAATATTACAAATAAAGTTGAATCCCCACCCCCACCCCTCTCCACCATCACATTAACAGTCCCCCCTCCACAGCCCACTCTTCATACAAGCAGATCAAACAACCCTTGCCTAGGAGAACTAGTTCTTCTACCTCTGTAGGTCTAGTCATCAAAGTTCACATGCCTGAACATTTCACAATCATCTTCCAATGAGTTCCAATTTCACCTTGACCTTCTCTACTTACCAAAATGTTCTTCATCCTTCAAGAATGAAGTTAAATTCCAACTTACATATAAAATAAACTCTAGCCTTTGAAACTTTTTTTTTTTTGGGTACTGAGGATTGAACACAGGGGTGCTTTACCAATAAGCTACATCCATAATCCTTTTTATATTTTTATTTTGAGAGGGTTGTTTAAGATAAGTTGCTGGGGGTCTAAATTGCTGAGGCTGGTCTCCAACTTGTGATCCTACTGCCTCAGCCTCCCAAGTCTCCTGGATTACAGGTGTGCGCCACCAGATCTGGCAACACACTCATTGTCTTTACTTCCTTACATCCCATTGGACTATTCTGTTCTCCACCTCCCCTGCTTTCAGAATTGTGGATAAACAATAGCCTCAGGTTGTCAAATCCAACTGACAATCTTACTAAACATTTCAGAAGCACTGATATGAGGACCAATGCTAGCTTCCAGAAACTCCCTCTCTTGGCTTCCCAAGAGGAGAAAAACCTGCTTCTTCTCCATCGTTTGCTCAACCTTTTCCCTCTGGAAGTATCTGAGTGTCCAAGTTCTATTTGCTTCTCTCTCTACACTCTTTTCCTAAGTGACCTCACATAGTCCCATATCTTTGAATATATTCTGATCATTCCCAAATGTTCATCTCTAGTTCTAGAAGCTCCCTGAGTTCCAGACCTGTGCATCCAACTACTTTCTCAACATACCAATTTTATGACTAATATGCATCTCAAATTAAATCATCCAAAATGAAACTCATGTTTTTTTCCTCCTCAAATTTCTCTCTCCCAGCTGGGCACAGGGGTGCACACCCAAATGCTAGCTACTTGAAAGGCTGAGGCAGAAGGATCACAAACCTGAGGCCAGCCTGGGCAACTTAGTGAGACCCTCTCTCAAAAATAAAAAAGAACTGGGATGTAGCTCAGTGGTACAGCATCCCAGGGTTCAATCCCCAGTAATTAAAAAAAAAAAAAACTTTTTTAAAACCTAAAAAAAATTACTCTCTTCTACTCTGCATCTTAATAAATGACACCATTATCTACTCAGTTGCTCAAAAAACAAAAGCAAAGACTCCTTTCTTTTCTCATCAATTCACTTTCAAGTTTTGTTCATTCTACCTCCAAATTATTATTTTTTAAAATATTTTTTTAGTTGTCAACAGGCCATTTATTTACATCTTAGGCAAGCACTCTGCCACTGAGCCACAACCCCAGCCCTCCAAATTATTTTTTAATCTTTTCACTCTTTGGCATCTCCACTGCCATGGGCCTAGACCAAGTTATTGTACACAGCATTGGAACTGATCTCCCATCTCTCTTTATTGGCTTCTTCCTCCATGTAGCAGGCAGATTATGCTACTCCCCTTCTCAAAATCTTTTAAAATAAAACTAATCAGGGAATTGTCTGTCCCTATCTTTGAAAGTCTACACAATCAATGGTAATTATTTCTAGACAGTAAAGTACTTTTTCTAGTTTTGCGTCTATTTTTAAATTCTTCTACAATGAATACTTGCTACTTAACAGAACGATACTGCTGAATACATGTAATATTACATCGCATTTTTTTACATGAGGAAAAACACAATGGAAAATATGGGTCAACTGTAACTGTTAAGAAACATGCTTAGATGAAAATACAAGAAAACATACATCGAAGAATGATGTGTCGGGGCTGCAGTGATATTTTCCCTCCTCTACTTTCTATTTTTTAACCTAACTACACACATAATGGGGGGAAGGTTATATTAAAAGGCTCATTGTCTTCTGCAATGTGGACACAACCCATAGAGCCAGCCTTTCTTGGCAAGCCCTCACTTTCCAAGGCTCCACTCTAACGCCGCACTGTCTCACACCTCCGGTGCTTGACTCCGGCATCGCGCCTGGAGTATCCCACACCTTTCTCACTCTGCCCACCCTTCGGAGGCGAAGGGCCAGCGGTGATGGCGACAGGTTGGAGGTACATTCCAGAATCTTTTTGGTAAATCCACAACTTGCTGGTGCTGGGCCAATTTTTGTTTCCAATACCATCCACAGGCCACCACGCTGACTACACTGAAAGCTCGGCCACTGGGGCTCAGAGAGCCACCAACCCCTACGAAGCGCAGCGCCCCTTCAAAAAGGACCCCTGCACATGGACGTCCGAATTCCGGTTCCCGCACAGGCGGCTCGCGACCTCACTCCCCCAGCCTCCCCCGTCCCCTCCCCTCCGCGGCCTCAGGCTCCCCCAGCCCCGCCTCAGTCCGGCCTCCGCGCGGCCGGCGGGTGGAGGAGGGGCGCGCACGTGCCCGCGCCGCCCCCGCCCAGACAATGCCCGGGAGAGCGGGGCGCGCGCCGCCGTCCACCCCGCTCCCGCCAGCACTCACCGTTTCTCCGGTCCGTGGCTGCAGCGCGGCCCCGCCGGGCGAGGCGAGGGGGCACGGGGAGGGGAGGGAGCGAGCAAAGCCCCGCGGAGCCGCCCTGCCACGAGGCCCAGCGACCCCGCAAGCCGGCGGAAGCGCACAGCTCCGTGGAGCCCGCTCTACCCGCTCCGCACCGCACGTCAGCAGCAGGGGCGGGGCGCGCGCGGCGCTGGCGGCGGGGACGCGCGGGCGGGGGGCGGGGCGAGCTGGGCGGGGCGGGCCCGGGTCTGCGGGGGCTGGCCCAGGCCGGGAATCTGGCGGCGCCACCCAGCTGCGGGGACTGCGGGTGTGGGTGCTGCAGAAGCCAACTTCCATCATTTTCCTGTCCAGAAGACGGGGACTTCTAGTCCCAAGTTTGACAGAATATTCATTTTTCCGGCGTTCATGAGCTTCCGTGGTACGATTATAACTGATTTCTCTGTGTGCCGTCTTGGGCCAACTTTTTTTTTTTCTTTTTATTCATATGTGGTACTGAGAATCGAACCCAGCGCCTCACATATGCTACGCAAGCGCACTTCCACTGAGCTAAGCCCCAGCCCTTGTGCCAACTTCTATACTAGGTGATGGGGCGACACATAACAGTAACTATAACAACCCATTTTATAGATACAAAAACAAGGCTCAAGCTGGCTCCGTGTGCCTACCTGTAGTCTGGGCTCCTTGGGATGCTGAGGCAAGAGGATCATTTGAGCCCACCCTGGGCAGCAAAGGCAACCCCAGTGAAAAGAAAGACAAAGAGAGGAGAAAAAGAAAAAAAGGAAGAAAGAAAGGAAAGCTCAAAAATGTTGCGATTTAACAGAGGTCACACTAGTGACTGTCAAGTCCATCTCTGAGGCCAGCCATCTCATTTCTTTTCCATGGGCCATCCTACCCAACACCTCATCATTTCTGCCTAAGATGCAGTAGCCTCTGGCATTCTCAAGGCCCTGGGCTTGTTCCCCAACACTGAAGAAGGTGGAGGGAGACTGCAATACAGCCTCTCAACTGATCTTGAGGGTCTCTGGCCCCCTTCAGTCCTTTCTCTTCAGTATGTAGATATTTACTATTGGAGTAAGGGGATGGACTTAGAGAGTTTGAATTCTTTGTTTTCAGACTTTCTTTACATACATTATCAATTGTTTGATGTATTTAATGCTTAATATGAATGTTTTAAAAGATACACTTCTATATCACCAATAAAATGTCCAGTTCATTACACTTAGTATGTACTCAAAAAGTAATTATGGAACGTGTGAAAAGTAGGGCCAGGAACTTACTCAAAAGCCATACATGATGAGGAAATAGAGGAATTTATGTCACCTCTGGCCTCCTGACCATAGGTTTATTATGGGTAAAAACAGATTCACAATATTTGCTATATATATTTGGAAGGGGGTACTGGGGATTGAACCCAGAAGCACTTAACCACTGAGACACATCCCCCCCCTTTTATTTTTTATTTCAAGGTAGGGTCTTACTGAGTTGCTCTCGCTTAAAAGCTAAGTTGCTAAGGTTGGCCTCAAACTTGCAATCCCCCTGCCTCAGCCTCCCAAACTGCTGGGATTGCAGGTGTGTGCCACCATGCCCAGATGCTCAATAAAATTTTATATGTTTCTATTTTGTATTCAGACACTGTGTTCCAATCATTTATATTAGTTAGGCACTGAGGATATTAAAGTAGACAGAGCTCCTACCCTTGTGAAATTTAGTTGGATTATCATTTGACAGAGAAATAATCTAATCTGAATCCTTTCTTGACAGAAAGGATTCTTTGAGCCTTAAGCTAAAACTCAAAGAGAATAGAAACTGGGGAGATAACTTTTTTTTTTTTTTTTTTTTTGAGGACTGGGGATATAGCTCAATGGTAGAGCACTTGCTGAGCATGTGCCAGGCCCAGGGTTCACATCTCAGTACTCAGTAAATAAATTCCATGAGTAAAGAGGTAAAATGAGAGGTCCCAGTGAGTGTGTTGGAGTTCCTTCACTCTTGAAGGATCCAGATCGTCCACTTTCCCTGCTCTAGCTTGGAAAGCTGCCCAGCTCTTGGAAAAGTCCCACACTGAGCAGGGCTCAAGAGCAGAAAGTGGCATTGGGTGGGAGAGGAATCCGAGATAATGCTTCTGGGCTCTGACACTTGCAGATGGTGTGCCAGAAATCCATACCTCTGTCTATGCTCCCTGCCAGGCATGCAGAAAGTAGGCTGGCTGAGAGCCATAGGTGGACACAGTGTCGGGGGCCAGTTATTCCTAAAGCAAAGAGGCCTTGTGGTATGGCTGGCTGGCTGGAGGATGTGACAAGACATCAAGGGCAAAGCTGAAGGTGCCAGCAAAGCTGAAGTACTCCTAAGTCAGCTGATGAGAGGAGCAAGGATAGAATAGAGGGGGTGAAAGATGAGATTTCAGATCCGAAGGCACTGAAGCAACAGGTCATGAGATGGCTGGCCAACCACTTCAGCAGCTTATGCCACAAGGCAGTGGTAACCAGGAGTGATAAGGCACATGGCAGAAGAAGCCAGTGAAGACCTAAAATGCACATCATAATTGTGCACAGATCAGAGACCCTTCCTGCTATAGCCTTGAGGTTTCCCCTAGATCCCATCAGGGACCTTGGAAAGTCAAGAGGGAAAAGAGAAAAGGGGGAAAGTTTTGATAGAACTGAAACTTTAAATTATTTACCCAAATGTTTTTCCCCCAGATGAAACTATTTTAGACCAGGAAGGACTCAGATAACTTCCATTAGCAAGTTTAAGGTGAGCTCAAGTTGAAGGTTCCAGGAAGATGGATGGGTGCTGCCGGCAACAATCTGTTATCAACCGGAAGCTCCTAAGAGCTGATGAGGTTGCCATGGAAGAGCAAACATCCCGAACAGGGATGAGAACCTATGAGAAAGCTTGTATCATTTAAAAAGAGCATAGCTATAGTTTTTTTACACATTTGCGTGCAGTGTGTACATTTCAAAAACAAAGACGGGCTATGTGAAGGAAATGAGCAAAGCCCTTAGAAAGCACAACACAAGGGAACACATTTAGTGTTAGAAAAGGGCCCTTGAAAAATATTCAGTGAGAGCTGAAGAGGAGGAGCTGTTGGGGAGGATTAAGTCTCAGACAAGGTATATGGAAGGAACTCAGGATTGTTTAAGCAAAAGTAGAGTGCAAGAGATGGGACCAGGTATCCAGATATCCACAGTAGCAAGAACACACAAATAGGTGTGGCAAGATTTTGATCTTTTCCATAAGAGCAACAGGAAGTCATCAAAGGGTTTTGTTTGTCCCCACCCCATACCTCTGCCTTACTGGGGATTTAACCCAAGAATGCCCTACCACTGAGCTATACCCTAGCCCTTTTTTATTTTTATTTTGAGACAGATTCTAAATTCCTGAGTCTGGCCTTGAATTTGTAATTCTCCTGCCTCAGCCTCCCAAATTGCTGGGATTATAGCCATGTGTCACCTTCCCTGTAGCAAGAGGTTTTAAGCAGGAATGATGTATCCAATTCACCTTTTTAAAACTATCACCTGCAGCAGAAAATGGATGGGGAATGACTGGAGGGGTTTGTGAACAAAGAAGCAATGAAGGTATTGGAAAATGTTGTCCAAGTCATCTAGGTGAGAAGTGAGGTTGGCTTACCCTGGGCAGTGGAGATGGAGGGAGGTGGGTGGATACAAGAACTGTAGACAAAATACCTAACGACTTGGTGAGGAAGAGACTGGAGAGGAGACGGGAGGAAAAGGAAAGTAACTGACCCCTGCTAAGGCAAAGGGACCTTTAGAAAGTTACCCCTTCCTCTAGGCAGATTTGGGAGCTTGACTAGTGTCTGGAGATTGGATTTCAGGGCCTCTGATTGGCCAGGCTCTCCTGCAGCGCTTGCTTGCCACCATGAAGGTGGGCCTGGAGAAGAGGATTAGGAGGATAAGGGTGGCTCCCAGGTCTCTGGCTTTAAAAAATGGTGAATAGTAGAATCATTTACTAAGACGGGGAGGGGGAATCAAGAATTCCCTGTGTGGAGCTGGGGATGTAGCTTGGTGATAGAGAAGGCCCTGGGTTTAATCCTGATCACCACACACACACACACACAAAAAAAAAAAAAAAAAAAAAAAAAGAAAAAGAAAATTAAAAAATCCCTTTGGGACATTTTGGTTTGAGGTATCCATCTCAACATTAAACAGGTATCGGTGTATAGTATATGGCTCTGGGGCTCAGGGAAGAACTGATGGGTGGTGCTGCCAACAATCTGTTGTCAACAGGTAACTGGTGAGAGCCGGAGAGGTTGCCATGGAAAAGAAAACAGTGCAGAGGTTGCACCATCACCACCTATAAATGTCACAATCTGCATTAAACAAGCCACATTTTGAACATTGAGATACTTCACATAGTAACCTGGGTTTGGGCTTCTGTGAAAAATCAGGAGCTGTGGTAACCTGGCCCATGTTGCTATAATTAGGAATCAGCTAACACTGCTTCCTAGGCAGTGTTCCAAGCACTATACAAATTTAATCTTCCTAACAACTTTATTACTATTATTCATATTTTAAGGAAGAGAAAAAGGAGGCAGAAAGGTTGAGGAACTTGTTACACAGCCTAGAAGTGGTGCAGCTGGGTTGTGGACAGTTGCCTCAGGGTCTGAGAGTTTAGCTGTCCCACCAGGAAGTAGTTAGAAACTTAATCCCATTTAGAGACCCTGTTGCCCTCAGGCCATAGTTCACCACTCCCAAGGCTTTTCTGACACATTGCCCATCCCAGGCTGAGCATGAGTTACCATTTATTGTTTTATTAGCAGTGCTGTCTTCTCATACTAGGGAATTATTTCTTTATACTCATGTCAAGTAGAAAATTTAAAATATTCAGTTGAGGACTGGGGATGCAGCTCAGTGCTAGAGTGCTTGCCCTGCATGTACGAAGACTGGGTTTGATCTTCAGCACTGAAAAAACAAAACAAAACAATTGTTATTAGTTTATTTTGTGGTACTGGCTATTGAACCCAGAGACCCTCTGCCACTGAGCTACATCCTTAACACTTTTTAAAATTTTATTCTGAGACAGAATAAAAAATTGCCCAGGCCAGGTTCAGTGGTGCATGCCTGTAATTCCAGTGGCTCAGAAGGCTGAGGCAGGAGGATTTCAAGTTCAAGTCCAGCTCAGCAATTTATAAAGTCCCTAAGTAATTTAGTCATACTATCTCAAAATAAAAACAACAATACAAAAGGGTTGGGGATGTGGCTCAGTGGTTAAGTGCCCCTGGGTTCAATCCCTCCACCCCAAATTGCCCAGACTGGCCTTGAACTTGTGATCATCCTGCCTCAGTTTCTCTAATTATTGGGATTACAGGCAGGCACCACAATCCATGGCTCCTACAAGCTGGAACGTTAAATAATTATCTACTTTTCCTGACAACCAGGAATGACCATCTGACTGATACTTGATTCTTAATTCTGTGAGCCTCTGCTACCTTCTCTATTTAGATAAAGTTGGTTTCATTTGCATGCAACAAGGAACTTTGGTCTTAGGCAAGCAGTTTAGGTGGATTTTTCCACTTAGGAGATGCTGAAGGCCCGAACTAAGGCATTGGTAGAGGGGATGAAAAGATAGACAGACAGACAGATGGATAGACAGACAGATATCAAAGAGGAAGAAGTCCTGGCACAAGGTAAATATTTGCATGTTTAAATAACAGAAAAAAATCACTCCTATATTTCTGCCTTTGATAAGCAGTTAATATTGTTGCTATTAATGGAAGAGAAAATACAAGATAGACAAGTATTTGGAGAGAAAGAGGTTTTGAAGTTCCAGGTGCTAGTAGTTCAATATAAAGGACTCAGAAGTTTATAGAAAATATTTGAACATATGAATCTTGGCAGAACATTTAGATTTTGGGGTTGTCAAATGCAGCTATAGGTGGTGCCGTAGGAGTGACTGACTAAAATTACTTAGGGTAGTTATCTGCATGGCAAAAAGAAAACCTGATGATTGAAGATTCAGGGCTGAGGTGGAAGAAGAGCTCTTTAACAACAACAAAAAAAAAAAAAAAAAAAGGAAAAGGAAAAGTGGAAAAGAGTTCTATGACTAGATAAAAACAGGAAAAATATAATTAATAGCATCAAAATTGTAGGGAGGTTAAGTTAAGATAAAGAATTCAGATTTGGGAACAAAGATGAAACTGACAGTCTTGGCAAATGTGATTTCAATAAGGCTGTGGTCTTGAGTGCAGGATGAGAGCCAGATTGCTGTGTAGGAATAAGCGAGGCAAAGTTGAAACTTTTAAGATATTTGATTAGGCATGTGCCGCGTCCGGCCAAGGGAGCCGAGTCCGGCGAGGGACGGCGAGGTTAAAAGACACACAGGACACCAAGGTTCTTCATCCAGGAGTCAATAATAATCTTTATTGCTAACACACCTTTTTTTATACCCCAAGCAGCAGAAGTGGAAAACTACCCAAAAGCAGGAGGGAGGGGGGAGAAATTTAGTTTCAACATCTATTATTGTCAGGTACGAAACCTCCCTTAACAATAAGTCCATCAGACCAGAAAAGGTCAAGGCATTCCCGTGGGATACATATGTCTCAGACGGATAAGCAGGAACAGAAAAACCGCAAGTTCGCCATGGCCTTGTGAGCTGGCCACACTGGCATGCAGAACAAACTAGTGGAGGTCGGGCTCCAGGGGCCAAGGTGGACCTGTTGCCAACAAGTCCCCCTCTTTTGTTTTTTGCATGCCAGTGGGAATCAAGTAGCCCCTGTCTTAGGTCGTTCACAGCCCTTGCGATGCTTACCCGTCTCTGGGAAGGCCCCGATTCCCTGTCTTAGGTCGCACAGCAAGCGTGAAAGTTGCCCGTCACTGGGTACTACAAGATCAGCTCAAGGTGTTATGACCTATCAAGACATTATTGCGGTGAACGCTTAACCGTCTCCACCTACGGGACCCATGACCGTCACCGCCGAATGGCAGATGTGATTGGACCGAGAGATTAGACAGCAAAGATCCTAGTACAGGAAAGCAAGAGGGAGAGGTATGCATAGAGAAAAGATATGGCAGGAGTTCTTCTTTTAAGGAGGACACTCATCTTCGGATAGGTCTGAAGTATATCTCAGAGAGGCGATCATCCATCTTCAAGCGTTGATAGTGAACCTGTATCGGCTTAGAGGCTAAGATATTAATTTGATCCTTAATGAATTGTACTATCTTATTTACAATGCAGGGTCCTATTGCCACTACTAGAAGGAGGCCTAACAATGGTCCCAATAAGGGAAGAAGATAAGGCAAAAATCCATTAAGTCCAGTCCAGAGAGGGTTCTCAAATAATTCCCTCCTCCTTTTTTCTAGGTCTTCTTGGAGTTGTTTAATTTTTGTGCGAACTATGCCAGATTTGTTAGCATAAAAACAGCACCTCTCCCCAAGGGCTAAACAAATTCCCCCTTGATTGGCAGTAAGCAAGTCTAAACCCCGCCTGTTCTGAAGAACTACTTCTGCTAGGGAGTCTATCTGGTCTTGTAAGTCTTTAATGGTTCCCGACAGGGTTTGCACATCATCTATAAGCTGTTGAGATAGGCGGCGGTAAGAATGTATAGCCGTACCCAATCCTGCCGTGCCTGTACCCACAGCAGCTGTTATTCCAAGGCCAACAAGGAGTGGTAAGGCCTGCACAGCTCTCTTGTGTCTTCTAACTAAGATGTCTAGGCTAGGAATGGGTAGGGGTTCATCTCCTGAGATAATCGTGATATCAGGAAGCAGTAATGCCAGAACGCAACCACCAGTCCAATTTGCTGGGAGCCTGGGAAAAGCTAAATTTCCACCACACATAAAAACTGTACCATTAGGGGGACAAATGGGCGGAGTAGGTGAGGAGTAATTCTTTACTAATGAGCAGTTTCCAAAGGAAGAGATTCCAACATCAACATCATAGGTATTATTTTGCATCATGCCCAGAAGGCATGACATAAAACCACCTAGAGGCTGCACCTTAAAGGGTAGCCCAGATTGACATGTGTTGTCATCATCAATGGTATAATTGATGGGAACCGCCAATGGCATGACTGCACCTGCCGTCATGCAGAGCCAGCAATCACCAGCAAGGGTAGGGTTGGAACTGTTAAGTAAAGAAAAGGTAGTTTCTAGGATATCTAATGTATTGGCATCTAAATCAGGAAACTGGGATTTGGGCAATATCAAGGGGTGGTATGTAGGCTTAGGGATCTCCGGCTTTAAAAGCTTAATCACCTGAAGGTGTTTGATAGCATCAGTGGGTCCCCCTCCATCAGAGACTCCGATAGGGGCCTGCATGGGCCAGCAGGAAGGTTTACCCACGACGCCCTCACATCCCGCCTCCGTTAACCGAGTCGTGATGCCTTCCCCTCCCCGGTCACCAAGAAAAGGAATATAATTATAAGTGGTCCCCCATTCTCCACGGGTGTTAGTTAGGATGGCCTCAAAATACTGTTTTCCTTGATTATTAACACAAATTGAGGCCGATGTATAACAGGAGATGTGCATTGCCGGGGTGTAATGACAAGTGGCGGAACAGCTTCCAAGAGTCTCAGTCGGATTAGGGACAACAAGTCCGGGCTTATTAACACATACCCATTTTGGTTGCTTAAATCCTCCGATGTTTTCATTGAGTTCAGCCGCCATGTAGGCTACTTTAGTCCCACAATCAATGCTCTGGATATAACCAGAGGGGGCCGAGTGCCGGGGCCCTCCCTTACACTCACAAGGGGCTCCAAAAAGATATTCATGAATATTCCCAGGTGGGGGGTCAAGCCCTCCTTCAGCAAACCTGTCCAGAAGGAATGCCACAAGAGGGGTCCAGCTCATGAGGTGTGTCTCGGCACTCACTTGAAGGGGTGAGAACAACAGCGGCAGGATCAGCCATCTTGGGAACTTCATTTTGTCTTGAATTTTCATTCACCGGTCTGGTGCAGCGCTCCGGGATCCAAATGGGCTTCTCAGTTCCTGGGGGAAAAACACATACAGCTCCCCTCACTCTAGCTAAGAGTGGAGCCGGGGGTTGCCACTTTCCGGTGGATAAATCTTTCCACCTTATTTGAGCATCTTGTACAGTGGGAGGGGAAAAGTGGCGTTGTGCAGCCGTGCGCCCTCCAGTGTCAGTGAGTAAAAAATTTAAAGTAAATAAGGTTATGCTTAGAAGTGCTTGTGGTCCCTGACAATTCCGGTATATCTCCCCCTCTTTTGTTTTTTGTAAATAAGTTTTTAAATGTTGATGGGCTCGTTCCACGATAGCTTGTCCCTGTGGATTATAAGGGATTCCAGTCTTATGATTAATTTCCCATTGGGTGCAAAACCGTTGAACCGCCTGGCTTACATATGCGGGACCATTATCGGTTTTGAGGCATCGTGGGGTGCCCATGGAGGAAAAGGCTTTTAGAAGATGACTGATTACGTCCTTAGCCTTCTCTCCAGTATGTAAGGTGGCAAAAATGAAGCCAGAATATGTGTCAGTGGAAACATGTATAAAGGAGAGCTTACCAAAGCTAGGGAAGTGTGTAACATCAGTTTGCCAGACATCATTAGGTTGTAGTCCTCTTGGATTAACCCCAAGGGAAGGAGAATGAATAAATGGTGCACAGGTTGGACATAATGAGACAATCTGTAAAGCTTGGTCTCGTGAACATCCTGTGTGGAAGCGTAAAGACTGTGCATTTAAATGAAATTTGTTATGGAATTGTAAGGCCTTATCATATTCGGTCGTCACACAGGAAAGGCCAACAGCATGAGTAGCAGCGTCTGCTTTTGCGTTGCCCTCTGACAAAGGTCCAGGGAGCCCTGAATGGCTTCGGATGTGGCCAATGTATAAAGGATCTCGTCTAGCCCAAATGAGAAGCTGAACTACCTGTAGTTGTTCTGTGATGGTGGATTGCTTTCCAATATATGATGCTGTTTCTATGACTAGAGCCAGATTGGCTACATACAAGCTGTCAGTATATACATTAAGAGGAATAGAGCTATAGACTTTGAGAGCTATGATTAAAGCTTCAACTTCTGCCTTTTGGGCCGACTGACCTGACACAGGTTGTCGGAGAATTTGAGATCCATCAAAAACGACGGCAAATCCATTTTTGGCCCCATCTGTATATACAGTTTGGGCCTTTGGAATAGGTTCCCTTTTCATAATCTTTGGGAAGATAATGGGACACCTTTTAAAGCCCTCCAAAAGTCTATGTTTAGGGAAGTGATTATCAATCTGACCCTTGAAGCTGCACAGGAAAAGACACCAAAGGTCATGTTCTTGTTGTAACTTGTGTATCATATCTTGAGTGTAAGGTTGAATAAGTATGTCAAAGGTTTTTCCAAACAATGCATCACCCAAATATTTAGCCTTCCAAATTAAGTTAATAACTAGCTCATAAAAGGGAGTCAATACCCGGGGGTTAGAAGCCGGCAAGTGGACCCAATAAATGGGACCCGTTTGCCAGAACACTCCTGTGGGAGTAATTTTAGAAGGTAGAACTATAAATGACAAGGGCAGAGAATAATCTATCTGCGTAATCTGCATGTCCTGCGCTTCCTGGTGTTCCCCTGGGGAGTTCCCAGATAGAAAGGGGTTGGTCAGTGGGAGGCGGCGGAGACGCCCACTCCCTGGGGCACTGTTCTGTCCCTGCACTGCCCCGTACACTTTGGCTTCCGGGGCCCGGGGCGGGCCCCTGCTCCCGTTTCCCGACGGTATTGGGTTACCCTGGATGTCAAATTTTGACCTGCACTCACTGCTCCAATGATTTCCTTTATGACATCTAGGACAAATTCTAGGCATCCCTCTGCCAGCACCCTCGCTCCTTTCCGGGCAGTTTCTCTTTATATGTCCCTCTTTCCCACACTTAAAACACCCCTTAGAGCGGGTTCCCCTGTTATCAGCTTTTTGCATTCCAGTCTTAAGGGCAGCAGCCAAAACCTGACCAGTAATATGAGGCCCATCTATATCTTTGCATGCTCGAATCATGTCATCTATACTTTTGGCCCGGGAGGACTTAATAGCATTTTGGCAGTAAGTGTTAGCGTTTTCATATGCCAGTTGTCTAATAAGTGGCATAGCCTGTTCTAGATTAGGGAATATTTTTCCTGCAGCCTGCATTAGGCGGGCTATAAAGTCCGAATAAGGTTCAGAGGGTCCTTGAGAGATCTTGGAAATTTTTGCTTCAGTCTTAGAAATGGGCAGGGCTTTCCAGGCATGGACTGCAGCTGAGGCTATTTGAGCATAAACACCTGGGTCGTAATTAATTTGTTGGCCTATGGTGGCATACTGCCCAGTTCCTGTCAACATTTCAGCATTTCGCCGTTGATGGCCCGCATTCAGGTTAATCTGAGCCAGCTCGCGGCACCTTTCATGATATTCACTTTTCCACAATAAGAAATCCCCTCCAGATAACACAGCCCTGCAAAGTTGCTGCCAATCATTAGGTATCAGTTGACTGGCTGAGAAGGACTCGAAGAGGGTCAATGTGAAAGGGGCATGAGGTCCATAATTAATGACCGCCTCCTTAAGCTGTTTTATGTCCTTGAAGGCTAGGGGGACATGGGCTCTGGCCGGCTGTCCATCAGCATCGGCGTTTTCAATCATTGGAAAAACCTGAGCCGCTCTAGAACCCCAGTGGACCCCCGCCCGTCTAGTAGGGGCGTCCTCATTCCAATCAGGATTATAGGGAGGAGGTGCGGCAATTGAGGGGGCCCTAGGCACCCTCACATTTGCCCTTTTAAGGCGATGTTCTAGTTCCTCTATCTCCCTTTCTAATCCCTCCTCTTCCTCAGAGAGAGAACTGAGGTCCTCAGGATCATTTTTGGGCTTAGAAATCTGGAGGTGTTTCCTACCCCCTGAGCCCGAGTCCTCAAGAGGACCCTCATCCTTTAAGGATTCTGCCATTTGCTCTTCCTGCACCTGATTAAGGGCCTGTTCACATTCAGCAAGCTGATCCTTGATCTTTACTTTATCTGTTAATAAAGCATCCTTTACCAACCTCCATAAGGAAAAGGTGGCAACTGGGACACTGTCCGAGCCCCGGTCCCTCAATAATTTCTGAAGGTCATGCCTCACCAGGTCCCAGTCACTATTATTAAGAAATCCTCCTGTCAGAAACCAAGGACAAGCCTGGGCAATAATTTCAACGAATTCGGTTGCAGTCTTAGTTTTTATTCCTGTTCCTTGTGTATTTAACAGCTCTTTCAGTTCGTTGGCCAGACGAACCTTCGCTGTTGAGTTACCCATGGTACGTACCCTGTCTCTTTAAATTATCTTTAAACCAATCCTCCCCCTTCTTTCTTAGAAGGTGAGCCCCGTCCGCTTACCCCTGCTTTCCGGATCTCGGTGGGACCTCCAATTGCCGCGTCCGGCCAAGGGAGCCGAGTCCGGCGAGGGACGGCGAGGTTAAAAGACACACAGGACACCAAGGTTCTTCATCCAGGAGTCAATAATAATCTTTATTGCTAACACACCTTTTTTTATACCCCAAGCAGCAGAAGTGGAAAACTACCCAAAAGCAGGAGGGAGGGGGGAGAAATTTAGTTTCAACATCTATTATTGTCAGGTACGAAACCTCCCTTAACAATAAGTCCATCAGACCAGAAAAGGTCAAGGCATTCCCGTGGGATACATATGTCTCAGACGGATAAGCAGGAACAGAAAAACCGCAAGTTCGCCATGGCCTTGTGAGCTGGCCACACTGGCATGCAGAACAAACTAGTGGAGGTCGGGCTCCAGGGGCCAGGGTGGACCTGTTGCCAACAGGCATGAAAGAAAAACAATGTGGAGTTAGAAGGGAACACAGGGTTATAGAAAGGATTTTAAAGATAGGAGAGGCCAGAGTGTGTTTGACTGCCCTTCTTAGGGGACGTCCCTAAGAAGCGGAAAGAATGAGCTTCAATCCTCAATGGTGAAGAAGAAAGGAAATATCCCATCTTTTTTTTAAAAAAAAATTATTTTTTAGTTGTAGTTGAACGCAATCTTTATTTTATTTATTTATTTTATGTGGTGCTAAGGATCGAACCAAGGGCCTCGCACATGCTAGGCAAGTGCTCTACCGCTGAGCCACAACCCCAGCCCCTCCCCCTCCATATCCCATCTTTGAGAGGGCAAAATGTTGGGAGGGATTCTATCTTAAGTCCTTTATTTTCTCTTTGAAGGAGAAGGCAAGATCAACTACTGAAAGCAAAAGTCAAGATTGTGGCTTACTCCAGGAGGATGGTAATTGAACTGTTACAGAGGAAGGGGAAAGAAGGAGAGAGTAGGCTTACATTGGCACCAGGTCAAGAATATTTTGTCCAGAGTCAGGTGTGGCCACGCCTGTAAACCCAGCAACTCAGGAGCCTGAGGCAATAGAATTGCAAATTCAAGGTCAGTCTGGCAAATTGGCAAGACCCAGTCCTGAAATAAAAAGGGCTGGGCATGGAGCTCAATGGTAGAGCATCCCTAAGGTTCAATTCCCAGTATTTGGGGGCAGGGGGGATCTTGTCCAGTTGAAGTTGGAGATCACATTTTAGAGGTGTAAATTTGCCACTAATTGAATCTCTACCTGTGGTCAATAGTTTGGGAGTAGGAAATGAAACGGCTAACAATTAGATTGATACACATATAGGCAATAAGAGTAAGTAAGTGGAAATGGGAGATCAAAAGAGTGAGCAAATGTTGAAAGCTGGTGAAAGTGATTGTATGACACTATAATTATGGAGTGCAGGATGGTAAGGGGCAATGGTTAAACCAGTGCTTAGCAAAAAGGGAAGTTAAAAGACTGGAGATCTGGATGAGGCCTCAAGAAGAGTCATGGAATGAGAGCGATGAAAGGAAAGGAAAGCTGAGGTAAAAGGCAAAAAGGAAAATAACCAAAGTGGATCAAGGACCTAGGCATTAGGACTCTGCATCTACTAGAAGAAAAAGTAGGCCCAGCTCTCCACCATATTGGCTTAGGAATTGATTTCCTCAGTAAGATTCCCAAAGCACAAGAAGTAAAATCAAGAATCAATAAATGGGATGGTATAAAACTAAAAAGCTTCTTCACAGCAAAGAAACAATCAAGAATGTGAAGAGAGAGAGCCTACAGAACAGGAGAAAATCTTTACCACCTACACCTCAGATAGAGCATTAATCTCCAGGATATACAAAGAATTCAAAAAAACAACACCAAAACTCAAATAACACAATCAATAAATGGGCAAAGAAACTGAATAGGCACTTTACAGAAGAAATATGAATGATCAAAAAATATATGAAAAAATGTTTAATATCTCTAGCAAATTAAAGAAATTAGAGAAATGCAAATTAAAACTACATTGAGATTCCATCTGTCTCCAGTCAGAATTGCAATTATCAAGAATACAAGTAACAATAAATGTTAGTATGTGGGGAAAAAGGTACACTCATACATTGCTGGTGGGACTGCAAATTGGTGCAACAACTATTGTTGAGAGCCACAGTTTAGTCTAGTCGGAATGACGACTAGCATTTTGCTAGAGGGAATGGTTGAAAGATGACCCTGCTCCAGGATTAGGGCGGATCCTGGGGGTGGGGGAATAGGGCGGCTCCGGGATTAGGGCGGATCCTGTTGCCTTGGGTGCCCGCCTGCTACTTTGGAGTTCCCTTTGAGTTCTCGCGGGGTTCTGAGAGAATTGGCACACGGAGCCCAGTGGAGGGAGTGTGTTCCAGGGAAGTGTGTGTAGAATGCCCGTGAGAGTTGGGGAATAAAGAGTTGCTGTTTGAACCTACAAGACTTTGTGGCGGCTCGGTTATTTTGTGCCCAGACAGACTGCAGCATTTGGTGGCCCGTACGGGGAACGCTTGAAGCTTGGAGGTAAGTGAAATTGCTTGCCCCTGAAGGAGAGCGAAAGAATGGGTAACCATTTCAAAAAACAGTGTGTTCTTGTTTTGATTTATTTTGTTTTTATTTCAAGCTGCCTGTCCCTAGAACTTTCTCAGGCAAACTGGGGAAAATGGTTGGCTCAAGGTTTGAAGTTGTTCACCCCTGAGGAACAGATAGAGATAGACCACAAATGCACATGTCAAGAAAATAGAAAAACTGATACAATGATTTTTTGTTCCATTTTTGTTTCATTCTGTTTCAGTTTTGTTTTGTGTTATTTTGTTGGGTTGCGTTATCTTTATAGTAGATCAGAAATTAGTAAAAAACAAACTGAAAGAATATTAAGTAAATTGTTAGAGGTTCAGACTATGGTAGATCAAGTAAAAGAGAAGGTCTCTCGAGTTAGTAAGACAGAAGAAGAAAATTTAAAGGAAAAGGAGCTATCAGAAAAAAAGTTACAACCGAAGGCTGCTACTAACACCTTTCTATCACCAGAGGGCGTAAGTGTCCAAACAACAGCTCCACCTATAGAGACAACATATGCTGTGGGGCCCCCAACCCCCATAGTTGATAGATGGGATCCTGAGACAGGACCTCAAAGATTAGCATGCCCTGTATTTGAGCAGACAGAAGGGCAGTGAATTCACCGTACTTTAGACTTCAAAACAGTGAAGCAGCTAAAAGAGGCTGTAACAACCTATGGTTCCCAAGCACCCTTCACTCTAAGCATGGTCGAATCCATTACCAACTTGGACATGATGCCACCAGATTGGACTAGCATGTGTAAAGCTGTGCTAAATGGAGGGCAATATTTGTTATGGAAGGTTGCCAATCAGGAATTTTGCACGGAGACGACTAAGTGAAATGCAGCAGCCAGTTATCCTCAGAGAAATCTAGATATGTTGTTAGGACAAGGACCTTATGAGGGTCAGTGGCAACAAATTGAATATGATCCTGCTATATATTCACAAATTGCTGCAGATGAGGTTAGGGCATGGAAGACTTTACAAGGACATGGAGATTTACAAGAACAATTATCTAAGGTTATACAAGGAGCTAATGAACCTTACGCTGAATTTGTAGATAGGCTTATTCAAACAGCTACCAGAGTTTTTGGGGATACAGAACAAGCAATGCCATTAATTAAACAGCTAGCCTTTGAGCAAGCAAATCGTTGGTGCAAGGAAGCCATTAGACCATGGAAACATGAAGATTTAAACACATATATTAAATTATGTAGAGACATTAATGAACAAGGGCAAGTCTTGGTGGCTGCAGTACAACGGGCTTTAGATGCCAGGCCAAAAACATGCTACAATTGCGAACAAACAGGACATTTTAAAAGGAATTGCCCCATAGGAGGAGGGTTTAACAAAACTAGGTATCAAAGGGGTAGAATACCAGGTATTTGCCCACGATGCCGTAGAGGGAGACATTGGGCTAATGAATGCCATTCTCAAACCACCATAGAGGGTACTCCATTATCAAAAAATGGACAAGGACCAAGTGTTTACCCACGATATCATGGAGAAAAGCATTGGGCTCCATTGCCAAAAAATGGACAGGGGGGACCAATGCTCCGGGGCCCACGACCACAAATATATGGGGCAATGGAGGAACCCAGCAATACCATCAGGGTAGTGCCCAGGACACATTATCCATTAGATCCCTCATCAGACAAACCAGAGGGAGCGCAGGGTTGGACATCTGCGCCTCCACCAGAGCAGTACTAACTCCAGAGATGGGAGTTCAAGTCATTCCCACAGGGGTAAAAGGACCTCTTCCCCAAGGAACAGTAGGCTTATTATTGGGACGGAGTTTTTCTACTCTAAAAGGACTTATGATAAGTCCTGGGGTAATTGATCCCGATTATGAAGGTGAAATAAAAATTATAGCCAGTTCTCCAAGGGGTATATCAGTAATTTCACCAGGAGAGAGAATAGCACAGTTATTAATAATACCCAGCCTGCATGATAAATTTTCCGGCAGTACTATAGAAAGAGGTTCCAGGGGATTAGGCTCCACAGGTGTAGATTGGGCAATGCTTTCTTTAAATTTAGATTCTCGCCCCATGCTAAAATTAAATATTCAAGGACATGAATTTAATGGGCTACTGGATACAGGTGCAGACCTTAGCATTATATCTCATCAAGAATGGCCAAAACATTGGCCATTACAACAAGCCACTCAAACGCTTTGAGGCCTAGGAGTGGCGACTAATCCCCATAGAAGTGCAATGGTATTAGATTGGAAGGATCCTGAAGGATGTGAAGGAACTATACAGCCATATGTATTGGATCATCTTCCTATAAATTTATGGGGACGAGATGTCCTAGATCAATTAGGTTTGACATTAACAAATAACATCAATTCAAATGTGCCCACTATTATGGCTAGACAAGGTTTTAGGAAAGGAAAAAGATTAGGAGAATAAGAACAAGGTATAGCAGCACCAATTCAAATAGATCAAGGAATAAATAGACATGGATTGGGTTTTCAGAAGGGGTCACTGAGACAATAAAAATTACTTGGAAATCAGAAAGATCAGTATGGGTTCCTCAGTGGCCCCTGACTAAAGAAAAGATACAAGCAGCCCATGACCTGGTCAAACAACAATTAGCGGAGGGACATATACAACCTTCTGTATCTCCCCATAATACTCTCATTTTTGCCATTAAAAAGAAATCTGGTAAATGGAGATTATTGCAAGATTTAAGAGCCATTAATAATGAGATGGTTATTATGGGACCTGCTCAATCGGGGCTTCCCCAATTGTCTGCTTGGCCAAAAACCTGGTATGTTTTAGTTATAGATATTAAAGATTGTTTTTTCTCAATTCCAATTCATCCTGAGGATAGTCCACGTTTTGCATTTACTATCCCTGCACTGAATCATGAAGGTCCTGATCAGAGACATGAATGGAAAGTACTCCCTCAAGGAATGGCGAACAGCCCAACTATGTGTCAAATTTATGTTAACAAAGCAATCCAGCCACTTAGAAATCAAAATCCTGAACTACAAATATTTGACTATATGGATGATGTATTGTTAGCACACAAAGATAAAAACATATTGCTAGAATGTTATGCCACACTTACAAATTTATTAGAAAATTATAATTTAGAGATAGCAATAAAGTACAATTAAATTTTTCAATTAATTATTTAGGAGTTCTATTATCCTCAACCATGGTCTGTCCACCAAAAATTCAAATACAAGTAGATCAATTCAAATCACTTAACGACTTTCAAAAGTTATTAGGAGACATAAATTGGATAAGGCCTTATCTAGGCATACCAACAGGAGAGTTAGGACCTTTATTTGATATCCTAAAAGGTCCATCAGATCCAAATTCACCCCGAATGTTAACACCTGAAGCAAGAAAGGCATTAAAAATCATTGAAACACATATGGAAAATATGCATTTGGATAGAATTGATATAAGTTTACCTTTATTATTTATTGTACTACCAACAAAAAATATTCCTACAGGAGTATTTTGGCAAGAAGGTCCATTATTGTGGATATATTTATCTTATTCTCCTAACACTATTCTTACTAGGTATACTGAGGTTGTAGGACAATTAATACTCAAAGGAATAAAAGCAGCAAAGGGAGTGTTTGGAATTTCTCCCAATAAAATTATTACTCCATATACTATGGATCAAATTGATGAGTTAGCTAATGAGTTAAATACTTGGGCAATAATCATGTGAAATTCTAATGTTTCATTTGATAACCACTTACCATCTAATCATTTATTGTCTTTTTGGTCTTTGCATCCTGTAGTTTTTCCAAAAATGACAAGAAAAACACCTATCATGAATGCTCCAAATATATTCACTGATGGGTCAAATAATGGTACAGCAGCAGTAGTTACCCCTGATCAAACTTTTACGTTTTTAGCACCCAAACAATCAGCTCAAAAGGTAGAGCTTAATGCAGTATTTCAAGCTTTTGTGATGTTTAAAGATTCTGTATTTAATTTATTTTCTGATATTCAGTATATAGTTAATGCTATAGTATCCCTTGAAGATGCTGGTAGGATTTCCCCTTCCTCTACTGTTTTCTCTTTGTTTTCCACTTTACAAAGTCTAATCTGGGACAGAAAAGATCCATTCTTTATAGGACATATCAGAGCACATACAGGATTGCCTGGAGCCCTTAGTTTGGACAATGATTTAGCAGATAAAACTACACATGACATACATATTTTCTCTACGCTAGAAGAAGCTACAAATTTTCATAAAAAGTTCCATGTCAATGCTAATACTTTACAAAAGTGTTTTAAAATAACTAAGGAACAAGCTAGACAAATAATAAAACAATGTCAAAATTGTGTGACCTTTTTACCACAAGTTAATCTTGGAGTCAATCCTAGAGGACTGATACCTAACCATATTTGGCAGATGGACGTCACACACCTGCAAGAATTAGGAAAATTAAAATATTTGCATGTTACAGTTGATACTTCTTCCGGATTTTTGATGGGCTCCCTTCATGCCCGAGAAAAAACTGAAGATATTATAGCTCATTGCTTACAAAATTTTGCCACTGTGGGTGTTCCAAAACAGTTAAAAACAGATAATGCTCCTGGTTATACTTCTACCTCTTTTAAACAATTTTGCTCATCATTTGGCCTTACTCATATAACAGGAATCCCATACAATCCACAGGGACAAGGCATAGTTGAAAGAGCTCATCAAATTATTAAAATGTATTTATTAAAGCAAAAAGAGGGAATTGGAAAGGGGTATATATCCCCCAAAGATAAACTTAAAATAACCTTTTTTACTCTATAAATTTTTAAAATTTGGATTCATCAGGGCTTAGTGCTGCAGAAAGGCATATGTGTCCAAAAAATGTACAGAAGCCCAAGGTACTTTGGAAGGATATTCTAACAGGACAATGGAAAGGTCCTGACCCAGTGATTGTCTGGAGGTGGGGATCTGTTTGTGTGTTTCCACAGGGAGAACAGCAGCCGATTTGGATTCCAGAGAGATTAACTAAAGCGATTTCTACAGACCAAAAAGAAGATGATTTGGCTCAAATTCATAACAGCTGTTATTCAGAACTCCAGTTTGGCTATTCTTACATCTTCTACAGTGATTCTCCCACACCTGGAGGCTAATGAATATTGAACACCATTAAGGCCTATTTCAAATGTAAGAAACCTTGGGGCTTACTTGTGGGAATACCTTCAGACCCATATGCAAGTTACAGGAAGAAGGATGAGATATCAAAAGAAGAGTCAAACCCAGGTGGTAACTAGGATGCTTTTTTCAATATCTATTTTATTATTGCCTTTTCCCACATCATGAAGTTTTATTTTATTTTTTGAGCTCATACAGACCTAGATTAATATTTTTCTGATCAGTTCTATTTTTTGACTGTGGAGTTTTTAAACATTGCAATGGAGATTTCACCTGTGTAAAGCTACAAGGCCTTTACTATTGTCTTATGTGTTGTATGTTATGTGTGCATACTTCTGTTTTGTGTTGTATGTCTGTATGTGCATATGTCCATATATATGAGGAGTGCTCATGAAAAAATGGATCCAAATTTTTTTTTTATTCACGTGATTTAAATTAGGTATACAGCTGTTGAGGATTGTTTTTAAAGGTGGTTAACAGATCTGCTTGTTTACTTTCACCTTTCCTTTTCATTATATTTAATAATTCTGTTCAGGATAATGTAAATTGTTCAGAAAATTGTTTTCTTAGTACCTGCTGGAATGTTACACAATTTTTTTTTAGCCATCATTGCCAGAATTCCTATCTTCATCCCAGTGCTGGTGAAGACAAAGATAAAACTAAACTACAGTTTTTTCGATAGCTATCACAGTAAACTGTATAAACTGATGCATCAATGAACAATAACTCAACAAGTGATGCTCAATCAAGATGTCGATTTACTTTGGGAGGAAATGGACATATTAATGGATTCCTCTTCTTTGAACTGCTTGCAGAACTTGCCTGGACTATGTATCACTTGCATGCATTGTGAACTATCTGTTGGTGCAGCAAATTGTGGTAGTGCTGGGGTATCTTTGCTGATGGTGTCATCGGTGGTACAATTTTTCTAAAAAGAGCCGTCATTTGGCTTGGTGCCTTGGCATTTTGCATCCTCCTCCCTTCTGCTTGTGATGGTTTAAAATTTGGGGGCCAACAGAGGTGAGGCAAAGAACCTCACCCCCCCACTGGCACGAAGGCCAAATTTGGGGGCCAACAGAGGTGAGGCAAAGAACCTCACCCCCTCCACTGGTGCAAGGCCAAATTTGGGGGCCAACAGAGGTAAAGCAAAGAACCTCACCCCCCCACTGGTGCAAAGGCCAAATTTGGGGGCCAACAGAGTTGAGGCAAAGAACCTCACCCCCCCACTGGTTCAAAGGCCTATCCACAAGTATGGCTGTATGCTGGACTGGTAGTCAATGATGGGTAAGATCCAATTGCAATGGTACCAACCTAAGACAGGAGGCTGACTCCTTGAGGTCAGCTCATCCAATGACGTGTAAGGACCATATGTAGTATTGGACAAACCAAGACAGGCACGGTCCCTAAGCCACATGCTTGTTGTTTAATTAAACAGAAGGGGGGAGATGTTGAGAGCCACAGGTTAGTCGGAATGACGCCTGGCATTTTGCTAGAGGGAATGGTTGAAAGGTGACCCTGCTCCAGGATTAGGGTGGCTCCGGGATTAGGGTGGATCCTCTGGGAATAGGGTGGCTCCGGGATTAGGGCGGATCCTGCTGCCTTGGGTGCCCACTACTTTGGAGTTCCCATTGAGTTCTAGCGGGGTTCTGAGAGAATTGTCGCGCGGAGCCTGGTGGAGGGTGTGTGTTCCCGGGACGTGTGTGTCAAGTGCTGGTGAGAGTTGGGGAATAAAGAGTTGCTGTTTGCGGCTCGGTTATTTTGTGCCCAGACAGACTGCGGCAAACTATGGAAAGCAGTATGGAGATTCCTTAGAAAACTTAGAATGGAACCACCATTTGACCCAGTTATTCCACTCCTCAGTATATCCCCAAAGGACTTACAATCATCATACTACAGTGACACAGCCACATCAATGTTTATAGAAGCTCAATTCATAATAGCTAAGCTATGGAACCAACCTAGGAGCTCTTCAATAGGTGAATAGATAAAGAAAATGTGGTATATATACACAATGGAATATTACTTCACCATAAAGAAGAATGAAATTATGGTATTTGCCAGTAAATGGATGGAACTGGAAAATATCATGCTAAGTCTATAAGCCAGTCCTAGAAGCCAAAGCCAAATGTGGATGTTAACCTACAACAAGGGAGGGTGGGGTGGGAAAGAATAGAAGTTCATTGGATTAGAGATAGGGGAATGAAGGAAAGGGAGGGGATATGGAAATGGGAAAGACAGTAGAATGAATTAGACTTAACTTTCCTATGCTCACATATGAATACACAACCAGTGAAACTCTATATCCTGTACAATCACAAGAATGGGATCCTAATTAGAATGTTATACTCTAGATATGTAAAATATGTCAAAATACACTGTATTGTCATTTATGTCTAAAAAGCACAACAACAACAAAAGCCTAGTTTATCTTAAAAAAAAAAGTAACTCTAGGTGATGAAAAGATCTAAGGCATGACTTTGTGTATTATTGGAATGAGTGGGGCGTTCTGCTGATTAAAGGCCAGAGCAAGGGCATGGGTCTTACATGCTGAAATGATCCCAAATAATGTTGAAAATCAAAATTAAAGAGATAGACTGTGAATCAGATGCCAAATTTGCTAACAAACAAACATTGCAACATTGTAAATGATATTAGTAAGGAAGCCAAAGATTGACAAGTAGAAAATGCAACAAGCAAGAACATTAACATCATTCTTCTATCTTAGAGGACAGCCCTTTCTTGGTTACTATGTATTTTCTAACTTTATAGAAAGCTTCTGGAAGGCAGGATCTGTCTCACATTTCTTTTCTTTTCCTTTCTTTCTTTTTTTGGTAGTGGGGATTGAACACAGAGGTGCTTAACCACTGAACCACATCCCCAGCCCTTTTCATTTTTTATTTTGAGATAGCCTTTCACTAACTTGCTTAGGGTATTGCTAAATTGCTGTGGCTGGCTTTGAATTGGAGATTCTTCTGTCTCAGTCTCCCCAATTGCTGGGATTATAAGTGTGTGTCACCATGCCCACTAGGACAATCTCTTTCCTCTAGAAAGTTGTGATTCTTTATTCCCATTAACATCTCTCAGTACTTGGAAAGCCTATCACTTTTAGAATTTCTGTTCATATGTCTGCTTCTCTCATCAGTCTGTAAACCCTTTGAGGACAGGGAATGTCACATTCCTTTTTGTAACCTCAGTAGGAAACATTCTGTCTGATCCATATTAAGGACTCCAATGAGCTGGATGTGGTGACACACACTTCTTATCCCAGCAACTTGGGAGACTGAGGCAGGAGGATCGCAAGTTTGAGGCCAGCCTCAGCAATTTAGCAAGACCCTGTCTCAAAATAAAAATAAAAAGGACTTGGGTTGTAGCTTAACGGTAAAGAAACCCTGGGTTCAATCCTCAGTAAGACGTCCCTTCCCCCGAAAGACTCCAATTTATGTTTATCATATAAATAAATGAATTAAATCTCTAGGCTGTTAGCCACCCTTTTTGACTAAGGTACCAATCCCAAGACCGTGCTAAGAACTTTTACGTTTTATTTTACTTAATCCTCACAACAAGCTTACATAGGAAAAGAAGAAACTGAGGCTCATAAAATTAAATAAGTTGCCCAAAGATGCACAGGTAGTATTAAAACTGACATTTAAACACTGCTCTAACTTCAAAACTATTTTCACCTTTCATTGCCACCAAGTGTACTGTAATTAGGGTTTTAAAAAAGCAATGTTTAGTGGATGGCTCCACAGTGACACTTTATGATTAGGGCAATGATTCCCAAGAGACTTTTTTTGTTTGATTAGTTTATGACATGTACTAGTTTCATGTGAGAAGCAGATGCCAAGATGGGATTAAGCAGGCAAGGATTTTAATAAAAGCATGCAAAGAAATACCCTGTGGGAGAAAATATGGAAGAGAGCCAGAAAAGGCTGGGAGAGCCATTAGATCTCAAAAGCAGGTGAAGAAGAAAGAGAATGGATAGAAGCAGCCTACATTGTCTTGTAGTCTAATGAAGGTTGGGCAAAGCAGAAGGGGTACCAAAACCCACCATCCAAAGAGGGCTGTGTCACTGGGCCTGGGGGCACAAGCCTGTAATTCCCAGCAACTTGCAAGGCTGAAGCAGGAGGATTGCAAGTTCAAGGTCACTTTGGCAACTTAACCAGGAGCTTTCTGGAAAAGTGAAAAAAAAAAAAAAGAAAGAAAGAAAGGGGGGCCGGTGGTGTATGTAGCTCAGAGGAAGAGCCTCTCTGGGTTTAACCCCTAGTATGACTGTAATCTCAGTGACTTGAAAGGCTGAGAAAGGAGAATCACAAATTGGAGATCCGCCTCAGCAAACTACCAAGCTGTAGTTGGCTGTAGAAGGTCCTAATCAACTTAAGGAGACCCTATCTCAAAACAATAAAAAAAGCTGGGGGATGTAACTCCATAGTAAAGTGCCCCTTGGTTCAATCCCTAGTATCATTAAGAAAAGAAAAGAAAATGTGTTTTAATGTCTATTTTGGTGAGGGGTGGGTACCACGGATTATACCCAGGGGTTTTACCTCTGAGCTACATCCAATCCCTTCTAAAATTTTGAGGCAGAGTCTTGATAAGTTGCTTAGGGCTTTGCTGAGTTGCTGACACTGACCTTGAACTTGCCATCCTCTGTCTCAGCTTCCCAAGTGGCTGGGATTACAGGTGTGCACCAATGTACTTGGCCAAGGTCTTTTTTTTTTTTTTTTTTTAAACAGATCGTGTATAGCCATAAAAACCAGAATTGGTATTTTTATTAAGAAACTTTAAGCACCTTTGTGCCAAGCATGGTACTACAATACAAAAATGAACAAGTGATTTGGGCCTGTATCTTCATTTATAAAGGTCACTTTGTGGTGATATGGAGAGGTCAATGCTTTTGAAAGAAAATTTTACTTTTTTTTCTTTTTTCTTTTTTTTGCAGTACTGGGGATTGAATCCAGGGCTTAGGCAAGTCATCTACTGCTGAACTATACTCCCAGGCTGAAAATTTACTGTTATCTGGATATAGTGACATGCACCTGTAATCCCAGCTACCCAGCAGGTTGAGGCAGAAAGATAGCTTCAGCTCAGGAATTTGAGGCCAGTCTGGGCATATAGCAAGACCCCATCTCAGAAAAAGTTTAAGGGCTTGGGATGTAGCTCAGTGATGTAGCCCAGTGCCTTGCTTAGCATACCCAAGGCCCTGGGTTCAATTCCCATAACTGAAAAAAAAAAAAGGATTTTTTATTCACATTTCCTTTAAAATGACAGGAATGGCCAGGGCCACAGGAATAAGTATCAGTATGTCCATTAGGAGACAGAAAGGAGCAAGGGGAAAGTGGAGGCCTGTCTTTATGTTTGGTTTCCTCCAGAAAGGCAGAATTCGGTAAACAGATTAGGGTTGGCTAGTTTGAATAATTAATGGCGCAATCTGGGGGCTGGGGCTGCTCCCAGGTGCTTGTACCTGGCCCTGTGATGATTTACAGCAGGGGAAATATTGACTTGGTATGTAAGAGTTAGATAAAGGAAGTGGTTGGAGGTATCTTACAGTCTATTGGTTTATACATGAGACACAGCTCACTGAAACTCTGACAAACTGATTCCTGCGGCACTGAGGAATTCCCCTGGGAGGGGAAGACACTTCCCAGCCAGCAAGGCCCCCTAAAGATGTCAAAACACTATTTTAATGTAGAAAATAAAAATATTAATATGACTTAGTTCTTCAAACATAATTAGGTTGAAACTAACTCTTCTCATTTTGTCTCTAGTACAAGTTAATAAATTGCGGAGAAGCAGAGGTAGGTATGGCCCATTTCCCCCTCATCAGAGAGAAGATGAATTTTCAAAGAGAACATTTAAAGTACAAGTGGCTCCTATTACCCACTTCCATGGTTTTCTAAATAAAAGCTAACAAGTGCTTTTAATTCTTTTAATTCCTTCCCTGCCTTTTCATATTGCATTATTTGTTCTGATCCAGCTGCATGGAGAAGGGAGTCAACATTTATATACTAATGTTCTAGAACTGTTCTTCAATATATGTTGCATTATATCATTCTTTATAAGAAGCTGGCAAGCGTTGTGGCTGCATTTCCTGGAATAAGGAAAGTAAGACTTAGGCAAATAGCTCTATGACAGAGCAACCAGTGGGAATCAGGTCTGATGAAGCCTGCACACTTTACCAATGTAGCTACTAAGGAATGAAGTCAAATGAAAACACGTTTAACATTTTCTATTTTAAAAGCAGTCTAACTTTTTTTGTTAATGTTTGTTTGGTACCCGGGATTGAATCCAGGGGTTCTTCACCGAGTCACATCCCCATCCCTTTTTGTTTTATTTAGAGACAGGGCCTCAATAAATTGCTGAAACTGGCTTTGAATTTGAGATCCTCCTGCCTCAGTTTCCTGAGCTGCTGGGATTACAGATGTGCACCTGGCTTATTTCGGTTTGATGGTACAACTCCAAAACTAAATGTAAAAAGCTAATAAATATTGCCTGTAGTTATAGCGACTTGGGGGGCTGAGTCAGAAGGACTGAAAGTTTGAGGTCAGCCTTGGCAACTGAGCAAGGCATTGTCAAGAAAGAAAGGAAGGAAGAAAAAACAAAGAGGGAGGGAGGGAAAAAGGGAGAAAGGAAGAGGGCCAGGGGATGTAGCTCAGTGATAGAGTACCCTTTGGTTCAATTAGCAGTACCACCAAAAAAAAAAAAAAAAAAAAAAAAGCTAAGCATTATATGTGCTTCCATATTTTACATTTCAAAAATTTATTTTTTTAAAGGAGAGAATCTTTTTTGTAGATGGACACAACACAATGCCTTTATTTTTATGTGGTACTGAGAATCAAACCCGGGCCCCTCTAGTGCTAATCGAGCACTTTACCGATGAGCCACAATCCCAGCCCTACTGTTAATACAAATTCAGACACTGCCTCTCCAGTAAGTCGTGACACCATAGTTCCTTTTTGACTTCTGACACTGTCGCTCTAGTAAATAACACCGTTTTTTTTTTTTTTTTTCAAATTTATTTGAAATCAAATTTCTTAAGTTCTTTATCTTTGATTTACAATAGAAGTACTTGTGAGAACCAAATCAGAGAGCCAGGCACAGTGGGGCTCACACTTGTGACTCATCAGCACCATGTAAAAATAAAATAAAGGTATTATGTTCAACTACAACTAAAAAAATATTAAAAAATAAATAAATAAAAATAAAAAGGGCTGAGGATGTGGCTCAGTGGTAAAGCACCCTGGGTTAAATCCAAAAAGAATGCTAGGGTATAAATGTTATGAATTACCCTCTGAATTAATTTTTTTTCAATAAGTAATACTTTCATGTGGTCTAGACAAAAAAATTCCATTTTATACATACCGATATGACTACATATAATTATACACACACCCACACACACATAAATGCAGTTAAGTTTCCTTTTTTACCTTAGTCTGTGTTTTATTGCTATAGCAAAATTGGGTAACATTCAGAAGACAGGTTTAATTAGCTCACAGTGTGGAGTATTAATGCCTTCTAAGGCAGTGCCCTCCATGACCTATCCACCTTCTACTAGGCTCCATCTTTTAAAAGTTCTACCACTTCAGCACCACTACAGTGGGGATCATGCTCACAGCACAGGAAACCGTGGGGAGGACAAACCTGTCATAACACTAGTATTTTCAGTTTCTTATTTATCCTGCAGTTATTTTATGTCACATGAGAAAAATACACACAGACATTTATATGTAGCCAAACTACTTTGATATATTTAAAAAAAACAGAACAACATGTTTTTGGTAAACAAAATTTAATGTAACCATACAGTCAAGTAATAATGGTTAAAAGACATTTTACAACTTCTTAAAAATTTAAACTATGTAAGAATAAAAACAAAACATGTAAATATTAATGTGCTACAACTGAATTGAGAACAATGAAATACATTTCACTATGAAGATTCCGTAGTTGCTAATTGAAAGCAAATGACTTTGGCTGCCATGGGTCTGTACTAGTTGTAAAGCAGATTATACTTAGTTCAATTTTAAAATTGGGTTGTTTGAGTCTCAATAGAATTTATATAAACTGAAGGGAGGAGTGATAGGAAAGGGAAGAAATGCTTTCTCAAGAAAGTTGAAGTAAAAGCATGTAGAGGGAAAAAATAGTATGAAGAATGGAACGAAAGAAATTAGATACTTTTTTTTGACACTAGATGTAGATATTTCAAATGACATTTACAAGGGCTTAATCAAAATAAGATAAATATTTGTCTAAATATTTTAAAAAGCACCTAGGTATCAAAAAAATAAAAATATAATAAAACTCCAAGCACCCAATGACCTCTCTTTAACATTCTCATTCTGCCAAGCAATCACAGTTGGTGCTCATTAAAATATTTAAGGGGGAAGTTTATGAACTCTATAGGAAACAAATATGAAACTTACTAAGGTAAGCTTTGCTTAGATTGAAAAAAATTGAAATAGCACTGGAGAACTTAAGGCACATAAACAAATTCAGATGTAGTTATTTTGAAAACATTAAAACAAATTGTTTTCTTTGGAACAATATATAAAATAAGTTATGACTTGCTGTTCTTTAAAAATTATGATCATCTTTAGCACTAAGTAAATTTAATATCTAAAGCAATCACACAAATGTAAAATATTCATATAAAACATTTAAAAATGTCTAACATATGTTGAAAATGTCTCTGGAATTATCAGTTCACACGCCTGGCTCAAGTGGTTTCTGGTGCCTAACATTTTAGAAATGACAATTAGCATAGCTAGCTAGTCACACCTACTGTTTTATAGGTCAGCCAAATTCTCCTATTCTGGTGCCTTGGTATGGTCAATTTATTTACCTAAAAAGAATAATGGGGATGAGGTTATGTAAACCTGGCTTTCAACATAAAGAACAAGAAATTCTAATAAGGCCAAAATTATGTTGAGGTTAACCAGTGTCTTGAGTTTTCTAAAAATAAAGGCAATCCATAGGAAGCCTTTGTGAGACATTATCTTATCACTTGGCACCACATAAATAGCAATCTCTCCCTCTCTTTGAAAATAGTCTGGAGTAGATGTCTTTTCCACATGTAAAGCTCAAGACTCAAAAGGCACACACAAACAATTCAACTCTCTTTTCATGTAGGGGTTCTCACAGTAATTTTTAAAAAATCTATTGCCATATCCAGATAACAGGAAAAAGAAACATACACCTGGTTTGCACATTGACAAAAGTGGTATAATTGAACCTTTGTCTTTCCTGAGTTTTAAAAAGGGTATTGACAGTAAAGAAACAATTCATATTCACTAAGAGAAAATATACCAGTTCACAAAACGTTTTCATTTTTTTAAATACAAAAGAATGTTTAACCACTGCCACATGTGAAGCTCCTTTACCAAATTTAATTTACTCTAGAATCATCAACTGAAAGTTATTTAGTTATGGCACTTTAAACACCCAGATAGGCAAAAGTGACAAGTTAATACCCTCCCTGAGTGTCTATATATATATATATATATATATATATATATATATATATATATATATATATATATATAAAAAATCATCTTTTCTTAACCCGGTTTAAATGGAATTAAATATCTATGTTTCACTCATTTAGGAAAAAAAAAGTTACCGAAGACCCAATAGGCTACCATTTCATGCCTGTGCAGTACAGTCAGTGGGAGTATTACAGTAGAAAAGGAGGAAGTTAGATCACTCTGTCACTCATTCACAGAGGAAAAATATGGAAAAGGATACAAGTTCATGAAACACACACACATGCAACAAACACAAAAACTACTTTTCTGTTATCCACAGAGCATACCTTCAAATTCTCTTTCCAACTGAAGTATCAAGCTGGGGTTAGCAAACATCTCTGCTGCCAATTTGTTTTCTAACCTTGTAAAAACTGGTTATATAGATTCTGATGGTATATAAGTCATCATTACTAATACTTATCTTGTACTTTCAAATGTAAAAAAGTACTCTAGAAATGCCCAAACAACAACAAAAATCTTCTGGAATTGAATTTAACATTATCAACTAATTTTTACTTTATGTGTTTTTTTTTTCTGATCATCACAAACTGCAAAAATTCTTGGTGTTTGTATATGTGTGTGTCCACATTCATACTAATTATATATATATAAATACATACATACAGGTATACACATGCATACTAACCCAGAGGCTCATTCAAGCATCACCTGTCAAGAGAAAAATCTGCCAACTATGGGATGACAGAATGAATATAATCTGACACCAATCTGGTTGATATATCCCTTTTGATATACTAATTGTATCCTAAAATATTTTTTTAAAATCAAGGCGAATGCCATTATTTATCAAGAATTAGAAACAGGAAGAAAAATAATTAAAGTAAGTTAAAATATCAGTTGTGTAACTTTAAAAAATTACTTTAATTTTCTAGGATTCATGCTAAGTACTTGGTGGCCTTCAACATAAATTGCAAGTACTTAATTTATGTAGTTTAAAATTATGTAGAGAAAAAATTAAACAATATTGATATGAGGTCTGTGTTTAAACAAATTATTTTTGTTAAGGTTTCATTTCAATTTTACTACAACAAACACATGGATATGAAAATAAATGTAAAACAAAATATAAGTAAATAGTTAATACTTTTACAATAGACAAAAATACTAGAATACAAAGTTATCTTAAGAAAGTTTTTTTTTATGTGAAGTCTCTGGACAAGATCTTACAAATACACATAAAAATAACAACTATTGTTTGTATAATTCTAAGCATTTACAAAACATGTTTTCATACACTATCTCATTTACTATAAAGAATTTCTGAACTAAATAGGTTCCATTATCTACAAAAGTATAATGAAGATATTTATTATAAAATTACAGTACAAGCATCCCAATTGTATAACTGTTTTTCAACTAATTATTTTCTGAATTGCTTTGATAGTTATCACAGAAAATTATTTATCATTTTAAAATTGACTTGAATTTAGATCCTAAGCTCTAAAGTTTCTCTATTTGAAATGTCTGTGTCATTCTAGAATAAGGGGAAAAACAAGTTTACCAATGTTAGGTTTTTTGATGACTACTTTGGTTTTAACAAAAATCTGGTGACACTATAATCATGTATTTGCATCGTCCCTACTATGAAAAGGAGTATGCAATTCCAAAGTGAGAGACAACATTGACTGGGAAGTCAAAATACAGTAGGCTACCTGGTACATCCCTAAAATGTTGTAAATTATATCTGTCCATCCAGGAATCACAATAATTACTCAGGTTGTAGTTCCTGCCATATCCATTTATTTGCCTTGGAAAAATTTTGACATTCCTCTCTGAAAACTGGTAAGCTTCATAAACTGTAGTTGAGAAATCTAGACAAATCAGTCTGTTTTACACAAATTAATACAATTTGGATTTATCTCAGAAGACTGGAACTACTGTTGTTGTTTTTTTTTTTTCAGAGCTAAATTTCAAAGAAAAATGGACCCACTGAGGTAAGTGGTCCCTGCTTTAGCCTATTAAAGGCACTTCAACAGTAGAGATTCTCAGGGTTTGTAGCCGTTTCAAAGAAAGCAGAATAACCAAGGAAGAGGTTCTGACCCAAAGCACCATACTAATGAGGTCAAACCTATTGGCTGGGGAGGAAACCTGTTTCTAGTTTTCACAGGACAACATTGCAAAATGGATTTCAACTCCTTTGTCAGGTTAAAGGAAAGAGACTTCCTTAGAGGACTTAGAGATGATGCATAAATACTTTGAGAGCCACAGTGGGTCCCATTCTCTTAAATAGTTGTTTAATTTTTTCTTACAAATTAACTGGTAATTTTCATCCCCCTTTTATGGGCACTTATATCTATATCTCCTACCTAACTCCTCCCCCAAAAACATGTTTAATATAAGACAGCAGTTCTAAGAATGAAGTCACAATAATTCAGTATTTTATGATACTGGAATTGTTATCATTACAATTTTATCAATTGCAGGGGGAAAAAAACCTTCAATAAAATTAACCAGTGTGGATATGCTATGTCTGTGACAAAGATTTTTAAAATTGATTTTTCTCCCTAAGAATACATACTAAGCATTCTCAGCATTAGGTGAGTCAACCTAAATGAAGCCTCAGTCATGCAATTTTTCTTTACATAAATGACAAAATAAGGAATATACAGTCTTGCAGATAAACATACATAAATGAAAAGACCATTCACAAATTTCTAAACAAGTATTCAAGCAGACATTATTTCCTACTCCACAGAGGCTTCTTAACAAATACAAGGGTAAACTCTCAAAGGTCAAGCAACAATCACCATAATTATCTTTAACAACTTCTTTCCATTACAGCAAAGGCTTTATTACAGTTTGAAAGACTGATGTACTGGGGAGAAAGGCACCAGGATTATTGGTTTTACTATTTTTTGAATATGGCACAGAGGAGATAAGTCAAGTTCCCACTCAGGAGTTTTTAAAACCTCTCATCTTGGATCAGGGTGGCTTCTTGGTGAGGTATCCTGGCTTTAAAGCTTAAAGCATTTCTCATTGTATCTATGAATAGTCACACAGCCATGATAGGACACTGGCCTGGGCATTGCAGCTACCCCTGTGATGATACTTGTCGCAGGATCATAACAGAGAATAGTGTCTGTGGCTTCTCCATTTTCCCGTCTTCCACCCAGGATATATATTTTACCATTACACACAGACATACCACAGTTTTCCTGTTTAACCAAATACATAAAAAAAAAATTAACTGTTGCAGGTAAAAAATTTGGTAACAAACTGAAAAGTAAAAAAAAGACATTTAAACACAATAAAAAAAAAAGGAAACAATATAAGCTAAGCTACTTTTTGCCCAATTCCCATCCTGTGTGTGGGCACTAGATAATTCTGTATGCATGTAGTGAATAGAAAAATATATGTTAGTAATTGGGGCCAAGATGTGAAGGCAGGATGGGCATGGTAGACTGACATAGAAAGGCTTAACTTAACAATTATGAAACAAAACCTCTTTGAAAAACAGTCGCTTCTACTAATTCTACTGCGGAAGTTGTTTTTTTTTTTAATATTATAGAAACTAGCTATTACCTGACCACAGGTAGGAATCTTATTCACTTTATAGAACTACCCACAAGTTGAATGAAGGAATGAGAGGAAGAGTTACACCAAATTAGCTATAACCAAATATTAGTTATAACCAAATCACAGAAATGATCCAAATAACATTTTAGTTATCTTTGCCTATGATCGTATTCTTAGCTTAAGTTTTACTCTTGTGTGGCAATAATATAATAACTACATAAAATAATTATTTTTGTGAAAAATGAGAGTGATTTTTCAAACAAATAAACAATACTAAAATTTATCTCACTTTTACATGGACTTATTTATGCTATAAGTCAAATACACTATTTACATTTCATTTTACTTCAGAAAATTAATATCTCGTAATATTGTATCTTGTTATTGTGGTTTCACATCATCTACAATGAAATAGTTCTACCAATGAGTTCAAAAAACATTTTCACTGGCCATATTTGCTACATATAGATTTCCCTCTTATAGAAAAAACCTAAATTGTGGTGGATTTGCACAATCTTCAGGTCTGAAAGCATCAGTGAGTACTTAAAATGCCTGTATTAGAATTTATATGTGAAAATGAAATGGCTTGTTAACATTAATGAATGATGTTTTTATCTTGAGTGAAACCCATGAGCTACACAAATTATAAGTCAAACTAAAGCACAATGATCTCTTTCTATAAATTCTAAAAGTTCTGAATACAGTAAAATAATGACAAAAATATACTTAATTTTCAGGTACGAGCTATGTTGAATATTGAATGGTATAATTACTTTTATGGTGATTCTAAAGCAATGTGTCATTACACAATCTGGTTATATTAATATTTCAGATAATAATGCTCAGAATTTAAATGAATGAAGCAAGCCACCTTGAAAACATATTCATTCATATTGGGAAATTATTTCTACCAGATATAATTGTTTATTTCACTCTGTAAAATACCTACTTCTTTACTCTGTGTATATGTATACTATATGAAACACTTATTCTTTACTCAAAGGGTAGCTAGTGGTAAAAATAATTGATCAATATATGAAGTTTTAATGTTATTTTTAAAGACTAAAATGAAATGATTCTTATATTATTAAAAAATCTTTAATTACTTTTATAAATGCTTAAATGTTAAAATGTTAACCAACAGTACACAACAATAATCAGAGTTATTTTAATTATTCTAAACTTTAATGATATTTTAAATACCTGGTCTACTGAAGAAAGAAAAAAAATCTTCATCATTGACTTAAAAAACACCCCTGCTGCTGGGCATGGTGGCATACCACTGTAATCCCAGCTACTTGGGAGGCCAAGTTTGAGGCCGGTCTCAGCAATTTAGTGAGACTCTATCTCAAAATAACAACAACAAAAATAAAACATATAAAAAGGACTGGGGATGTGGCTCAGTGGTTAAGTGTTCCTGTTCAATTTCTGGTATTAAAAAGAAAAAAAAAAAAAGCCCACAAAAAACCCCCAAACCTATAATTTTTTAACAAGGACATTTCTAATGGGGGTTAGAAAGCAGAAAGCAAAATATGTTTAGAATATCAAATTTGACCTTAAGGAATTATGCAAAGTTGAGAGGCATGGAAATGGTGAAGAACAAACAGAGAAATAGGTTGGGTCCATAAGGACCATAAAAAAAAAAGTTAAAAAGTTAAAATATTTTCAACTCTTTGTTACTTAATATTTTGAGCATTTAAAAAAAGCAATAGTTTTAGATTCATTTCTCATTTTATTGTCTACCAAAAAATTACAGTTATCTTTTTCACTGATTAGCATTAAAAGGGCAGGCAATTAATACATAAATACACTTAGTAATACTGGTAGTGAGAAGGAATGAGGGGAGAGAAAATGATCCCCCAAATCCTGGTACTACATTTGAACTTCAATAGTCTTTGTAAAATTTAATATACTTCTGATCCAAATGTTCCTTTCCCTTGAAATTTCTGAAATCAATGTTATTCACTGTTTAGAGAAAATGTGCCATGATGTCCTGTTGTTGATATTTTTCGGTTATGTCAATCATCCAATTAAAAATATATTCATTGTATGCTCTGCATTATGTTTATGTGGTAATTAGCCTCCTAACTAAGCTCTCTTAATTATTTTGTACAGTATAATCAAGTTTCTAATGAACAGTGATCTTTAGTAAAAATGATTTACTCTTTAAAATATTCATAAAACAAGCCAATAAAAGATATTTTAGATTAAAACTTCATTTCCTCTTAAATGTAATATGAGAAGGATAAAAGATTATATTCACTATATACTCTGAAACTGAAGATCATATTATGTCTCTTTTATCAGTTGGGATAATGATAGTCTGAATACATTATTAAGTGGAGACCATAAGTCAATATCAACAACTTTAAAAAGATTGTGTTATACTCAAATCCTCTTCATTATCCTTATAGTTCTATGCTATATCTCTTGTATATCTTGAATGTAAGATTATCTTAAAATTAGGTTCTTCATTTACTTTACTTTCTCATTTGCTTACTTACTCAATATTTACTGAACATGAATAAATCCAAAATACATTAAGAGATGAGTTAGAATAGTATTCTCAAGAAGGCCGGAGACCAGCATGGAAAATACTCAATTTATACCCATTAGAAAATATGTTAGTGTCATAACGTAAGTGTTGGAAGTTGTAACATCAGAAGGAAAACACAATCAGTTCTGGCCAAAGTAAAATCAGTTTGTTCTAACTATGATAAAGTTTGTTTTTGAAATGAATAATTACAAATAGAGAAGGTTTAAAAAAAAAAAGGTTCATTAGAAGCTAAGGAGGAGACAGCGAGAACCAAGACAAGAATATATATGACCTGTTTAGAGAACACAAGTAATGAGCAAGGTACAGTGGTGCACGCCCATAATCCCAGAGACTTGGGCAGTTGAGGTAGGGGGACCATGAGGTTTGAGGCTGGCCTTGGCAACTTAGTGAGACCCTGTCTCAAAATTTAAAAAGGAAGAAGGAAGGAAGGGAGGGAGGAAGGGAAGAAAGAGGGAAGGCAAGAAAGAAGGAAAAAAAAAAGAAAATCGGGATTGGGAATGTAATTGGGATACAGTTATAGAAAGTGAGGCTGAAACGGCAAAGAAAAGATTCGTAAGAGAAGGTCTAGAATGAAGTGGTAAAACTTGGATTTTTGTTCAAGTAGGTTTCCAGTCAAGGGAGAGATGAATTTTTAGTGTAAAGAAAAGATCTGGTGGCAAAATGGTTCAATTTAATAGATTGATTCAATTTAACAGAAATGAAGAATATCTAATAAATTACATTTCTAAGTTGTTTGGAGACACACAAAAAAAATAAGCTTGGCAAGAGGGTACATTTTAACTAAGTCTGAAGTCTTGGGCACCCATGGAAAATAGACAGCTGGAAATTGGAGTCTGGAGCGCAGGAGAGAGGCTTTGGTGCAGATCAAGACTTGAAGTCTTCAGTACTGGGTAGCAGATGAAATCATTCAGGAATAGACTATATACTGGGAAGAGGTAAGGGGAAAGGGGCTCAAACAACATTCATATTTAAGGACTGAGTAGAAAAAATTAAGAAAAATATGAAAGAGACTTAAAGAGATTACTAGTAGTGACTTTGATAGTACAACATTTTTAAGTGGTTATAAGTAAAGCCAGATTTCCAGCATCAAAAGCAGCATTTTGCTAGAAGGAAGGTAAACAGAGCCATGAATCAAAAGGTTGAGGGAAGGTCTTTTGGGGAATGGCAGGGATAAGGGAGTGGGCTCCAGGTGGAGACACACAAACCATGTCCTTTATAACAAAAACAACAAACGACCTAGTTGCTAACCAGAAAACCATCCATATGAGAACATCTCTTCAAAAATATTAAAAAGGGGATGAAGACAAGAATAGGGTTCTGAAAAAGGTTAAAGGGAATAAAAAAAATCAATGGATACTTCATCTTGGGATGGTAAAAAGGAAGTTATTTAAAAAAAAAATTCCCTGGAATGAGTTCATAAAAGTTTTATGTGGAACTTTAAAAAAATATGAAGTTCAAGTAAACAGGTAATATTTCAAAAGTAAAATTCCAGTGGATTAATAGTTGTCATGTGCTTGGTCCCTCTTAGGTTTATTTCTCTCTTGGACTGTTTTACAATATTACCTGTCGGCTGAATGTATTCTGTACATGCATCCAGTAGTCTTCAACTGGATCATAACAGTATATTGTCTTGGTCAGTCCACCAGCAACATAGATCAGGTTGTTTAAGGAGACAGCTGTTATACACCTCTTGGCAATTGGGATAGCTGCACGAAGTAGCCAAGAGTTGGTTTCTGGATCATAAGATTGAACCTAATAATATATAGAAACACTTAATTAAAGTTTCTAAATAAATTAGTAAATTTACTTAATAAAAGGTCTACCAATACATAGAAACATGATTCAAAATAAAATTCCATTAGTTCAGAGAATTAAAGGAGGAGGTTAGCCTCACAGTGAAAGGTGTATATTTAGAAAATTCTCCAAAAAAAATACAAATTTATTACTATGAAGCAGAAAAAAGTAATAAATGCACACTGTTTCCAGGATGAAGGGCCATCAGGTTAGTTTTACTTAATCAGGTTAATTCCACTGAAATTAGCAGTCTAAATTTTTAAAAATTGCATTATGTGGAATAATCATTCCTCAATCTGAAAATAATTTCTTTGTACTTTTAAGGAGTCCTTTCTTAAAAAAAAAAAATACAAGTAGACCTCAATTCAGTAAGTTATTGTAAGTTCTGAATTAATGAATTCTAAGTGACATTTGACCACACTATATTGAAATTTAACTTAGAAAAAGAATTAATTGACAAAATTAAGGTAACATTTATAGATAAATTAAGCATTAGATATTTTTCCCCAGAATAAAAATGGTGTTTCCTGGGATGTCAGGACCAAATTTGTTCTTTTGTCTCAGGAATTCAATGAACTGCAGTTACTGTGAGCCATCCTCTATATACATTGCAGGGGCTCCTTTTCCTCCTTTTTGTTCTAAAAATACTTTGAAAGTATGCACAAAATGACCTAGCTGGAAGCAGTATAATTAGTCCTTGTGCTTTACCCTGGGCTAATTCACTTCCCAACTGGGTTGCATGTGAATAATTTAGATTCTGTAGATGATAGCAGTAAAATTTCAGTACTGAGATTAGTTTTATTTCAAAAAACTTTAATTACACTTGTTATGAAAAGTGTTTAGATATTGTAGGGTCTCGCTTTAACAACACAAAATTCAGAGGTTTTCCCCAAAAGAATAAGGTATCAGAAAATTTTTAAAAGACCTTTCACACTAAGCAACCTAACTACCTACTGGATAAACTTTCTGTCTTTCCCTTTTTATATATATTTTTGGTAATTTATTTGTAAGAACATGGCTTATGGTTTGGGGACGTGGATCAGTGGTATAGAGCATTCTCAGCATGCTCAAGGCCCTGGGTTCCATCCACAGTAAAGAGAGTGGGGGGCAGGGGCACTGACTTACCTTATCAGAACAAGTATTATCATCAGGTCCTCCACCAATCACGAACAATTTGCCTACACAGCTAGTCACTGCAGGAGAACTCACTGCTTCCTTAAGGGGAGCTACTTCAGTCCATCGATTTGAAAAGGAATCATAACACTCTACGCTGCTAAGTCTGTTTTGTCCATCATAGCCTCCTACGACGTATACCTACATGTAAAATACATAAAACCACTTAAATATCAAAAGTCCAAATTTTGAACTAGTTGGTTAAAGAAGGGATTTCCTCTCTTTAAAAGCCCTTGATAACTATAACTGCAATATATTTAACCCAGAGCTTCCGTGTCTTCTTCTTTTTTTAACACTACCATGAAGCCTTAAAGACTCTTTTTTTTCCCTATGAGACCACTGTGGATGGAATTTTAATATCACAGATATACTGTATATTTGTTGTCTCACTGTATGTGTATCTGTATTTTGTACATGAAATCTTATGACTTTTTTCACACCCCCACTTCAAGAACAAATTTTCACCACTTCCTTGGTGATCATGGAGAACTGCATGATTTACCTTAAGTGTTCACACTCATGGATGATGAACTATTTGATTTTCATAAAGTAATAAACTATGAAACTAAAATATTAGGTAAGGATTATTAGATTATGAGAATTTGGAAGACAGGGCCTATCTTTTAGTACCTGATGCATAATGAATTTATAATCTTCACTTCAAAGAGCTTTAATGTACATTTTCACTTTACAAACAGGAAGAAGGCAGGGCAAATCAATATCTTTATATGAAAGATATCTGGAGCTTTTTTAATTTCAACAAAGCTCTCCGTGTTTCCTTTAGTGAGCAGTCGTCATCAACTCTTCCTTCATATCTGATTAATTTAATTAAGTTCTATTTATATCTATCTATATCTTCTTTCACACATCTCTTGTATCTGCCCATTCCTTTTGTTTGTCACTACCACCATCCTACCTTAGGGTCCACATGATTTCAAACCTCAAATAACCTCCTGATTTCCATTCTTGTGCTCTGGAAACTTATAGATTAATTTTCCTAAAACACTTCATCAATTCCTTTTTTTTTTTTTTTTTTTGGTACTGGGGATTGAACCCAGGGACCCTTGATCACTGAGCCACATCCCCAGCCCTTTTTTATATTTTCTTTAGAGTCAGGGACTTACTAAAAGGCCTCACTAAATTGCTGAGGTTGGCTTTGAACTTGTGATTCCTCCTGCCTCAGCCTCCTGAGCTGCTGGGATTATAGGCAAGCACCAAAGCACCTGGCCATCAATTCAACAGTTCAACAATGAATCCCAAGGGCCAAAGCCAAACTTCACATCTTGTCATTAAAATTTGTCTACAATTTATCTTTCAATGTTCCTTTAAATTTTTACAGAAGCTAATGTCACTTCTGTCATGCATTTCTCACATTATGTTATGATGACCTAATGGTGGATTTGTGCCCAGAACACCATACAGCTCAGGAAGGTAAAGTAACTTATAAAAGGTTGTGCAGCTCTAAGTGGTATGCGGTTTTAGGGAACAGGACAGCTGGGTTCATATCTAGCTCCGCCTCTCCATATATAGCAATTAATCTTCTCAGAAACTGAGTATTTATTCACTCAATTAAAAATGTACACAAGAGTACTTATCACATAACCTTAGAGATTAAACTTTAGTACATACTCCTATACGTATAAATGAAAAATGCACACCATGAGCATCAAGACAGAAGGGCTTCTAGATTGAGAAAATCTGAGCTTTTGCCATTGCTTTATCTGTGTAACCTTGGGCAAGGTTTTCCTTATAAACTGACAAAGTTATAATAAATATCCTCTTTCTATATTCTAAATTCTAAGTCATCTTAGGTTTCCTTATAGAGAGTATTACAATTTTTAAATATATTCATAGATTTGAATTCAGCCTCTATTTTAATTTTTAGGGTAATGGTTTCCATGAACTGGGTACTTGCTGTGTAAAACAGAAATGATTCTTCTTATTTCTTGATTTAGCACCTTAAGCTTTGGGTACCTTTGAGTCAAGTATTTGTCAAATAAATTTGAATTTACTAATACATAATATTTTTTGATGCAATCATTTTCATTTGTCTATGTCCAGATTAAATAATTACAAATTATACTTTTAGTCAGAGCTCATCTCCTTTTAACCCCTCAATTATTTTAAAGTCTCTTTCCTAGTAATACTTTGTCATTCTTTAGGCATAGCTACTAAAACTACATACAATATAGTAGGTATGAGCACATCAATGGTTTTCAAAAAGATTTCTATTGATATTTTATTTCCAGTACATCAATCACAATTTTTCATAGGCTTCGTTGATAGCTGCAGCATATATGATATTAAAGTCTCTAGTAATCAACAATAGCTTTTAAACTGTGTTTTGGGAAGCTCTAAGTGTCCACAGTATAGAGACTTCAAGAAGCCTCTTGTGGGGATACAGGGCAAGAAAGACTGATAGGGGTCTGAGTGGAAAATTCTAAGCCAACATCTTTGATTCAATTAGAAAAGTTCTGGTTTTTTTAAGTGTCTCTGAAATATCTCACTGTAAGGCCTTAAAGGTAGTGATTTTTTTAGAAAGAGGTTCAAGGGGACCAATCAAAGAATTATGTGCAGTCAAGTATCTCGTGATCCTCACTTAGATTTTTCATTCATTTAAGTTGGCTTTGGAAGCGCTCACAGAGATGCTGGCAGGGAATGGCTACAGACTCTGAATTACTCCCTAACACAGCTGCTAAAGATAATCTGTTCAATGTAATGGGTTTTTAATATAAGATTTAACTTTTTTTTTTTTTTTATTTATTTTTTAGTTTTCGGCGGACACAACATCTTTGTTTGTACGTGGTGCTGAGGATCGAACCCGGGCCGCACGCATGCCAGGCGAGCGCGCTACCGCTTGAGCCACATCCCCAGCCCAAGATTTAACTTTTAAAAAGAGTATACAGTACTTTAAAAGGTTAAGAAGGCTAGTATATGGTTCTTATCCTATATTGTATGTATTTTAATAATATTCATTATCTTTAGTCAATAATACATTTTCTTTAAAATACGTTGATGTTTATCTTGTTATTTAAATTTGTTTTGTCCTTACTTGTACAAAAAAAAAGATAAAGTAACATCATTTTAGATAAGTAAATCTTAGCTTGCCTGCCTGCCAAATTCAGTAAAAGGAAAAAAAAATTTGCTTGGATTAGACATTGCCCTTTTGATGTAACTCCTTTCTTTTCCAATTCTTAGGCATTTGGATTCCAATGTGCATGAGAAAAGATATGTGCTACATTGCCATGAATTAGAAGTTGGGAGAACAAAATATCCATTCAAAATTACAGTGTCATATTGTTTATATCTTCAGTTTATCTACTGTGGTTAGGAATGGAAGGAAAAACTATTTGAATCCAAAACACCCAAAGGGAAAGTGAAATGCAGGACTTAGCTGTAGTATTTATTTTGGAAATGTACCAGCAATAGTAATAAAAAATGGTTTCTCTTACTTTACCAAGAAGGACAGCCATTTTGTGACGCCATCTGCCTTTATTTAGAGAGGCAACTCTGATCCAAATATTTAACTGTGAGTTATAAATCCAGACATCACGACTATTGATTCTTCCACCTTTAAATGCAAAACAGTGCACATGGAATAATATATCACTATATATTTATCATCAAGAGATCTATGTCACCAAAGCACAGGAGGCAATTCATAAATTTGAGAATTAAGTTCAATAAATGAAAGAAAGACGCTCTTACAGCTTAATGAAAATAGTTCTACAGAGCAGATTTAAACTTTGTCAATTATGATCTTGAGAAGTAATGATTATAGGTCTTCTTAAAATAAAATATAGAATATGAGTCTTACAAATATACGATTGTTAATTTAGAAGTCAGATATCAGGACCCATCAAACAATTTTTTTTTTTTTTTAAGTACTGGGGATTGAACTGAGAAGCACTTTACCACTGAGCTACGTCCCCAATGTTTTTTTTTTGGGGGGTGGGGGGAGGTGGTACCAGGGATTAAACTCAGGGGCACTCTACCACTGAGCCACATCCCCAGCCCTATTTTGTATTTTATTTAGAGACAGGGTCTCACTGAGCTGCTTAGTGCCTCACTTTTGTTGAGGCTAGCTTTGAACTCATGATCTTCCTATCTCAGTCTCTGAGCTACTGGGATTATAGGCCTACACCACTTCCCCTGGCTGTTTTTAATTTTTATAAGACAGGTTTTCACTAAATTATAGAGGTAAGCCTCTAATTTGTGATATTCCTGCCTCAGCCTCCTGAATTGCTGGGATTATGGGTGTACACCACCATGTCTAGTGCCAATTAACAGACTTTTGAGCATACATTCAATAGTTATATTCTACATTATCCTTATCCTTTTTTGTAGGGGGTGGGATTGGAACTGGGGATTGAACCCAGGGGCATTCAACCACCCATTTAATTATGTGAGCCAATCCACAACCCTGTTTTCATTTTTTGAGACAGGGTCTTGCTAAGTTGTTTAGGTCCTCACTAAGTTGCTGAGGCTGGCCTAGAACTTGTGAACCTCCTGCCTTAGCCTCCTGAGTTGCTGGGATTATATGGTGTGCCACCATGCTCAGCTCATTCTATCTTGTGACTATTTTTAAAAGAAAAATATTATTTTTAGTTTAATTTGTTGTATAAAAAGATTTGCCTAAAGTGAGCATATTCACATTTCACTATTTTCTTTTAAAACACTATTGTTGTTTAAAACAGTCAAGCCATATCCAAATCAAAAGTAGCTAGCAACTCCAGTGATCTTTTATTTACCTGAAACAAGAATGTCATTCCTTAGAGCGCAGACTGCATACTCTGATTTGGTAAATTCTGGAAGCTTAGCCAAAGACTTCCATTCTCCTGTTACAGGATCATAACACTCAGTATATGGAAGGTTAAATCCTCCAACTCGTTCACAGCCTCCAACAACAACTATCACCTCTGAATAGCCAGTGGACCTAAAATAATTATTGTAAAAATGCAAATAATAATAAATATTAAAATATATTCAAAATTTTTTAAAATCCTAAAAACAAACCACACATTGTCATAAACAAACAGTTAAGTTTATTCTCTGCATACTTGCCAAAAGTACAGACTGGCAGTTACTTACTTGAGAATATTTACAGGGTAGATAGTGACATCATCATACAACAGAAAATGTCTATGGATATTTTTTTCTATGGGTTTTGTAAACCAGTCAAACGAGCCTATCTAATTTACTAATATTTAAACTAATATTAAAGACATTATCAGGTAATATTAAGAATGACTTTCAAATGCAGTTTTGTAGCAATTCAGATATATATAACCACACAAGGTTAAGATAATGGACTTTTTCTAACTGTAGGAAAATGCTTTTTTTTTTTATCAGACTGTTCATTCTAAAAAACTAATTAATGGGTTTGATCTAGGCACCCTGTAAAGAAGTTTATGTGACCCTTTATGCCCTGTGAAAACAACAAAAACCATCTACATATGAACCTGGAAGTGACCCCCTCTAGATACTGAATTTGCTGACACCTTGCTCTTGGATTTCCCAGTCTCCAGAATTGGGAGAACTGAGAGAATTGAATTTCCATTCTTTATAAGCCACCCAGTATGTGGTATCCTGCTATAATTCCTGAGTGGACTAAGATATATTGATAATACATGCTTAATAAAAATAAGAAAAATAGTCTAGTTATCTAATACTAGGCAAATAGACTGACAATGAGAAAAATTCTAATTCAACGAAAGTTTAAAAAAAAAAGAAGGAGCTGGAGTTGTGGCTCAGTGGTAGAGCACTTGCCTTACATATGTGAGGCATTGGGTTTTATTCTTAGCACCATATAAAATAAATAAATAAGTAAAATACAGGTATTGTGTCCATGTTCAACTAAAAATATAAAAAAGAAAAGAAAAAGAAGTTTATGTATTTGTTCAGAAGTAAATTTTAAAAATACAGAGTAAATAAATTAAGGTAATCTAACTAAAAGTGTCAGGCAGTCAGTAAAAATGCAAACAAAGGATGTTAAAGGGGAAAAAACACAAAATAAAAAATTATAGTTAGAGTGTAAAGGGGAAAAACACACACAAAAAAATTATAGAGTGTATTCAATGGTATGTTAAAAATGTATCTGAGAAAAAAATCCACCAAAATGCAGATGAAGGTTGTTTCTGAATGGTATGGTACTCCACTTTCAATCATTACAATTTTCAAATTGACAGTAAATCCAGCCTATTTTTAGAATGGAAAAAAAAAAAAAGAAGAAGAAGAAACACCTTTAAGACCATGAAGAGAATCCTAATGGTTCATGCTAGTCACTGGCCTCAACTAAAGATACACAGGAAAAACAAATGCTTAGCCAAGATCTCTTTGTTCATAAGCTTCAATAGACAGCTTTAGAATTTTAAAATTCTTTGTCTTTATATTTGTTCAGAAATTTAATCTAAATGAAAAAATCTTGTGATTACATTTTATGGTTACTACAAGTCAAATCTCATTAAAAAATTTCAATAATCTCTCTTCTTTTTCTTCACTGATAATGGCATTTATTCTGGCAAGAATTGTGCAGTTTGCTACAAGAAAGATAAAGTATGACATTTATGAACCATTTTACCGTGCCTCAAATGCAGAAGCAGATTTTCTTTCATAGTTGAAATATATATTCATGGTTTCCCCAACATCTGTGCTGCATTTCTCATCTAAAAACCAGACTGAGTAAGTTATATATAATCCCTCTTCTCTTAATTAAATGTGGAGAGAAAAAAAGACCACATCAGAATGCTGATAGTTTTTGTCAATTATACCATAAAATTACTAAATACTGTCACTGGGGCTAAATCATTTCTAACTGTTTTAATGCAAAATCCAGAGTAATAATTATAGAACATTGGTTTTATACTTCACTTATAAGCTTGTAGTTTTGCCTATATTGAAGGTCCTATCTGTAATCAAATAGCCTTTAACTTAACTGATACAAGTCCGGTGTTCTCACCACAGTGTGTTAACCCAATAAAATATATCTATTTAATTAATTAATTAATTTATTTTTTTGGTGGTGCTGGGAATGTAACCAGGGTCTCGCACATGCTAAGCAAGTGTTCTGTTATTGAGCTATATCCCTAGTACTATTTCATTAATTTTTTTGAAGTAAAGTTTTTGATCTTCTACAATGATGAAATAAATATTTGCTGCTCTAGCATTAAATTTTGCCACTTCTCCCTAGGAAGGCATGACAACCAAATGGTTCTTTTTACAATAATATATTTTTAAAAATCTTCCTTTCTTTTATCATACATTCCAAAAGGTCCTTTTGATAATAATATATTTTTTTAAAATTTTCCTTTTATTTCATCATAAATTCAAGAAAAGGTCAAATTTATATGATTTATGTGAAAGATAAAATAATTATAAATCTACAGATATTCTAAACCAAATAAACAAAACGTAGTAATGGGCTGGGGATGTGGCTCAAGCGGTAGCGCGCTCGCCTGGCATGCGTGCGGCCCGGGTTCGATCCTCAGCACCACATACAAAACAGAGATGTTGTGTCCGCTGATAACTAAAAAATAAATATTAAAAAAATTTAAAAAAAAAAACAAAAAAACAACGTAGTAATTACCAGATTCAGTTAAAATCTGAAAAGGTAAAATATAGGAACTGCTGTCTGAAATAACAGACCTACTTATAAATCAATGTCAAATATGCCAGAAACAGATGAACTCCCAAACTTTCATCAACAACAAGGGTTGAAAGATGATCCTGACTAGTAACAAAATGGATTTTTAAGAAACACAATAAGGAAAGGAAGTGTGTTTCCATTTATTAGGAAATCAGAAAGGAGGGATAGGGAGAGATGTTAGTGATAGAGTCTATTCACCATTCTAAGACTTAAAAATATATGAAAATCAAACCATCACTAAGTCTAAGGAAACAGCATGATTCTCTAGTTTATAACATATTACACTACCAAATTCAATGTGTTGATTCATCTAAAGTTAGAAAAGGGGATTGATAAGCCCTAGAAACAATAAATAAATGAACAAATGAATAAAAGAATAAATAACAATCACAAAGGCAAATATTTGCTGTACCCAGGGAAAAGAGAATCTTAGGTAAGGTGACTTGAACATTATCTTTTCTTTGCCAAGAATATTTTAATGCTGGGTGAGAGAGTTCCTCAAGTTATATTAGCTGAGAGGACTCTGGTTCTAAAGACCCACCGACTCCCTTTGTTTAGATTCCATGTTTGCCAAACAACCTTTGAATACTTTGGCTTCCCATATAGGGACTTGCCTATAGTAAGAGAACATACTGGGCAGATCGCTTTAACATTTTGAATCTATTGACAGTTCCATTTCTCACCACAAATAGATTTACACAGACTGGAAGATAAATGAGTTAATAATCTCTCATAGTGAATGTTAAATCTGTCCCTAACAGTTTGATCTCTTCCTAATTTCTAAACCTGGTGAGGACACAGACCACCTGTGTGGTGAGGCTGTCTACCTGAAAGGCAATAGGCAGAATGGATTCTCTGAGGAAATGGCTGTATTGATCAGAATCAGTTAATTAATAAGTTCTCAAGAACTAACCATAGATGTTTTAAAATACTGAGCAACAAAGATGTTCATCTTAAAGTTTGAAAATCAAAAACAGCTGGATCCAGTGACTCATGCCTATAATCCCAGCTACTTGTAAAGCTGACGCAGGAGGATCCTAAATACAAGGCCATTCTGGGCAATTTAGTGGGATCCTATCTTAAAAAAAAAAAAAAAAGAAGAAAAAAGAAAAGAGAAGAAAAGGAAGAGAAGGAAAGAAAAGAGAAGAAAAGAAAAAGGGCCAGGATGTAGCTCAGTGGCAGTATATTTTCCCAGTATGTAGCAGGTCCTAGGGTTCAATCCCTAGTACAAAGCGGGAGAGGGATCAGAAACAGCTTAAATGTGCATGGTGATGGTGGTTATGGTATACCGTACTAGATTTCATATTATGGAACTACCTTTAATAAATATTAAGTGATAAAAAACAAAGTAAGAAAAGGATTACAATGCCACACATGAAATAATAAACTTATAGAGGAAAAAAAAGAATAAAGACGTAACTCAGAGTATATGCCTAGCAGTTTGGCCAAAAAGAGTGTGAGAGAGAGAAAGAAGAAAGCCAATTACCTCTTACAGGTAAGACAATGGGTAATATTTTTGATTATATTTTCTAATTTTTCTCCAATTAATGTAAATTACCCTGGTCCTAATCTGCCCAATCTAAGACCAAACTAAATAAAAATTAGACCTTACTACTAACAGCCACCATTTGGTTTCTTTTCAGCCTAGCAGGCTTTTTAGTCATCAGACTTCTGCTGCTTCTTCCTGTTCCCATGGCCAGAAAAGATTGTCTGGCTCATTCAGAGATCTTTCTCCCCAAGAGAAGAGATTCAGTCTGAGTGATTGAACTTGTAATATATAAACTCCAAACCCATGAGAGGCCATTTTCAGCAAGACTAATGAAAGAAAATTATGCATACATGCCAAGAACAGAAGACAGAAGGCACACCTTGGTATTTGGGTGGGGATGGGTGCCAGGGATTGACCTTAGGGGCACTTGACCACTGAGCCACATCCCTAGCCCTATTTTGTATTTTATTTAGAGACAGGGTCTCACTGAGTTGCTTAGCATCTTGCTTTTGGGTGAGGCTGGCTTTGAACTCACTATCCTCCAGGGTTGCTGGGATTATAGGTGTAGCTACTGTACCCAGCCAGCTTGGTTTTTGATGGCTTTTTAGTAGCCTGTTCCAATAAGGTCCAGTGAATTTTTGTCCCTAGGTTCTACAAGATACAGTCTCCCTTAAATACATTTGCCTTTTTTTGGGGGGCAGGGAGGGAGGAAAGGGGATACTGGGAATTTAACCCAGGGGCTATTTACCGCTGATCTACATCTAAGCCCTTTTTTATATTTTGAGACAAGGTTTAGCTAAATTGCTAAGAATGACCTTGAACTTGTGATAATCCTGTCTCTACCTCCCAAGCCTCTTGGATTTACATTTGCCTTTTATGAAAAAAAAAAAAAGTCTCTATTATTCACAATCCAGAATTCTGATACATCATTAGAGTTCAATGGATTGCAGGAAAAAATACAAATGGCTTTTATACTCAGGAAAAATTTGAAAATCTTCCACATTAAAAAAGAAATGTAAATTAAAATTATGAGATATCATTTTCCCTTTTCACAGTAGCAAAGATTTACAAAAACTAATGCAAACTAGGTTGGCAAAGGACTGCAGAAATATGTGCTTTCATATTTCTAGCTTAAATATAAATTGGAAGGCAATTTTCACAATACCTACAAAAATTAAAACTATACATATCCTATGACTGCACAATACTACTACTAGTTATTCATGCTATAAATTAACATTGTATGTATGCAAAGACATAAAAAGAATATATATATATAAATTTGGTAGGCCATACTTCCTATAATATAGAATATCTTTTGTGTGAACATGTATGTGGTACTAGGAATTGAATCCAGTGGCAATGGTACTCTACCAATGACCTACATCCCCAGCCCATTTCATTTATTAAATTTTGAGACAGGGTCTCACTAAGTTGCCAAGGCTGGCCTTGAATTTGGTATCCTACTGCCTAAGCCCTGTGAGTTGCAGGATTACAGGTGTGTCCCACCACACCTGGCTAGAATATCTTTTTTAAGAGTGACTGGAAAAGGAATTTAGATTCTAGATTCTAGTCCTATCCCTGATACTAAGTAATTTTGTAACCAGAGTAAGTCATTTTGCTTAATTATGCCCTGTTTTTATCACCTATAAAATAAGGAACAAGAAATTTATTAAATAATCATAAAATATCATTTCTTAAAAAAAATATTCTTTAACTCTCTTAGTTTTCTCCTTGGTTTACAACAGGAACTTGAGCATTGTCCTCATTATGGCAATTAAATTCTATATTCACTATACAGATAACAGGAAGTGAACAATATTAAAAGAGACAAGCACTTTAATTGTTGATTCTAACTCAAAATAATGAACTTACAAGTCTTAGCTTTCTCTATTGCTCAATGGAGTATGGCAAAGGACACTGATATCTTGCACAAACATTAACAACTTGCCACTTATGGTCACTACACTGTAAGATGCTTGTTTAGTTTAATATCATCCGTGTTTCTACATGAGAACCTCATTATGTAGGTAGTCCAGCCCTCCCAAAATGGAAAATTAGCATCTGTCAGGGGAGACTACTACTTTTTCCAGAGAATCATGGTAGGAACAATCTAGATTGAGACACAATGCAAAATCAGAACCAAGCTACCAAGCAATTAGGGGTTTAAATGTCTGGGGGCTGGGGATGTGTGTGGCTCAAGCGGTAGCGCGCTCGCCTGGCATGCGTGCGGCCCAGGTTCGATCCTCAGCACCACATACAAAGATGCTGTGTCCGCGGAGAACTAAAAAAAAATAAATAAATATTAAAATTCTCTCTCTCTCTCTCTCTCTCTGTCTTTTAAAAAATAATAATAAATATCTGGTACTCAGGACAGAATGGAAATTAGTATTTGGGCTAGGGCAAGAAATGGAAATTAAGTGTATTGGAGGTCAGAATCAGATTGTCAAACAATGGCCAGGAATGTGAAACATCAGAGCCAGAGACAGTAAATACCACAGTTAAGATTCATGAACTGGGACAAAGCCAGAAACCCACTGTAAGCAGAGAAACCATTTTTCTCCTGATGAAGAGTTTGAAGCCTAGTACTTTGCTTACAGGGGTGACACAGAGACAGTACTCGACAAAACTTAGGCTTTATATAAGTTGGTTAATAAATGATTCTTTTTCTTTTTCTTTTTTTATAGTAAGTGGACACAATACCTTCATTTTATTTTTATGTGGTTCTGAGGATCGAACCCAATGCCTCACATGGGCAAGGCAAGCATTCTACCAACTGAGCTACAGTCCCAGCCCTAAATGATTCTTTTTAGAGTTCAAGAATATTTCTGAGTCCAAATGTGTGTTAGATTGTCAATATGAGCATATAAATTTTCTGCTCCTCCCCATGTTTTCCACCTTAATGTGAAATTTTCAACTTGGGAACTTAGCAAGAGGACTGAAGGAAGAAAACAGGCAAAACAGTAAATTAAACAGTTATTGAATAAAAAGCTTATTTAATTAGGTCCTATAAAACATCGTTTTTGCAGAATGTGTTTTAAATATTAATATTGAAAATGTACAAGAGACACTATGCATACTACTCAGGAGCATATACTCTAGAACCAGAACACTTGTTTTCAATCCTTGCTCTGCCACTTACTAAACTATGTAACCTTGAACAAATTACTTCTCTGTGAGACTCAGTTTGCTCATCAGTAAAGTGGGCATAATAATGGCACTCTCTCTCAGGGCTTTTCTGAGCATTATGTTACATATGTAATTGTCCATAAAGCAGTTCCTGAACACAAACATTTGCCATTACTATTAGAAATGATGGGAAGGTAGTATGCATATGTAACAAAATTTGTTCTTAAATCAGAACAATTATAAAGTAAGCTTTGAAAAAAACTAATATATTCAAACAGATGCATAGTTCAAAATTTTTTTTAATTATGTTTAAAAAAGAAACTATTTGATAGCAAACATTTCTCTCTTAAACCATATTCCTACTCTGTAAATGTACAGTATAACTTTAGTGCCTTGCCCATGGTCATAGAATTTACTAGTTGTGTAGAGTGAGATTCTAAAGCCTGTCTGATTCTGAAGCCTGTACTCTTAATACATCCTGATGCTAGCACTGAAAAATATATCAAAACAAAGATTTACAGTTGCAAAATATATATCATTAGAAATACAACCAAGTTAGGGGCTGGGGTGGTGGCTCAGTGGCAGAGAACTTGCCTCAAACGTATGAGGCACTGGGTTCGATCCTCAGTACTACGAAAAATAAATAAATAAAATAAAGGTACAGTGTCCATCAAAACTAAACAAACAAACAAACAAACAAAAAACAGAAATACATCCAAATTATTCCTAAGTTTTACTACCTTCTGTGATTAGTTTCTCTCTATGCAACCAAGGATTTACCACTAGCAGGGCAGATAATCAAAGCTTTGTGCTCTTCTTAGATTTGCTTCTTTCTAGGAAACTACTGTCACACTGCTTTTTAAACAATGTACTCTAGGATTTTCTCTTGTCATCTGAAAACACATGAGTATATAGGTAGAATACCCAGTACGGCTTGAGCTCTGAGGAATACTTGGCATAGGACAAACACTAAAAAAAAACACCGGCCAATTTGGGGAGTACAAGTTAACTATACAGTGGAGCGAGCAGACTGTCATCACCCTAACACAGAGTTAAATCTTTGCATCATTCATGGTGGGACAACAGCATATACTGTGCTCCTAATGTGGTTTAATATAAATACTTATGTACACAAATATTTAATTAGTATTCATCAAGTTGAAGGTTGTAGAACCATATTTCAGTTTCTAGGAATTAAAGTTAAACACCTTAAGAAGTAACCACATTAATCCAGAAAGGGGAATATTTTTATGGACAATTTTTTTCCAACAATTCAGAATCATGAAAAAGAAACTGTTTTGGAATAAAAGAGACTTCCTGGAAATAACCAGATGTAAAGAGTGATTCTGGATTGGATACAAGTTTATTAAAGAATAGTTCAAATTTGAATATGGATTGGGCATGAGATAATATGAGCTGTTAAGTTTAATTTTAATCCTGCTATTTTGCCTATGCTATCTCTTTAAAAGACACAATCAAGTAATAAAATTAAAAATAAGTGTATAAATAAAACATATAAAAGAAATCTAAAATCCAAACAAAAGAAATGTGAATGAACAAATAAAAAAGTCTGGGTTAGAGATAACAGGTTTGGTTGTCAACAGCATGTATGGTAATTAAAATCATGAGAATAGATGAGATCACACAGGGAAGTACATAAGGTAAGAGAGAGATGAACGAGCAGATAATCAGTACTTCCAAGACTAGATATAAAGTAAGAGCAGCTGGAGAAAACCGGAGGACTATGAGAAAAATGATATTCCAGAAGCCCATGAAAAAAGCCAATAGAAAAGGCAATTAACAATGTCAAATCCTAAAGAGAGATCAAGTTGGAGAGGGACTGAAAAGAGGCCTGCAAATAAAAAGCAGAAGTTCTGGGGCTGGGGTAGTAGCTCAGCGGGGAGCCTTTGCCTAGAATATGTGAGGCCCTGGGTTCGATCCTCAGCACCACTTAAATAAATAAATAAAATAAAATAAAATAAAGATACTGTGTCCAACTACAACTAAAAAAATATATTTTTTAAAAAAATATTTATCCTTTAGTTTTAGGTGGACATAATCTCTCTACTTTTTGTTTCTATGTGGTGTTGAGGATCGAACCCAGCACCCCGTGCATGCCAGGCAAGCGTGCTGCCACCCGAGCCACATTCCCAGCCCTAAAAAAAAAAAAAAAAAAAAAAAGCAGAAGGTCTGGGTTGGGCATGCTTGTAATCCCAGCGGTCTGGAGGCTGAGACAGGAGGATGGCCAGTTCAAAGTCAGCCTCAGCAAAAATGAGGCGCTAAGCAACTCAGTGAGACCCTGTCTCTAAATACAGTACAAAATAGGGCTTGGGATGTGGCTGAGTGGTCGAGTGCCCTTGAGTTCAATCCCCATTCCTCATGTAATGCCCACATAAAATAAATATCTTCTATTATATTTACAGTGGCCTGCAAATTCAATATAACTGTAGCTTGTTTTTTCTTATTCATTTCCTAAACTAAGGTGATGCTATAATCTTCCACATAGATGTGTTCTGCTGTATAAAATGGATTGGTTCCCTTAAACATTAGATGCCAAACAAATTTTTGGAAATCAAATAATTAAGTGGATTAGGAAAATTTTCTCTTTAAAGGAATGATAAGCTACCTACTCAGCAATCTGATTCTATTCAGGTTATATCTTTATAAATAATACAATAAATAGCTTATTTGAATTTTACAACGGATTACCCTTGGTCCCTACTCTAGTACTATAAAATATACAGGCTGGGTACTAGTCAACCTCATTTGACCCCCCAGAACATTCTGTCTGCTATAAGGGAATTCTGCTTGAAAAAGTGATTTTACCCTTAGAGTGATACTATGTGTTCAGAAAAGTCCCAGAAGAGCTAATAATCACACAGCCCCAGGCTGTTTAGTTTTCTTTATGAGTACATTCAGGAAACTTGGTCTTTCCACATTCCTAAGATCAGTCCAAGTGTTTTAATGGTCCTTTAAAAAAAAAATTAACTTACAAAAAAAAGAAAATCAGGCTGGGGTTATAGCTCAGTGGTAGAGCTCTTGCCTATCACTTGTGAGACAACAAGTTTAATCCTTAGCACGACATAGAAATAAATAAATAAATAGAATAAAGGTATTGAGCCCATCTATAACTAAACATATTTTTAAAAACATCAGTGTAATTATAGGATAAAATTGTATGCTTTCTATGCTTTGCTAAAGACTTGAATAAAATGTTCTAGACTTTTAAGTAAATTCAGTTACTCATCCTGGTATAAGGAAATACTATATTAATTTTTTTTTGGGGGGGGGGGTTACCAGGGATTGAACTCAGGCATAGACCACTGAGCCACATCCCTAGCCCTATATGTATTTTATTTAGAGATAGTGTCTCACTGAGTTGCTTAGCGCCTCATTTTTGCTGAGGCTGGCTTTGAACTTGCGATCTTCCTGCTTCAGGAAGGTCCCAAGCTGCTGGGATTACAGGCGTGTGCCACTGCGCTCGGTCCTAATTTTGTATTATAATAGTTACCCAATATTGTATCTAATTATAAAAAGTTTAGACTTTCAAGTATTGATCCATATAATACTGCATACATAATAGTAGCTAGTTATTATTAGGGACTTTCTACATATATGTTGGATGCCTAAGGACTATTGAATTTAATAGTTCCAATCTGAAATCCTGTGAAGTAAACCCTATTTATTATCCATACTTTACATATGAGGAAATGGATTAAATCTTGCTACATCCAAACTAGCTTAGATTTAAAAAATAGAATATTTCATGACATAATGAGTAACAATGGCACTTAAAATGAAAGTTAAAAATGTGGTTTTATATGCTGTAGTAAATTTACAGAAAAAAAAGAGATGCTGGAAAAAATTCCAATTTCACAACAGTGTGCATATACTTAATAATATTGAACTGTACAACTAAAAATAGGTAAGATGATAACTGTTATGCTATTTTTTAGCTACAATTAAAAAACCTGAACATCAATGTTAGCTTTGTCAGAAAAATATTAAAAAACTTCTCTTCTGGAATGCTTCTCAAAATAGGTATTTTCTGCTTATTAATAATAAACTTTAACAGTATTTTTTCTATTAATAAGGCATGAAAATTTATTTTTTCTATATTTTGTCAATCAAAATCAAAAGGTGTTTTACAGAAATAACCTTTTCTAAGAAGACACAAATACAGTGCAATGCTAATAAATTGCATAAGTTCTAAAGCATGATATAATTTCATATCAGAAAAAAGATTAAAAAATTGAGACTGACATTAAATATAGTAACTATGGCATTTATAAAAGGTTGGAGACCTGAATTTTACATCTGTGAATTCACTTTGCATACCAGTTTACTTACTTCACCTCTAAATTCCATGTTCAGTCTTGGAGGACAAAGGTCAGTCTGTGGATGTGCAAATTGTTTTTAATAAGTAGAGGCAGTCTAAGTAAGCAAGCTTATTGTTTCTTCAATTTATTTTTACTGGTACATTATGATTATACGTAACAGCGGACTCATTGTGCCAAATTCATATACCCACATAATTTGTTCACTCTTAAGGGAGCCTACCATTTAGCTACTCTGTATTCAAAAATTCCTTGGAAAGAAAAGTGGAAAGGTTTGAGGTCTTACAAAGGTTAAGAGAAATTAGTAGTAATATGTTGAGACAAGCACAGTGGCAAAGACCCTTTGTAACACTCTCTGATAGCTCAGGACAACATTATCAAAAAAAAATGCATTGTTGTGTGGAGGCTGTAGCTCAGTGGCAGAGCGCTTGCCCAGCATGTGTGAGGCAATGGGTTCGATCTTCAGCACCATATAAAAATAAACAAATAAAATAAAGGCATTCTGCCCATCTACAACTACAAAACAATATTTTAAAAAATGCATTGTTGAATGCAGTCTTCACTAGTCTTCCTTTTCATTATTTACATAATCCAAAATAAATATTCAACTGTACAAAAACTGCATGTAAACTATACAAATAAATGACTACACTGAGTTTGGATTCAGGAGATTTAAAACTATTTTAAAAAATTTTATTATCTATATTTGTAAATCTTCTCACCTGCGTGGCCTAGTCCTTGGGGACATCATTTCATTCCCAAGTATGTGGTACCGTCTTGCTTCATGCAACAACTGGTAACACTCAGGAGAATTCTGGATCAATTGGTCCACCTCGACTGTTTGAACAAAGTAGTTGGGATGCAAAAGAGGGAGTCTCACATGTGTCAGGAGCTCGTGTAACAATGGTCTTCTCAGATCAACAGCACGATAGACCCAACGCATGACTGCTTCAAAAACCATCTCCTCTTTACCAATAACAAGTTCATCACTACAAATATAATCAATAAGTTCATCTTTGTCAAGCTCAAGAAATTCTTCATGCTGGGACACATCCTCAAAAGTCTGTAATGCAAAGGTTTTACATTTTGTGAAGAGTGTTTTGAGTGAATGGGTGTCAGCAAAGCGCTGAATTCCTAAGCAATTACAAGGATCCAGTTGCTCCTCCAAGAACTTGGCACATGCATCACGGAGAACACTAATCTGAAAGAGGCTTGAGGTTTCAAAGAGATATTGAACGTTCTCTGTAGTGATCTTCACCTTTCCAGTATAAACATACTGCAAAAAACATTCCATGGCTTCAGCTAAAATACCATTGATCTCAACCAACATTTCTCGGCTTTCCCTGTGGTCATTACAAAACATAGCTCTGAAGTAGCTGCTACAGGCTGAAAGAACAGCTCTATGGCAAGGAAACTCCTTTCCTTCCACACAGATGATAACATCTGTGAATAAGCGGCTGTCTCGGAACTCATTAAATATCTGGAGTATGTTTTCAGCATGGGATGATCCTGAAGAGAAGTCAAAAAACTCATGACCTGTCAGAGATTTAGGGTCCATTTCAAAAACTTTACGCTTAGTTGCTGGGGAATCACGCACCCCAAGATCCTCTCTGTTTAGTCTGCGTCCCAATATTAGTACCATTGTTACATTAGTTGACTATATAATTGTTGAGAAATGATTGATAGGGGTCTTCTTTATGTGTCTAAAATAAAAAAAGGAAAGAATTTCAATATGTAAAAAATTCAATATTCAAATTACATAATTTCATTTTGATGTAAATATATAAACCACATGATTAATAAATTTCACGTAGGGTATATGAGACTATCTCGTTTTAACAACCATTAATAAAAGAAAAATTTGTATTTACCTAATTAGAACATTAAGGGTAATTTGTAGTCTTGAAGTTCCCCAGCTGAAAAGATACTATGTGTTTTTCAATTATAAGTAACTTTCTGTCTCTCTTTTTATAGTTGGGTTTCATTCTACTGACGGACTACAGAGAAGTCAGAATGATGAAGAATTTGATCCTAATATAAATAGTTATTATCTTAATACAGCATTGCTGGATAAGAATTTTATCTAAATATATCAACAGACTTTAAAAATATATATACTGTCTAACCCACATCTCTAATAATCTCTCTTAAGGAAATAAACAAGATTGTATGGAAAGTCTTATCTATAGATGTTCAATGCCATATTAATAGAAAATACTTAAAACAACTTAACAGCCCTACTATAGATTATAAACCATAGAATATCTTAAAGATGGAACACAGTCTATGTAGTCATTGTAAAGTATATAGGCTACTTATTGACATGGTGAGGTATTAGCCAGATAGTAAATGAAAAAGTAGATCACAAAACATATGCTAATAAAAAATTTATATAGTAGTGCATCTAGGGATAGAAAAGGAGGCATATCTGTCTAAAAATTAAGTGATTTATTTACCTTCTCTATTTTCCTCAAAATTTCCACTATAAATAGGTAGTGCTTTGTTTTAAAAAATTAAAACATTCATGGCCATCCTCCCTTTCGCTAATAAGAAACACCCCACAGATTCCCAAAGATGACTGTGAATAAGTAACCAATGGATTTAGGCGCTTGGCTACAGACATCAGTTCTCTATGATGCTAATTTTAAGGGAGTTCTGCTCCTATTCTCTTTCCACATCTCCAGAAAATGATACATGATTTAAAATGTATTATTAATTGAGTTAATAGTACTGGAAGTAATGCTTATCTAGTTCCATAGCCTCACAATCTTATGCACAACCCCTTTTAAAAGTTCCAACTTCTTGAAATATCTCATCAATCAGAATTTCAGGCCTAAGTATGGTAGCAACAAGAAGGTACCTAAAGGACCTTGTGGGTAATCTAAAAAAATGAGATGCCATCCTATATTCATAAGCTGCAAATAAAACTGAGCTTTGAGAGTTAATAATCTTAATATAAGACTGTATATATTGTATATACTTTTATGTATTAAATGGTACCACATTTGAAAAATTCTTAAGTGGCACAAAGAAGTAAATATGTAGTAACAAAATCAGGAATAACTTGTTCTATTATATATTCTCTTTTTTTCCATGTTATTTATCATCTTTATCCTGTTTTATTCTCTTTCCACATTTCTGTTTTGTTTTTTAATTCATATAGCAAATAAAACCTCTGTGGTTGCATCAAACAGATTTTTAGCTCCTGTTATGCTTTGTATATGAGATGCCTCCCCTGCCAAGCTCCTATTAATGTAGGAATGTTCAGAGGTGAAATGAACAGATTATGAAAGCTATAACCTAATCAGTGGGTTATATCATTTGATGGATTAATAGTTGGAAAGGACTACTGTACTGTGTAGGCAGGTAGAGTGTGGCTAGAGGAAGTAGGTTACTGGGGATGTACCTTTGGGGTTTATATTTTATCCCTAGCATCTTTCCTTCTCTCTGCTTCCTGACTGCCATGAGCTGACCAGCTTTCCTCCGCTGGGTCCTTCGGCTAGGATATTCTGCCTCATCTCAGATCCAAAGTGATGGACTTAGCGGACCACGAACTGAGACCTTTGAAACTATGAGCTAAAGTAAGTTTTTCCTTCTCTAAATTATTCTTGTTAGGTCACAGATTCTAACAGTTAATCAAGTGTAACCTGGTAGATTTCCAAGAACTTCCTGTTTTTGTTTTTTGCCAGAATTCTTAGAGGAGACCAAAGAGCATTATACTTTTCAGTCATTTTAGGACTTTTGAGATACCAGCATCCTGCCTCTGAATCGTAATAATGTGATCCCATATGAAAAGATTATTATTTTACTTTAGTCTTTATCTCATTTGACAGAGAAAATTACCTAAATGAATAAAGATAATCTGATTTTAAAGTATTTTATTATTTGCTTTGTTTGTTTGGTGCTTGGGATTGAACCCAGGGTCTTGTACTCATTCTACCACTGAGCTACACCCCCAACCTTATGATTAAGTTTTAAAATTTATTATCACTGATTACATACAGAGTTCGTATTTGCCTCATTGTAGGTCATCTAACTAGTTGCGTTATGGTTGCCCATGTAAATGTGTGTATGTTCATGTGCACATACATTTATACATGGTTTAAAACTTAAAAATCCATGTACATTCTCTGATAAGCGGAGGCTAACACACAGTTAAGTAGGGGGAAGGAAGAATAGAAGTTCAGTGGATTAGACAAAGGGGAATGATGGGAAGGAAGGAGGGATGGGAATAGGAAAGACAGAATGAATCAGACATACCATTCCTATGTTCATATATGAATATGCCACCAGTGACACTCCACATTATGTACAATCGTAAGAATGGCATCCTAATTAGTATAAGTTATACTCTATGTATGTATAATGTGTAAAAATGTACTCTACTGTCATGAATATCTAAAGAATAAAAATTTTTAAAAATCCATGTACAGTGCATAGAGTCACTTCCAAATTCCAAGTTCCCGTACGGAACTTTTCATCTTAAGCAGGAGAATAAATATAAATTATGGTCTTTAAATTTAAAGTTATCTTCAATGATACTTCTATACACCAAAATCTATCCCCCGTGCCTGAATGTTAATTTTGTTGTTGAAACTTAAGTATGTAATATCACAAGTGATAACTGGGGAACATTTCAATTATGATAAACTGTGGTGACATGGAATATAATTCATATTTCAATCTTAATGCTTTACTAATATATAAGTTCAAATAATGACTGAATACCCACAAGTCAGCTGTCTAAATCAAGAACTTATTCTTTATAATATCTAATTTAAATTCTTATTACATTTCAAGTTTAAGCAATTTGTACAAGCTATTGTGACTGTGACTAGTGCTGCATGATTACTGGTGTTAACAATAATAAAAACTTTTTGACCATTCTTTCTCTATAGTTTTCTTTTTTTATAACTTTCAATGAAATGTGTTTGAAATCAAAACAAATTAGTATATTGTAAGAATTTCCCTTTGGCTAACATGGATAAGTAGGAAAATAATGTGAAATGACATTCTGCTTTGTCTGATGACCTTACTGTATCAAAATTTGGTGACACTATATTGTTATGGTTTAGACTGAGGTGACTCCCAAAAGCTCATGTATGAGATAATGCGAGAAAGTCTAGGGGTAAAATGACTGGGTTATGAACCTTAACTGAATCAGTGCATTAATCCACTTGACTGCATTAACTGGGTGTTAATTGGAGGCAGGCAGGGCATGGCTGGAGGAGGTAGGTCATGGGGGCGTGCCTTTGGTGAGCAAAGCTTTCTGATTCCTTGTTGCCATATTCTGAGCTGTTTTCCTCTGCCACGTCCTTCTGGGCCCACAGCAATAGAGTTGGCCATCTCTAAAACCCTGAGAACCAAATAAACTTTTCTGTCTCTATGTTGTTCTTGCAGGTCATTTGGCCACAGCTGCAAAAAAGCTGACAAAAGCACATATTGAGTGAATTAAGTATTACTATAAGACTGATTAAAACTTTGAGTTAAGGGTCTTTTTACTATTTTCGGTCCCTTATTCTCATAGATGATTCCTTGATTTACTGACTGATAAAAGAGGTCTTATTCTCCAACTGAGAATTCTGTATTAGAACACATAAAATCACCTGATTACAAAGTGGTTAATGGCAATAAGACACTTGTTTACTGCTTTGTATATAAGATAGGCAATCTCATAGACCAGATAGATCCATTTAAGCAACTATGGCCTACTATCTCATGATTTTGGGGGATATTTTTGCTTTCTCTGGACTTCCTAAGAACTCTCCATTAACCAGTCTCCAAAACAACACTAAATAAGAACTCTATTTATGACCGGGTAAAGGATTTGCACAGAAGCATCTTAGAAATGTGGATGTATTTCAAAATGCATCTTTTGGGCTTCCAGGTGTAATTTATTAACCTTTCCACTTTATTCAAATAAAGTACTTAATTTTAACCAGAAATGGTTAAAAAGGAAAACAAAAGTTTAATCATGTATCAAAGTATGTATTAAATATAGATTCCAGGTTTATAAAAAATGAACTCATGGGCTGAGGTTATAGCTCAGTGGTAGAGCACTTGCCTAGCATGTGTGAAGCACTGGATTTGATTCTCAGCACCACATATAAATAAATAAAAATAAAGTTCTATCAACAATTAAAAAAAATTTTAAAAATGAACTCATACTTAATCAAACAAAACAGAAGATTACACAGTGAATTCTTCTAAAAATTTTGCAAATATCAAAGCATAATTATTTCTTACCAGGAAAAAGTAAGCAAGTAATTAGGAATCTCTGGATAAAACAGTAGGAACATATTTGTTCCAAAGAAAAATAATGACTGAAAGTTGTATAGAGATATGTTAGTGAGCACAAGTGTGACCAGACTGTCAAGATACTCACTAGCTGCCAAAGTTACATGACTTATCAGGAAAAGCTAGTATTTCCTTCTTTATTTCCCTCATTTTTTTTTTTTTAGGAGTTTTATTCCTGGAGCTACACTCTTCATTTGAAAAGAATGGCCTTTCTTAAGATTATTCTGGTTAAGGACATTCTAGGATTTATTTTCAGCTGTAGAACTCATGTGACAGACCTACTTTCTGATTGCTAGGTAAATATAAAATTACATGTATTTGGCCTAGGTCCCAGAAAAATGAGTGAAAATAATGTATCTTGGTATCTCCAAGACTGGAGAAAAACGCAGAAGAACTGAGGCTCTCAGGAAAGAACAGAAAGGAGTGGCTAAATATTTAGCAACAGAAATAATTGTGACATGGCATTTCTTTATGATCTAATAGAGAGAACTGCTCCTTGTTACTTTGACTGGCATAAGAAATCCCTGGCTAAAGAAAGGAAAATGGCTTAAATTCTCTAATAACAATGTTTAGATAGTTTATAAATATTACAAATATACCTTTTTAGTATTTGTTTGCAAAGCCCTCAGTCAAAATATTTATGTTGTTTTAATTTCCACACCTAAAATAAATGGAGAACAGATACATATAAATCAAATATTAATTATTTAAGTACAGTTATTAGCATTATATACTAATGTGTTGAAATAGATTTTAGTTTCTAACTGGAAGCTCACTTTTTCATAGAAAATCATAAGAAAAACACTTCCTTAAGCAGATTAATAATTTTATGCTCTTTGATATACAGATTAGTTTTCTTATTTATCAGCTTCCTTACTTGACAATTTTATCCTGCAATAAGATTTCTTGAGTAAAAGATGAATAAACAAACATTCAAGGCAACAGGAAGCTAAATGTAGCAGTGAGATGAAAAACTACATATGCTGTGATAATTGTGCTTTGAATATTTGAGGAATATCTGGAAATTGATGTTCATCTGAGTTTGGTGCCATTAAAAATTATCAGTCTGTCAATATTATCAGACATAAACAGTTTAGCTACTATATATTATGTACTATGAAACCAATGAGAAAAGCTCAAGAATTCATGAAAAAAAAAACCTGTTTTAAAATCCTTAATTAAAATTTTAATATATAATCTGTTTATTAAATAATTGTTTTTGAGATATGTAAATGTGCATTTCTTCTGCTTTGTTGAACCTTACAGACATAATGCCTATAGCAACTGACTAATTCACTGCTTTTATTTATTTATTTATTTATTTTGGTGGAAGGGAAGGTGAGGAATACTTAAAGAGAAAATATCAGAAATTCGAGCTGTGCACAGAATAGCAAGAGTATTTAAATATAAGTGGCCCTGGTTTCAGGCCCAGATTTTTATAAATAGAACTCGTAAATTCTAGACAAGCTCAGGCAAATTCAAAAGTTGACCCTCAAACCAAATATAAACTATCAACTGATTTTTTCTTAAACATATATACACATTTTTTTTTATCCAGTCAGTGTTATCCTGTGTGTTTCCTCATTTTCAGAAGTCTGTCTGACAGGCACCCCTGATAAAGAATATTGTAACTTGGTCAAAACAGGGGCTAAGTAAGTGTTTCCAAGTGGACAATTAGATCCTGAGTCAATCAAAAGATTCAGGTCAATTCCAGAAACATTTATAGATACCCTAGTCTGTGCCTGGCAATGGGATTGCAAATGTTGGATTCAGATCCAATTTAAGACCTTGCAGGGCTGGCTAAGACCAGAATCAAATAAGAACTCCAAGACAGATACTAAAATAGATTCAAATTCTCAGCATTTCTCTAGCAGACAACACAGGTGCAAATTGGAAGAGAGCCTTCTGAAGCATGACTCATCTAGTCTAGAAGGATACCTTATAGAGTAGAAAGGGCAAGGCAATTCACCTGGACATTTTCTGCAGGACTTGTAGGTAATACTGACCTTCTAAGGCCAAGGGCCAGAGTAAGTCAGAGTACAGTCTTAAGGAATATGTAATACCAAAAGTGATCTATCATACTGTTATAATGCAACAAGATTCTTTTTCCTGTAGAATAAAGGAATTCTAAACAAAGAAGTTACTATCAGCCATAAAGATAGTATGGATTAATGAGGGCCTTCTAAAGACTATCAAAAAACATAGGAAACCAACAACATCCTGATTAGCACAGCCCCTACATCTTGTGGTAGTGAATCCACATGCTATGCTCTATACTACTCCATTTTCTTAAATTTAATCACGGATGAAAAACAACACAGCAGCAACAAGAAAGGTTAACTACTGGGCTGGGGTTGTGGCTCAGTGGCAGAGCGTGTGCCTCGCACATGTGAGGCACTGGGTTAGATCCTCAGCACCACATAAAAACAAACAAAATAAAGATTAAAAAAAAAGGATAAATATCAAGAAGAGATTTATCTTTGAAAATATACAGTAATTCAAAAGAAGCCATACTATATAAAACCAAGCAGTTTTTATAAACTTCAGATTTTTTTTCACTCTAGTGTCTCATAACTAATTTAGTTATTTGATGACCACTGTTCTTTCTTTCAATGCTGGGAATTAAACCCAGGGACTCACGTATGGTGACTAACTACTTGCTTTACCATTAAGCTACTTATAGCTCTTGATGACCACTTTTTTTTTGGGGGGGGGGCACAGGGGATTGAACCCATGGGTACTTTTATCATTGAGCTACATTTTGAGACAGGGCTCCACTATGTTGCTGAGGCTGGCCTCAAACTTGCAATCCTCCTGCCTCAGCTTCCTGAGTCACTGGGATTACAGGCATGTATCACAGTTTCTAGCCTGATGACTACTTTTTAAAAATTATAAATATGCTCTGTTAAATTTTCAATTTAAAGTTATTATTCTGGAGAAGTGGTTCCTAAAGCAAGTTTTACAAAATCAATATTTAAAGTCCAGTCTTCAAGAAATTTTCAGTATTTCCAGTTTCTTAATGGAACCACCAAGACCAGATTTAGCCCTTTAAGATACATCTGAAACCAACTAAAATCTTTAGTTTTTTGCTAGATATATAACTAGTGATTATCTTATGTCAACTAGAATCTTAGATAAATAATACACTTTGGTGAGAGAAAAATTTAAAAAGTGTCTGATGGTGAAAAATATAGGAAGCTTAAACAATGATTCTATAATTTAAAAAGAATACTGTCTTCAAAGGCACAAGGAAAAAACTGAATCCCCCCCAAGTGTTTCTCTCCCTTGCCTTAAAACTTTTTTTTTTTTTTTTTGGCATTGGGGAATGAACCTATGGGCTCTGGCTCTTTACCACTGAGTTATTTCTCCAGTCTTTATTAATTTTTTATATATATATATATTTTAATTTTGAGGCAGGATCTCACTGAGTTGCTGAGAGGTCTTGCTAAATTGCTGAGGCTGTCCTCCAACTTGGGATCCTCTTGCCTCACTCTTCAGAGCCACTTGAATTACAGATGTGTGCTACCATGTTCATCTGTCTTAAAACTTGACTAGAGAATACTTCCCAACCCCTAAAAGGAAGGTAAGGGAAAAAAAAAAGAATGTTGAACCATCAGACATTATACCTGCTGGGCCTATTCTTGTTTCTCACTAGATCTGACACAAAAATTTAATGTCATTTGGCTTTATCCTGCTGACATGTAGTATTAAATGCTTTTTTTTTTTTTTAATTTTAAAATTGAAAGAACTACTAGGCATGGTGGCAAACACCTGTAATCTCAGCAATTCAGGAGGCTAAGGCAGTTGGAAGCCAGCCCGGGCAACTTAGCAACACCTTGTTTCAAAATAAAATAAAAGGGGCTAAAGATGTAGTTCAGTGGCAGAACATCCTGGGTTCAATCCCCAGTTACACACACACAAAGTTGAAAAACTATATATATGACATAGTTATGGTTTCTTTAGCAAAACTGTTTTTTGTTGTTTATTAGAATTAAATCTGCAAGGTGCCACCAGAAACTCTGTCACTTGAACAAATTTGAGAAATCTGAGTACGCTAAATGAGTTTTTTTTATGTATAAAAGGCAGCAGAGTCAGACTTGTAAATCAGTGATTTTATTTTTTTCCAGTGTTGGGGATCTAACCCATGGCCTCACAAATGCCAGGCAAATGCTCTAATACTGAGCCACTTCCCCAGCCCCAAACAGTGATTTTTACTTACCTTAGTGGTGACACAAATTATTAAAAGAAATAACTTTTAGAAACTTCGGTAAAGAGCAAAGCCTAGCCATTTTAAAACACAAATTTGAGTATTAAGATGTGCCAAATGCTGAAAGATTATAGCTCTTGGGTGATTTAGGCAGACTCCACTTTAAAAAAATTTAGCTATTGATTTTTCTTCTGTGTCTTGTTTCTTTTTTTCCTCTCACTATCCCTCCATGTCCCTTCCCCCAACCCCCTTTTTTAGCCAGGGTCTGACTCTGCTGCCTAGGCTGCTCTTGATTTCCTAGGCTAAAGTGACTCTCTCACCCCAGCCTGTGTATTAGCTAGGCCTACAAGAATGCACCCTGGCACCTTGCTTATTATGTTTTTCATGACAGAAAGGCTAGGGATTTTAAAACATACAGTTGTTGTATAATGTTTCCTTGTTGTCATAACAGAAGAAAAAAATCATATAGGTTGTATTTTTCATATTTATATTTTACTCACATTTTTCATTGTACAACATACTTAAATAACTATTGAAAAAAAAGAGGTCCTAAATTTCCAGATAAGAGGAAAGTATTTACAAAAACAACTGATATCACTAACGGGATATATTGTAGTGTTTATTTTTCAAAGACTTGACCTTTGAGTTTTCATGAAATGGCAGAAAAACAAGGAAGTTAAAAAAAAAGTAGGGGCTGGGGTTGCTCAGAGGTATCTCGCCTACCATGCGTGAAGCACTGGGTTTGATCCTCAGCACCATATAAAAATAAAATAAAGATACTGTGTTCACCTATGACTAAAAAATAAATATTAAAAAAAAAAAGTATATTGAGCCTGGCTCAGTACTGCAGGCTATATCTCCTGCAATTCCGGAGGCTGAGGCAGGAGGATCAAAAGTTGGAGGCTAGCTCCAATTAGAGACCCTGTCTTAAAATAAAAAGGGCTAGGGATGTAGCTCTATGGTAGAGTGCTTACCTAGCATGGGAGGTCCTGGGTTCAATCTCCAGGAGGGGGTGTGTGTGTGTGTGTGTGTGTGTTGTTAAAATTTTAACAACTTGGACAAAAAACAGGAAAGTTTAAGATAAAGTTGACAACAGCCCTAACTCAGGATACTATTTCTTCTTCCTGTTCAGGTACTAAGTCATAAGGCTTTGTTTAAATAAAAAGGTCTTTATCAAGTGGTGGCTTTAATTTTTAGAAAGGTTAGTTGCATTTGTACTTGTTTAAATATATTAAATGCCTTCCATGCACTACTTATGAGGGAGTTCGGATCACAGCAGCTGCTCATTCCAGTGCAGCCATCTCTACTTGAATTTTTAAAATATGTTAAGAATGTATAACCAATAAGAAGGATTCACATTCAATTCCTGCTTCACCCAGGAGAGCTCCATCTTTTTTCTTTAAAAAATATATTTAAGTCTTGGGTGAACTATTACAGATTTACAGAAAAGAAAATCTGTTAAAACCCAAGTACCCTATTTGCTCAAAAGATTAAGAAAACCACCTTTAATACACTATGGTTAAAACTGGCCTCCCAGATTTTATTATCTTAATTTACAGTTTTCAAACACATCTGCAATTCCCTTCTCAAAACTGAATTAGCTCAAACATTGATGTGAGCTAGAATCCCCGGAAGGAGGAAAATAACTCATCTGAGCAGGGTTATATAAGAATCTTTAATTTTCAGGGACGTATCCTCAAACCATCATTTTTTTAAAGCAATCTTTTAAATCTAACCATTAACGGTCTTAACAGACAATGTGTACATTTTAAATCTAGTTTACAAACCTAATAAAAATCAACCAGCTGGTGGATTTAAAAAGGTCTGTGGCTGTAAATACTAAGATGGTGTTTATGAAGCTGCCAACAAAAGCAATTAATCATTAAAATCCACTTAAATCAACTGTGAACAGTCACTGCCTCAGGGGTAACCGCGAAGCCCCCCAAAACGTGCCCTGTATTTAGCCATCTAAGCCCTGTTTACAGAACAGGCAAGAACAAATTCGCAGGACTTCCTCTGCACCATCTCGGCAGATAAAGCGACAGCAGTTACAGGGTGCTAATTTTCCGGTCCTCGGAGGGCGGGACGCAGCTGCAGTCAGCTGCGTGGCCAGAACCGCCTACAGAAACCGCGAGAAGCCAGCGCCACCGCGGAGGCCCCTGGCGGCCGGCACGGGGGCGCGCGCCGCCCTCACCCCCACCGCCCGGCTCCACAGCGGCCAGGGCGCGCTCCCGCGCGTCCTCCAGATCACCTTCAAGGGGGCGGGAAGAACTGACTAGGGCAGGCCTACCTAGCAACGTGACGATCGCCAACAAAAACTCGAACTCGCCGCCGGGCCCCACCCACAATCGCCGCAGGCGCCAATCCTGGCCGCCTTAAGAGTCTTGGCCCTGGGCATCGAGAACTTGGGGCGGGGACACTGGGAACTAAATTAAGACGCCGAGGCTTGGAGTGGTGGGAAGGTGGGGAGGGGAGGCGGGGACTCCACCCGCGGAACGCCCGCTCCCCCGCCCGCCCGGCTCTCAGGGGACGGCCGGGTTCCCGGTGCGGGCCGGGTCGCGAGCGTGGTAAACAAAGGCTCGCGGGCGGCGGGGGCGGGGGTAACGGTCAGGTGACAGTGCCGAGCACATTTCGCAATCGTTTTAACGGGGCTCCTTTGGCCCGTAGCCCTGGGTACCCCACCTTGATCCCGTCAGTTCTCCCCTATAGGACCAACGGTCCCCCTGCCAAACGGGAAGGCTGGATTTGAGACCGTCGCACTCACTGCTTCCAGAGCTTAAAAAAAAAAAAAAAAAAAAAAGCAACGCCCATTCGAAGCCCATCAGCGACGTGCAGGGCCCGGCCCCCAGCTGCTCAGCCCCGAGGCGGCGGAGTGACCGCACCTGCGACCCAGCCCCGGCTGCCCTCCCCGCCCCCGCAGGCCGCGCGGCAGTTCCGGGCCGGTAGTACCGGGAGGCGGGGGTGCTCTCCCTCAGCGTTGACGCTGTCCAGCCGGGGCTGGAGACCCCCAGGTTCACCTCGGTGGCCCCTCGCCTCAGAAAAGGGCCCTGCAGGCCCAGCCGCAGTTCCTCCGCAGACCCCTAGTCTGGCTCTGAGAGGCCGGCCGCCGCAAGCTTCCCACCCGTGACACCCGCTGGCCAGGACCTCGGCCGCCCCTCCGCCCCGAGGTCCCAAGCTCTGGCCGATTCCTCGCCTTTCGGCCGGTCCCGGAGCTGTCATCCCCGGGTACCTCTCGGCGAAGGCTGGAAGCGGCCAGCAGCGGCGGGCCCTGCGGTCCCTCAGCGGCCGGCGGCGCAACGCACTCTCCAGCGCCGGCGTCTCCGCGAAACACCAGTCTCGGCCGCAGCTCACAACAAAGGAAACATGTGACCGTTGGGGCCAAAACACTGAGCGTCACCGACCCCTGGCCAATCGGATGGGCGTCCCCACCTGGGGAACCCTGGGAGTTGTAGTTCTCCTTCCCTCACAGATGACCCCCGGGGCCACCTGAGTCTCCACCATAAAGCGAGTACTAAGTGCCCAGAGTGGCAAGACGCAGTGCTAGGGCTGCTGACTTGAAACACTTTGTTTTAGATAGAGACCAGTGAAGGAAATGCATCACGTGCAAAGAGCCTTGATGAGAAAACTGCGGCGGCTGTTTATTGCCCTCAAAGCCTTTTCCAGGTCTCAAGGCACAAAGCGAAAAACAAACACCACCACCACCACCCCCACACACCAGGAATTCACAGAACCTTACAGCTTAGAGCTATGAGACTTAAGACCTTTTAATTTAACTCTTTGATATATAATTGGAAAATCTGAGGGACTGAAGGGTAAAGGGACTAAAACCCTGGTCACTAGAAGGCGCAAGAGAAACTACCTTTCTTGGTAAATCTATTAATGCCACTGGTATCAAATCTTAGCCTACTTTTTATTTTGAACGCGCATGCAAGTTGAACAAAGTTGTCCCAAATCTCTATTTTCCAGGGTAGATAGACTCTCTCTGAGAGGCATTATTTTTGTTCTTTTGTTTCTGCAAATCTTTTTTTTTTTTTTAACCTCCTGATTTTGAAACCATTTAACTAGGTTTTGGTTTCTCAAATCAAAATTATAAGTCATCTCTCTAATACACTACATGAATACACTTCATTAATACCTATATTAAATAAGGAGATGTGTTCAATGACCAGAGGTGAAAATAATATGGAAGGTCGGTATTCAGGTCTTTAAGATGTATTTTTAGGTCTTTTTTTGTATCTCTTATTAAAATGATCAAAAATGAAAATGTCTGATATTTGTTGAGTACTTATTTTAGAGAAGGAAAGGTTTTCTTTACTTCCCTAGAGTTCTTGGCTAGGCCTGAAATAAAACTGCTTACCATTCTGGCTTGACCAGTCCCCACAGAGATCTGAGAGGCTGATGTAGTTAAGAATCCTTACCTTGGCTGGCTTTTGTCAGAAGTCCAGGATCTCTTAACCATACCTTCTAGATTGAGCAAAGTGTCTAAAGTGAATGGCATTCCCAGCCCATGATATCTTACATTAAGTGCCAGAAACTGTGGGGCATAAAACTATACATGTCCTCATCCATCATAAGGGGGATTTAGACAGGCCTAAAATAAAAGCTTAACAAGAAAAGAACAACTAACATTTAATCAATTATAACAATCTCTTCCATACCTCCTGGGCTCCACATGCAGTTGTGGGCCTGAGGTCCTCAGACACTGTGGGGAAAATAATGCAAGAGTGATCACTCACAACTCTGAGATAGGAAGGGAGGGAGGGATCCTCAGCAGGCAGGATAGTCCTGGCATATAGGTAGAGGCCTGCTGGTGGGTGGGGCTCCTCAGGCAGCCAGAATATGGGTGACTTCAGCATTGGTGGTGGGCCCTCGGGGTTATACTAACTCCATAAATCAGTGAGCATGGTTGGGCAGTAAACTTTTCCTCAACTGGAACAGATGTAGAGCTGTCAAGTCCAAGGGAAATCTACTGAAACTGAGTGAGATTGTGTTTTCCTTGGTGCAGTGTTTTCAATCCAGGTCTGCCTGGTCATTTGAAGGAGGTAGACAACTGAAGTTGGAGGGAGCCAGAGGTTCTTCAGTCCTATTTCTTCTTTCAGAGATAACAGTATATTGTGCCATAATCTGTCTTCTTGCCAATCCCACGCAGTGGTCCTAGTTTTGCTTTCCATAAAATCCACTACTGCTCTTGAGATCTGAAGGTGGCTAAGCATCCATAGTTCTGCCACCCTGCTCTTATTCCCCTGAAGACAATAGTAGTGTCTTCTCCTTAGACATTTCATGTACTTTCAGACCTCCCTGCCTCCCTTCTTGGCCTCCAGCCCTTGGAGTCTCCCATGTCTGCAATTGTAGCAGAAATGTTGAGCATCCTATAAGGCCCATCCTGGTGCCGCCTCTTCTTTAGAACTTTCTGATTCTCTTTAAGAATCCAGTCTTTAAGAATGTGACCTGAGGTCCTTGCACTTCCTTTGATAAACTTAGTACTTTGAGCTCCTCTTTCACAGCAAATCCTGGTTAAAAAGCATCAGTAAAGGAGATTTTGCTGAAGGCTTTATGAAAAGAGAATTAGACAACATCTCATGCTGCAAAACTCCATAACAATCTGCTTCCTCCCCTCGGATCCTCCTCTTTCCCACCAGACACCCTGGCTCTGGGGCCTTGTCCTATACATGTGTTTGGGTTTCTTCTCTTTCTGAATTTTCTGTCACCTTCCTCTGAGACATCCCTCCTCCCATCTATTTTTCTGTAATTTTCATTTTATACTCATTACCTTTCAAATAAGGGAGTTCTGCTCTTCAGAAGACAATATGATAAATGACAAATTATCTCTGCCCACTCCGCCATCCTGTTTTCCTCCACAGACACATTTAATATCCCAGCAAGTCTGTTACACAATACCCCCTCAGAGTGTGGAGTGATGGGAACAGTAAATACAATGCACTGTTTGCTCATGGCACCTGAGACTCTCCAATCTTGAGAACTCTCCCTTCCCTCCCTTCTTCTTTGGTGAGGTTAGACATGAATCACCTTCAAACCCTTTTGAAGGTCTGGCTCACCTAGACTATTTAGATTACCAGGAAAAATTGATTTGTTTGTTTTTTGCTGTGCTAGGGATTTATCCCAGGGTCTCAATCATGCCAGGCAAGTGCTCTACCACTGAGCTACAGTCCCAGCCCAGGAAAGGTTTAATTTGCCCCTACTCCTACTCCAGATCTGCAAGTCATGGGCCCCACAAAGCCAGGCTGAGTTTGGGATTAGACATTGTAGCATTAGATTTCAATGGGGAAAGATACAGCTGAAAAATTTCCATTTTGAGATATGGGAAAAGAAGGAAATCTTCTGCCACTTAGAAGGTGAGTTTCTTCAAAGCTCCCACAGCTTTTTCCTTCATGGGTGCACTCTGTCACAAGGTATCCATCCTCACAACTGAAGCAAAAGCTAGGCCATTCTATCACATGGGGGTGGGATGGAGTGGGGTGGTGGTAATCCTTGTTTTGTTCCTGAAACTATCCTTCAAGGTTGAAGAAGATGAATGCTGGGTGGTGGGTGCCTTGGTGGCATTAGGATTTTGTTTGTGACCAAACATGCCACACTAAATACAAATAAGGGTGAGTGGTTACCAAAATACCAGCAAGAACAACTTAGAGGAGGAAAAGTTTATTTGGGGCTCATGAATTAAGAGGTCTCTGTCCATCAATAACTGGCTACATTATTTGCTCTGGGCCTAAAGTAAGGCAACATATGAAGGGGGAAGGGCCCAGTAGAAGAAAACTGCTTAGCTCGTGATGAGATCGGAAAGGAGTGAGAGAGAAGAGAGAGACTAGGGGCCACAGGACAGATGCACCTTTCCAGGACATGACCCACCTCCTCTAGCCATGCCTCACCTGCCTACAGTTATCATCCAGCCAGTTCAATTAAAGTAGCATAGACTGATTGGGTTACAGCTCTCACAATCTAATAAGTTCACCTCTAAATATTCCTGCATTAGCAGGAGCTTTAGAGGGACACCTCAAAACAGTAGTCATTACCATGAGCCCTGGGCTCTGACTTCAGGAGACTACGGCACACATACAATCCTTCTCCCATGGTGACCCCAGTCCCAGCTCAAAACATCTGATTTTACCTCCATGTCTTCTTCCTTAATCATTTCCCCTAGTGAGAATCCAAGTGGTCCCTCCAGTCTCAGAATAAGTTGGATTTGGGGGAAAAGATTTTCCATAAATGACTCCTGCTCTGACTGCTCAAGGTACACTGAATTCCCCAAGGGACACCAGCAGCACGTTTTACATGTCTTGCTTGGAAATCCTCTAAACTTCGAACATTTATGAAGAAAGTCTTCTCCTTTTTGTGGCCTCTGGCCGCAATGTTAGGCCAGTCCTAGAAATGACTGCATTTCTGCTCTTGGCTCTGGTTAGCATTATGTCCCACAGATGCTTCAAGTCCATATTGAGTTCCTGCTGCTGGCTCCAGCAGACCGTGATTTAATCTCTAGTTTCTTGCCTCCAAGGCTCACCACCCCATGACATTTAGGAGACATGTACTGACTCCGATTTGATCTGCTGTGGCTGGCACTTCTCTCCTTCCAAATGCCTGCAGTTTCTGAGAGTCTGTTTTGTCCACTTGTCGTCCCTTTGATTGCTTGATGGGCAGCTGTTCCAGGAATTCTGCAGGGAAGGGGCTAGGCCATTCAAGAATATCTATAGCACACTTCCTCTCCTGTTCTTGAAAGACCTTATCTAGTTTCTTAAGAAATCATGTTAAGGATGAAACAACAATCTCCAGCCTGAGAATTCTCAGTTTAGTACCTCTTCTGATGCTATCACAAGAGGCTCTGTTTGGGGCATCCACTTTGAACAATGCAACTTCTCCAAAGCTCTAGTGCAGACCTTAGGGCAGTTTCCACACACTGATGGTTTAAGAATCACTCTAATTTGTGATATGTAAATTAGATTTACATATCAACATTTATTTACAACAAGCCTGAAGAAATGAAGTGATTGAGGAACCTAAAAACCAAAGCCAGCCCTCCGAACACTCAACCAGGGTCCTATACTCTGAAGAGAGATCAGGAATGGGAAAGCAGTCTGCCTCTGCTCTTCAAATGTCCACAAAGGCCACATCACTGAGCTTGAACCATGGTTGCCTGATCAAGGGATGAAGACTTAGTGTTTGAGGAGAGCTGTGTTTCTTTTGGGAATCTTTTGACATTAAAGAACAAACAAACAAAAAGCTATGTGCATGAATGCACTACTCAAATATTTTTTTATTTTTAAAATTTTTGAGGTGGTGCTGGGATTTGAGCCCAGAGCCTTGCACATGCCAGGCAGGTACTCTTACCACTGAGCTATGCCCCAAGCTCCTAAATATTTGTTTGATTTATTTTTATTTTTTCATATTTTTATTGGTGCACTGTAGTTGCACATAATGGTGGAATTTGTTGTTACCTATTCATATATACACACAATATAACAATATAGTTTGGTCAATTTCATTCCCCAGTATTTCCCTTTTCCCTCCTCTTCTCCCTCTCTGGCACCCTTTCCTCTACTCTGCTCATCTTCCTTCCATTTTCATGAGATTCCCCCCATTTTTCCTTTTCCTTTTCCTCTTTAGCTCCCACCTATGAGAGAAAACATAGGGCCCTTGACATTCTGAATTTGGCTTTCCACTTAATATTCTCAAGTTCCATCCATTTTCCTGCAAATGACGTAATTTAATTTTTCTTTATGACTGAATAAAATATTTTCTATATGTCCGTTGATGGACACATCTCGTCTGGTTCCATTGTTTGGCTATTGTGAATTGTGCTGCTACAAACATGGTTCATGTATCTCCAGAGTATGATGACTGTAATTCCTTAGGATAAATACTGAGAAGTAGAATAGCTGGGTCATATGGTAGTTCCTCTGCTAATCTTTTGAAGAGCCTCCATGCTACTTTCCATAGTGGTTGTACTACTTTACAATCCCACCAACAGTGTAAAAGTGTTCCTTTTTTTCCACATCCTCTCCAGCATAAAAATATGGAAAGCTTCATGAGTCTACACGTCATGCTTGTGCAATGACTATTCTAATCTTCTCTGTGTCATTCCTAATTTAGCATATATACTGCCAAAATGAGCACTAAATATTTGTTTTAAGTGTTTTTTAAAAATCATTGCCTGACTCTGTGCTTCCAGCTCCGGAACACTCTGTAAATGGCCTAGAAAAGAGCCAGGCCTCCCAGGTCACCAGTACACAGGGACAGAGCCTCTTGACCCTGCTTGTGACAGCATTGCAAGCACATGCCTGACATACTTTGGAAGGCCTGCCTGGTTCTATTACTGGTACATGGAAGTTTTGCTCCAGCAGCAAATCTCTAAATTTAGATGCTTTTCAGGATGAACTCTAAGTGATCTTTGTCCCCAAGAGTAGTAAAGAATTGGAGGGCACCTTGCTTTTTATCGACTAATTCAAGTGCCAGAGTTGATACTTCATAGCACAAAACTTGTGAAGATTATCATGTTAATGGAAAACAAAACAAATAAGCAGGGAATATACACGATTTCTCCTTCATAGTTTTTGATAAAAATTTACCCTGGGTATAACTCAAGTGAAATAAACACCAACTCAGGGTAAAAATTCTTTTCCTGGAAACTCTATGGGGCTATCTAGATACAATTAGGGACTATCTTTTTTGCTTGTGATGCTGGGGATTGAACCCAGGGTCTTGTGCATGCAAGGCAAGCATTCTACCAACTGAGCTATATCACCAGTCCCCACTTAGGGACTCTCTTAATAAAATGTAGAAATTTAGTTCTAATATAATGTCTCAATGCTTAACTTTGCCATTTTAATCAAAGAAAAGACAATTTCAGAGCATATTAAAAAGAAATTAAAAACTTTAAGGGAATGCTCAATTTATTGAGGAACCATCTCCTATCAAAGTCAGTCCCACTAATTTATCTTTATGCAGAGACAAGAATGTAAGTGTAGATTCAGATTAACTAGGTTCCAATCCTGATCCTGCTACCACTAACAGGGGGATGTTGGGTGGTTTATTTAACTGCTTTGGTGCTCAGCTTCTTTGCCTGAAAATAGAATCTAAGAATACCTTCTTATTATGATTATTAAATGACAACTTATGAAAAGAACATATAATCCTTAATAAGTGGTATTATTCAGTCAAGACGTAATGATATTATTCTGTCTAGATGTAATGACAGTCATTGATATATCCTAGCAAAGGAAGATTTTTTTTTTCTTTTTAAACAGGGAACTTCAAGGAATAATGGGGAAAAAATATACAGAGAAAGAGAGGGGTCCAGGTGAGCTCTGTCATTTAGCTACCCTGGACAAATAACCTAATTCCCTTGGGTCCCAGTTCCTTTATCTCTAAAGGGAGCTCTGGGCCTTGCACCAAGAAGGGTGCTTGGTTAAATTATTTCCAAAGGCCTGTCTAGTTTTGGCATTACTGGATATTTGTTTCATTGTTCTAGTGATGCTGGGGATTGAACCCAGGGCCTTGAGCAGGACATATAAGTACTTCATACTGAGGTACATCACTTGTCCTAATACTGTGTATTTTTTTGGTCGAAGGGACTTCAATGGAAAATTATTTTGGTTCAAGAAGCGCCCAAACCAGGACAAACCTGAGGGGACATAGAATTCTTTGGAAAAAGAATTGTGTTGCCATAAGTGGCTATAAATGATCAGTAATCAGATTTTACTCTGAGAGAGAAAAGTCGACTTTATAGGCTGAGATTTGGGAAGGACACAGCTATTTAGTGAATTCATTTCCTACCCTGAAACTTTATACACCCAACAGTGCTCCCAGTCTTTCACACCATCCCCAAAGGCTTTCCAAGCTGGGTCTCTAGGTGAGCCCTTTTCCTTCATGCAGACTGCATTCCCCAGAGAGAGTTCTGAGCCAGGTTCCTTCCCCCCAGTCCATCCCCTCATGTGCTTAAAGTTTGCCTAGCTCATGGCCCTCTTGGTAGGATGCTTTGTCTCCCCCAGTCCCCCTCCACCACCCGCCCTGATCTTTCTATCTTTAGCTTCCTACTCAGGGACTTTTTGGAGTAGACAGTCACATGCACTGGGTCATTTATGACATTGCTGGCTTAAGTATGTCCCCAGTCATTTTTTCAAGAATTATATATTGATTTAAAGAGAAGAAATTAGTAGTTTTTAAGGTTCCAAATTTCAAAGTATTATACACCAGTTATAGAAATATTTAGAAAGCATAAAGAAGAAATTGTATATTATGTGTGATCTTCTGACCCAAAGATAGCTACTGTTAGCAATACATTTCTCATGCTTTATTTTTTAAATTTTTATTAGTTGTCAATGGATACTTATTTATTTATGTTTCTGAGAATCAAACCCAGCATCTCACACATGCTAGGCAAGTTCTGTATTACTGAGCCACAACCACAGCTCTCATCCTTTATTTTTATATACATGTTTAGATTGTATCTATACCTGCTTCTACATAAGTCTGCGTATTTGAGCTAATACTTCACATCCAAAATGAAGTCATGTGTCAGTACTTACTATGTGGCTTTCTATGTCCTTCTCTCTGATCTGTTTTGATCTGTTTCCTCTTGCCAGTCACAATGACACTAATCTGCAGCTTGGAACTGGATTCCTGTGAAAACCACACTTTTTTTTTGGAACCAGGAATTGAACTTAGGGGTGCTTAACTATTGAGCCACATTCCCAGCCCTTTTTAATTTTTTCATTTGAGACAGAGTCTCCTTAAGTTGCTTAGGGCCTTGATAAGTTGCTAAGATTGGCTTTGAACTTGATCCTCCTGCCTCAGCCTCCGGAGCTGCTGGGATTACAAGTTTAGGCCACCCAACCCGGCCACAATAAAGTCTTTTGCCTTAACTTCCTCTTGCTTCCTCTGACTCCTGAAGCCTGGTGCTTCCCCTTGTGGCCCTGGGTGGCTTCCTGGGGACCAAACTTCCTGAGTAACAAACTGTTCTTTCAGAGGAAGCCGCATCTTCATCTGTCAGCCTCACTTATCTGAGTAGTAACAAAACCTATATTTAAAAACAGGGTGCTAACGTGGACAATGACTGAGATGGTGGTGGGTGAAACATTGTGACAAAGTAAAGGAACATTGGGGATGTAAGATGTAAGTGACAGGATTTAATGATTCATAGCATGGGAGACAGTATGATAATTATGATAATTTATAGCAGTTATAATCTCATAAACAAAAGGCTTTATTGCTTCACAGAGTACTTTTACACATATTATGTAATTTGTTTCTTACACACCTTTAGCTATAATAATCTGATTACAGAATGGTCTAGGCCTTCTGGTGAGTTCATAGAACCAGAAATAAAATTGAAGTGCACCAGATCCAACCTCCTCATTATACAATTGAGGAAATAAAATCCCGTGAGGGTTTTTTTCCTGACCCCATCTCTCTGGCCCTATGAACAGATATTATTCTCTGCTGACTAAGCCCAACCTGATTAGGAGACTTCTCAGAACCTGGCAGGAGGAGGGGCATAGCCCCAGTAGCTGGTGGACTACAGATCAGCAGCTCAGGCTTTCTCCCCCAGTGAAGGTTGGTCAATACTCCTTGGTTACCAGCCAAGGTCCCCCTCTGCCTTGAGCCAGAACTAAGCCAAGACCTCAGGTGGGATCCTTTTACCTCTGCTCACAAGACTATAACAACAGCACCGTGGCCCTCCTGCTGGATAAGTGACTTCACATCTTGGGATCCCAGGCTGGCCTGGCATTGGGGACCCAAGCAAGGGGATCAAAGTTGCCTGGAATTTCAAGGCAGGGGCTTTATTACAACTGTTCCAATTCCATTAGCCAGTTCAGAGTAAAGCTGGCCACAAAACTAGGCATATATAGAAGGCTGAGTTATTGATCTAAGTACCTCAAGGTGCCTGGAAATAAAATTTTCCTTTGAAACTAAGATTAGCATTCACATTTTTACACACAGTAATAATATATGTGAACGCATGACCAATGTGATTCTGTGTTAGAGTCTGTAAACAAGTCAAAAATAACACCTGGCATTTTGCCAGGGGAATGTTAGAGTTCGTAAACAAGTCTGGATGGTACCTGGCAAAATGCCAGAGGGAGTGGTTTGAGAAGTAACAAAAGCAAGCCATTAAGTGTGGAGATTCCATATTGGTTGACTGATGTATCTAGTTTATGCTAATTAGATAAGCTCTGTGGAATGTATAAATACTGCTCCTGTCCTGCAATAAACGGCTCCCACTCCTGCTGTATCAAGTACACAAGTTATTCGTCACCCCCCGGTTACGGACTGCGGCAGATGGTGGCCCGTTACGGGGAGCCCCGGGACACTCGGGGGTAAGTGACGAAAAAAAGCTGCCCGTCCATAGATAGGACGGGAGCAATCTGCTCGTCCCTAGGCAGATAGGGCGAGAGGAAAAATGGCCATTTCGAGAAAATGGAGAAGATTGATACAGTATGTTTGTGTCTTGTTTTGTCTCAGTGTATTGTATTGTCTTTGTGATGAAAATATGGAAGGGGTGAGAAGTAAATTACTAAGGGAAGAAGGCACCCCAGTGGAACCAAGAATAGTTAGGGCATGTGTTGATAAGAGCCCAGGAACTCTAGTCAGAAAGAAAAAGAAAGTTCAGAAGAAGAAGGATTATCAGGAAAAAAGTTGCAGCAAAAGGCTATTACTAAATACTTTTCGTTACCGGAGGGTGCGTGAAGCGGAGAGGCGGCTGCCGAGTGTGCAAGCCGGTCACAGCGCAGCAAGGATTTTCCAAGAGGCGGCGGCGACTGGCCCTTCCCCGCCTCCTGGCCGGGGAGCTGGCTCTTCCACTGCCGCGAGCCCAAATCTAGACCTGACCTGGAGGCACAGTCTCGCAGGCTCTTGCTCCCTGTGCCCAGTAGCAGTTTGAGTCCGGGACACTCCCCAGGGCCATCTGGGGCTGCTCAGGACACTACAGCCGGCAAAAGACGCTACTGGTGTCCCTGATGTTTGGTCATTTTCAATGCCAATAACTAAGCTACAATGGTTCTCCCACACCTGGAAGCTAATGAGTAATGAGCACTATTAAGGCTTATTTCAAATGTAAAAAAACCTTGAGATAATGTACTAAATTGTTCAGAAGGTTGTTTTCTTAGTGGAATGCTACAGGATTTTCTTTAGCATCTTTGCAAGAGTTCCTGCCTTCGTCCCAGTGCCGGTGAGGACGAGGATGGAAAAATTTCCAGTGTTGCTGAAAACCGGATGAAACTTCGGCTGAAAAACGGACGAGACTTCGGATCTGTTGCTGTTTCTGCTGCTACAGCTTAGGCTAGCTGCCTGCAGAACTTACCTGGACTGTGATTTAAGCTAGCTGCCTGCAGAACTTACCTGGACTGTGATTTACCTGGACTGTGAGTTAATCTATTGAGACACTGCTTTACCTGGACTGAGACAACAAACTGTAATCTATAACAAATTGTAACTCGGTATCTTTGCTAACAGTGTCATTGCTGGTATAATTTTTCCAAGGGCTTCTTGCATGGAGCCATCAAGTGGCTTGGTATTGCGGCATTTTGTATCCTCCCTTTCTGTTTGTAGCAGGTTATTTATGGTGTTTCTGTAAAAACCACTATGGTCGTTATTTAAATTAAACAAAAGGGGGAAATGTTAGAGTCTGTAAACAAGTCAAAAATAACACCTGGCATTTTGCCAGGGGAATGTTAGAGTTCGTAAACAAGTCTGGATGGTACCTGGCAAAATGCCAGAGGGAGTGGTTTGAGAAGTAACAAAAGCAAGCCATTAAGTGTGGAGATTCCATATTGGTTGACTGATGTATCTAGTTTATGCTAATTAGATAAGCTCTGTGGAATGTATAAATACTGCTCCTGTCCTGCAATAAACGGCTCCCACTCCTGCTGTATCAGCGTACACAAGTTATTCGTCACCCCCCGGTTATTTTGCTGCAGCCAGACAGACTGCGGCAATTCTGCAACCTGTATACTCAGAAAAATGAGATATTGTATCCCATGTGATTCAAATGTATGATGTGTCAAGGTCATTGTACTGTCATGTGTAACTAATTAAAACAAATTAAAAAATAATTAAAAATAAAAAAACAAACAACAACAACAAAACTGCTGCCTTTCCAATCTGGATATAACACACATTATTCAGACAATAAATTCTACTTTGATGGAAGAAAAAAAAATAAAGAAACTAAGATTAGGCTGAATTTCTAGCCTAGAGGTTGGATGTAAAGTTTAAAACCTAGCAGGACAGGAAGCAGGACAGTGGTGCTGGAGGCATTTCCTCCCTGCCCCCCTCTCTCTCCCTCTCCTTCTTCCTGGCCCTTTCCCTCTCCCTTTCTCTTTCCTACTGGGGATTGAACCCAGGGGCACTTTACCCTTGAGCTACATCCTCAGCCATTTTTATTTTTTATTTTGAGACAGGATCTCACTAAGGTGCTGAGGCCATCCTCAAACTTGTGATCCTCCTGCCTCAGCTTCCCGAGTCACTGGGGTTACAGGTGTGCGCTATGACACCTGCGTCCATTGTTTATTTCACAAGTGCTCAAGCTTTGTTATAGAACCATGGGAGCTGAGACATTTAAGGTATGATTGATAGGTCTGACGAAGCTTGGAATCAGAGTTTCCATTTGAGACACAATTTAATGGTAACAGCAAAGCTTGATGGCACAAATGAGGAGGAGCAAGTGTAGTCAGAGAGATAGAAACAGTAAAAATAGAAAGCACTGGAACTGTCTGAGTTAGTTTCAGTGCTATTAACTATAGTCAGGACCGACTTAAGCCGCTGCTGATGCCACCACCAGAAATAAAATCTGACTACTTCCTCTGGATTGCCACCTTCTCCAACAAAATATTGTGCTACATGTGTGCTGGGGACAGGACTGGCAACTGATACAAGGATGCTGGTGCATGAGACCTTCACTTGGAAGGGTGGCTGCAAGTGGCCAGCAGGGGCAGGAACCAGGAAGTCAGAAGCACGGTGAAAGCCAGAGAGATGAGGTCAGATGGGATCAAAGGGCTGGGTCATCAACAGCCTCAGACAGGAGCCAGGTGAGCTGTGAGCATAATGAGGTATCAGATTAGTAAACAATCAGAGGGAAGCTTGTTCTTTGGTTTACAAAGAAACACTGAATCAAAGAGATAGGCAGAAATGGAGGCCAAGGGTCTGAGATGGTACCAGGAAAGCTCTAAATTTACCTGAGGGGAGGTCATAGGGAGCTGAGACCGCTCATGGTTTTTGGATCAAATCAAATCAAGTTTTATAGGTAGCTATGCGATGGTCTTTCTACCTGCACAGAATGGTCTTTCTAGGCCTACAGGAGACCAGGCCTTGCACGGAAGCCCAGTGCCCACCTTCATCCTCATCTCCCCAGAGGCCTAATAACAGATGGAAACATGGTATCTTTGGGCATTTGAGCCTCACAGAACAGCTTTGATTTTTTTCCCTTTAAGACCCTCTTTCCCAATTCCTGACCAAGGATCAAGATACGGGATTATAGAAGAATATAGAAAGCAGTAGAAGAATTAGAGTGAACCATCCACAATTCCACTCTCCAGAGGCAACTTCTCTGTTTCTTCCTCTGTAGAATGGACATCGTTGTATTAGATGAGGGAGATGCTGTCTTAGTATTTTGGTATTCCCTTCTATTCTTTTTATTAAGCAATGTAAACCTGATTGGGTCTCAGAGGATCTGTATGCGTAAACTTTAATTTTTTAAAAAAATTTTAATTTGTTTTAACTTATTCTGCTTTTTCATCTTAATATTAAATCATCATAATCTTATAGTTACAAAAGTTCTTGTGTGTGTGTGTTTTGCAATAAAACTTTAGTGATAGAAGGTCAAAGTTGGCCTGTAGGTGGCAGCTTGATGACCTGGGGTGAGAGAGTTCAGTGCTGGATCCTGTCCTGATGCAGAACAAGGGGCAGCTACTGATAAAATCATCACTGACAACAATGAAATGGTGATATTGTCCTCCTATGGGATATAGAGGTGAATTGGTCCCTTCTCTACCCACCAGAAACTCACTGGGAAGGATGGACAGGGTGCTGGGGGTAAATCAGCTGGAGGTGAGATTTAAGCAGAACTGCCTTCTTTTTAAATCTGAATAAGTCCCATTTAATCTGGAGTTCCCTGGATCAGTATTTAATCCCTAACACAATAGGGTAGATCCTCTGAGAGAGGAAAGTTAGGACTTGACTTCATAACAGTGGGCTAACTATAGCCCACTGTGGCCTTGCTTCCTGCTATCATTTTGTTAAGATACTTCAGAGAACATCTTATTATGTTAATCTTTCTATCAAATTTAGTCTATTTTGGGAGTATTAGATTAAGGAGAAACTAATTTCTGGTTTGTTTTTTTTTTTTAACCAGGGTTTGGACCTGGGACCCTTAACCATTGGGCCTCATCCCCAACACTTTTTATTTTTATTTTTTTTTAATTTTGAGATAAGGTCTCCCTAACTTGTGATCCTCTTGCCTCAGCCTCCTGAGCTCTGGGATTACAGGTTTGAGCCACCATGCCCAGCATCTTCTGTTTTTTATTTGTTTGTTTTTAATTAAGCACTTTAAACATGCTTGGAATCATTCAGTTATATAATTTTTATCCCACCTTTTTTCTTTTCTTTGTAGTACTGGGGTTTGGACCAGGGTCTCATACATGCTAGGCAAATACTTTACCACTGAGCTGTATACCATCCCAAGTATTCCCTTTTGAAATAAATATAGTTACAAAAGTTCGTGTGTATGTGTGTGTGTGTGTGTGTTTGTTTTGCAATAAACTTTAGTGATAGAAGGTCAAAGTTGGCCTGTAGGTGGCAGCTTGGTGACCTGGGGTGAGAGAGTCCAGTGCTGGATCCTGTCCTGAGGCAGAACAAGGGGCAGCTACTGATAAAATCATCATTGACAACCATGAAATGGTGATATTGTCCCCCTATGGGATATAGAGGTGAATTGGTCCCTTCTCTACCTACCAGAAACTCACTGGGAAGGATGGACAGGGTGCTGTCCTGGCTGACCTTGAACTTGCAATCCTCCTGCCTCCACCTCCCCAGTATCTGCAATTGTAGACATGCATCATTGCACCAGATAATCTTCTTAATACTATTTCATGACTATTCTTATGGTCACAATTTGTATATAGATAGATATCATTAAAGCTGAATCTAAAAGCTTATTTAAGGATCTTGCTACATGTTTTCAGGCAAGTGTATCATTTATTTCTCATAAGCCTTCAGTGTTTAGCATAGACTTTAACAAGGACTTTTCAGTTGAAAAATCCTGAGCTTGGGTTCTTGACTCCCACTTCACTTGCATGTCAGGCAAGTTGTTCTTGCCTGTTGGTCATTGTTAGACCAGGACACAAGAAAAGACCACTGACTCCAATTAAAATCAAATTAAAGCAAGCTTATTATTTCAACCGGCTGGGCTGCCTCTCCCTCCCAAAACGGCGGGAACAAGACAGCACCCCAGCTTTCCTGCAGACCAGCTTTATAGCCCAGAAAGTTACACAAAGAGGGGTTACAGATAACAGAACTCTGACAAGTATCACACTAATGGTAGTTTACATTTTTTGCTGGCCCCAACATCAGAATTTATGAGGGACCATTAAAGCCTCAGAGAGGGTCGTTGTCTGGCCAGGGAAGGCCAATATTTATGAGGTGTCACTAAAGTTTCAGAGAGGGCTGCTATCTGGTCAGAGAGCCAGGCATGGGTGAGTTCAAGGCACGGGCAGGCATTCCAAGCAGGTTCAGAATTTGCAGTAATTTATAGTAAAGCCGAAATTATCTTTTCATGGCTTTGTGGCAAGATGCCCGATTTTAAGAAAAGATCAGGTTGGGTCTATCAGTCATCCCCTCTGGCATAGAGAGGAGAGTCTGAGCAGGCAATCTGAGAGACACTAGGATCTCCTTTCTCCACCCTGGATAGTCCTGTCCCTCCAAGAGCCCAAGTCCATGTTCTGATCTTTTCCTGACTTTTTTTTTTAATTGGTGTGCTTTTTATGAACATATACTAAATACTTCCCTAACATTAGAACTGAGACATACCTACAAGAATGGCATAGATCATGACATCAGTTAATCAGATCAAATCCAATATTATATTTCATAAACTAGAACCTCATGTTAACTTGAAGTGCTCAGTGGTACCAAATCTTTTAATCTAAAGTTTTTAAAAAGAAAAACATAACCAGAAGACCTAGTTTTCAAAATTGCTGTTAAAGGCCAACAAGTGATCTGAAAGGGAGGGCTAAAAAGAAATAACCTTTTATAATAAATAAATGCCTCAAATAAATAACCTCATATAATAAATAAATGCTCAAAGTCCTCTACTACAAAAAGTAGATTCTTATAGTTTTGGCCTCATCCCATGAGGTACTCACAACCTTGCTCAGAATAGGACAGGCACCTTCCTGCCACCCCCAAAGAGGAAAATTCAACTTCTCCTTGTCTTTACTACATATTTCAGGGGTATGTGTGGGTTTTGGTGTTGTTTTTTTTTTTTAATTTTTTTTAGTTATACATGGGCACAATATCTTTATTTTGTTTATTTATTTTTATGTGGTGCTGAGGATTGAACCCAGGGTCTCACATGTGAGAGGTGAGTTCTCTACAGCTGAGCCACAACCCCAGCCTCGGTTTTGGTGTTTTTATATTTATCCAGTTTACATATAAAGAGCCCATAAAATAACACTTGTAAGATTAATACAGCCATATTAAATAGTATTTACATAGCTCTACCATGTCATATTGAAAAATAAAAAAATTAAAATTTCCATCACTAGGCAATCAATCATCTAAATTTGTAAACCCTAACTCAAATAATTTAATTAATAAATGTTGTAGCTGTTTCCCTAACAAATCCAGCTGGGCTTACAATGTAACAAAATCCTTATAATTCAGGGACATAAAAATATCAGTTTTAAAATCTCAGCTGTATAGAATGTACATTAATATTTATACCATGAAATTAGGAATACATTTAGATTTATGAAATAATATACTATAAACAGCAGGGTTTGTTTTTTTTCCCAATCTTTAGCAGGAGCTAATACAATCCAGTGTTTACCTGGCTTTGTATGCAGATTGAAAGGGAACGAGTTGGCTTTGTATAAAGGATGCACAGTGTCAGCTAGGTTGATGTGATTATCTGCATACCTCACATGACAGACCAGTCAGGACCTGAGCCAATCTGATTTACCTAAATGACAAACTCTTTATAAAGGTGTCTAGAGTTCTCTATCTTTTAAAATAAGCACCCCTCTTCAATCATCTTCAGACAGCTTCTTGAGTATTCTCTTGAGGATTGGACACTAAAGCAGCTATATAAAACTGTAATAATTGTAATGCAGCCGGGTGTGGTCATGCACACCTATAATCTCAGTGATTTGGAAGGCTGAGACAGGAGAATACCAAGTTCCAGGCCAGCCTCAGCAATTTAGCAAGATCCTGTCTTAAAAACAAACAAACAAACAAACAAACAAAAAGGGACAAAGGTGTTGCTCAGCACTCCTGGGTCCAAACCCCGGCACAACAAACAAACAAAAAAAGTAATGCACCCCATACTACCATCCTAGGAAAGCACATTTCAAAGGTTAATCTGACACTACAAACAGCAGTTGAGGTCTCACTTATAAGGCAAAAAAAAAAAAAAAAAAAAAAGCGCTTTAAACTATTTTAGTAAATTTCTTACAGAAAAAAAGAAGATGTGATTCTGATGGTCAATGGATAAGTTTTAAATAACTGATCTCCATAGCTACTAGGTTAGGGAATAATACAGGTTTTTTCCTTGTGTCCCTTTTTCATCTTGGATTTAGTTGTCTTTTGACCAAATCGAAGGACAGGGAGTACAGATATTGGGCTAGAAGAGTCTGTATAGATGTATCTCTGTGGCTGGAGTTGAGGGATTGGTAGGCCAAGAAGATATCTTTGTCAGTCAGAGGAAGAGGATGAGAAGGAGAAAAGGAAGAAAGAGGGGGAAGAGAAGGAGCACCTCGAATCAGCATCCTCACCACAGAGTCCTAGAAACCTGTTCACTCCCAGGCTCTGTAGTGCATAATCAAAAATGGCATGGGCATACTCTCTGTTGAGATCCATATTCTGGGTTGTTTTTGGTATTGGGGATTGAACTCAGGGGCACTTAACCACTGAGTCATATCCCCAGCCCTTTCTATACCTCTTGCCTCAGCCTCCCAAATGGCTGGGATTACAGGTATGGGTTACCACATCAGGTGAGATCAGTATTCTGGATGTATGCGTGGATGGATCTCCTGGATGCTTTTTATTCCACATAACTCATTGTTATTGGAGGAGGGAAAGCTGCAGACTGGCCTTGGGAGAATATTTTCTTTCTGTAATAAACATCAGAGTTTGTCAGAGCAGGAACTCCTACTTCTCTTGTAAAAATAGTATTGAGATCTGGATCCCCTTTCTTTCAAATGATAGACCCAGCAGTGGCCCGGGAGGCTAGGCCAGGAGGATGGTAAGCTCAAAGCCAGCCTCAGCATATTAGCAAGGCACTTAGCAACTCAGCAAGATCCTGTCTCTAAATAAAATATAAAAAAAGGGCTGGGGATGTGGTTCAGTGGTTAAGTGCCCCTGGGTTCAATCCCTGACACCAGAAGGAAAAAAAAAAAAAAAGAAAAAAAGAAAAAAAAAAAAGTAGACCAGAGTCCTCTCACTCACTGGAGTTTGCCCAATATTAATGTTGTCATAGTTTCCATGTTAATGACATCCTCTGAAAACTTGACCTGCTGTGATCTGGATTGTGCCTTGGATTTTCTGAGTACTGGCAGATGTACTAGTTTCTCTTTAAGCATGATTCTTTTCTGGACACAATTCTGAACTTAGACTTTTTAAGGACTTTGCACTCCTGTATGGTGTAGAAAAGTTCAACATTCCTATGTTGCTTATTTTCTCAGTCTTCTGCCTTTAATTCCTCAGAGTTCACAGGGAATATTATAATGACTGCAGTTTGGTTTTTTTCATCCACTGAATTACTGTGATATTAGACAAAGCCAAGAATCTATGGAATCCTGAATGTGTTGCTCTGGTTTCAAGTCTCTGACAAACACTCCGGGGAATCTTTGTGCCCTGTGTTTGATCATCATTATATCTTAAAGCCTATGGTTCAGATCCAGTTCTTGGAGCCTTGTAGGGCTTGGCTGGTGCCATAAGCAGAATCACTCCACTCATCTTGAGACTGGGTCATCCAATACATGTTGGATTGGTAGTTTTTATTTGCAAGGCTCTGATTGTTTTGCTTTACCTTGTCTTATTTTTAACCATGTTATCAAATATTCAATGTGGATTGGCTCAAATATCCATCTCACTGGCTGTTGCTATAGAGGCTTGTGTCACCAAATCTAAAAAGGAGCTGTCATATAACCTTCATGCTCAGCCTATTTTCAGGGTCTTCTGGAGTTTTAAGCTGTACTCTGCCTTCTCAAAATTCTTCATTGACAATACTTAGTTCTTGTCCAGAGAGATACAGATCATGCATTTCTGATAAAGGGTGATATTATCATTGCCTGAAGGGTCAGGAGGCTTGAAGTTCAGAGCAGAGGATAAGAGGAGAGACTATCTACACTGATTCACTGACCAACTGCTTTTTACCTATTTGGATACTTTTTCTGGAGTGTCTTGAGAAAGTCCAAATTGGAAGAATTAGAGGCATAAATGACTTTACTAAGCCTGCATTTTTAAAGTTTTTTGTACTGAAGATTAAACCCAGGGGTGCTTAACCACTGAGCTACATCTCCAGCCCTTTTCAATGTTTTAGTTAGAGACAAGGTCTCACTGAGTTGCTAAGTGCCTTGCTAATCTGCAGAGGCTCGCTTTGAACTTGCAATCCTCCTGCCTCAGCCTCCCAAATTGCTGGGATTGCAGGCCTGTGCCACGGTGCCCAGCCAAGGCTGCATGTTTTTGACCAACAAATCTGATCTGGTTTGGGAAGGAAAGGCCATTCCAACAAAGAGGATTTACATGGGACACAACAAACAAACAAACAAACAACCCCCTTCCCTCCCAAAACCCCTCCAAACCAAAACCAAACCACAACAAAAAACCATACTTCTGTAGCACACTAATGCTACCTGTTGTAGGTTATCTGATCATGATCAACACCAATATATTCCCCACAGTTTCGCAGTGCTTTGCATAGAGACTCAAAGCTGCCATGGCAGAACAGGTGCTTATTCTTCATCCTTCACCTTGTTCTCCTGCAACTGTTTCACACTCAAGGTGGCAGAAGGGTTTCATGTGCCAATGGTGCCTCTCAGCTTCTGTGTACTCATCAACAAAATTATCTCATCACATGATGAGCACAGTGGCTGAGCTGTTTAGCACAGTGCCTGCCACAGTGAATCTTTCCATTCTGATAAAAATAGATGAGGTCGACCAGCAGCTCTTTACCAGCCAAACAGACAAAAGAAAATGGGCGCCAGCATGCTCCAGGGCCCATTTGAGAGGCAGACACTGCAATTTTACCCACGTTTATCTTCAACCCACACTACTCACACATGGCTTGCGTAACTGCTCTGGAGAAAAGTTTAATCATTCCTTTCTCAAGTGCTTCTTTCTTCTGCTGAGCTCTGAACACTTGTAATTCTTTTTTCTCCTCTTCATTCAAAGGCTAACAACACCACACCTCATTATGTGGTGGCAACTGCTACCAAAGACCTTCAATGTGATGCTTTCTCCAGGGCTGTTAACACAAGGAAAAATTTCCTTTGGTAGGAAAAATAGAGCTGGATCTGCTCTGATTTAAGCCCAGAGGATCTAGCAGCACTTCACCTGGGCACAGCCAGAATCACTATCTGGTAGAGAACTTTTCTGACACACGAAGAGGGCTTAGCTCATTTGGGGCTCCATCTCCAAAGGCCTACCCATTAAGTTGAAAAGCTATCAAACATGGCTGCTCAGTCTGCCTGCTCCATTTCCAGAAGCCTCTGTGAGTGGACCCTAGATGTCCTAATCTCTCAGTCTTGAACTTTTCCCTAGAAGCAGTGGGCTAGTGTAGAAAACTCATTGGATTCTGAAGTTAGAACTGGGTTCAAATTCCAGTTCTGAGTAAGGTTGGGAAAATTCTATAACCTCAATTTCCATATCTGTGAAATGGACATGCAAATAGAGATGTACTGAGCATGCAATAAGAGAGACCAGTAAAGGGCCTGGTGCACACTATCTGTTTAACAAATGGTAATCCTCTCCTTTTCTATTTTTCTTTTATGTGGGGACTGAACTAGTAGGCCTGGTGTTGCCACCTCAGATGAAACATCAGGATCACCATTCTCATAAATGGAGTATTATATGGGGGAGAAGGACACCTAATTTTTTTTGTTGTTGTTGTTCTGGAGATTTAACCCCATAGCACTTTACTACCATGTTACATCCCCAGGCTATCCCCTGCTTTTTTTTTTTTTTTTTTTTTTTTGAGACAGTGTCTCAAAATTGCTGACCTTGCCAAATAGCCAAGGGTCTCATTAAATTGCTGAGGCTGGCCTCGAACTTGTGATCCTCCTGCCCCAGCCTCTTGAGTCACTGGGATTTCAGGTGTGTGCCACTGTGCCCAGTGGATGCCATATTTTTTCCAAACCTGTGTACATTTTGTTCCACAGCCTAGAGTAGTAATTTTCAAATTTTGCCACAAATCAGAATTACCTGAAGGTTTGTTAAAACAAAGATTGCTGGGCCCCCACGTAGAGTTTTGGACTATATAAAAGATGGCTTTGGAGATGCAGCCCCAAATGAGCCAATCTGCCCACTCTTCCCATCACTCTGGCTGGTTAACTCCTATTTATCCTTCAGGTTTCAGCTTTGATTTCATTTTCTCCAGAAAATCTTTCATTAAACATAAAGTCTAAATTAAATATTTATTTTCTGTACTTTCAAACTTCTTGGGCTTGCTCACTCAGGATATTTCACAATGCTCTATAATTGTCTTGCTATTTGTCTGTATCCCCTAGTAGACAGTATCTACTATGGAAAAGAGACCATGTCTGCCTATTGAGGGCTATGCGCATTTCCAACTCTTTGTTCAGTACCTGGTACATTGTAGATGCTCAATAAATGCTTATTGAATGAATGAGTCTTGCTGTCATAAATAAGCAGATTTCCTCTGCCTTGCTCTTCTGCCGTGATATTCTGCCTCACCTTGGGCTTAGAGCCATGGAGTCAGCTGACCATGGACTGAAACTCTGAAACTGTGAGCAAAAATAAACTTTTCTTCCTCTAAGTTGTTCTTGTCAGATATTTTGGTCACAGATTAATGTAAACAGGTCAATAGTGTTGTTCAAATCTTTGATATCCTTACTGATTTTCTGCCTATTCCATTAATTATTGATAGAGCTTTTATATATTTTTCAAATATAATTATAGATTTGTCTTTCCCCCTTTTCTCCCAATTTTGCTTCATGTATTTTTAAGTTAGATTATTAGATACAGACATATCAAGTGTTGTTTTATATATTATATTATATTATTGATTTTTTGGTATTGGAGATTGAACCCAATATCTCATACATACTAGGCACGTATTCTATCAGTGAGCTATATATCCCCAGCCCTGTAATATATTTCTGATGAATTGATCACTTTATCACTATAAATTTTTAAAATCATTTTCTAAGTCTTATTCTGTCTGATATTTTATAGGCATTCCAGTTTTCTTTTTTGAAAACAACTTTATTGAAATACAGTTTCATACCAAACAATTGACCCATTTAAAATATACAGTTCAATGGTTTTTTCATATATGGTTGTGTAATCATCACTAAAATCTCATTCTATTTGTTTATTTTTTTTTGCAAGACTGCAGTTTGGACACAGGCTCTACCCCCTATCCTTTCTTTAAAAACTTTTTTTTTTTTTTTTTTTAATTTTGAGACAGGATCTCACTAAGTTGTCCATGCTGACCTCAAATTTTCCTGCTTCAGCCTCCTGAGTTGTTGGGATTATAGGCGTGTACTACTGTATCCAGCACAATATCATTTTAGAACATATGATTATCCAGATTTTTGTTATTAGAGTTTTATAGTATACTATTTTTTTTCATTTTGCTAAAAAAAATTTTACTGAGATAAGTCCTGTTATTTATAATCTTTCCATATTTTTATATTTAAAATAAGTTTATTATAAGCAGAATATAGTTGATTTTTGCTTTTTTAGTGAATGTGATCATCTTTGTCCTTTAACAGGAAGGTTAGATCATTTACATTTAATATATTTTGATGATTGTGTTTTAATCTACTTTCAAATAATATTATGCTTCATGTATAATGTAAGAAACTTATAATAGTTATACAGTTATGGGCTGATTTATAATGGGTATGTTCTGAGAAATATGTTGTTAGGCCATTTTGTCATTGTACAAACATTATGAGGTGTACTATAATTGATGGTGCTGTACTTTAATATGACTGGGAAAGATGTAGGCCTGTATACATCCGCATCACCACATACCTGTGAGTAATGTATTACACTATGATATTATGATGCATATGACATCTCTAGGCAATAGAAAAATTTCAGCTTTGTTATCGTCTTATGAAATCAATGGGATGTATGTGGTCTGTTGTTGACTGAAATGTTATTATGAATGACTGTACTTTCACTTTTCTGTCATTTTTACTATTATTGTCACATTTTACTCCCTGTATGTCATAAATTCTACTATACTTATTTTTTATTTAAATGGAAATTATCTTTTATAGGACTTAAAATATGAGAGAAAAATTTTTATATCTATTTACATATATACCATTTTGAGCATTTTCATTCTGTCAATCTAAAGTTCCATTTGGAATTCTTGTATATGTGGTTTAATAGTTTTTATTACTTGGAAAATTTCAGCAATTATTTTTTAAATGGTGCTGGGGGTATTTTACCCAGGGCCTCACACATGCTAGGCAAGTACTCTCCTACTGAGCTGCATCTCAGCTCAGAAATTTTTTTGTTTAATATTTTTTGTCACTCATGTCTTTCTTTGTACACATAGTATATGTATTTTAGATCATTTAATATTATCCTACAATTTTCTCAGTCTTTTTTCTCTCTGTACTTTAGTTTGGATAACTTCTATCCAAGGTCCCCAAGTCCACTAACCTTTTCTTCTGCACTTCCTAATCTGTTGTTAAACCCTTCAAGTACATTTCTTAAAAACTTCGGACATTATATTTTCCATATTATATAATTTTATCATATATTTATATATTGTATACTATATAGTATTACATAATATATAATTATATTATATTTCTATAATTTCTTTGTTTCTTATCTATATCTTTATCAATGTTTGCATTGTGTTCATTTTCTTTTAAATATTTGAACACAGCTCTAATAGCTGTTTCAGATTCTTTCATTTTTGATTGGATGCCAGACATTTTGAAATTTGTTGAGTGCTGAATTTTGCTTTCTTCCTTAAAGTATGTTGGACTTCATAGTGAAAGACAATTAAATGATTGGGAGGTAGGTTTGATTCTTCTAAAGCTTATTTTAAAAATTTCGTTATTGTGGGTCTAGAGTATCCTTTACTAAGTGATAAGTGCAGTCCTATAAATAAGATGCAACTCCTCTGGGGTCTTGACTGAATGCTCCCAGTACTTAAAATTAGGTTTCTGCCTCCAGAACTCAAATATTACCTAGATCCATGCAAGCTCTGGGAATCTTTCAGCTTGAAACCACTGATTATAACATGCCAGAATGCATATGAAGAATATTTCAGGGGGTTCTGATAAGGAAAGAATGCATGAGGGGCTTCTGGGATGTTGCCAATTTTTTTTTTTTTTTTTTGGTGGTGGTGCAAGGGATTGAACCCAGGGCTTCACGCATCTGAAGCAAGCACTTTACCACTGAGCCACATCCCCTGCCCAGCTGGAAATGTTTTTTGATCTGAATAGTGGTTATATGTGTGTTCATTTTATAACTAATTGTTAAACTGAACACATTCTGTAGTCTATTTTATATCAAAATAAAAATTAAAAGAAAAAAGAATATAACAATGCTTACATATAGGTGCTCAGTAAATGGTGGGAAGCTTGATTAAATGAGATAACATATATAAAATGCCTAGCACAGAATACAATACACAAGAGGTCCTGGGTAATTTTCTATAGGTTTATGGATGTATAATAACCCACACAAAGAGAAGTATAGGAAACATAAGCACACTGCTCATGAATTGTTTTTCCAAAATAAATACACCCAAACAAGCAACCAGGTTAAAAAAAAATGGAACTAAATTGGCTCTTATTGTTAATGTAAATGACGAAGGCATGGAATTTTCCTAATATCTCAGAGTTTTGGCTAAATTCTCAAAAGATAGTGATAAGGATCCCTTCCCTCCTAAATAATGTTATTAGAACCAGGGGCACTGGCACATACCTGTAATCCCAGTGATTTGGGAGGCTGCAGCAAGAAGATAGAAAATTTGAGGCTAGCTTCAGCATATTACAGTCTCAAAAAAAAAAAAAAAAAAGAAAAGAAAAGAAAAAGAAAAAGGAAAGAATGCTGTTAGACATCTCTTTAGGGCTTCCTAAAAGATGACATAGCTGATTGTGTGACTATCAGTCTCTGACACTCACCTTCAGCATTATAGGCACCTAGAAGTTCTAAGGGGGCTTATTTACAGAAAGCCTGCCTATGAGGGAGTGATGTGGTCACCTGATGTTCTGACAAAGAATCAGATCCCCCGCAGAGCCAAGTCTGAGGGCTTAAAGAGACCTTGGGAAGCCTGAAGTGTAGACTCTGGAATTTGTAGTGTGTGTGTGTGTGTGTGTGTGTGTGTGAGAGAGAGAGAGAGAGAGAGAGAGAAGGTTGAGGTAATTCTAGTAAACATAGAGACCAATATTTGAATATTTGCTTCCTATCTGGAGAATTCTGAGGGCAAGAAGATGGCTAGAGAAGACCACAGTGTGATGGTAAGGAGACAGCACAACACTTTGGTGGGGCAAAGATGTGGGAATTTCCTGGATCATGCTTCCTTGACTCTGCAATGGGCAGAAGGATTAGAGCTGTCTTGATGGGTCCCACCCCACAGGGGGGACTCCAGTAATATGAAGAGATCATAATAAAGCACCCAGAGAGTACCTCACATCAGGGACCAGGCACTACAAAGGTACCACGTGGGGCCTCTGAAGAACCCATGAATGTCCCCCCTCTATAGAACTAGCAATCAAACATTGGCCAACTAAGGCAGGCAAGAGGGAACACAAACAGCACCAACCCAAGTAAAAGGACATTTGCTTCCTGTCCCTTCTCCCTAATCCAGAAGCGGCAGGGAATGAGGTGGATGAGGTGGACCAAGGAGAGGAGAACTGCAGACCATACATGCCTTCTTCTTCCAGGCGGATCCCCTAGCCAGGTAGGGAAAAGCGTTGAACTGGATGTGAGGTTTTTAAATACGCTAGACTGGACTTTTGTAAATGTCCCCAGATGAGGCTATTCATACAATCACAAGAGCCTGAAAAACTTTAAATTCTTCAGAGATTGTTCAGGAGCTAAAAAAAGAGATATGTTAAGGCATGTTAAAGGACACTGGTAAGAAATAAAGTCTTTATTTGTTTGTACATCTAGAGTTCAGTCCCCGCCACCTCTCTGTGGGATTGCTTCAGCTGAGCTAACATAGGATGTGCAGAATTTATCTTCCTCTGCTATAAGGTATACTCTTCTAGAGATTAGGATTCACTAAATCCCATCTCTCTCCTATGGACAGTGCTAGGGAAATGCAGTAGACCCTTGGTATCCATGGATGATTGATTCTCGGAGTCCCCCAGTTACCAAAATACAAAGTTGCTCATGTCCCTTATATAAAATGGTATTTTTATATATAACCTACATACATCCTTTTATATACTTTGAATGATCTCTAGATTATCTATAACACCTAAAATGTAAATGGCATGTAAATAGTTATCATTCTATATTGTTTAGAGAATAGTAACAAGAAAAAGTGCCTGTGCATGTTCAGTACAGACATAAATATTTTTAAATTCATCATTGAATTGGTATATCTGGAACCCATGGAAAGAAAGCGGGTTATATAGATCAATTCTTTCTCTCCTCTTTCACTGTTACTCACTGAAGTATTCCGATGATTCCCAGACCTGACACTATTTTAAAGTCTACTGTTTCACTCCCACTAGTTGCATTTTAAATTCATGACTTGCATTTACTAGAGACATCTTGGACCCCTTCCTGGAAACTGTGAAGCAATCACATTTACCAGCCACACACATGCAGATTAGTTTGCACAACGGCAATATATTTCTGTATTTTTCTCAGAATGTGTAAAATAAAATAAAAATCATCATGACTGATTGTATTGTTTTTGGATTCCCTTTACCAATTCTGAAGAGATGGCTCTGTCCTGGGTCTTGCTCAGTTCCTTTTGCAGCAGATCTGCACTTTAAGGGGAGGAGAAGAGATAGGAGGGAGCAGGGGACTAGCAGGAACTGGTGGGAAAAGAGGGAGGGGTTGGGACAGGGTGTCAAGGAGGAAAAAAAGGTGTACCAAAAGGATCTGAAGACAGTCAAATAGCATGCAAGAAGGTTTTTTTGTTTGTTTTTTTAAAGAGAGAGAGAGAGAATTTTAATATTTATTTTTTAGTTTTCGGCGGACACAACATCTTTGTTTGTATGTGGTGCTGAGGATGGAACCTGGGCCGCACACATGCCAGGTGAGCGCGCTACCGCTTGAGCCACATCCCCAGCCCCAAAGGTTTTGATTGAAAGTATTATTTCCACTAAATACTGCTATTTAAGTATTTAAAATATAGTACAGTGTTGAAAATTTATATTGCAATCATAATTATAAATCAAAATTTATATTGCAATCTTCCTGGGAAGATCTCTTTATCTGTTCAGTAATGAAAAATTTTATTTTGATTATTTCAAACTTTGATCTTAAAGGTTTATATCTTCTGGCCTTTTCTCCAAATTCTGAGGCTTACCCTATTTGGAATCTGCAACTCCATAATACAGTGAAAAAAGTATCAAAGATTTGGGAGTCAGATAAACCTGAGTTAATCTGTCTACTGTTCTAAGTTGCAACCTAGAGCCTATTATATACTTTAAACTTATTACATAAGGTCTCTGAGACTTAATTTCCCCATTTGTGAATATCTACCAGAGATAGAGACTTTTAAACAAGTAAATGCAAATATAAACAGGATAATTAAAACCTCCATCTAGCACCTGGCATATAACAAGTGCTCTGTAAATTAAATTAAATTAAAATTATTAATATTGTGTAAAGTACTCTACCATGTTGAAATATCTTAGTTTAATTTTAATTTTTTTTAATATTTATTTTTTAGTTTTCGGCGGATACAACATCTTTATTTTTATGTGGTGCTGAGGATCCAATCCAGTGCCAGGCGAGTGCGCTACCGCTTGAGCCACATCCCCAGCCCCATAATTTTAATTTTTAAATTTAATTTTTTTCTGTTGCTGGGGATTTTGTGTTTCTAAGGTTTTGTTTGTCTAACAACTATTCAAAACTGTCCTATTATAAAACTGTTGCCTAGAATATAAATTGCCTCAGTGCTATATTCCCAGAAGTGAAATTACCAAGTCAAAGATGTAAATGGCTTTGTGTCCAGCTGGTTGATACTGAAAACAATGGGACCGATTGAAATGCAAAAACAAAATCTAAGGGTATTTATTTTGAAAGTTTGGTGAATAAAGATACCTTGAAAATATTTGTGTTTATGTGTCTCTTGTCAGTGAGACAAAGAATTTTTCCATAAAATGGCTTAGCCATTTTTTTCTAATGCAAGATTTTTGACTGATCTCTAAATATTAGTTACTGAGTGGGTGGTAAGAGCTGTTTTTTTTTTTTTTTTTTTTTTAATACCAGGGATTGAATCCAGGGGTGCTTAACCACTGAGCCACATCTCCAGCCCTTCACTCCCCTTTTAAAAATTTAAAAATTTAAATTTAACAACTGACTGAGTTGTTGAAGCTGGCTTTGAACTTGCAGTCCACCTGCCTTAGCCTACTGAGGATCAAATCTTCATTCTTTTAATGAGCTTTATCAGTCTGACTTATGTACTTTTTCACCAGTCTGCTTTATTTGTGATAGTGTCCCATTCCATTTTGTTGTACAAGATTTTTGGATATATTAAAATATATCTATCTCATCATGGAAAGTACATTTTGTTCTTATTTAATAATCATAAATTTACCATACATTGAAATAAAAATTTAAGACATTTTGTCCTTTAACACAGCTTCAACTGAATACCGTGAATAGTGGGTGTTAAAGACTTTCTGATCTGGGAGTGGGTGTAGTTCAGTGGTAGAGCATGTACTTGGTATGTGCAAGGCTTGGGGTTTGATCCCTAGCAGTTCTTTCCCTAATTGCACCCAAAAGAATTATTTATCTATTTTCTAAGATTTGTAATTTATAATGTTTCGTGTGAACAGGGTATGACTTGTCTTGTACCATGCTTATGGTTTTATATTTTGAGTCTATTTCTCGGATCTTGATTCAAACTTGTTTTTTTTTTTTTTTTTTCCTGTATTGGGATTGAACCCAATACCTATGAGGCAAAGACTCCAACCACTGAGCTACATCTCCAGTCTTTTAAAAAATTATTTTGAGACAGGGTCTTGCTAAATCTCTCAGGCTGGCCTTGAACTTACCATCCTTCTGCCTCAACCTCCCCATAGCTGGGATTATAGGAGAGTGTCATCATGCCTGGCATCAATTTTATTATTTTTTTGCTGTGCTGGGAATGGAACCCAGGGTCTCAAGCATGCTAGGCAAGCATTCTACCACTAAGCCACAATCCTAGCCTTTTGATTAAATTTCATTTGTCATTTTTCCCCTGATTTTTGCTCCATCCCAAACAGATTTCATAGTCATAATTACATCTATTTAAGCAGTTATTTATATTTTTTGCTAGTCTGTTTATTTATTAAACATCCTCAACAGTTTTATTCTAAAATATCTTACAGTATTTTAATTGTTATCTCTTGCCGTCTGTACCTAAACTTTGGGTGAATGCTCATCTTATTCTTGTTTACCTGTATGCTTTAATTTTTTTTACATTAAACATGTAGGAAGAATATGCTTTCGAAAGTAATAAAATATAAGAGGGCAATGTGATTGTAACTTTATGACTAAAGGTTGATTAAAGCAGGCAGAGAAGCATGGGTCATTGTCTCACTGGTTTTTATACATGGGTTTGCCAAGCTCTTCTACAGGTTGAGGACTGGAACTTTTTACTCTTCTTAGCTATAACTCTGAAAGAACCACATCAAGACTTGCATAACCAGGAACAATCTTGTTAAGATTTGATATATAAATAATGTCATCATACTGATTTTTTCTTTCATTCTGTTGTCCTAATAATAACTACCATAATTATTAGTGGTATTTTAAATGAAAGGTGCAATTGGAAGGGATTCCTGATGGATGAATCAGGAATGAGATAACTGAGATGACTTGATTTTGCTTCTAGACATAATGGAATAATAGGAACTGAATTTATCTTCTAGCCTTGACAGATAAAACTCTGGACAAAAATATATAACAACTGTTTTTGGAATCTGGATGGCAAACATTGTAGACTGTAATCCCTGAGAGAATGGAAATGAAGTGAGTTCTACAACTCTCCCAGTGTATTACCTGGATAGAATTTCTAGAACTCGGTTTGTAAGGTTACAAACAGCTTAGTAACACTTATGAGTTAAAAGAATAAATCAGAGTTTGGGAGGTCAGTGAAACTAGAACTTGACAAAGTTCAAAGAGGAGGTTGAGAGAGATCTGGATATTTGCAGAGAATTCCCTGGGACAAACTCCACCCATGAGACAGTAAACTATTAAGGCCGTGGAAAGGATCATTGCAAAGCAGAAAGCTTTGAAAGATTCTGAGAGCTCACACAGGCCTGGCTTATGCCACCAGCCAGAGTAGAAAGATTTCATAATTTCCAAGGCATCAGGCCGAGTTCTCAAAGCTTATCTCCTTAATAATAGGGATACATTAACCTCAGACCAAAGGCTTCTTGGGTTTCAAAGGAAACTTTAAAAGGAAAAAAACTAATTCCAAGTAACTTAACTGAACCAGAACAAAAGTCAACATTAACTGATGCAATTAAGTAAGATTCAGCATCCAACATTATAAAAACAATATCAGGTATCCAATAAAAAAATTACCAGCTACGCAAAGAACCTAGAAATAGCCAGGAGAAAAATCAATCAATAGAAATAGACCTTGAAATGACAAAGATGATAGAACTAGAGGATAACTATGTTCAAACAGCTTTTATTATGGTTTAGACATTAGGAGTCCTCCCAAAAGTTCATGTGTGAGACAATGCAAGAAAGCTTAGAGGTGAAATGATTGGGTTACAACAGCCTTAACCTAATCAGTGCATTAATCTTCTGATAGGGATTAACTGGGTGGTAACTATACTCTGGTAGGGTGTGACTGGAGGTCACTGGGTACATGCCTTTAGGTTATATATATTTCGTCTGTGCTGAGGGGAGTTAATCTCTCTCTCCCTCCCCCTCTCTCTCCCTTCCTTCTTCCTGTTCCTTATTTTCTGAGCCACTTTCCTTCACCACACTCTTCCACCATGATGTTCTGCCTCACCCTGAGCCCTGAGAAACAGAGTTGGCCATCTGCAGACTGAGACCTCTGAAATTGTGAGCCCTCCAAGTAAACTTTTCCTCCCTAATTTTTCTTGTTAGGTCTTTTGGTCACAGTGGCGAAAAAGTGACTAAAACAGCTTCTATAAACATAATTCATATGTTCAAAAAGGTAGAAGAAAACATGAGAGACAAATGAAAGATACAAAATGGACCCAAATGGGACTTCTAGAGATGACAAATATAATATATAAAATGAAAAATACAGTGGATTTAGACTGTGCAGAAGAAAAACCTTGGTGAACCTGAAGTCTTAACAACAGCAACTATTTAAAATGAGGCAAAGAGACAAAAAATACTGAAAATAAATGAATAGATCTGTGGCACAATATAAGAAATAGTGTAATTGAAGTTCTTTGATGGAAAGGAAAAGAGAAGTAAAGGGATTGAAAAAAATTGAAGAAATAATGGCTAAGTTTTTTTCTAAATTTGATGAAAAACATAAATTCACGGCACAGAATACAACATATTTGGGGTACAATGAGCCCCAAGCTGAACATACATCAAAAAACCTCCACACTATGGCACATTTTAATAAATTTGCGAAGACCAGTAATAAACAGAAAAAATGAAAAGCAACCTGAGGGAAGAAAGACCTATTCTATACAGAGGAACAAAAATAAGATTGAGAATAAACTTCTCGGTCAGAAACTATGCAAAATTATATCTGTGTGAGCACTTATCAATTCCCTATTATTCTTTGTGTTGTATAAAATATAATAAATCATTCTCAAGTAAAAGAGAGAGTTTTTTGTTGTGATTTCTTTTTTTTATTAAATTCAGCTTGAAATTTATAATTTTTGATATTTCATAAAATTAAATATTCATAATTTCTGTAGTTTTAAATTGTCTTTTTATTTGCTTTAAATATTATATTATTATTATTATTTCCTTACCTATTTTAATTTTTTAGTTTCAATTTTTAAAAATAATTATAAACTCAGTTTAATACACTTTGAGTTTTTTGTTTTTTTCTGAAGTCAATATAAGTATTTATGGTTTTAGCTCTTTTTCTTATGCTGCTTTCATTTATTCATGTAACTAGTTCAGCAAATATTTATTGGACATCTACCTTAGGTCAAGCACTGGGACTTGGAATCTAACCCAGTGTTTGGCACATGTCTGTAATTAATCACAACTGTTTGGGAGACTAAGGCAGGAGGATCTCAAGTTCTAGACCAGCTGGGAAACTTAGTGAGACCAGATTTCTAAATAAAAAAATAAAAAGACCTGGAGATGTAACTCAGTGGTTGAGTATCCCTGGTTCCATTTTCAGATCTGAAAAAAAAAAGTAAAAATAAAAATAAAAACCAATATTTGATTCATGAATTCCTATTTATATATATCAATATATCACCTGAGTCATGATACAAATCATATTTTGTACTGTGCTTTGTGATCAGAAATATTTTGAATGCATTTGTCAGCCTATGTAGGGGCTTAATACAGATATACAAAGAAACAAAGAGCAGACTTCAGAACTTACCAGGATACCTAGAAATCTAGTGGTGGTGTTGCCATTGGTGGGCCATCCTCTATGCTTTAACACACCCTGAAGGCCTCATTATCATCTTAGGGAAGATATGATTCTGAGCTCCAGAAACTCACTAAAAATTGCTTAAAAGGGCAAAAGAATCCAAGATATGATTCTGCAACTTGTACACTCAGAAAAATGAGAAATTATATCCCATCTGATTCAAATGTATGATATGTCAAGGTCATTGTACTGTCATGTGTAACTGACTAAAACAAATAAAATATTAAAAAAAAAAGAATTCAAGGTTATTTCACAGAACCCAAGAACTAGTGCCAGAAATAGGTGCTGGAAAGCCACCAGGAACAAAGCCATCTCACCTTTATTTCTCTTTATGAGGCTCCATGGTCTGACTTCTGCTTTCTCTGAGACTGTGCATCATTCTCCACTTTTCTTTGCTTTTCCCTTCTCCCATACATCCAGAGTATTCAAAAAGTACATGAATGACTGTTTTCAGGTTCAATTTCCACAAGAAACTATCTGATTGGTCCAGATGGGCCAATCAGATTGTTTCTTGAACCAATCTTGTAACCAATCAAGTGTAACCAAGAGAATGAAGTAAACAAGAAGTTTGTGGAAATTACTCTGGTGGGAAGAGGCTGTTCTGAAGAGAACCACCAAGAGAGTCTCTTATAATCATTCATTGATGTTCATTGTGGGGACTTATATGAAGGCAAAGACCATCACAATAGTAATTAAATAATTAATGCCTGTCTTATTCTTAGCAAGAATTTGAAGTAGCTAGGCTGGACGTGGTGATCTATAATTCCAGTGCCTCTGGAGGCTGAGGAAGGAGGATCAAAAGTTCAAGGCTGATCTCAGCAATTTAGACACCCTTTTTCAAACTAAAAAATAAAAAAGGCTGAAATGTAGCTCAGTTTGTAGAGCACCTCTGGTTTCAATCCCTCGTGCCTAAAAAGAAGGAAAAAAAAAAAAAGAAAAGAATTCAGTGTAGCTAAATCTTGAAATATGAAGTATGCTTAGATGCAGACTTTAACATCCTGTGCCTGAAAGAAAAAATACATTTAGTATTAAAATGTTTAATATAAAATTATTAAAAATTTCAATCACAAGTCAATAGTTTGGATAACTATGTTAAGTGGAAAATCTCATTCTCAATGTTTCCAGGTAAAGTATAGAGACTTTACAAAGTGACAGTTAGTGTTTTCTTTCTTCTTTCTTTCTTTCTTTCTTTCTCTCTCTCTCTCTCTCTTTCTTTCTTCTTCTTTTCTGCCAAAAGACATTAGTAAGAAAATGTGATAAAACCAGAAGTAGTAAATCAATTTGAATTTAACCAACAGAGGGAGCTGGTTATAGATATTTAGAATATTTTGGTCAGTGTAATGTGTTGGTTAACGAATTGTCCAAATTTCATAAGGAAATGAAACTCAGTTGTCTGGCTTCTACCAGGTGTTTCTATATGACTGCAGATAATTGCGTCTCATAGCATGGGTGTTAAACATGTTAGGCTAAATAACTTCTTGTGTTACTGCTAAATGAAGAGGAGAAGTGAAATGCGGAACAAATCATTGCTCTGGACAGGAAGCAATAGAAAGGCAAATCAATGTTGCTCTTGATTTGATCTTTTGCATTGCTATATTTTTACTGGAAATACTTTATAGCAAGGCTCTTTTGGATCACCATTTAGTTGTTCAATACATAGTTGTCTGGTGTAGCTCAAGCCCCAGCTGGGATTGAATGTTTTTGTTCCCCTGGGGAAAGACCCGGTATCTTAAGGTAATTTGCATATGGCTTCAGGTGGCTGAGAGAGACGAGTTTTGCGCAATTATAATTGGGAGGTAGAATGTTAAGAGGAGGGGTGAGTAATACAGGATCATCGTCCTTTGTGAGCAGCCCTAGGTGAAGTGGGGCTGAGGGGTGGGTGCTTGGCAGATAAGCCAATCACTGCAAGGTAGATTCTTGGGAGCTCCTATTTCTTCAGAGAAGAAGTAAATATTTTAAGATTGGGGTTTCCTTGGGAAGAACCTCAAAAGAATAAAAAGCTGAGTTCCTGTCAGTCTAACCAGAGCAGAAGTTCTACTATGAGAACCAATAGGCACTTGAGAAATTGCCTTTGGTAAAGATGCTGACTCTTCACTGGAGCCTGAAAATGCCCAGTGGATAACTAAAAGCAGGATGAAAGCTCTCTCTTTGTAATAGTGGTCCACTTTATGCTGCTCTGCCACTGCCACATTTTTGTTGTTGTTGTTATTGTTGGTATCAGGGATTGAATCCAGTGGTGAAGTGGTGAATCCAGGTGAAGTGTAGAGACTTTACAAAGTGACAATTGGGTTAACAACTGAGCCACATCCTAACTCTTTAAAAATATTTTATTTAGAGACAGGGTCTCACTGAGTTGCTTAGGGCCTTAATAAATTGCTGAGGCTGGCTTTGAACTTGAGATCCTCCTGCCTTAGCCGCTGGGAGTAAAGGTGTGTGCCACCATGCCTGGGTCACACTTTTTAAATTTATTTTTTAAAATAAATATTTTTTAGGTGTAGTTGGACACCATACCTTTATTTATTTATTTTTATGTGGTGCTGAGGATCAAACCCAGGGCCTCACACCTGCTAGGTGAGTGCTCTACCTCTGAGCCACAACCCCAGCCCCTCACCATTTATTTTTAAAATGGACATTTCTTTCTCTTTTTTCTTCCCTCTGCTTCCCTAATCTCTCCCTTCCCTAATCTTGGGGAAACAGGATTACATGTCTTCCACTTCCTAGGCAGAGTTATTTGTCCTTGAGTACACACCCACAACAGGAAAGAAGTTATTCAGACTTTGGGGATGGCACAAGAAGATCTAAGAAATGACTCCTTCTAAATTAACAAGTGAATTACAACTCTAGACAGTGGCAGGTAGCCTTTCAATCACCTCTTTAAAAGCCCCCTAGTCCCCTGATGGGCAGTATCACTGCCTCTGTGTTTTTCCTTTGCTAGCAAAACAGTAAAGCGTCTTTTTTTCCCCTCAGAACTGCTGGATTGATATTGAGGACAAGGACCAAGCTTTTGGTAACTCCTTCATTTCTATCCATCTCCTTCATCACCTTAAACTCTGGATTAGATTCCTGCTCATAGGCAGGTTAATCCTTCAAGGAGTGTTCATCTAAAGCTGGTTATCTGCCCCATTTAAGACCGAGGACACCAAGATAAGAATAACTAAGATATTTTCAAGATTTGCAGGGACATTGACTGCGAGTCTTTACAAAGTGCCCTGCCCCTCCCCCAAAGCCCAACAGTGTCCAGAAATCTCAAAGTCATTGCCCTGCACCCTCCAGGACCAGTGGAGCCAGAGCAATTGCCTCCTGAGAACTGAATGGTCCCCCTCCAGGATCACAGGTCTGATGGGTAAACGTCCATGAGCAGCAGATGGAGATTGTCCCCTCAAGTGCTAAGGACTGAAGTAATCAACATCTATAGTTTGACTGAGACTCCTTAATATGCTTACCTCTCATTCCCTGCCCCTGTTTAAATCTACACCTCATGTCAATACCCCAAAGACACGATTGAGATGCTTGATCTCACTTGCCTTCCCAATATGGTTATATCCATCAACGTCTTTTCTTCATTTTTACCATTACTTTTTCCATTTGGTCTTTGGGGCAAGTGACTGGATCTGATTTTTTGGGACCCCAGAGGTGGGCCTCAAGCACAGGACCTTGGTAATAAGGCCAGCCCTTTAGGGATCAGCCATTGCTGCTGCTTCTTCTTCTTCTTCTTCTTCTTCTTCTTCTTCTTCTTGGTGTTGAGATTGAACCCAGGGCCTTGTGCATGCAAGACAAGCACTCTACCCACTGAGCCATATCTCCAGCCCCCAGCCATTGCTTCTTGAGTCAAACAAAGAACTCAGATGAGCTGGAGGGACTCTACCAACAGATCATTAGAAAGGGAACAGGTGAGCAGTTGCGGTCAGACAATGGAAACAAAAGTGTGAGAAGTAGCAGCTCCTCCTTGCAGGGTCAATCAGCAAGATTGTGGGGGCAGATGCCAGAAACGCTATGCATTTTAAGTGAGATGGTAAGGGGATGCTTGCTCTTGCAGCTATGCAGCCCTTCTTCTTTCTTTCCTTACTTCTTTTTCTTTTTTCCTTCCTTCTCTTGCCTTTTCTGAGGCTGGGGATTGAACCCAGGGCTTAGGGCATACAAAGTAAGTGCTTTACCACTGAGCTCTGTCCCAGCCCATTCTGCTGGATCATTTCCATCTCCTTACAAACTGGCTACTGTATCTCTCACATTTTAAAAATCCTTCACTAGAGGGCTTATCTTTATCCAGCTTCAAGACCATATCTCTGTTCTCTTTTCTAGAAAAACAACTCAGGACAGTTATCTACATTCTGCCCTCAATTCTTCAGCTCCCTTCCCCTATTTTTTAGGATACTTTTTTTTTGGGGGGGGGCGTGTATTTCTGTTTCTGTTTCTTTTCTTTTGCATTAAATAACAGAAAACTGCATAAAATAAAATGGGAATGGGGATTGATTGGCTCAGGTGACAAGAACTCCACAGGTAGAGCAGGCTCCAGCTATGGGCTCTGGTTCTGCTGGGGGTATTATCTTTATAGCCTTCTCTTTAGGGTTGGCTGTATCCCCAGGCTGGTGTCAAGATGGCTTCCACAGAATTAGGTGACACATGCAGAAATAACAATAACTATTGAAATAAGAGGAGCTGTTTTCTTTTTGTGTAATTTTTTCAAGGAAAAGAGATACCTGTATATGAGTTCTTTAACAGACTTCTTCACATCTCATTGATAGGATTGGACCACATGCAGGCTAGGGGTGGAGCTCAGTGGTACAACACTTGTCTAGCATGCATGAGGCCTTGGGTTTCATCCCCAGCACTGCAATAAAGCAAGACAAAAAACCAAAACCAAAACCACACAACAACAAGACTGTATCCCATGCCCATTCCTAAACTAATCATTGTTGAAAGAAAGTAGATCATAGTGATTGGCTTGAACCAATCAGAATTTCCACTTGAGCGGGTGGTAGAGGTTCTCTTTGCAAGGAAGAAAGGGAGAACAGAAGTATTCAGCATTTCAGTTTAACTATCGTTCCCAACACGATACAGAAATGAAACTAGAAGCACCCCAATGGGCTTCTTTGTCTTTCATCATGTTCCTTCTTTTAGCAATATTTGACATAACTGAGCACCTTGTGTCTCTTCCCATAACATATCCTCCTGGTTTTATTTTCCCCTCTGGTTGCTGTTTCTCAGTTTTCTGGGTTGGGGGCACAGAATTGTTTGTTGGTTGTTTACTTTTTTTTTTTTTTTATATATATAGTCCTGGAGACTGAACCCAGAGCCTCCCACAGGCTAGTCAAGTGCTCTGCTACTAAGCTACAGCCCCAGCCTGGGTTGCAGGATTTTGAACCAAGACTTATCCTATTTTATCCTGATCTTTGGCTTCCCAGCCCAATGGGAGCAAAAGATGTCCATCTTTTGAAATGAGGAGTAGATCAGGGAAAAAAGACCTGGAATGGGTTGTATTTCCCTTAGTTGATTAAATATATCCCCAGCTTATAAAAGAGTTTAGAGATCAAAGTGCATGAGAAATTGGGAAGGATATTTCTTTAGAGAGGTCTGTAATATAAGCTTTTCCCCACAGTAGGGAGACAGTGTGGGATGCTTGTGTCTCCCTGCCAGTTTAGGGAAACGGGCTTTGCTGGGGATCATTGGTGAGTAAAGCATGGTGGACTGTGAATGTGGCTTGCTGGCTGTTCTGATGGCAGGGGGAAGAGTTGGTGCTATGTTGGATGTTCTTCCACACTTTTGGCAAATGATTCTTGAGTGCTTCCAATGGAGATAAAATATAGATAGGGAGTAGGCATGTGGGTCTTTTAGATCCTGCCAAAGAGGTCTTCTTGGAGAACAACACCTAAACTAACTACAAAAATGATGGAGATTTCCCATTAGTTTCTAGAATCGTGAAGGAGGAATTATAAGTGACCATGATGCATTTATTTCTAGTAAGTGAGCTGCCCCTGCAAGATTTGCTGAGATGGTGGAGTCTGAAGAAACTATCATATTGTCTCATGAGAGAAAGAATAAGCTCTAGACATCTGTGGAGCCCAGGGAGCTCTGATTAGTTCACAACAAGACTAGGCAAATCAGAGCTTTCCTTTCCCATACCTTTTCCTCCTTCACACTGGCCTTCTGTCCCAGAGGAACCAGAGGTGGCCTATGGAATTGGGAAAGGGGACTTCACGTTTCAGGTGAGATAGAGAAGAGCCACTGGCTCCAGACTGGGGGAGGGAAGAGCCTCAACTTGCCATGGATTTGGAAGATTTTCTTATTAACCTGGATCATTCCTAAGACTGAAATGAGGCTTTTAAATGTGCCTGTGTCTGATCAGCAATGAACAGTGGCTTTTTATTATTTAAGAATGTTCAGAAAACTCACAAAATTGTCTTTGGTTTTGCTCAAGGAACAAGAAACAATCCATTTCAGCATGGGACAGTCTGAACGGGCATTGAGAGAAAAGAATAAGGTGGTTTTGTGATTATACTGCGTGCATTCCTCTTGCTCAATGTATCATTAAGGCTGGCTTTTCCTTCTGCCAGCCAACCTCTAAATAAAGTTGTGCCCCAAGGTCTGTCCTGAGTCTTCTCCCCTCCTTTGTTTGAACCCTCTTGATACGTTATTTTTTTTTCCTCAACATGTAAAGGTATGTGCTCCAAATGTGTACTGTTAGCCCCAAATTTTCTCTGAGCCCCAGAATCACAAATCCAGTTGCTACTGGCAATTCCATTTGGATAGCAAATGGAGTTTCCCATAATAACAAAGAGCATCACCTTCCAACCACTTGCTTAAACCCCAAAGCTAGGAGCTGCTTTGGATTTTCCTTTGCCTCATTTTCTGCATCCAGCGCTAAACCAAGTCTTGTTGGCTCTCTCTGAAGTGTATCCTTAGTTCATCCTCTTCTCTCCATCTCTCTTGCCATCTCTTACTCTAAGTCATTACACTATTTTACCTGGACATCTGCCAAATCCTCTATCTGATCTCCTTTCTTTCATGCTTGTCTTGTTTAATCTTTTTTCTACATCACCAGAATGAGTTTTGAAACATATCTGATGGCACTTCCCTACTTAAATCCTCTATTATTTCCCATTTTATATAGAAGAAAATTAAAATTCCTAACCCTGGCCTATAGTAGCCTTTCTGATCTAGTCCCTGTCTTTCTCTTTAAGTTTATATTAACAACATCCATTCATGCTAACTATGCTGCAGTCACTCTTTCTTAAATGTCTGTCTTTTGCCTACCTCAGGGAATTTGCACTTACTGTTCTCTCTGCCTAGATGGTTCTTTCGCCAACTCTTACAATGCTGGATCCTCTTCAATCTTCAGCTCTTTGCTCAAATAATCTCCATGGGGGGGGGCTTTTCCTGAGCACTCTTTGTAGAGTGACCCCTCCTGCAACCTCCCTTACTCTCTACCTGATCGCCTTATTCTTTTACCCACAGCACTTGGCACAAATTTAAATTAACTATGTGTTTACTTAGTTTATTTTCTATCCCTTTTGCCACAGTCTAAATTTTCTGGAGACATAGACTTTTCCATCTTGTTTATTGAAGTATTTCTGGTACCTGGAATTATAATGGGCAGATATAATACATCACATCAATAATACTAACAGAGTAAATGAAGAAAGAACAACACTCAATAATTAGCAGGTGATCTCTGTAGGCATCATGTAGCCCTGAGTTAGAAGAGCTCAGAGTGAAATCACAGGGTTCTACAGCTTGGTCATAGGGGAGGATGTGACTTCAAGGTGGGATTTCCTCCCAATGAGGGGGTCTCTGCCCCTGTTAGTGTGTTATCTGGGAAGAAGGCAAAACCTTCAGGGTCAGGGGAAGCCAGATACTAAAAGTGCTTTGCTTTGTCTTCTCTGAAGTTAGGAGATAAAAGGAGAAGGAAATTACTCCAGGCTTAGGTATCCCTTCCTCAAGAAAATCCTGTTAGAATGGCAAGAAGGGCAATCAATACGTTAAGCACCCTACCCTTCAATAAGTATAGCAAGTGACAACCTCTTCAGTGCGGGGGACCTAGGTGGAGACGTCCCTCCTCATGGTCAGAGCACCTGCCTGCACTGGAGCCTTCAAGACCTCCCAGGACTGAAAATGTCTAGTGTACACCCAACTAATAAACAATCCAAGGTGACTTGAATGAGGCACTGTGAGTCACAGAAGTGATGAGAAATTCTTCTTCTTTTTCTCTTTTTTTGTACAAGGGATTGAACCTAGGAGCACTTAACCATTGAGCCACATCCCCAGCTCTTTTTTGTATTTTATTTAAAGACTGGGTCTTGCTGAGTTGCTTAGGGCCTTGCTAAGTTGCTGAGGCTGGCTCTGGTCTCGTGATCCTCCTGCTTCAACTTCCCAAGCCACTGGGATTACAGGTATGTGCCACCACACACAGCCCAGTGATGATAAATTCTGGGACATCATTCTATATTTATAACTTCCATTTCCTCCTCTAGCACCAGAGTCAAATAACAAATAGTGATAGATGACAATGGCTTTGGTCAGCATGGGATGGTAGAAAACACATGGGCTTTGGGATCAGAGACATTTGAGTTCAAATTCTATCTCTGTTACTTCCTGACTTAATGACCTTGGGCAAGATGTTTAACCATTGTGAACATTAATCTCCATCTATGAAATAATTACCTTTTCACAGTGGTTTGTGTTCAAGGTTTTGATCACTATGAAGGTAGTTTTTTGGCTTTTGGTCAATGTCCCAATATACTTCACTGGCATAGTAAAATGCAAAGCTTATCTTGCCTTTCTTTTTTCATCTCTATAAACCCTGGAGGATCTAGGCTTTTTAGAGAAATCCAATGCTTTAAAGCAAAAAGCTTATTTCAAGTGAAATTGGGTCAAGGTTAATATCCAACCTGTCAGTTTGGTTTCAGTTTTGGTACTCCATAGCAGCAAGATTTCTGATAACACAACACATAGCATAACTCTTGGTACATGACAGCACCTCTCTGACAAATGATCACTGTTATTATTACTACTCTGATCCTGCGTACCAGCTCATAAACATCATGCCTCTAGCCATGTTGGGCATTCCGGAAATTCAGCTGTCAGTGTGATTCTCAGACACAGTTAAATAAATCAATCTGTTCTCAAACTAGATTGTTACCTCTGCTTCTACCCATAGAATTTTCCCTTCTCTTATTCATTCATTCATTCATTCATTCATTCATTCAATCATTCAATATGTTACCTGTTAGTTAAGTCATCTGATAACAAGAGACATAGGGATTTTTCAGCCTCCTTGGAGGAGCCTCCATAGAAGGATTTGGGAGTAAGAGAGTGGATTTGGTGGTGCTGCTCTGTGAAGGATGATTTTTTATAACTCTATACTCAGAGTTTTCTCACCTTTGGACAGCGGTTAGATGGGCCATTCCTGTCCGATGGCATCTAATGGGTATTTTAAAGCCCTGTGCTGATTCCTGTCCTGTCTGACCCCAACTGCCTCTCCCATCAGGCTCCTGGCCCCCTCTGTACTTTGCCTGACTTTAATTATCCTGGAACAGCTGCTGCCTCCTTTTCTGGTGTGGCCCTAACCTGGGGCTGGCTTCCAGCTGGCTTCCTGAGAGCAAGAACCCAAAGGGCTGGAAAATAGTTTCTGCATGTCTTTATAGAGGGGCATTTTCCCTGCTAGCATGGTGTCTTTGCATTGCAGAAGGGTCTCTTTTGGTAACCCTTGACATTAGCAGAAGACTTTTGTGCTATTTGAGCTCGTTTGAGATAACTGGAGAGGCAGTGCATATCACATAAGGAATGTGTCCTTGGATGTGGGTCACTTTCATCAGGCAGGGAACCAAAACAACACTCATCCTGCCTCTCCTGAGAATCAGAGTCATGATATTACAAATTTCATGGAGAGGCGAAGCAGCTGCATTAATATGCCAGGAAAATGCCCCAGCAAAGACATCAGGACTGGGAGTGGGTTGGATCATTGCGGTAACAGTGATCCGTTCTTGGTTCAAAGCTTGAGAAAGATAATAATAATTTGAGGAAGAGGCCTTTCTTCTTAGGGTCAGCAACCTTGGGGTTATAGTAATGCTGAGAGTTATTCTGAGATTTTAAAGGGCTAGGACCAGAAAGCCACAGAGGGGTGGGTGCTGCTGGACTGGACTGGGGATTTCTGGTGGCCTGAAGCCATTCTCAGGACTAGGGATTTTTCTATCTAAGGGGTATTCAGTGGAGGAGGATTGCAGCCAGTGAGGGGAGAGGCTGTTTTCCTGAAGCAACTTGAGGCCATGTGGCCAGGGTGGAGAACCAAAATCATTCCCAAAACAAGCAGTGTAAGCAGAATGGAATAAAGTGTGAAGAATGGGCCAAGGAGTCTGATTCAAAATGAAGGCTGTCAACAGAAAAGTTGTGAAGGAGTTTCCTTCCCTATGGGGTTCTGTGATTCTGGGGGTGGGTATGAAGGCTAAAAGTAGCTGTACAGGGTGCAGATGGAAGATTAGTGGCACAGATGGAACCTGGTGGCGGGGACTTCCTCAAGTTCTTGGGGCTGTACAAGCGTGGACTGATCCCATACTGATATAGTGGGCTTCTCTGACTGCAAAACTTTGGATTATATGTTCTATAGGATTTTTTTCATTCCCATAATCTGTGCTAATGAAATTGGACTGTTCTTACAAGAATGCACCTATGGAATCTGCAAGCCTACAATCAGCTTCCCCGTATTTTGGGAGCTCCTCCTCAAGTCTGAAATGGAGGCATGATGTCTTGTGCATGCTGAGCTCTGATTTGTCACAAGAATCAGACTTGCTAGTTTGGAGGCAATCTCTGTTCTATCAATACTAGTCACGGTTCTTGCAACCTCTTGCTCCACAAATCAGGTGGCAGTTATTTCTTTAAACATCTTCCATCTTTTCTCCAAAGCTGCTCCATTAATCTTTCTCCAAATAAATAAATAATAAAAAATAAAATAAAATAAAAATAATAATAAATAATTTGTTTGGTCATATCATCTAATCATTTTGTTCTCTTCCAGCAGAAAAGGAAACCTCTGATCATCTTAAATTTCTTAAAATGAGATACTTTAAAAATTGGGCAAGTCAGAGAGAGCTGTGAAATGCTTGAGAAAGATAGTAATAATTTGAGGAACATCTAATCACTGGCTAGATCTGAAAAATAATAATATAACAGAAATAAAGGATCTGGCAGTAAAGAGGTCTGGGCTCTGGTCCCATTTGAGTCTCCATTAAACAACATGACTTCTGAAGTCCCTCAGCCTCTCATGGCCTCATCTGTCAAACAGCGAGTAAGTAGGTCAGCGCTTCCAAATTGTAACATGCACATAGATTACATGGGATCTTACTAAGATTCTTCTTCAGTAGCTCTGGGGTGGGATCTGAGATTCTGCATCACCCAGGATGCTGTTGCTTCTGGTCAGACCTGAGTAGCAAGGTCTTGGAGGAGCTCTAACTAGTCCTCAACTATATATATGCATAAGAATCTCCTTGGAAGTTTACAGAATACTCATACAAAATAAATTCAGATGCCAAGGATCTATCTCTAGAGAGAAGAATACAACTGGCTTGGGAAGGAGTGCTGGAATCAGTTTTTCTACAAAAGCTCTTCAGTGATTTTAGTATATAGTAAGGGTGAGCATTGCTATGATGAGCTCTAGGAGTCTATGAGAAGATGTACACAAAAGCAACTCTAAGCAGGAAGTGTGAATCAGGCGGCATAGCGATACCAGATTTCAAACTATATTACAGAGCAATAGTAACAAAAACAGCATGGTACTGGTACCAAAACAGGCAGGTGGACCAATGGCACAGAATAGAGGACACAGAGACTAATCCACAAAGTTACAACTATCTTATATTTGATAAAGGGGCTAAAAGCATGCAATGGAGGAAGGATAGCATCTTCAACAAATGGTGCTGGGAAAACTGGAAATCCATATGCAACAAAATGAAACTGAATTCCCTTCTCTCGCCATGCACAAAAGTTAACTCAAAATGGATCAAGGAGCTTGATATCAAATCAGAGACTCTGCGTCTGATAGAAGAAAAAGTTGGCTCCGATCTACATATTGTGGGGTCGGGCTCCAAATTCCTTAATAGGATGCCCATAGCACAAGAGTTAATAACAAGAATCAACAAATGGGACTTACTCAAACTAAAAAGTTTTTTCTCAGCAAGAGAAACAATAAGAGAGGTAAATAGGGAGCCTACATCCTGGGAACAAATTTTTACTCCTCACACTTCAGATAGAGCCCTAATATCCAGAGTATACAAAGAACTCAAAAAATTAAGCAATAAGATAACAAATAACCCAATCAACAAATGGGCCAAGGACCTGAACAGACACTTCTCAGAGGAGGACATACAATCAATCAACAAGTACATGAAAAAATGCTCACCATCTCTAGCAGTCAGAGAAATGCAAATAAAAACTCCCCCTAAGATACCATCTCACTCCAGTAAGATTGGCAGCCATTATGAAGTCAAACAACAACAAGTGCTGGCGAGGATGTGGGGAAAAGGATACACTTGTACATTGCTGGTGGGACTGCAAATTGGTGCGGCCAATTTGGAAAGCAGTATGGAGATTCCTGGGAAAGCTGGGAATGGAGCCACCATTTGACCCAGCTATTGCCCTTCTCGGACTATTCCCTGAAGACCTTAAAAGAGCATACTACAGGGATACTGCCACATCGATGTTCATAGCAGCACAATTCACAATAGCTAGACTGTGGAACCAACCCAGATGCCCTTCAATAGATGAATGGATAAAAAAAAATGTGGCATTTATTACACAATGGAGTATTAAGCAGCACTAAAAAATGACAAAATCATGGAATTTGCAGGGAAATGGATGGCACTAGAGCAGATTATGCTAAGTGAAGCTAGCCAATCCCTAAAAAACAAATGCCAAATGTCTTCTTTGATATAATGACAGCCACTAAGAACAGAGCAGGGAGGAAGAGCAGGAGGAAAAGATTAACATTAAACAGAGACATGAGGTGGGAGGGAAAGGGAGAGAAAAGGGAAATTGCATGGAAATGGAAGGAGACCCTCATTGTTATACAAAATTACATATAAGAGGTTGTGAGGGGAATGGGAAAAAAAACAAGGAGAGAAGTGAATTACAGTAGATGGGGTAGAGAGAGAAGATGGGAGGGGAGGGGAGGGGGGATAGTAGAGGATAGGAAAGGTAGCAGAATACAACAGTTACTAATAGGGCATTATGTAAAAATGTGGATGTGTAACCGATGTGATTCTGCAATCTGTATTTGGGGTAAAAATGGGAGTTCATAACCCACTTGAATCTAATGTATGAAATATGATATGTCAAGAGCTTTGTAAGGTTTTGAACAACCAATAAAAAAAAGAGAAGATGTACATACACAAACATGTATATATGTACACATACACATCTGTTTATATGTGTATTTACATCTGTTTACACATACATACACACATACACAGGAAAAATTGCCCCTTTTTATTTTTTTCAGATAATGTAGCAAATTAGAATCTTCCTTTTTTCTGCTTCTGATGTGAAAGTAGAGAGAACAGGGCAAGTGGCATGAGCCTGGACAAGGCAGTACCCCGAGACAGACTGTTAACACAGAGCTCATCAATGAAATGGGGCCTGTCAGACCTCAGGCTGTGGCCTGACCAAGATTTAAATGCTAAAACACTTTCAGTTTTAAACCTAAGTAGTTAGAACTCTAAACCAGTCAGGCCAAACCACCTGGCAGTTCATAATTTGGGAACTTTAAGTTTGGAAAACCTGAGTGCAGTAAAAAAGTTTTCCACTGTTTATTCAAGCTGAAGAAAGAGGTTCTTGTGCCTGATTTACATTGCCCCATTCATCAGAAAAGTAGAAGAAAAAGAAAATGGCTCTTTGAAACAGCAGCTGTCTGCAAAGAGGATGAATGTTGTTAAAGCAAACTAAGAAGTCAGGGCCTCTGCTGAAGGTGAAAATAGCCCATTTATTCCTGGTGTCCTGGGCCAGGTGTGGGTGGCAAGATGCTGTTCTGGGTGTCCAAAGGGACTTGGAGAACAGGTTGTATACATGAATGTCTGAGCTGGTATAGGGCAGCATTATGATGCCAGTTGTGACCTCAGTGGCTTCCAGGAGTCACAAGCGAAAGGGCAGATGCCATATGCATAATACCAGGAGCAAGATAAAGGAACAGACCTAGGGGCCTGAATGGAGAGCCCAGTTCAGGGGAGGCTGGGAATCAGAGTTGAAGAAGTTGTGAGTACAGTGTATTCTGTGCTACTCCATTTGCAGAAATTTCCTGGAGAGCCCTGGACTTTCCACAGGACGTGGAATTGGGATTAGAACCTGTCTTATCTAGATCTTAAAGGGTCAGGTGGACTATCCTGGCTGACAAAAGATGAGATGGGGGAAATGATCAAGATTGTGTATTTTCTTTATGCTTGTGCTCTAAGTCATTTTATCGGTTTACATGCATTTGGAAGCAGTTGAACCCAGATAGTCTAGACCATTAATATAATATGTAAAGATAATAGAATGAATCAGATATAGCTTTCCTATGTTCATATATGAATACACAACCAGTGTAATGCCATATCATGTACAATCATAAGAATGGGAAGCTATATTCCATGTATGTATGATATCTCAAAATACATTCTACTTTCATGTATAATTAAAAAAAACAAATAAAAATTTTTTAAAAATATAACGTGGTTATATTTTTTAAAAATATAACGTGTATTTGTTGACTTGGTTCTTGAAAAAAACAAAACAAAATGACTTATTGGGAACTTAACCTCGGTGAGACTCAAAGGCCCCTGGGCTGTATTTCCTTAGTGATAACTTTGGCAGGCTGTCGGAACACTGACCTTGATACTTGTCCAGACAGGCACAGAGCCTGTGTCCCAGACGGCACAACTGGAGACTGTGCTCATTTTCCATTTCTGAATTGCTCAGAGCTTGGTGAAGTCACAGGTTTTGAAGAGCTGCAGAGTTATTTGGAGGAAATAAGTTGCAATCGTGGAAGAAATTCAATGAGTTTGAGTCACATTTTAAGTTCCTGTGGCTGCTGCTGGAATTTTAGAATTTCCATAGAGTTTAGTAATTTCTGAAAATTGGTTTCCCTATTTATGAGTGCTAATTTGAAACATCTGTAATGGACATGTACTGACATATTTTGTACCCATTTTATAGGGAGTTGGCAGTGGGGCCTCGGCATGAAACTATGCTGAGGGGACACATTGGATTGAGATCCTAACTAAACTCTACTCACCAAACTGTGCACATTAGGTGGGGTTGCAACTCATGGGGAGGAAGTGATGTATTTTTATGTGTCTGTCCAGAGGAGCACCATTCCTAAATTCACACAGGTGTCAGGTAAGCAGGCTAAAAGACCTCAGCAAATGATGCAGTACGAGGGTGGGCCTCAATGTCTCCCTTGGGCTATCTTGAGATGCTGATCAGGATGAGACACTCCTATGTGGGTACTTGAATAAGACAAGAGACACTTGGATGTACCTTGCTCTGGATCCCTTTGGACTGATCAGTTCCCTGTAGCCGGGAGAAAATTAAAATACTTTTAGCAGACTTGTTATTTAAATTTGGATGGCAAACTTCCAGATGTTTCTGAATAAACATGGGCTTGTCTTATAAATGTATTATACTTTCAAAGACAGAAGTATATTATGCTTATGAGATAGGTTCAGAATCTCTGGGATTTTGGAGGTGAGTAGGTATCAGTGGACATTAGATTATAACATCAATGATGGCCTGGGTCTATCATGTTCAATGCTATATATCCTGCCTTTTGCACAGTGCCTCCCAGGAATATGCACTCAATGAATACCTTTTAAATTGATATATATGTGAATCGGGCCCCACGGAGGTAGATTTTTTAAAAAATGGGGCAAACTTAATATAGTGGTTAACCAGGGAGAAAGTCACATTTATTTGGGGCATATATAAAAAGGACTTTTCAGGGGCTGGATCTTATGTCAGTAGGATATGATTTTATAAAATTGCATGCTTATCTGTGTGTAAGTATCAAAGTGACTTTCTTAATAATAGAGTGTTCTTACAAATGTACAAGACACAGTTTCTGCCCTCACATTGCATAGGTCTAGCAGGGAAATGGTCACTTGAACAGATATTTCCAATAAGGAGTGTCAAGTGCCATGACAGAGAAGCTCAGAGTTCTATGGGAGCAAATGAGAGGCAAACCTACCCAGGCGGAATGGGGTGATGGATGCATGCTTCCCGGAGGAAGAGGTTTTCTTGAAACTCTCTCAATAGATATACTTCCTTTGGGTTGGGCTCTGGCTCTCTGATTCTCTCACTCTCAAAGGTGCAGTTTCACTCAAGGTCTTCTACAGGGCTCAACACCCCTGGTTTTGTGGAAATTAGCTGTACACCTGAAAACACTTCACCTCCTCCAAGGCTGTCACTTCACTACTGTGGAATAGTACAGTGTCTACACCCCAATACAGGTCAAAATTCACTCAGAAGAGCCTTATGTGTAGGAATGTCTGAATTAAAAATCACCACTTATCAAAATGTTTTAATTATAATATTTTCTGATATTAAACCTGATATATTTTCATATTTAGAAATCTGATTTCCTATTGTGGAACTTAGAATTTTCCTTTGAAGAATAAAAATTCCAATAATAAGTCTATTTTTTTAATAACGAGCCTACTTTATAAATAATTCATTAATTCAAGAATGGATTAAACCATTCATGAAGGCAAAACTCTCATGTCCCAATCACTTCCCAAGGTTCCATATGGTCCCATCTCTTAAATACCTTACAATGGCATTAAATATCAACAGGATTTTTTTTCCTCTTTTCTTTCTTTTTCTTTTTTTGAGGAGGGCATTTAAGCCAAGCTAGGTTTGCAGAGAATCTAATCACCTACAGTTCCTCTCCCTAAGAATGGCCCTTGTACACTTTACACTCAACCTGTCTACATTCAACCCATCATCTCCTTCCTTAAACCTACTCTGTTTCCTGCCACCCCATCCCAGTAGAGGATAGCAACATCTGTTCAGTTTCCCAAAGTAGAAACTTGGGCATTTTTCTTGATTCCTCTCAGTTTTATTTCTACCTTGTTCCTTACTGCCTGCCTCTAGTCCTTTACCAAATCCTGTTGGCTCTACCTTTTTAGTATTCCTTGAGTCCATTCACATTCTCCATTCCTAGGCCACTTTCCTGTATCAGACCTCCATCATCTCTTACTGGGTTGGCCAACAGGAAGCCATTTTCAGATCTGGTCAACAGGAAGCTGTTTTCCGATTTCCCCACCTCCTGTCTTACTTCACTCAAGCAATCTTTCTTGTGGCATCTGGAGCCGATCTTAAAGCACACATGATTGTCAATTGGGTTTTAAAAAAAGGCTAGTGGTTGTACACTACCCTCCAGTTACTGTTCAGGGTGCTGTGGTTCACACTTCTCTTGGGGACATAGTTCTGCTGACCCTTCTTTAGCTTTACCTGTTGGCCACTTCAACTTTCATGCCATTATCATCTTTCTTTAGTTCTTTGGATGCTCTTTGTTCCCTCATCTGTAGGTCTTTGTTCTTGTGAGCCCTTTTGTTTAGCATGTTTGCTAATGTCCTATTTTTAAGCTTTCAACTTGGATGTTATTTCCTCCTTGAAAGCTTTCTCTAACTTCCTCAAGTCTAAGTCAAGTTCACCTATTTTAGGCTCCCCAAATATCTGGTATGACTCCTATTGTTGCACTTACTCTGCATTGTCATTGCTTGTCTAGGTTCTGAGATATTAGTTGAGATCTTTGAAACTGGACCGTGTGAACTCCAGTGTTGCATCTCTAGCAATTACCAAATGTCTTGTGCTCAATAAGTTTCTGTTTATAGTTATTACGCTATCATCTCACTCTTCCACATTTGGCTTTGTGAGGGTTAGGGTTAGGACTCTACAAATTACACTTCTTTGCCACCCTCTTCCTGTTAGCCTCTTAAGTAAATGACAAAGGGAGACTGCAGGGCTAGTTGAAAAAGGGAGGAGTCAGTTTCTGGTTGGTTTCTTATTCCTGTTGTCATCAACCAGCAATGCTGCTACAATGGTGCTACTTCACTGGCAGAGGCAGTTACAGTTTGCAAAGGCCGGTCACTTCACATCTTCAAAATGACACCAGCAATAGCCAGCTGGTACCTCCTCCTCACATGTCTGACCCCAATCCCATGCACCAGAATCTCTTCTGAATTTCTAAGTTTCAATAATTTCAATTTCTTCCCTTTGTTCCCCCATCCCTATAAGCTGCTTCCTGCAATTGTTACTATTGCAATAACTTGGTGTTTTATCCTTCTTCTTCTTCTTCTTTTTTTTTTTGCTTTTTCAGTTACAGAGTTAACAATTATTACCTGAACATTCTCTATATTAAATGCTGTCTGTTAAAATAACTGATTCTGGTTTCCATCTCCTAATTGGACCCTGACTGAGAAAAGGTACTATCTAACTCACTTATTTCTTTTTTTTGAAAGAATAACAAAAAATATTTTAGAAAAACATAAGACTTACGGAAATTTCCAGACAAGCCATACAAAATGATTGCAAGTTTTTTTTTCTTTTATTTTTGAAGGGGGGAATCTATACCTGACAGCAAAATCACAATGTTATTAGTGAGGGCTGTGATGTTTGTTTGTTTAATGTTCCCATTTTGATTCAAACAATCAAGCTTGTCCATCTACAGAATCTAAATGAAGTTAGACTTGACTACAGTGCATATTCTAAAGAACTGGTTAGCTGCTTTTAACCAATGCAATTAGTTCACTATAAAGGGGGGAGAAAGGAGCCCATAAAATTAAAATAAAACTACCTTTCCCCTCAAAACAAAAACAAAAACAAAACAAAACACACTTACTCCTGGCAGCTAACCCTGACAGCTACCTTCATTCACAGTGCTTTATACTTAAGCCATGATGGGGGCTTTTATAAGCAGAGAGCCACTGCTTTTAAACATTTTGCAATAATCCAACTTCTAGCCACGGCTTATGTTTTTTTTTTGTTTTAAACATTTTTTTTAGGTGTAGATGGACACCATATCTTTGTTTATGTATTTGTTTTCTTATGTGGTGCTGAGGATTGAACCCAGTGCCTCACATATGTGAGGCAAGCACTCAACCACTGAGCTACAACCCAGCCCTTGGCTCAAGCTTTACAACAGTAAATCAGGACAAAGCAAAGATTTGCTAATGTGCATTTAATCACCAAAGAACTGAAGATGTCTGAGCTTTCATTTTGTAATGTTTCTATTAAGACTGTGTCCATTAAATGCAAACAAAAAAGGAAGACGTCTTGGCAGAACAGGAGAAGTGAAGCACACTTGATGATCAGATGGATTTGAATATTATTCATATCATATAGACTAGTCCATGCTCTAGCTGTTTCTGTGGCTTGGTCTTGGTTGGTCTTCCACTGCTCCGCTGCATCATTTGCTAACGGATCATCTGGATTAGGGGCACTTAACAAAGCCTGGATCCATAGCAGAACTGTTCGGATCTGCAGTGCTGGAGACCACTTATCTTTCTGCCACAGTCTGGCTGGGCACAAATGCCGCAGTCTGGCTGGGCACACAATCACGAGCCACCACACAGCTTGTAGATTCAAACAGCAACTCTTTATTCCCGAACTCACACCAGCCGTCTACAATCACGTTCTGGGGAAATCCACGTTCTCTGCCCAAATCCAAATCCACTGGGCTTCTATCTCCAAAATATACTGTCTAAATATCAGACATATTCTTCCCAACTTGTCTACATTAGGATGATAAATTTTGGTCATGAAATGTACTTTAGGTGCTGCCATTGGGTATTGTTCTGGAAGGAGTAGTTCAAGCTTAAAAGTCCCTCCCTCAAAGGGGGAAACCTGGGGGCCAGCAATTTGAGTATAAGAAAATAACAGGCGTTGCTCTCATATGGTTCTGCTTTCATGCCAGGATCTGGTTCTGCCAGAAAATGCTGGGTTTCCTTGATGATCCTGTAGGGCAGCCTGGCTATCTTGTCAGATCCGGAGTTTGGCCTCTGGTTTCGTCTCCGGCTCCGCTTGCCTCATGCACGAGTGGAAGTCCTGCTCAACTCACTAAATTCTAACAATAACCTAACAGTGATATAGAAAGTAGTTTATATCTCTCTATTTAAAATTATTTGTTTGTTTATTTATTTATTTATTAGGTAGGAAATTGAGGGATAGAGAGGTTAAGCAGCTTGTTGAAGTTTACACAGCTGAATAGTGGCAGAGCTTGGATTTGAACCCACACAGGCTATTTTCAGGGCCTTTGATCTTAAACATTGGGCTGCTGGTTCTCCAACTTTAGTGAATATCAGAATCACCAGGATGGTTCATTAAAACCTGAGTTTCTGGGCTCATCCCAGGAATTTCTGACTCTGTGGAGCTAGAGTGGGTCTGCGAATTTGCCTTTCTAACAAATGCTCAGTTGATGCTCTTCCCAGGCCCACAATTTGAGGATACTTGCAGTGGACTACAGGTGTGAGAGCTTTATGTAATTAAGACACCCATGGAAACAGCTTGGCAGGCTTGGAGTTGTGATATAACTATCCTTCATGGATTGTCCATTGGATTTTTATCTTCCAACTGTATATTATAAAGGAAAAGAACTAAAATAACATTTACTGGGAATATTTCATGGAAGATCTCGTCAACCCTACGAGGTAGGTGCAATTACTATCAATCCTGTCTAACAAGTGTGAATTTATAAAAGATCCATAGAGTATTCAGAAGTGAGAAAGGAGTCTTACTTTCTTCCTTTCTTTCCTCCTTTTCCTCCTCCTCCTCCTCCTCCTCTTCTTCCTCCTCCTCCTCCTTCTCCTTCTTCTTTTTGGTACCAGGGATTGAACCCAGGGGTATATTTAACCACTTAGCCACATGGAGTTTAACTAACTTGTCCAAGGTCACATGAAGTAAGTGATGAAGATGGGATTCAACTCAATTTATTAAACTCAATCCATCTGACGGTGTGTACTTCCCTGAACCATTATATTCTACAGCTTCTCTTAGAAGTCTACAATAAGAGTGGGTTTTTAGGGAAAGTAGAGCACAACTTCAAATACTAGGCTCATTGTGGGAACAGCTGCTGCTCCCCTGTGGACCACCTTCTCCAGGGGAGGGTCCATCAATGCGTCCTCACTGGGAACTTCAAGGCAGCCCAGGCCAGCAGCACCCTGCAAAACACGTCTGCAGCTGTGAGCACCCACTTGCTGCGTGTTTATTCTTAAGGAAAAGAAGTAAATTGAAGACCAGTTTAAATGCTAGAAACATGATTATAGCTTGTGTCTCACAGACTCTATATAATTTAGGATTTTTTTTTTCTCACAGTAGACTGCTGTTCCACACTCAGAATTTTTCTGTTCACTTGTTGGTCCTATGAGGCTGGAAGCTCCTTGAGGGCAAAGCTGGTGGGCAGTATTTATTCACTTCTGTATCCCTTGGTGTCCAGCACTGTGGCTGGCACATCCTTGATATTTAATAAATATCAATTAAACTTATTTTTTGGAAAAAGACCTGCCTGAATATCCTTTTCTTTGGTATTTTCTTGGATAGGTGATGACTCAGAACAGAGCCTACAGAGGAAGAGGAAGGGGCAGCCTGTGAAAGGGGTATACTTTGTTCAGTTTAGACACAGAGGTGACTTTCCGTTGAAGGGGGTTATTTTGAGAGAGTTAGAACTTATTTACATGTCGGTCAGTCTAGTAGCCAAAATGGTTCTCATTAAGTCTGGAGGAAATTCATGTCTCCGCTCTTCATTGTCTATTTGAAAATTTCCTCATTTAACTGTAGCTGCTCTTTACTTAGGATTCCTCTATGTCAGGTGCAGCACTAAGAACTTTCCATGACGATCTTTCATTTAATAACCCCACAATGCTGTGAGTTGAGACCTTTTAAGCCCCAACTTCAAGTCCATTTTATAAGTTGAGAAACCGAGGATCCAAAAACATTGAGCAAATTACCCAAGACCACACTCTGGTAAATGCAATAAGTAGAAATTAAATTCAGGTCTGTCTGACTGTAGAGTTTGCGCATTTTCCAAAGATCTTTTGTTTTCCTGCTTCCTCATACAGGGCCCCTAAACCCATAAAAATGGGGTGATAGATTTTCATATTAGAATTCTTTCTTCAGCTAGGAGTGCTTAAAATCCCAATCATCCTTCTGAGAGTGTGGTGTCCCATACAGCACCCTGAAGGAGGAATTTGTAAAAGTTCCATAGAATATTCAGAAGTAGTCTCACTTTTCTTCCTTCCTTCCTTCCTTCCTTCCTTCCTTCCTTCCTTCCTTCCTTCCTTCCTTCCTTCTTTCCTTTTCTTTCCTTCCTTCCTTTCTTGTCCTCCTCCTCCTCCTCCTCCTCCTCCTCCTCCTCCTTCTTCTTTGTTTTTTTGCTACCAGAAATTGAACCCAAGGGTATTTAACCACTTAGCCATATTCCCAGCTCCCCTTTTATTTAGTGTGTGTGTGGAGGTACTAGGGATAGAACTCAGGGGCACTCTGCCACTGAGCCATATCCCCAGACCTATTTTGTGTTTTATTTAGAGACAGGGACTCACTGAATTGCTCAGTGCCTCACTTTTGCTGAGGCTGGCTTTGAACTTGTGATCTCCCTGTCTCAGCATCCAGAGCTTCTGGAATTATAGGAGTGCACCCGGCCCCAGGGAGTTTCAATTTGTGAATTTCTTCGCCCTTAACTTCTCTTATCACATTTGCACCAGGAAGGATTAATGTGATAATTAACACTATTATGGATATGCTACGTTGGCTTTTTAGGACATCTTTTTAATATGTTCTCTTTTCGTTGGTGTACATGCACAATGCTGACCAGCAGTGCTGTTAATCCAAACTTGGGTTTCTCTGAAAGTTCTTCTTAAGTGTCTTTTGAACCTTTAAAATGTTTAGATCAGAGCTACTGCATTATATTATTGCATCAGATTTAAGATGTCAAGTCTAGAAAAACTTTAGTTAATTCAGAGATCTCTGGATAAAGGGGGTGATAGCTCTGTTGATACATATGAAAACTTCTCTTGAAATGGAGATATTGAAAAAAGTAGATTTTATTAACCTTTCATTTCCTTGTTTTCCACCCCTCATCTAAAGATGTATTGAAATTCTGTAGCTTGAGATTTCAAACAGACTTGACCGCATTTCTTTACCCTGGATGAAGTATCTTAAGGGTGAAAAGGACATCTGGTTGTTTCAGAATGAGATTGATTGGAAGTCCCCATCCCCTAATTCCCTACCTGCTGCTATGTCTTGATCTTATCCTTAGCTGAGCAGGTTCACAATATTAATTCTAGTACAACCAGAGTAAGACTGAGTTCGTGGGGAAGTAATGACAGTGGACATAGGTGGCGGTGGCATTCAGTAACCTCCACCAGCAGTATCAGAGGTGTAAGCTGTAGAATCTAACACTTAGGGGTGATGAAAGTGGTTTCCTCATCAGGTCAATCCTTTGAGAGATATTGAGCCTTGTTGTCTTCATCTTTCAAGCCTAGTCACTCATTTCTTTTGGTCTGTTTTATGTTGGTATAACAAAATACTTGAGGCTTATGATTTATAAAGAAAAGAGGTTTATTTAGCTCAAAGTTATAAAGGTTTAAGAGTATGGTCTGTGTGTGGTGCCTATATCTGCTTGGCTTTGGTGAGGGCCTTATGGTAGATGGCATCACTGTGACAGTGCACTTGGAGGAGAGATTCAGAGGGAGGTGCCAGGCTTGCTTATAACAACCTGCTTCGTGGGAAATCCTGAAGAGGTAGGAATACATTCCTACAAAACAGAAGTCCCTTGTAAAGGACTAATAACCTCCTACTAGGCTCCACCTCTTGAAGACACCACCACCTCTCAACACTGCCACACTGGGGACCAAGCTTCTGGCTCATGAACTTTTGGGAGACAAACCATATCCAAACCATACATCACCCATTTTGATCTTCATGCAGCTCCTCAAAAATTTTAAATTTAAAATATTAAAGTATAACAAGTTCCCACGTGTCCTTTACTTTATTTCACTCTTTATATAAAATACTTTCTTTTGATGAGTAAATGGCAGATGTCATGGTATTTCACCTCTAAAACAACATGAATCTCCTGCAAACAAGGTCATTCTCCTACAAAGCCACAATGCCATTATCACATGTAAGAAATGTAGCCTTGATATATCACCAAGTTTAGTTTATACTCAAGTCCATTCATATTCCTTACTTTCTGAAAATGTTCTTATTGCTTGCTTTTTTGAGGAAGCAATATAATCAGACTTTAATTTTTTTTAGTTGTAGATGGACACAATAACTTAATTTTATTTATTTATTTGTATGTGGTGCTGAGTATTGAACCCAGTGCCTCACATATGCCAGGAAAGTGCTCTACTGCTGAGCCACAACCCCAGTCCATATCCAGACTTTCTTTTTTTTCTTTTTTTTTTTTTAAAGAGAGAGGAGAGGGAGGGGGGGAGAGAGAGAGAGAGAGAGAGAGAGAGAGAGAGAGAGAGAGAGAGAGAGAGAGAATTTATTTATTTTTAGTTTTTCGGCGGACACAATATCTTTGTTTGTACGTGGTGCTGAGGATCGAACCCGGGCCGCACACATGCCAGGCGAGCGCGCTACCGCTTGAGCCACATCCCCAGCCCATATCCAGACTTTCAATAACACTTTTGTGCTAGATCATTTCACACATAAATTTGAAAATGCTCTAGATAGTTTTAAATATCCCAGGACTCAACTTTCATTAATTTTCTATTTCAAATCCAAGATCAAATTCAATATCATTTCATCTAGAAATATTTTAAAACACAAAATACTTGATGTAAATACTTTTAGAATGCTGGAATCTCCTGTGCCCAATATTCCTTACATGTTGAATCAAAAAAAAAAAAAAGACAAAACCCCCAAATGTCTTGCCTGTTTTATTTTACTTTTTGAAAAAAATCTAAACATTTTTAAGTGTATAGTTCAATAGTGTTAAATATGTTCACATGGTCATGCAGCCAGTCCCTCCAAAACTCTTTTTGTTTTGCAAAACTGAACTCTGCACCCACTGCACACTAACTTCCATTTCTCTCTCTCCTCAACCCCTGGCAACTGCCATTCTACTTTCTTTTTTTTAAATTGTTATTTTTAGATACACACGACAGTAGAATGTATTTTGAAATGTTATACATACACAGAGTATCATTTATTCTAATTAGGATCCCATTCTTGTGGTTGTACATGATGTGGAGTTATACTGGTCGTGTATTCATATATGAAATAGGAAAGTTATGTCTAATTCCTGCTACTCTTTCCTATTCCCATCCCCTCTCCCTTCCCTTCATTCCCCTGTCTAATCCAATGAACTTCTGTTCTCCCCTGCCCTTAGTGTGTGTTAGCATCCACATATCAGAGAGAACATTTTGCCTTTGTTTTTTTTTTTTTGGAGATTGGCTTATTTCACTTAGCATGATAGTCTCCAGTTCCATCCATTTACAGGCAAATGACATAATTTCATTCTTCTCTATGGCTAAGTAATATTCCATTGTGGATATATAGCAGATTTTCTTAATTGATTCATCTGTTGGAGGGCATCAAGGTTGGTTACATAACTTAGCTATTGTGAATTGAGCTGCTATAAGCATTGATGTGGCTGCATCACTATAACACACTGATTTCAAGTCTTTTGAGTATATACTGAGGAATGGGGATATCTGGGTCAAATGGAGGGTCCATTCCAAGTTCTCTGAGGAGTCTCCTTACTGCTTTCCTCAGTGGTTGCACCAATTTGCAGTCCCACTAGCTATGTGTGAGTGTACCTTTCTCCCCACATCCTCACCAACATTTATTGTTCCTGTATTCTTGATGATTGCCATTATGACTGGAGTGAGATGGAATCTCAGTGCAGTTTTAATGTGTGCCATTATACTTTCTATCTCTATGAATTGACCACTCTAGGTACCTTGTATAAATAGAATCACGCAGTGCCTTTTTGTGATGACTTATTTCACTCAGCATTGTCTTCTTCTACCATGGTGTGGTGTGTGTCAAAATTTTCTCCCTTTTTTAAGGTGGAATAATATTCCATTCTATGTATTTTCCACACTTTGTTTATTCATTCATTTTTTTGATGGACATTTGGATTGCTTTCACTTTTGGGTTATGGTAAATGATGCTGCTATGAATATGAGCATTGTTTTTCTTTTTAAAATCCAGAATCTGAACAAGAATTATACTCCTGATATTCTGTTTATACATTTAATTTCTGCTAAAAATCATTGAGTCTTGATCTGTTGCTAGACACAATAAACTTGGACCACACTCAAAGGTACACGGGACAGCATGGTACCTTGTATGGAGCTTGCTTAATCAACTGGATGCCAAATACGTGAACTCATGGTAGGAGCTGGCTCCCACATCTCATGTTTCTCTGCATTAGCCTTCTGCTTCTGCCTTTCTGTATCCTCATATGACTCCCTCACTCTGCCTTAGGGAAAAGGATGAGTTAGGAACTAGAAACTGTGAATATATGGCCTAGGCTCCTCTCCTCTTCTTTTGGGGACTGGCTGCTCTAACATGCCTTCTACCTTGCAATTCTGGGGATTAGGTGGGAGGCATGGACCAGACCCAGTCCACTGTTGCCATAACTGAGTGGATAATCTATTGATTATACAGTATGACATTCCAACTTAGCTGTTAATAAAGTATTTGGCCTTTACCTCTTAACTATTTTTTAAAAAATTTACATTTTTCAATTGGTGCATCTTCAGGATGAAAGGGAAAGGATTGCTGCTTATTGGGTTTTTTGAAGACCTCAATCATCAGGGAGACACTTGGATCTTGAACCTGACCATAGCTCACAGTGGCTCCCTCATGTTGCATAGATCTGCTCAGGACACCAAGTTCCAATTTGGAAGGTGGTAGATCTGCATAGAAACATGGGGTTGCCTAAGCCAATTTAGCATCAAACTGATTTGGCTTTCTTCCCCTGGTAGGAACATTCCTGTTCTCATCCCCAATTCCAGTTCTGAGAAGTAGAGCTCTCCCTCTTGCTACAGGCATAGGGACATTGTTAAAAATTATTATTATTTTTTCTTTAGACTCAGGCTTTCAGAAAAGATACCCCAAAGATGGGCTTCTATGTGCTGAGAGTCCCTAGAACCTACGTCAGAATCTAAATGACAAACTCCTTCTGTACCCCTTCATTCCTTCCTTCTTTTCTTCCTTTCTCTCTCTCTTTCTTTTTTCTTCCTTTAGTACTGGGGATTGAACCCAGGAGCACTTAACCACTGAGCCACATCTTAAGTCTTTTATGTTTTTTTTTTTTTTTTCAGGAGAAACCAGGGATTGAATTCAGGAGTGCTCAACCACTGAGCCCCACCCCCAACCCTGTTTTGTATTTTATTTAGAGACAAGGTCTCACTGAGTTGCTTAGTACCTCACTTTTGCTGAGGCTGGCTTTGAGCTTGTGACCCTCCTGCCTCAGCCTCCCCAGCTGCTGGGATTACAGGTGTGCACCACTGCGCCCCGCTCTAAGTCCTTTTTATTTTGAAATAATTTTCAATAAGTTTCTTAGGTCTTTGCTAAATTGATGAGGCTGGCTTTGAATTTGTGATCCTCCTGTTTCAGCCTCCCAAGCCCTTGGGATTAAAAGCGTATGCCGCTGGGCCTGGTTTCTGTGCTTATTTCAAATTATAGAAAAAGAGGGACTTCGATAGTCTCATATAATCTTTGTGCGCCAGGTGCGCATCCTTGAACTAGTCTCTAGATTTGGCTGTCTTGGATAATGGCACCTTCTCTAGATCAAATAACAAGGAGAAACGACAAGAGTTGTGTGATATCAGAAATGACTTCCTTCACAACAGAGGATATGGACTGGCAACTTTCCATTAGAATAGAGCAAGGGAGGGGCTGGGATTGTGGCTCATGGGTAGAGCGCTCACCTAGCACATGCAAGGCCCTAGTTCTATCCTTTGCAAAACAGTGTCGTGGATGGGGCTCTGTGGTTGAGTGCCCCTGAGTTCAATCTCTGGTATCTCCTGAAAAACCAAACCAAACCAAAACAAAACACAGAAAGGACTTGAGATGTGAATCAGTGGTTAAGTGCTCCTGGATTCAATCCCCAGCATCACATAAAAATAAATAAATAAAATAAAGGTATTGTGTCCAACTATAAATATTTTAAAAACAAAGGAGCTGGGCATAGTGGTGCACACTTGCAATCCCAGGAATTCAGGAGTCTAAAGCCAAAGACCTCGCAAGTTTCAGGTCAGTCTCAGCAACTTAGTGAGGCTCCAAGAAACTTAGTGAGACCCTGTGTCAAAATAAAAAAGATTAAAAAAAAAAAAAAGGAGCTAGGGATGGAGCTCAATGGCAAAGCATTTCTGTTCAATCCCAGTACCAAATAAATAAATAAATAAATAAATAAATAAAATAAAAATAAAGAAAGGAAGAAGAAGAAGAAGAAGAAGAAGAAGAAGAAGAAGAAGAAGAAGAAGAAGAAGAAAAAGGTCAAATACTATAACCAACTTACCTAGTACAGCCTATGTGACTTGGGACAAAGCGCCCAACTTCAATTTTGCGTCTTGGTTTCCTTGGTTATATAACAGTGGTCTACTTTATGCTTTGAATATAGCCCTTGCTGCTTAGCCACTGTGACTTATTTTTAAAATGTCCATCTTTTCTTTTTTCTTCCTCTCTCCCTCCTCCTCCTTAATCTTTCCCTTTCTCTAATCTCAGGGGAAACAGGATTACCTTTTTTCCCCATCCTGGGCAAAAGTTATTTGTCCTTAAAGCACACACCCACCACAGGAACAAAGTAATTCATACTTGGGGATGGCACCAGAAGATCTCAGAAATGACTGTCTCCCAGATTAACAAGTGAGTTACAACTCTGAACAGAGAACACATGGAATATAGCCTTTGAATCACCTCTTTAAAAGTCCCCTGTTCCCCTTGATGGGCAGAATCACAGCTTCTGGGACAGAAGTTCCCTGTGTTTCTCCTTTGCTAGCAAAGTAATAGAATTTCTTTTTTCTTAAAATGGTGTCCTCGTTATTGGATTGGAAACTGGGACAAGGACCGAGATTTCAGTAACAGGTATAAAACAGCAAAGTAATCAATATTATCAAGTTATCAGGATAAAAGGAGATAGGACACATATAGAACACTTACCCCAGGAACATCTCAATAATTGATGCTCTTTATTATATCATCTGTAACATTTTTTCAAGTTGCTTTGTGTGTGTGTGTGTGTGTGTGTGCACGCGCGTATGTTTGGTATTAGGAATTAAACTCAAGATTTCATGCATGGTAGGCAAGCACTCTACGTCTGAGCTACAGTCCCTAGCCCTTTAAATTACATTTTTAATCTGAGTTACTTTGGGGAAGATTTCCCTGGGGAAGGACAAATTCTTCTGTGAATTGTTATGACTCTGGTTAGAATAATATTTCTGATGCAAAGGGTGGGGTGAAGGAAATGTTTATTTCCCTGGGGAGATGGTCTATGGATGCGGCTCCCTTGACTACCTGGAACTGATCCAGGATAACATGTGGATGATAGATGGCCTATTGATACTAACAAAGACTATTGTACTGAAAGAATTTTTGGTCTGAGGCCAGCAGCCAGATTTAGAATGAAATGCACATACTTTCTCTTCTTCAGAAAGGTTTGAATAATAATAACTCACTCTTGCAGAATCCTTAATATATACCAGCCACCTGTCATTGTTCTAGAGGCTTTGCATATGGTAATTCATTTCTTCCTTTCTACAAGATAGTGGGGTGGATACTATTATTATCTTTAATTTACCTGAGTAGAAACTGAAACATTGACCTGTGCTAAAAAAAAAAAAAAACATCAAAAAACCATCAATAACTGACCTTGCTTCAACCTTACACCTATCTCTATCCCTTGGTCCTCTGACTGTTCCTCCAGAACTGGAGTCTGACCTTGCTCTCCTTACTTCTTCCCAAGGTTAGCATTCTTTCACAAGACCCAAACCTAAAGGCCAGCTCCCTAAGGGCTGCCACCTGAGTAAGTCTGGTCCAGAGGGGAACTAGGATGTAATGCCAAAACAGGAAGAGTGTAGGCTATGGGGTGAAATGTTTCAAAAAAAAATAGTATCTGTTGAAAAATTCCCTTCAAGGGAAAATTGGATTTACCCTTAGGGCAGGCATGGAAGCTGGAGGGAACCAATGTGCTATCCATACTGAGTTCTAGATGGGGAGGACAGCACGAGCTATGATGGTCAGCGTGCAGGGAGACAGAGGAGTGTCCAGTACTGCTCTGCTTCCATTCCAGCGAAGCTCGTTTGGACATAAGGGATGAGACTCCATACACATATCTTAAGATAGGGGGCTAGGCAGAATCTCTCTGAAATCCCAGAAGAGAGCCTTAACTGAACTGGAACGTTCAAATTCAAGGAGGACCTCAGAAGGGTGAGGCAGGATGATGGCATGATGGTCAGTGTTTATCAGCCAGCTCTCAAGAAGACAGAAAGCACTTGCCAATGTCTATGTAAGTACTTCTGTCATGGCCAGTTTCAATCATAATATGTCACTGAACTTAAAGTTGGGAAGAAATAAACACCATAGACTCTTTCAAGTTGGTGTGAGTCTCCCCCAGTATACTACATGTTAATTTTGATTCTTTTTTAAATTTTCCAAGTTTTTTTTTTTTTAATAACTTCTGTTGAATCCAGGGGCACTTAACCACTGAGCCACATCCCGAGTCCTTTTTATATTTCATTTTGAGACAAAGTCTCACCAAGTTGCTTAGTGCCTTGCTAAGTTGCTGAGGCTGGCTTTGAATTCGTGATACCCCTGCCTCAGCCTACCAAACTGCTGGGATTATAGGTGTGTGCCACCTTGGTGGGCGAATTTTCCAAGTTTTTAACAAGGTACTTTTATTATTGCTTTATAAGCAGAAAACCCATAGCAAAAGTTAAATTTAAAAAAAGAAATGTGGGATTTCTTGGGATGGGTGGGATGGGATGATATGTGGGATGTGAAATGGTGCATTAAGAACAAATTTCCCTGATTTCACCCTTTTCTGAGGGTCAGTCTAGGTCATCAGTTGCCTCTTTTCCTCTGGGATCATCTGCGGACTTGTGCCAGGTTTGGTTTGGTTCACAGCTACCCTTAAGTGGATTTATTAAGGAATAATCCACCTGGGCTTGGTGGTGCATGCCTGTAATCCCAGCATCTTGGGAGGCTGAGACAAGAGGATTGCCAGTTCAAAGCCAGCCTCAGCAATGGTAAGGTGCTAGGCAACTTAATGAGATCTTTTCTCAAAATACAAAAAATTAGGGCTGGGGACGTGGCTCAGTGGTTGAGTGCCCCTGAGTTCAATCTGCAGTACCTCCCCCAAAAAGAAAAGAAATAATCCCTTCTTATTTTGTGGGACATTGTTTCAGGGAGAGGTTGATCAGAACCACATGGTGGGGGTCTTGGGAGCATTTGGCTTTCCTAAATTCAGGTCCTGAAAGGACATTCCAGGGTGACGTTTAGGGACCAGGTTATGTGGCCCTGAATAGAAAGTTTTTTAAAAGCTGTAATTTATATAGAATAAGCCTTTTTTTCTTTCATTTTTTCTTTTTTAGTTTTTAGTTTTTATTTATTTATATGCGGTGCTTAGGATCGAACCCAGGGTCTCACACATTCCAGGCAAGTGCTCTACCGCTGAGCCACAACCCCAGAACACAGAATAAGCCTTTTATTATGTTGACCAGAAGTGAAAAGTTATGCCATGGAAACTGTGTACTGTGTGTGAAATCTGTGCATGAACATAAAGGCTTGACACAGATCTTAGAAAAACAATCTCCTCTGGGATGTGATTCAGTAGTAGAATACTTGCTAACATGTGCACGGTCCTAGGTTCAATCCCTAGTAGAGAGAGAGAGAGAGAGAGAGAAATAATCCCCTTGGGATTAAGTTATGGAACATCTGAATCCAGTTTTGCCCTTAGATTTTGGTTCTGGGCTTCAGCCTTCAGCTCTTCCTCAAGCAACTTCCCAACTTCCTGTTTCTGACTAAGGCAGTCCCTAAGGGACTATTATTCACTATTATTTATGGAGCTATTTATCTTTTGTTATTATTATGATGGGATGTGGTTGGCAGGAGGGGTTGGCCTAAGGGGCTCAGGGCTGGGCATTGATAGACAGGAGCCTAGGAGCACTGGGCAGCCTTGAGTGAGGCAGGAAGGAGAGGCCAGTCCAGGATGCAGGATGGGAATGTGAGAGGCTGGGGCCCTTCCCCTGGGAGCTCAGGATGCACAGGGGAGCCCTAGCCCAAGGTAGAAGGGCAGCTTCTCTGTCCTCTGGGTCCTCAGGTAGTAATTGGAGCCAGAGTGAGGCCACAATCTGGGAGGTAACACTGCTCTTGTTTGAGGCCTGGGTGGATATTCCAGTTACCTTACACTGAAAAGTGAATACACACAAGTCCCAAATATGGTGCTTCAGTAGAGGGTGGATAAGAAACCAATTTAGGAGCTGCAAGTCTTGAGCTACAGTCTCATTTCAGCTACTAATTAGCCATTGGGTAAATAATTGACTTTTTATTTTATTTTTTAAGTATTAGGGATTGAACCCAGGGTCTATCACATGCTAGGTAAGTGCTGTGGCCCTCTTTGTTCTATTTTGAGATAGGGTCTCCCTAAGTTGCCCAAGCTGCCTTCAAACTTGCAATCCTCCTGACTCAGCCTCCCAAGTAGCTGGGATTACAGATGTGCACCATCGGCTATTCTGGCATTGTTTTGTGATGCGTTGTTTGAGATAATTGTAGGCTAGCCCAGGAAAGCTCTAAGGATTTAAGAATCTTTCTTAAATGTGGTCTGCAGGTGACTTGCCTACAACTCCTTCCTATGGGCTCTTATTTGGTCCATTGGAGGCATCTTCTAGTTTCTTCCACTTGCTGGTCTTTCAAATTTCATACTGGAGTCCTCCTTTTCCCTTTTATTAAGCATCTGTGGAACTTCTGACAGATCTACATGCTCTTCTATGAAGCTACATCCCTAACGTTGACAGTTTTGATAAGTATGTATCTAGGACCAAGGTTCTCAACTGGGGGGGGGGGGCGGGATTTGTCACTTAAGGGACATTTGGCAATTACAGGAGACATTTTTGATTGTCACAACTGAGAGAGGACATATCCAGTGGGTAGTAGCAGCCAGGGCTGCTGCTAAACATTCTATAATACACAGGATGGCTACCCACAACACAGAATTATGCAGACCTGAGTGTTAGTGGTGCTATGGTTTGGCAGCCTTCATCTAGAACATACATGTTTTTTTTGGTTTGAATTTTATAAGAATATTATTAAATCTATGCATTGTTTTGCAATCTGAATTCACAGTATTTCTTCAGGCAGTAAAGGAGACTGAGACTCTAAGCAAAAGGAATAAACATAGGTCCAAGGCAGAAAAATGGAGCATATTTAGAGATAAACTATGTAGTTGCAAAATCATAGCAGAAGAATGCCCTGGTTTTGGAGTGAACAAATGAGGTTTGAATCTTCTTTGATGTTAGAGTATGTCTTTTATGAATTCATATACAATCACTTGTCTTTGGTTTGTTGAAACAACACTTGCCATAAAAAGTCCGTTAAAGTGGCTGCCATGAGACTCCAGGGCACATTCATCTGAAGCACAGCGAGCTCAGCCTTCTTTGTCTCATGCTTATTCTTAGGAGTGGTATAAGCCTTCTTCCTTCTCTTAGCACTACCACAAAATATCAATACTAGATGAACAGTGTATTCCTTTTGAAAATCGTTGTCAGACAAAGTGTGTCTGTTTTCTAGTTGCCTGCCAGTGAAGGCCAGTCTTTAGTGGTCAAGAGGAATTTTTTCCTTATCCTGGATCTTGGGCCTTTGCATTTTCTGTTGAATCTAAGGATTCAACCTTGGGGGTGATGGTCTTCCTTGTAAGAGTTCTTATGTATGTCTCTATTTTAAGGGAATTTTAGTGGCAGTTCCACATCATCTGTTGGGTTGGAAAGTAGGGTTAAATCTTAACTCTGTCTCCTAAGATCAAAGAACTGAGTGAGAGAAGAGATGCACTGGGATCCGTGTGACCTCACAGCCATGAGTCCTCTATAAGCCTCAGTTTCTATATTTTTAATTTGAGGAACAACACTACCTACTTTGAAGTATTATTGCAATCATTCATACAGGTAGTAGTTGGTAGGTGCCCTTCAACAGATGAATAGATAAAGAAAATGTGGTACATATATGCAATGGAATATTACTCAGCCATAAAGAAGAATGAAATTATGGCATTTGATGGTAAATGGATGTAATTGGAGACTATTTGCTAAGTGAAATAAGCCAATTGCAAAAAACAAAGGCCAAATGTTCTCTCTGATATGTGGATGCTAACCTACAGCAAGGGAGAGTGGAGAGTGAAAGAATAGAAGTTCATTGGATTAGACAAAGGGGAATGAAGGGAAGGGAGGTGGGATGAGAATAGGAAAGATAGACTTAAATTCCCTATGTTCATATATGAACACATGACCAGTGAAATTCCGCATCATGTACAATGACAAGAATGGGAAGTTATAATCCATGTAGGTATAATATGTCAAAATACACTTTACTGTCATGTATATCGAAAAAGAACAAATAAAAAAAATAAAAAATAGGTAGTGGTTGGTTAAGCACTTGCATCTGGTAGGTTTTCAATAAATATTGACTATTATTATTATTGTTGTTGTTATCCTTTTATTGTCAAATAAAATAGATGTAGAAAATGGCCCAAACAAATAAATAGCTTTGTGGATTATCATAACACACGCACATGCTTGTAAACACCACTAAGGTCAAGAAATTGAGCTTTGTCAACCACTCCAATTTTCTTTTTCATGTGTTTCAGTTCAAAGTCAGCCTGGTAAAGTGATACATTTAGCGTATTCCTTTAAGATTTTAGCTTGGGATATATTTAGTTGGAGGATGCCCCAACTGTTACACCTCAAGTATAGCTGTTAAGGAGGCAGTTGGGTATATAAGTATGGAATTCAGGGAGCCGCCAAGGTCAAGGAACAAGTTTGGGCACAGTCAACATATAGGTGGCATTTAAAGCCATGGAACTGGTGAGGTTACCTAGCATGACCAGCCAGGTGAAGCACAAATGAGGAGTCAAGTTATCACTTGGCTTTGTGCTATAATAATTAGGTAAATATTGATTTCTCCAAATGACCCCTGTCAACTATGAAGTACATAAGGACATTCAAAAAACTGTTTTCTAACTACCACAGAACATCAAAAACTTTGTTCTTTGAGAAAGTAAGAACAAGATATCCTATACTTGTCTGGTGAATCTAAATCACTTTGACACACATAGGCAGGCTCAGTTTCCAGGTCGGATAGAGGGCATCAGATAAAGGGTGTTATGAGAGTCTCTCTTAGATATTGTGTCACACATGAACTTTTGGGGGACACTTCATATCTAAACCATAACATGGTGACAAGGTGGGGATAGATGAGACAGAGGAAAACCCTTAGAGGATGAGTGAGTTACACCATGGACAATTAGAGTTCAATGCTCTGGGGATACTCTGAGAGATGGTGTAGAATATACTTCAGTATTGAACCACCAAGGGACAAAGGAGGGAATGTATCTGTCTACACAATCCTGGCCCTTGGTTGAAGGTCATTCTTGGGAGTTGTAACTCTCTAAGCATTTCTGGTGAGCTGGCATGCACTCGTAGATGAGGCAGAGTGATGCTTTGTATGTGTGTGGGGGTGAATTTTTTGGGGTGACCTTCAGGATGGGCAGAGGGGATACGGCATGGCACCATGGTGGGTGCTTTTGTGTGACCTTATTCACTTTCATGACTTTTAAATGGAGAATAGAGTACTGAACTGCACTGGTTTAGTGGGAAGATTGAGTACATTAAAGTTCATAAAGTGTGTTTTAGCTAACTTTTCAGTGCTGTGACCAAAGAACAAGAACAAATTTCAGGAAGAAAAGTTTATTTGGGCCTCATGGTTTCAGGGTCTCAGTTCATAGACAGCTGACTCCATTGCTGGGGCTCAAGGTAAGGCAGAATATCATGGGATAAAGGCCCAGAGGAAGAAAGAAGCTGCTCAGCTCATGGGTTGGTCAGGAGGAGGGGAGGAGAGAGAGAAAGAGAGAGAGAGAGAGAGAGAGAGAGTCAGTCCATCCTCAGGGTCTTCAAAGGCATTCTCCCAGTGACCCACCTCCTCCAGCCATGCCCCATCTGCCAACAGTGATCACTCAGTCCATTCAAACTAGGATGGACTGATTAAGATACAGCTCTCATAATTCAATCATTTTACCTCTGAATATTCCTGCAGAAACACAGGGGAAGGCTCATAGCAAAACCATAAAAAGTGCTTATTACAGTCCCTGGAACATAGTTAATGTCCATGAATGATAGCCTTAGCAGCAATAAATTAACGTGGGAAGACAATGACTCTTCCTCTGTACCTGACTTAAAACTTTCTTTTATCACTATAATTTGTGTTAAAGGAGACAACTGACTAGAGTCAGAATATGCAATCATGGCTTTGGGATAAAGATTTTTCTTTGAAGCATCCCACTTCTGTGGGAACAGAACCTATTTTATGTGAGATTATAGAGCCAACTAGCCTAGCAAAATACAATTATTTTCTCACTAGTAAAGCTTTTGCCAATAGCTTGTGTGTTTTGTTGCCCTGTAGGGAAGTAAAATTTCCACAGGACAGAATTTGTACCCATGAAGAACATTTACCAGGTCATGCTGAATCTCAGAGTATATCCACGTTGACATAGGTGCCAAACTGATTGTGTTTTATTTTTAATTTATTTTTTACCATTGATCTGATCATAGATATAATCATGCCCTTAGTATATCTCTGTATGTGCTTTCCTAGAGGAAAATGGAAGGGGAGTGGAAGGAAACAGAATCTGCTCATGTTGGAGGAGGGAACATAAAAAATAATAAGGGAATTTGGTAAACAGCTCTGTCATGAATGAGGAATCGAGTTTATTCTTTATTTGAGGTGGGTGGAGCTGAGTGTGGCCAATGTTGTTTATAATTTGAGAGGTTCCAAGAGATAAGGCATGAGAGGGATGGGTTGTGTGCTGTCCTCACCCTTCCTGGAGGATGGAATTAAAATCAGGTAGGTGGAAGTCGAGTCTCCTAGTCAAGACCCAGAGGACAAGAGAGGGTTGTGTGTGCCCTGTGGAGGCACAGGGGGTGGCTCCTTCCCCCTCTGTGTTATTGGGATCTGATTTTGTTCAGCTATCAGATGGTTGTTCCTCAATCTTGGAAAATGTGGTCTAGTACCAGGAGATGAATAATATCTAGTCCCTCCCAATAGCCATAATCCTTCTGTATTTCCTAAGATTGATTTGGAGTGGCCAAGTGGTCCAGAAGTCTGATGGGGATCTTAAGAAATCTTTTCCTTTGGTAAAAAGAGATGGAGGAGACAAGGCCTGCCTGATTTTTCCTCCTGATTTTGGATTGGGATTTTGTGAAGACATGATGTTTGGCACTGTGGAAACTATTATGTGACACTAAGGGGACATCTTCATAGGATGAGAGTAAGGAAGTAGAAAGATGGAAAAATCCTGTGTCCTTTTGCACTGAGATGCTGAATCAAACTTGGGAATCATTGCTTTTGCCTTCTTTTACTATGAAATTCCTAGTATTTAAACCTCTTTTGATAGGCTATTTTGTTACTGAAGCCCAAAGCATCTTCATTGAGAGAACTTAGGATAAAGAATAAAGTTTGGAAGAATATCAAGACCCTGATGTTAGGAGCAGGGATCCATAAAAGAGAGCAAGGCAGAACTGGACCTCCTGGAGAGGACTTTGAATACCTCTGACTGTGGGAAGGGATGGACTCTTATCCATCAGGAGGACTGGCAATATTCCCAACTGCCTGAGGGTGGATGAAAGCAGGAGTAGAACTTTGTTGAGGTGCTGTGGACTGTTGCAGCCATGGCAAGCCCTAAAGTTCCATCTATGGGAGACAGAGGAGTCAGGGCCAACAGGATATTTCAGCCCTGGTAGCTAATGGTGGTGTAGGAAACAGAGGCATTGGAGCCAAACAGGAGTGTTTGAACCCTGACACTCATTTGATCTAAGCTTCAGTTTCCTTAGTTATAAAAAGAGGAAATTCATATCTGCCCCACTGAATTACTATATGGGTTAAGATACACTTAGTCCTATAAATTCCCTAGGATATAGTGGTATTTCAAATGATAGCTATTGCTAAGTAATAGAGACCTACAGAGATAACAAACATACTTTATGACCTTTAGAGACATGGTCTATTGCTGTTTTGTGAGATGGGGCCAATTTAAGACTTGTTAGGGTCATCAGGTGTCAAACTACCCTAACTGGTTTTCTAAGAGAAGACCCTGGGGATGGAGTTTCTGGAAATGATTTCTTTTCTTCCTATAGAAGTATATTCAAAACAATAGACATGTGTTTTGGGTGGGAGACATTAATGACGTTTTTCCTTGAGCAGGGAGGAAGGTGAAGACCCAAGATGTGTAGGGCCAGCAGCATCAGGAATGTTAGAGATAGGTGGGATTTCTCAAAGCACACTGAATACAAATGTAAATAACCAGAGCTTCCTGCTCACGGATGTGAGGTGGGAGATGAACCAAAATAACCACTTCTGAAGAGTGGGAGACTCTGAGAAGCCACCCCTTCTCCCCTAGAGTTCCCTCCTACACGCCCACTCTAAGTAATTTCTAAGTCTGTGATAATTCACAGAAAGAAGAAGAATAGGGAGTTGCTGGCGTTTGTAGTAACAGGATGAGAAAGTGCGAGACTTCCTGTTATGTGCGTGTGACAGCTGGTGATAAGTGGAGGGCCCTGCACAGGAAATCCGCTCAGCTTCTGCAATGTGACCTGCCTGAAACTTGGGCGCTCCTTCAGTCAGGATGTCCATGGCGGGACAAAGGGGATCCTGGACCATGGGCGATGTGGTAGAGAAGAGTTTGGAAGGGCCCCTGGCACCCTCTACAGAAGAGCCCTCCCAGAAAAGTGGAGAATTGGTAGAAATCTTAAATGGGGAGAAGGTGAAATTTGACGACTCAGGACTGTCCTTAATTCTTCAGAGCGGCCTGGAGACCCTCCGAGTGGAAAACGCTCTGACAGATGTCATCTTGTGTGTGGACATTCAGGAATTCTCCTGCCACCGCGTGGTGCTTGCTGCGGCCAGCAACTACTTCAGGTCAGCGCGCCTGGAACCAGAGCCAATCTGGGTGCAGGTTGCAAAGAAAATCAGTGTTGATGTGAAAGCCCAAGCTAGCTAGTTTGCTTTCACATTTATGGTTTATATACATCTATTGAGGTTTGTGTGTATACGTAAAAGTACAAGAAAGGGAGGTATTGAACTTTAGATTTTAGGATGTAGGCCACATTTTGAGAGAGACTGGCATCATTTAAAAGCAATGTTTATAAATAACGGTGAACTTTCTGTGTATATGTATGTCCTTGTTCCAGAGGATGGGATATGACTTAAGTCATGGGGATTTTTTACCCTGTCTTTGTTCTGACTAACATGTTGGAAAAATAATGATGTCTTTATTCATCAACAGAAATAGAGAAAAGGATGTGGCCCCTCTTTTGAAGTTAGCGAGTTAAGGGCCTTTGGGTGTGTGCGGGAGGTGGTGGGAAATTTAGATGCAAAAGGCTCTGGTTCCAACAGATCTGTGGCCTCCACAGTGGGAGGACCTGGCGTCAGGAGACCTGGGTTCCATCCCATTTGGTCTCCTTTTGACCATACGACTGGACGGAGGGGAGTCTCTTAATGTTCTGAATTTTACCTGTCAGATGAGGACAGTGATGATTACCTCTCAGGATTCTTGCAATAATTAAACACGAGGGTGAAAAGGGTCTGACAGAGTGCCTGGCATGTGGTGGACTCTCATATATCTTCATTGAAATTCTTCACCCCATTCTGCTTTGTTCCACTAAGAATTACTTTTTGAGGGTTTACCATGAGCAAATCCCTGCAGTAGGAAAGTGGGAGAATCAAGAACCCAGTGATCACATCTGGATCCAGCATTGTCCACGTGAACAGGGACTCAGGCAGGGAACCAGTCCATGAAGACAGTGTGAATGCAGAAGGTATTTTGGGAATGTGAAAAAGAAATACCTTTATCATTTTTCTTATCAAGATTCTTTTTAACTCTCCGTTCTGGCTGAGGAAATCAAGTATCCTGGAAGGCATTTTATGTTTTTATTTTTTTGAGGTACTTAGGGGAAAAAAATGTCTCTCTGGAATTCAAAGAGCAGGGTTGGCTGGTTATTGTGGGATGGAGTAGCTCCCCTATGTTGATAAGGTAAGGAGATAATCTTGAGTTTGTGGAAATTCGTGCCTATTATACACCCGGTAGATATAGTTATCTGATTTTATTTTTGTAGTGGTATGATAGAGATAACTGATGTCCCCTTTTACAGATGAGGAAATAGAAACCCAACATTTTATATCTGGTCATTATTGCAGCAGGGAATCTGTACATTTTAGAGGTCCTGGTTTTTAATGCAATGCAAGTTTTGGGCTTCTTTTCACAGCCTAGAAAGTAGAGTGCAGTCATAGCCATAAAAATGCGTGGACATAGATAGTCCAATAGTATCAATCACTTGCTTTCACAATTGATCACAGACCTTCTGGGGGTGAATGAAAGCTAATTTTGCTCAATGCCCTGGGTACTTGTTTTAGAGTCATTCTTTCTGTTTTGAGTCACTGGGAAAATGCTAAAATAAAATGTATACCTGGTTAGTAATTTTGTTAATGGCTCAGCCTATGGGACAGGACCACTGGCTGTGTGTCCTCGGCACATCACTGCTCTCTTCTAGTCCTTGGGTTTTATTCTGCTAAACAGAAGGTGTCTGGGCTCAGATCCTTCCAGCCCTGTTGATCGAGGACACTTAGGGCAAGTCTCTGCCAGTCCTCAGAGGAGGTGGTGGCAATGAGAAGTTGGAGGCACACAGGGATGAACTTGTCTCTCCATGTATGCAGAGTTTTTTCCCAAACTGTCTGGTCATGAGGGGAAAGGCCTTCTAATCTTCAGAGCAGTGACTTTAGATCTGTATCTAGGGATTTCCAATGTGGCTTTTCTTCTGTAATGAACAGATATGGAGACAGGATTCTTTTTTCAGTACTACTATTAGTAATGGCTTCTTTTTGTTGAACCTTTTGTGTGGGCCAGCCCTGTGCCACCAGTGTCACATACACTAACCCATTTAATGGGAACAACAATGCAGCAAGGTAGGGATTTCATCCCCATCTTACAGAGGAGGAGCTTAATAAGAAAGTAGCCAAGTTAAGCTTTGGAACGAAGACTGAGATTGAGTCTGACACTGCCTCCCTGCCTCTCCTGCTGTTTCTAAGGTTTTGAAAATCATCTGTAGCTGGGTTCTTCTTATATTCAGACTTAAGAAGGCCAAAGAGGCTCCCCACACAGCCTTCTGGGCTTTGGGAGGGTTTGGAAGCTGGCTGTAAAATTATATAGGCTTTTCCCCCTTTATTTCATTGAGAAAATAAACACTTTGCTCTAAATGGCTGACTATAGTTTACTTAACCAGTCCTGCACCGACAGATATTTGGTTTGGAATCTCTTGCTGCTGTGGACAATGTTGTAACGAATACTCTTATGCATGTGCCATTTCATATGCGTGCAAGTGTATCTGGGGATGCACTTCTGGAAAATGGTTGCTAAGTTAATGCATCTGCAGTCGTAAGAGATTTGGTCAACTTCTGTCGGAGACAGGTTGAATCACTTTATATTCTCCATGATTTTATCAAAATAGAGTAGTATCAAACTATTGAGCTTTTGTATTATACACCAACAACTTAGAGCTGAATATATTTACAGGATATAAGAGATGCTATGGTTTTTTAATACAATGAGGAATGACCAAATCAAGCCAATCAACCCATCATCACCTCAACATTTAACATCTTTTGCAATGAGAACATTGAACTGAGGTTTTGTACCTTTTGGTTATCATCATCCCAAGTTCTTCAGCCCCAGCTCTGCCACCCATCATTCTATTTTCTGCTTCTATTAGTTCAATCGTCTTAGGTTCCACATTTAAATGAGATCACATGGTATTTGTCTTTCTGTTAAACCGTTGAATTTTTGCCAGTTGATAGATGAAAAAGAATATCTCAATTTAGTTTTATTTTTGCATATCTCTTATTTTAATAAGGTCATGTGTTTCAGGGTGATCTGAAGTTCTTCTTTTGTGAACTGTCTCTTTATATTGTCTTTCAAATTATCATGTTTACTTTTAAAAATTAAAATTCATTTTTTTATCAAAGACATGCAAATAGTTAACAAAAAGTCAAATAGAATTATGAAAAACAAAAATTCCTCCTCACTCCCTCTGTCCTTCAGTTTTGCTCACCAGAGGCCACTATTTTCAACTTCTTTTTTTCTATTTTATCTCTATATTTCTTTCTTCTCTCTCTCTCTTCCTCCCCCCCCCGTGTCAGGGATTGAACCCAGGGGCGCTTAACAACTGAACCACATCCCCAGCCCTTTTTAAATTTTTTACTTTGAGACAGGGTCTTCTAAATTGATTAGGGCCTTGCTAGGTTGCTGAGACTTGCTTTGAACTTGCAATTCTGCCTCAGCCTCTCATGTGTCAACAGGCCACTGGGCTCAGCTTATCTCTATATTTCTATAAATACTTATGCTATTTCTTGATTTCTCAATATTAGATATAATATGTTTATTTCAGATAAGAACTTAGCATTTATACCTAACTCCCTTACCATACACTCCCCAATGTCTCTCTTTTTTTAAACTTTGTTTATTTTTTCAATAACTTAGTACCTCACACGTGCTAGGCAAGTGCTCTACCACTGAGCCACAACCTCAGTCTTCTCTGTTGTCTCTTAACATAATGTTATTGTAAACTTTTTGCTGAATCTCTGTTGAGTTTACATGATCATGTTCGTAAATATAGTATTTCCTGTGGAGCCAAATAATACAATATATTTCCTTCCTTGTAAAGTTTTTTTTTATAATTTATTTTTTAGTTGTAGGTGGACACAATACCTTTATTTTATTTTCATGTGCCGGTGAGGATCCAACCCAGTGCCCCATGCATGCTGGGCAAGCGCTCTTCCTCTGAGCCCCAGCCCCAGCCCCTTGTAAACATTTTTGTTTTGTTTGAAGTTACTAGTCCACTCCTGGGCTAGGGATGCAGCTCAATGGTAGGGTACTTGCCCAGCATTTGCAAGACCCTGGATTTGATACCCAGCACCACAAAAAAGAAAAAAAAATCCATTTCTTTTTCCATTTGCTTAGTTTTTTTTTTTCATTTTCATTTGCTTAGTTTTTGAAGTGTCTTTTTCTCACAGTTTCTCATCATGCTCTTTAAGAACCTACCAGTTCCATCCCCACCCCACCCCAAGTTCTCATATCCAACACATGTTTTCTGGACTTGCAGCCCAGCTATTGCCCAGCTGCTTCCCACCATCCCCCAAACTCTCTCTGACTCTCTGCTTCGTCACATAGAGCCTCTCTCTCTTCATCCCCCTCTCTTCTCTCCTTCTTACTCTGATGAAACATATCCTCCAATAACTTCCTAAGAAAGGGTGTATGGAAGGTAAATTTTCCAGGCTTTGTATGTTGAAAATATCTCTATTCACTCGATACAGAGATTGATAATGGTTCCCCAAAGACATCTATGTCTAATCCTGGAACTGTGAATATGCTACTTTAAACGGCAAAAGGCACTTTGCAGATGTGATTAAGTATCTCGAGATGAGAAGATCATCCTCGATTGTCTGGCTGGGCTCAATGTAATCACCAATCCTTACTAGAGGGAGGCAGGAGGATCAGAGTTGGAGTGAGGAGCCATGGCAGTGGAAGCAAAGGTTGGAGTGATTGGCTTTGAAGATGCAAGAAGGGCTCAAGGAATGTTGATAATTTCTAGAAGAAGAAATGAGCAAGAAAGCAGATTCTCTCCTTTAGCCTCCACAGGCAACATGGTTCTGCTGATTCCTGGGTTTGGGCTCAGTGAAACCCATTTTGCATTTCTGATTGCTGTATTGCAAAACCATAATTTTTGTTTTTTCAAAAGCAACAGAATTGGGACTGGGAATGTAACTCAGTGGTAGAGCACTCACCTAGGATCCTAGCATACGTGAGGCCCTGGGTTCAATCCCCAGGACTTGGGGGAAAAAAAAAGCCACCATGCTTGCAGTTTTTCAGTAGTTTGTTACAATAGCTATATGAAATTAATATACTAAGATATAGATTTTTTTTTTTTTTTTGGTGCTGGGGATTGAACCCAGGGGAGCTTTACCACTGAGCTGTATCTCCAGTCCGGTTTTAATTGAGATAGGGCCCACTAAGTTGCTGAGAGTCTTACTAAGCCGCTATGGGTCTGACTAAATTGCTAAGGCTGGCCTTGAACTTGGATCCTCCTGCCTTAGCCTCCCAAGGCACTGGGATTAGAGACATGTACCACTGAGAATTCTTGAAAATAATTGTCCTTCCAGATTTTGAAAGTATTGCTACATTGTCTCTGGATTCCTTTATTGCTATGAAGAAGTTTGATGCTCTTCTGATTTCTGATCCTTTGTCTGTGATCCTTTTTTCTCTCTAGGAAATTTTTAGGATTTTTAAAAAACAATTTTTAAAAAAATTCTAAAAAATTTAGAAAATAGGATTTTCTCTTAAAATGTTTTTATTATAGTTATACATAATATCATCCTGACATAATTATACATACATGGAATACATTTCCATCCTCAGTACTTCCTTGTTTCATGGTTATGTTTATGTGTTTGTCTCTCTCTCTCTCCAGGTATTTTCCTCCAACCACTTTGATATGCATTTAACGGCACCTTTTAACTTGAAGACTTATATCATCTAGTTCTAAGAAATTTTCTTGGGTTTTTTATAGTAATTATCTGTCCACTTTTTCTTTATTCTCTAGTTTTGGATCACCTGTTCAGTTGATATAGATTCCTAATCCTCTAGCTTTCTTCTCTTTTTTCCTCTATTTTTCATCAGCTTATCTTTTTATTTTACTTTCTCCAGTTATATTTCTCAAATTTGTCTTCCCACCTGCTAGGATCTCAGTTTTAATTTCCAAGGGCCCTTTCTTATTTTATGAAGTATTGCTTTTTTTTTTTTTAGAGAGAGAGAGAGAGAGAGAGAGAGAGAGAGAGAGAGAGAATTTTAATATTTATTTTTTAGTTCTTGGCGGACACAACATCTTTGTTTGTATGTGGTGCTGAGGATCGAACCCGGCCCCACGCATGCCAGGCGAGCGCGCTACCACTTGAGCCACATCCCCAGCCCTGAAGTGTTGCTCTTGACAACATCCTGTTCTTGTTTTAATGTGGATTGTATTTTCCTTAATGTCTTTGAGATTTATATATATATATATATATATATATATATATATTTAAAAAAATACTTTTCTTCTGTTCCTTGTGATGGTTCTGCATTTCTATTTTTTCTTTTTAGTCTCTAACTTTTATTTCAAAGGCTATATTCAAATATCTAGTGATCTTTAGATATCAATTCATACTTACAAGTGAAGAGTGAAGCACTAAAAGGCTAATGGATGCTAGGATGGGGGGTGGTGAGGCTTTGCTCTGGAGTCATGGTATTGAGCACACTTTTTGTTGGGAATTTCCAGATATTAGTATTAAAGGTTTTTGCTCTTTGTACCAATCTTTCTAAGGAAAAAATCTCCATATTCCTACCTAGGAAAATATAAGATTCATTGTTTGCTTTCTGGGAAAAGAAGAAGACAGGGTATATCACTTTTTGGGTTTTAGATGTATATTTAATTCTCCTGTTGCTGGTTCCCCTCCCTCCTCTGTGCTTGGGGGCACAGGTTGTGTCAGGTGTTCATGAGTTGGTTAAATTTCTCCAGAACAAACCTTGTGAGTCCTTAAGTGATTGTTCCTTTGACGGGAGGGGTAGGGATGGTGATCTGAGCATAGCGAGATGAAACTGCTTCTTTATACAGAATCTCAACTAGTGCCTGTGTTTGGTCCTATTCTGACCCTCCTCGCATCCCACCTTCGTCTTCTAAGGTGGTCATGCGTACCAGAGTCTTTCTGGGGTTCTCTGGAGAGGACCAGCTCAGGATGTCTTAGTGGCACTTTGGTTTCAGCTTCTTCCATATGGATCTTCTCTGAATTTTTTACCTTCCCAGTTCTCAGGAGGAATTCTGAGATGGCAAGAAGTAGAATTCATTCCAGGCTCAGCTCTATGTCTAGTCTTCTGTGACTCTCAGAGGAGGTACTGATAAAACTAGCTGTCATTCTGTCCCCGCTGCACCGGGCTTTATCTTTGGTATCAGGCATTGCACCTAAGTACTTTATAACAGTATCTTGTTTAATCTTTAAGATATTTACTTCAAAGTGTTGTTATCATCCCCACTTTGCAGAAGCAGAAGCTGAGATCCTGAGTGGTTAAGTAACTTGCCCAAGGTCATGAGCTAGTGGAAGGCAGAGTATTGCTTTGTCCCCCCTCCCCCCACCCCAATTGTACTGGGAATTGAATCAACCAGGGCAAGTGCTCTATCCATGACCCTTAAAACTTTTTTTTTTTTTTTAATCTTAAGACAAGGTCTTTCTAAGTCGTCCAGGCTGGCCTGAAGTTCGAGATCCTCCTGCCTTAGGCTCCAGAATAGCTAGGATATAGGTGTGTGCCACCATGCCTGGCTCTTCTTGCTCTCTTGCATGTGATCATTGGTGATTTTTGCAAAGACCTGCTACTCCTAAAGAACTAAGCAAAATGCAGAGGATGCATATGGCAATAGCTCTTATTACTCTGTGACTAGTTAGATTTCTGTTAGCTAAAGAGATAATGAAACCAATGCTTTGTGATACTTTTTATATGAGGGAGAAAACCTTTTTGGCTACCAAGTATCCCATTGTTTCTGCCACAAACTGTCCCTAAACCAAACAAACACATAGAGAAGCAATTTCAAGAATTTATTTGTGATGCCAGGAGACTAATGGGTGGGAACATGTTAACCAAATAGGGAGTACATTAGTAACTCAGACAATGTATTTCCTTTTGGAAGTCTATTTAAAAGTCTTTGTAAGAATGAGGAAGTTGGGGGGAAAAATGTTTGGTTGAGACGAGAAAAGGGTGAAAGAGATTAAATCTTAAAAAGTAGCCTACTGTATACATTTAAATGTCAAACAGCCAAATGGCAAGATGTCCAAATATTTTTATGGCAGAAAATTTGGGGAAGTATAGATTTAACATCTCTAATATATTCTTTATTTTATGAAACTACTAATATCTATTATAAGTTCACAATAAAGCTGCCATTTGTGTTATGCCTTTGGACAGATCCCAAATCAGTCACTGGAAGGGGTTGTGTGTGCTGCGCTCTGAGTCCTACCTCGTGAAGGGTTTCCATCTAAACCAGGGCTTCTCACCACTTGGGGGGCTCATATCACTACAGAATATGGCATATTATGTGACAGTGGTCTGTAAGTGTCAGAATGGGATGTAATAGTGATAAGGAAGCTGTTACAAGGCTTCCCTCAGTCCCATAGGATGACTGGCCCTTTCTATAGGTGTATAAAAGCTGTCAGGCTGAGACTGAATCCACAGCAAACTCTCTTGTTGCTGCTGATGCCTGAAGTCTTTGCCTGGATTCTGACCCCTGCTGTGTACCTCAGTCTCTGGGTCTCATTCCCTGAGCTTATCCTGAGGGGATTTAGCCCACGAGCTACAACAATCAAGCATAAAGTCAGGAATGAGAAGGGAATTGTGGGTATAGTCCATGCATTTGTTATCATTATTACTTATTAACCAGTGACTGGAAGGCAGAGATTGGGGCAAGAGGCTACTTGTAGGCTATGTTTCCATGTTGTAATCTTTAACTCTTTCTCCATAATGGTGTTAGGTGTCTAGAGAGGAGCCAGCAAGTCTAGGTGATAGAGTAAGTGAAGAAAACAGGAATGAGTCAAGGCTGAGTCTGAATTTAAGAATCTGGCAAATGGTGAAAGCGTTGAGGACTATGGCCGTCATTGTAGGTACATCACCAGTGTCATGTCCTGTATTTTATACTTTTAATATTTCCCAATATTGTGGACCAGAATCAATAAGGTGGTTAATATTTTAAGCATTGGAGCTTTATAATCACTTTCCTGCAATTCCAAAATTTCCAAAGAGCTGCTAGATGAAAAGTTTTTTTTTTTTTAATAATTTATTTGACAACCAAATCTGACTTGAACTGTAGTCATTTGATGGAGATACCTGCCCTAAACTGAGGAAAGGCTACTTATGGCAGCTGTTGATATATTCTCTCCTGTAATGCTAACACATTCAATTAAGTTGTGCTGGAGGTGCTATATAATATTGAATACAAGAATTCTGAATTCCAGAGCACATATGGCTATAAGATTTTTGGGTAAGGGATTATGGGACTTTCTCATAAAGCTCACAGGTTTCATTGTGGTGTTGTCTACCTTTTATTCACATGCATGTTTTTACATATTTGTAAATGTAGTTTTCATACAGTTTTGCATCTTGCTTTGCCCCCTCTCATCATTATGATCTTTTTCCCTATGGTATTCCATAGTTTTGTAATCATCACTTATTTATTTATTTTGCTACCAGATGCATAATATGGAGATCATTCTCTCTCTGTGGACATTTAAGTTGCTTCCAAAATTTTGTTTTTATAAATGATGCAGCATGATAATCTTTGTATTAAGTATTTTTTTGTAGTTTAGAATATGGAAAGGCTGACATTTTTTGAATACTTACTACATGTCAGGCACCTTGCTTTGCTTTGATTTCATTGAACCCTCACAACAACAATCTCAACAGTTAGATAACTACAATCTCAACAGTTAGATAACAAGTATATAGCATGGTCTCCATTTCACTTTCAGTGGAACTCACTTGGATAGGAAGAATGACTTTTCCATGGGGAAAACAGATCTGAACCCAGAGGACAGAAATGTGGCTAGTAGGGTGTTTTCCAGTGTAAGACCATTAAGTCTCCCCAACCCCTATGCACCTAGTGTGGGCTGCATAAGCTGAAAATGAGGAGAAAATGTAAAAAGTACCTCTCTGTGCAGGTACACACACGCATGGGCAGGATGCTGTCAGAGCATTCATCCCAATTTTTGTCTGAGGTCTCAGCAAATAGACCCCAAAGCAACAAAGACCCAGCATGTCTGAGAACACCCATCTAGGGCAAAGGGTTTAATAAGAAGTAAGAGGGTGGGTCAGGGTATGTGAGGTAAACACATGCTCTGAAAGAACAAGATCTCAAGATTCTATAGGCCATCACTGGGCCAGCACCAGAAACTACTTGGTCTAGTGAAAGAATTCATACTCTGGAAGTTGAGTCCAGATGCTGCCATTTACTGGCTGTGTAAATCTTGGAGGGACTGCTTGGCCTGTCTGGGGCTCAGCAATGGTACCTACAATACAGTCAGGCTAGTGGTTTATGTCTACCTATCTTGGTGAGTTGCTATGAAATGAAAATAATAAAATGGATTTATTTGTGAATTTATTTGTCTGCAAACATTTTATGTACAGTAATAAGTCAGATTTCTTAGTTTCAGTAAACAGGAATCGACTCTGGCTTATTTGAGGAGAGGAATTTATGTAAATGATAGTAGGACTTGGAAATCCCCCCCCCCAATCCCCAAACAAATCTGAAGAACCAAAATGAAAAAACAGACAGGTGCAAAGGAGGTCAGGCAGCAGCCGGGACCATAGCCCAAGGCCACCCTGAACTGTGTGGGGAGGACTCCCCAGCTGCTGCTGTCCTGGAGACCACAGCTGCACAGCTGCAGTCGCTGCTGATGCTGCATCGCTTTCTCTGAAAACTGGAGGTTGCTACTGCTTCTGCTGCCTCTGCTAAAACTGGCTCTCTCCTCTGTCCCTGCTTCTTGGACTCACTAGCTCCCAGTTCAGAGCCTGGAGTTGATTTATCTGATTGACCAGGGCTGAGTTTTACATGTTAATGCCTTAGATGGAACAGGAACTGAGAAAGACAATACCAGGCCTTTGTAGCTACTGGAGTGGGAACTGACTTCTGCCGTTACTGTGTCTCATTCAGAGGGATAATTCACTACACCTAGGGAGGCTTTCAGATGTTGGACAACTGGAAACTGACAAGTGTCTATAATATGTACCTAAAATGGACCAGGCTTGCATAGAATGCAGAATAGGTACTAAGGTACCATGAAAACTATACAGGCATTAGGGGACTCTGTGACTCTTGTCACATTAGAGATATGGATTCTGAGATCCTAGTAAGCAAGTGGACAGTTATTATTAGCACTTTCACTCTTATTCTCCCCCAAACCATGAGCAGTCCTGTGTTCACTTGTGGGAATGTGACACAAAGGTGCCATCAGCCATGGGTAGACTAGAAATAGATTGAAAAATGTGACCTATGTGGAGGCAGTGACTACATTATTTGTCTCATTGTCCTTGGCACTACTGCAATGGCTGGCATTCAGCAGACACCCTGTAAATGTTAGAAGTGAGTAAAACCTCGCTATTCCTCCTGCAGATTTAGTTACTGATGAAGTAGCATCTAGGCCTGAGCAGGAAGTCCTTACAGAGTTTGGAAGCTATCACATGCTTTAGAAAAGGGAAGAATGATAAAGTATTGCCTTCACAGGAAAAATTGAAAAGAGCATTTAAAAAATCCAAAATGTTTCCGAACGTTGAGGATTTAACAGGTTACTCGTATCATCATCTGGATACAGATGTGCTATGCCTATAGGGTAGGTGATTCTTGTAGGAATTTTAAAAAAATTGTTTTTAGCACTGGGAAGTTGTGCTCTCAGAACAGAAGTGCAATCAGGTCCTTTGATTTTTTTTCTACTTTTTAAAAGTTGGTGCATTGTAGTTGTACATAATGATGGGCTTTGTTGTCACATATTTGTTCGTGAACACACTATACCAATATAATTTATCCAGTATCACTCTCTGGCACATCTGTCCTTCCTCCCCATCTCCCACTCATGGTCCCTTTCCTCTATTGATCTCCCTCTGATTTTCATGAGATCTACCCCTACCTTTCTTTTCCCTTTTCCTCTCTAGCTTCCACATATGAAAGAAAACATGTTCCTTGACCTTCTGAGTTTGATTTATTTTGCGTAACATAATGGTCTCTAGTTTCATTAATTTTCCGGCAAATGACATAATTTCATTTTTACTTATGGCAGGTCCTTTGATTTTTAAATTAAAGTTTCTCTGTCACCTCCACTCATGGTGTCTAAGCATGTGGGACTCCTTTCAACCAGGAACAGAACAACTATTCTTCTCCAATTTTGAATAATCTTGTGTGTAAACTCCCAAATAAATCACAACAGATAAATACATCCATGATTCATATCAAGTCATGAGCACATCTCTGCATCAAGCCCATGGATACCTGTCCCTCCATTAAAATGTTTTTATAGAACTGAGTGCTAATATGGTAAACCCAATGGCATAGGAGAAGGGCTGGCCACATGCTCAATGGTTGTGTTTTTGGTAAAACTGCCATGGAGCTTACCATCAATCATGTTGCTCAATGTTTCCGTACTAGTTATCATTTTTGTCTTCAAGGGATGGAAGCTCAACTCAAATGAGCTTAGACAAGGAGGTAACATACAGCATAGGAATTGCTGGGATGTAACAGAGCCCAGGGAGAAGAGGAACCAAGTCCTCAAACACAATCAGATTGCTCTCTCTCCTCCTCTCACTTGTCTCATGTGGAATTTTCAGTTTAAGTTCTGGCACATGGTTGGCAGCTTGCCTGTTGGCAGATCTGAGACTCACTTCCCCCAGCTTTGGTTCTAGAGGGAAATTGAAGGACTTTCTTTATCTTGAGTCTGAAGAGTCCTTGGGAAAGAACTGATTGGTCCAGTATCATTCGATTACCCATTCTTCCACCAATTGCTGCCATCAGGGGGCACTATGATCAGCTCAGCTTAGGAGTTCACCATTGGTCAAAGAGGGATGTTTGTGTATGGTGGAGGGGAGGAGAGAGGGAGAAAGAAAAGAGAGAGGCAGGGAGAGAGAGTGTGAAGAAGGAGAGAGAGAGTGAATCAGATCAGGAAAGACAGACAGAAAAAGAGACAGAGACATCTGCAAAAACGTGAGAACTCCCACATGAACAACATAATTTGAGTGGGACTGGTTGAGGAGAAGAGAATTTCCCAGAAAAGGAAGACACTGGATGAAAGGAGAAGCAAATGTTCACTAAAGAGGAATCAAATCCTGTTTTTTTTTTTTTTTCTTTCACTAGCCAACTTACCATATTTCTGTATTTGCTTTGGCTGTCCTTAGCTTGAATTTTAATAACAGTTTCCTCTTTAATCACTTAATTCTTATTTTGGTTGGCACTGCTTTGAATTTTAAAACCCATCTCCTTCTTTAGGATAAGCCATCTTAAATTCTTTTTGGCAAGTCCATCTCTATATAAAGATGCTTCCTTGCTATGAAAGAAGATCATTTAGGCAACTGTGTGCCCCCCACCAGCTGTAAGGGTATATGTTCTTTCATTGCATGTATATTTCGTGGAAAGCTTGAAGGTCACAGTAATTACAGGAGTGTTGATACTGCTCTGACTTTAAAACACAATCAAAATAAAACTAGCAAGATACATCAAGGATTTAAAACATCCAGCAGATTTGAATGTAGTGATTCAGGTCCTGGGGTCAAGTAAGAGCTTACTGAATTCAAAAGACCCTATGTCATGTAGAATAAGCTTGGGTTTAAAGAGGGCAGAAGAACAAGACATTTTGGTATTAGGAAAATAGTGGGAGGGGCAGAGGCCCAGTGAATAATTCCTGGAAAGAGAGGTTAGCAGACACAACACACACACAAATGGACAGAAGAGAGTAGAGATTAGGAAGAGATAGGAAAGTATCAGGTGTCTCACAGCATCCTTAAGGCTCAGGACAGCAGGTTGGGTTGGAGGGAGGTGGCTGTCTCATTTGCTGGTGGACCCAGAAATGGAGAAGAGAATTCTTAGTAAGCTCTATGAAAGTCCTCCTTCTTCCCACATGTCTTCACCTTACCACTGTTCATTGGCAAGCCTTCAGTTGCAGAATCCTGGATCATATTACCTCTCCTGGAGTACAAATACCTGGAGAGGAGGGAATGCAAAACACTAAATTTTTGTTACTGTAGTGTTGAGTGGGTTTAAGGAAATTTCATCTGTCCATTCATATAGTCAACCAATGGACCCAAATTTACTAAGTGCTTACATACTCTAGGCCTGGCATAAGGTATGCAAAGGTGAATGAGTTATGGTTCCTTCTAACCTGGAAGACACAACCTAGTTAGGGGAGAGAGATGAGTAAATCGATGTTTAGAGTATGGGGTGACAGGCACCACAATGGAGCCCTGCAAAAGGGCTATGGGAGCTACAGGAGGGCATATCAAGCCAGAGAAAAAGCTGTCAGAAAAGTCTTCCCAGAATAGATGAGAGTTGAGGCATGAGTAGGCATTGGCCAGAATGGGCCAAGTGAAGGGGAGAAGGAAAATACATCTGGGGAGGAGGTACCATGCAGGGCCAGCACAGGAACCACAGGGAGAAGAGCAGAGGTGCAGTAAAGGAGATGTGTAGTCAGGGAGAGGGGCAGGTCAGGTCATGACAGGTTTTGTTGGGCGAAGCTGAGGGGTGAAACACATGTCACAGGCAGTGAAAAGCCATGGAGGAAAAGTTAAACAGAAAAACAATATGATCTGAGATCTCCCTATAGGGTCAAGGTCCCATCAGTCTTTGGAGACCCTCAGGTGGTTTCAAGAAGTTACAGTGAGAGGAGATAAGGGTCAGAATGAAGGCAGAGGCGGTGGCCTGGGGAGGCAGACTTAAGATGCTGAGTTCTCTCTGAGGGCCTGCAGGGCAGACAGACCTCCCACGGCCCCAGGGAGAGGCTGCACTGCCTAGTGAGAAAGGGGAAGAATGGAGAGTGGGAAGATTGGAAGACAACGGATGTCACACTTCCTTGAGGGTTGACTCTGAGCTTCAAGATTGGGAAGAGAAACAGGAGGTAGTGTGACCCTAGCAATCCTTCATGTGCCCACGCATCCCATTTTAGAGAAATGCCCCAAAACATAATGAATAATTTAAAAGTAAGTCAAGTTCTGAACTTGCAATTTTTGAACACTTTGAAGGAGATTCACACTACAGTTATTACTAAAATCTCTTTCCCTTACCTCCGGAGTAGACCAGTGTTAGTTTTAAGGTATCTTCCTTTGAAAATTTTTTCAATTTTTGTTTTTGGTATTGGGAATTGATAGCAGGGGTGCTCTGCCACTGAACTACAACCCTAGTCCTTTTTGGTTTTTATTTTGAGACGGGGTCTCACTAAGCTGACAAGAATAGCTTTGAACTTGCAATCCCCTTGCCTCAGCCTCTTAGGAGTTGGAATTACAGGCTTTTCTTTAAAATTTCAATAGCCCTCTATCTCAGAGGACCAGTTAGAAATAGGAGCCCCTTTCTCTGCAGTCCACATTAGGATGCAAGACTTGGAAAGTGTAGCAGGGACTAAGTGAGACTGGGTCCTGGTACCCCTGGTTAGCACAACCTTCAGGGGCTCCTCCTCCACCTCTGGCCTCACAGCTGCTGCCTGTCAGAAGCTCCTGCGTTTCTCCCCTTTCCCTCTGGCTTCTGTATCACGAAAGGCTAAGGAGGAGGCCTGGCTATCCAGATTGCATCGTGACAGCTGTCAGAGAAAGTAGTCTGGAATACACATATGACCACCATTGTCCTGTCACAACAGGCATAGCTTTGATGAGGGGAGCCTCAACATCTGAATACCTTGGGGTGAAGACTGGACCCAGTGTCGGTTTGTGAATTTCTAAGTGGTTGGAACCAGGGAATGTTCAAAATATCTCTAGACAGGGCCAATCTTTGAATTCTGGTCAGTGACAGTGGTCAAAGGTAAGCCAGGCGGCATCCTGGGGGGAAGGGTGAGATGGAAAATGTTCAGAAAAAGAAGGTGATGTGGAACCTCCAGGACAGTAGCCTGGTCAGGATGTGACAGTGGACAGTAAGCACAAATGCTGACTTTGCTCCTGACCCTATAGGGAAGTGAGAATCTAAGCAAAGCTCACAAAAGAGGAGTGTGAAGGAAGTGGTATTTGGTTAGGGGAAGCCAGGTTTTCATCACCAGCAAAGATGTGGGAGATGTACAAAACCAAAAGCAAATTAAAGCAGAGAATAACCACTGTGTTCTGTAATATAAAAATCTCTAGGTCCTGGGATAAACAGCAATGGACATGGAATTCTAATTCAGAGAATTGTTAGGTATTATGTTTCCTTGACACATGCCTTGGACAAAGTCTCCCAGGAACTTATTGCTATTTATTCTCATAGCAGTTAGAGGAGAAATGTGGGTTTGGAGTTTGGGGTCGAATAGGCAAATCTGTGGGGCTTACTTGAAGTATGGGACTACATTGTATGTGTGGCTTACTTTCTATCCATCCATCCATCCATCCATCCATCCATCCATCCATCCGTCTGCCCAACAACTACTAGAAGTATCTCCTCTGGGCCAGTAATTTGAATTGAGAGAGAAATAAAATCTAATCCCTTTCCCTCAGATGCTTATTAGTCTAATAGAGAAGACATATTAAAACCAGACCACCAAAGTATATCAGAGAGGCCTGCCTGGAGCCCAGGGTGCTGATGTGAATGGATTGGAAACTGCTAGTCACTGGGTATAGCTGCACTGTAGGATGGGAAAGGAAGTGCACAGACCACATTGTAAAGGACCTTTATGACAATGTTGACAGGACTCAAGGTTTACTTTTTCTGGGCACCTGTAATATAATCTTCATGGGCCCTTTGCTGTTCAGGATTTCTCTTGTCCAGTTGAATCAGTTGGAACTCTGCATTGCAAGTGACAGTCAGTCAGTTCATACTGGTTCAAACATAAAGGAAAAAAAGGAATTTGTTCATATGCTTTTAGTTTTTTCATGGAACTAGAGATTAAACCCAGGATCTCATGCATCCTGGACAAGTGCTCTATCACCCAGCTACACATCCAACTCTTGTTCATGTAATTTTTTTTTTTTTGGTACCAGGGATTGAACCTAGGGGTGCTCAACTGCTGAGTCACATCCCCAGCCATTTTTATTTTTTATTTTGAGACAGGGTCTTGCTAAGTTGCTTAGGGCCTCACCAGTTGCTGAGGCTGGCTTCGAACTCACAATCCTCCTGCTTCATCTTCCTGAGCCATTGGGATTAAAGGCATGTGCCACTATGCCTGGCTTGTTCATGTAATTTTAAGATATCCAGGAGTATCGTTTTATGTATAGTTGATCCTTGTCCTCAAACTAATCTCATCAGGACTCAGATGCATTTTTTTTTCTCTCTCTCATTACTGCTTTCCTCTCCCAGGGAGGGTCTTCACACAGGGAGGCAAGTATCTTTGAACTTTCATTTCTACCAGTTTAGCAATCTCATGGGAGGAGAGCTTCTGTTCCTCAGTAATTCCAGAAAAGTTCTGGAATTGGCTTTGCTTAGATCAGCTTTGTCATGTGTCTGTCCCTAACCAGTCACTGTGGCATAGAGGACATAACATGTGTTCGTTTCTGGTCTAAGAGGTAGGGTCAGCCCCATCCAAACATCCCAGGCTAACAAAGGATGAGAGGTAGCTCCCAATGGAAAATACAGGTACTCCTACTGAAAAGGATAGGAATGGTGCTGGGCAGGCAAAACAAGAATCGCCCATTCGATCTCTGAGACTGAGTCATTGCTGAAGCCTGGCCACAAGCATTGTTATGATTGATGTTCTGTCCAGCCTGGTTGTGCAGGACAAAACAAGCTCTTCTTTCTGTTATAAATTTGAATGGAGTGAGTTACATGGCATGTTGAGACATCAGCAGTGGTCCCGTGGGTCTTGAAGGACTCTAGTTCCATAGTAATATGGCCAGGTTCTGATATCTCCAAAAGGTCCAGGTGTCCTTGAGGAGTGGTGAACTTAGCCAAGGAGCATGGCAGACAGCAATTCTTTTAAGGTTTGGTAATGCTTAGAGTCCATGATGGGAAGCTCTGGGTTTCCAGTTTCATCTGTCATCTTGGTACAAAGACTCAGCCAGTGGCTGGGGGTTCAGAGTTAACTTCAAACTCCAGAGAGAAACGTAGAGAATTGTTATTCTTGTATCTGTACTGGAAAAAAGAATTGGCCATGAATATTCAAATGCTTCTCTGAAGATGTAGTGGTCAGTTCTCCATTATTATAACAAAACATCCAGAGGCTGGATACTTTAAAAAGAAAAGAAGCTATTAAGCTCACCATTCTGGAAGTTCAAGGGTAGGGTTCTAGCACTGGCTTGGGTTTGGTGAGGGCCTCCTTGGCTGTGTCACAGGAACAGTGTATCATGGCGGGAGTGCATGCTAGAGGGAGAGAACACATGGTGAGACAGGAAGCCAGAGAGCATTAGGGAGGGGCCAGTTTTGCTCTCCTACAATAACTGTCTTGTGAGAAGTCATCAGTGTCCCATGAGAACCACCTCAATTCCCTCTGAGTGCAGTACCCACATCAGCCTAACCACTTTGCACTAGGATCCATCTCCTAAAGTTCTCACCACCATACACCACCACAAGGAGGACCAAGCTTCCAATACATGAACCCCTGGGGGACAAACCACATACACACCTCAGCAGAAGGCATCACTCCAGCTGTATGCAGTTTGCATGTGCACAGCAGACAAGAACAAAATTGTATGCTATTATTATTAATAGAGCTTTGGTGCCAAGCCCTCTTCCAGAACTCCTACCTCCAATGAACTGTACTACTCAAATATAAACTGTGGTGCCTTTTCTTTGCATCTAAACTAGGGAAAGACTAAGAGGCCAGGATGAGGCCTTCTTTCATCTGAGCTATGCAGGTTAGGAAGAAGAGATTAATTCGTTCTCATTCTAGGATTCTAGGGGGCTAGATCTCAGAAGGTGAAAGGGAGACTCTACAGCAAGAGGGGACTTTCCTGGGACATGTTTGCCCGAGCACTGCAGCATTTTTTTTCCTTGACTTTAATCTTTATTGAATCTCTTTCTCAGATGTGAACCAAGGGAGCCTGTGTAGAGGAGTGGGGGTGACTTCTTTCTAGGGCAATGGTTCTTAAGCTTTACTTGCAAAGGAATTATAGGTGGGGCCCAGAGAAGCCTAATAAGATACATCTCCCTAACCCTACTGCCAAGGATTTTAATTCAGTAGGTCTGGGGTAGATGGAGTTTGGGATTCTGGGTTCTTAATGGGTACCCAAAGTACTAAGCAGCTGGGCCAGGGAACATGCTTTGTGACCTACCTCCTGAGGCTGCTGTATCTGGAAGCCGAGGATGTAAGCAGGACTCTAGTGTTGGGATGGGATCTGCATGATAGGACTGAGGGACAGCTTGAAGTCAGAAATTGGGCTGAACTGAATGTTTATTTGCTTCCCTTGGTTAGGACTATGTGGAAAACAGCAGGTGGAAGATTTCAGTACCTTGAGCTTAGAGTTGCTGGGAAGCATACAGAGTGATGTCATGCCATACCAGGTCACACTTGCATCTGCTGACTCCCTGCTTTGTTTGCAGTGGAAACCCCTATGATTGGCTGCATTGGTTTTATATCCAATAATCCCTTTTTAACAATAGTGGTCATTGTGCAGCACAGGATGACTAGTTTGAAACATTATTTTAACTGATTGCATACACATTGGACACTTGTATTCTTGAGTAGAACTTCACTTACTTTGTAACTAATGTTAAAGCCAGTCCAACACAGAAGATCTATCTCAGTGAAGGAGAGGAGTCAGTTTTTGGTATAAATGGGAATAGTGATGGGGTTGGAGATAGAATAGAGTAGAGGCAGGCAGGGAGGAAGCCAGTATAAGATAGTGGAGATGATGGGGTTTATAGGGCTTAGATTGGTGTTTGGAGTTCAGAGCTATGGTGGGTTGGGGAGTGAGTGAGCTATAAATAGTCGAGCTGGGTGAAATGTTCTGAGCTGCTGAGTTTAAGAATTACAGGAGCCCCTAGAACTCATCAAAGTTATAAGTAGAATGCTTGAGTGCATGTGTGTCCTCCTCAAATTTCAGGCTCTGGGATCTGGGGCTGTGATGTGTTCATCATCATGGGGGTGGAGAGCACGTGGGGCAGGACTCCCCATCCATGACCTCTACAGGGTGCTTAACCATTCTTGGAGTGGCAGATTCCTGTCAAAAACAAAAGCAAAGGAACTAGGAAGGACAAGTTGACTCATTCCTTCATTTGCTTATTCCCTCATTTTTTCTGGAGACCAACTCCCTACTGGGTGGGAGCGCTGGTCTAGTCTTGGGGATACAGTAGCAAATATGGCAGAACTCAAACCCTCAATCAGTTCACATTCTAGTCAGGGGACAATTGTTAAACCAATTAACAAGTAGGTGATAGCAGGGTTATGAAGAAAAATACAGGAAGTGAAGGAAGTGAAGGTGTTAGGGAATGACTATTTTGGTTTGGGGACAGCATCAGGGAGAGCCTCTGAGGAGGTGACATTGGGGCAGAGATATGAAGTGAGGAGTAGGCCCAGTAGAGATTAGAAGGGTGTGGGGCCCAGGCAGAGCTTGACTTCACCCCAGAACACCTTCAGGCTGCGGATGTTCTCATGGCTGATGTGGGAGATGGGCTCACTGGCTAAGGCTTTTTGGGGTCAGCACTGATTCACTGTACTAGGCGTCTGGCTCACTGTTATGAGACCGTTTATGCTGTAAAATGAGGATCCTAATAGCTACCTCTGTTTTACAAGAAACTCATGAGAATTGGTCAGCATCTTTGGAAATAGTTTTTATTATACAATATCTTAAATGTATGCTATGAGTTAAATTGTTACCAATTAATCCAGCTGTGTGATCAGAGAACAAAATGTGGGCTGGTACACTTAGGGCTGACGCTGAGCTGACATCCTCCACCCCACCTATACAAAATTTGGCCTTGAACTCTTGCTGATTTTCTTGCACTGTTGAGTTATGGACCAAGTCCAAATGCTAGGTTCTGTTGATTGCTGATCACCTGTGAGGACCAAACTTTGACCACAGTTTTCCTGGATCTCCCAGCGGGAGCAGCGGGAGGCCTAGAAATTTAATTTTTGAGAAATAGATTTCTCCCCAATTTCACTTTATTCATATTCAGTATGGTGGCCATGGCCCAGGACAGTCTATTTAAGTGGCAGAAAAATAAACAAAAACATCTTGGAAAAGAGCAGTGAAATGCTGGGATTTGGGAATCAAATGTGAGAGAAGGACACTGTTTTTAGAATACTTCCCTCCTTTCTCCCAGGCACAGTTACTGAATTAATGTCTGTAGAGCAACCTGTGTGTTGGTGTTTCCCTGGCTCTGGATGGTGGACAGAAATATAGCAACTCTGACATCAGTCACACCAGTCATCCAAACACATCAGGCCAAATGCTGCCAGGTCAAGGGTCACAAGCTGAAGTGATGCACGGTCCTCCCAGATACCTCTGGGTATCTCCCAACAGCCTGCTGAGGTCTATGATCTGGTCTGAAAGGCCTTCCTTGATTGAGTGCTTACCAGGTACCAGGTATTGTGCTAACCACTTGATGCACATTACCTTGCTTATTCTTCCAAACAATTCACGGAGGCAGTGACTGTTGTATCATTGAACAGAGGAGCAAACTGATGTTTCTTCACTTGCACTGAGTCCCGCAGTGAGTGCTGAGTGTTGAGCATAGAGCCTACTCTGGACTGCAGCCCTTCTCTGCCTTCCAACAGCTAGGCAGCAACTCTTCTTCCTTGCTTGCCCTTAGACTCCCCAAAACTCCTTTGCTTGTGCACATCCAATTCACACATAGAAAGAAAGCCACAAGTGCTGAGCATTTTCCTACTCCTGGGTTGGCCTTAACTGAAGGCTATCAGCAGTACCCACTGTCATAGCCTATTGCCTTTGCCTCTTTTGGGACCACTCTGAAGTATGTCTCCAGATCCTTGCAGGGTCAGATTGAAGTGATTTTCTGCATGACTTTGGTCTTACTTGGCTTCCTCCCTTAACACATCCCTAGCATAGGAGGATCTTCTCCTGGAGAATCCAGGTACTAGTTGGTATGGGCTGAGCCGGGGCAGGATGTTATCCAGTGATTGTGAATCCAAGAAAGAATTTGGATGGGGAATCTAGCAGTGACAGCCCAAATAACAGTCCAAGTGACCCCAAAGAGACCAATAAAATATCACATTGAAATACATATTATTTATTTAAGAGTCCTCCTGTGTGTCAGGTGTCACAGGAGACCATTTCCACACATACTTCATTAATGTTAGAACATCTCTCCATTAGGGTTTCTTAGTTTTCTTCTGAATGTTGAAGATCACAAATTGTCCCCGACTTAACAATAATTCAATTTGATTTTTTGATGGTATGAAAGTGATGTGCACTCAGGAGAAATTGTACTTCGACATTTGAGTTTTATTCTTTTCCCCTGTTCACCATGTGCTGTCTCATATTCTGCTGTGGTGCTGGGCAGTGGCTCTGAGCCACACAGCTCCCAGTAAGTCATTTGATCACAACACTAAACCACAGAGGCTCAATAGCACACCGTGTTACTACACTATGATGTTCAGTAGGTTAGGTGTGTAAAATGCATTTTTTGTGGGGATTGTACCAGGAATTGAACCCGGGGGTGTTTAACTCTGGGCCACATCCCCAGCCCTTTTTATATTTTATTTTGAGACAGGGTCTTGCTAAGTTGCTTAGGGGACTCGATAGGTTGCTGAAGCTGGTTTTGAACTTGGGATCCTCCTGCCTCTGCCTCCCAAGCCCCTAGAATTACAGGCATTTGCCACCATTGAGTGGCTTCATTACATGCATTTTTATTCTATGATATTTTCAATTTACTATGGGTTTAGAGACACATGAACCCATTGAATGTTGAAGAGCACCTGCATATGGTTTTAAAAAAATTCACCTTTCACTAATCTTAAAATCACATTTGAAGTGAAATAGCATTTCTAAATTTGATGCTGGTGGGTTTCCAGAGGTGTTGCATCCGTTATGTGAAACTTCATCCAACCTCATGATCATGCCCACTAAATGACCTATTTTCCATGTATTTGAACATAGGATGTTCATGTGGATGATTGAGGGATAATTGCAGATCTGGGTGACCCTGACTCTGTGCAGGATTGATGCTGTAGAACTGTGCTGCCTAATATGGCACCACTACCACTTGTGACTGTCAAGCATTTGAACTGTGGCCAGTCTCAACCAAGATGATTTTAAGTCTAAAATATACATGTTGGATTTTTGCAGACTTAGTGTGGCAAAATAATATAAATTATCTTATTGGTAATTTGAAAATATTCCTTTCATGTCAAAATGGTAATATCAGGTCTACACTGGGTTAAGCAAAATAGGTTATTAAAATGGGTCTTCATCTCTTTTTAATTTTTAAAAAGTGTGATGACTGGGACATGTCAAATTACATATGTCATTACAGACCTACTTAGCAGCACTGCCCTAGAAACTCCAACAAAGGGAGGCTTACAGCCTGAGCTTGTCCAGTTCCTCCAAGCGAGAGGCATTAGCTGAGAAGACATTGTATGGTTGACCAGAAGGATTTTTTAAATGAAATCAGGAGGCAACAAGGCGAGACCTGCATGACATCACTCTTAAAGGCACATGATTGTGGTTCTGCAGACAGCGCCCTGCTGCTGACCAAGAAGATTTATGACTGAAGAAAGTGGCTTGTAAATCGGTCACCTGCCCAAGTGACATCATTGCTTCTTTGGTCCCAGGCTGGAATTTATTAACTTGGTAGCCCTGGAATTCACATTTGCTCTTCCTTTCATGCTGTCTTAGTCTTGTGAGAAGAAAGACGCCAGTTGGGGGAAGACAGAAGAAGAAGGAGGAAGGAGGGGTGGGAGGGTCATCATTGGTTAAAGCAAAAAGGACAGAGAAAGGAGGACAGAGGGACACCAGAGGGCAAGATCTCACTGGCTAAAACAAAAGCTTTGAGAAGTCAGCAAGTCAAATGATCCCTCCACCCTCGTGTGTGTGTGTGTGTGTGTGTGTGTGTGTGTTTGGACTTTTGGATGTTTGATCCTGGGAAGCCACAATCTACCTTTGTCTTACATATTAGGTAAAGGGGAAGGGAAACAGATGAGTGATTACAATTCATTTTAAGACAATTTATTTCCAGTCGTGATAAATAGGAGGTGTGGGAAAGGAATGGGGAGCAGGACATAAGGATATAATCCCCTCTGTGTCTAAATGGATGTCCCAGTTTGGGGACCCCTATTTTTTAATACCAGGGCTCCACTCTGGGACCTTCCTATTTCAGTGATTTGACTGGGAGATAATTATTCTCCAGGCAATATTCATTTGTACCTGTTGTTCAGGTATCTGAGACTTATAGAGTTCATTGAAAACTAGCTAGAGAAGTTCCCCAGCAGCCTACTGCCTCGGTTAATACATTTTCTGGGAAATGTCCCTGGCATTGTCACAAGCCTTGCAACTCTGTTTGGATGCAGTTAATTCTTGACTCCAGGGGCATCCATCACCAGCAAACTATGGTGAGAATATACCTGTTAAAAATGTTCTCTCTGAGTTCTGTTGCTGTTTATGGACATTCAACGGCTCCCCATTGTCCACTGAATAAAAACCTAGTGCCCTGGCCTGCCTCCAGGACCTTTCACAATCAGGACCCAGGTTTACCTTCCCAGACTCCTCTTACTACCTCCTTTCAATCTGTGGACCCCAGCTGAATCACATGTAGACGCTTATAATGACCCTTTACCATTGTGCTCACATGGGTGACTGGGAGCTGTGGCTCGCTGCCAATGCCCAGCATTTTCAGAGAGTATTGTGTTGTATATCACTAGCTGGGGAGAAGATCAAAATCTAAATTTGAAGAATGGTTTTTGCCCAATGTTTATGCCTTTTGCACCACTGTAAAGTTGAAAAATCCTGTCAAACCATTATAAGTTAGAAATCATCTGTATTTGCTGGTTCTTTTATCTGCCCTTCTTCTTTATGTCCCTTCTACTCATAGTGGTTTTTTTACCTGCAAATTCTATCCATAACCTTCACATATCAAAATTTTCCTTCTCCATGAGCAGCCACTCCTGGCTTCCACAGCACATTATAGTCTTTTATGGCCTTTTGTTTGTGCCTATATATCCCTGCTAAATTGTGAACTATTAGGGTTTGGGGTTAATAGAGACTGTCAGTATTAGTCAACCTGAGCTGTTATAACAAAATATCATATACTCGGTGGCTTAAACAGTAGAAATTTTTTTTTCTTACACTTCTGGAGTCTGGAAATCTGGGATCAAGTTGCTAGTTGGGGTTTTGTGAGGGCTCTCTTCCTGGCTTGTAAATGGCCTCCCTCTCCCTGTGTCTTCATGGTCTTTCCTTAGTATATAAGTGAATGGTGGGGGGAGATCTTTTTCTCTTCTTATAAGGACACCAGTCCTGTCTGATTTGGATATCATTTTTATGACTTTGTTTAATCTAATTACCTCCTAAATCCCTGTCTCCAAATGCAGTGGCATTGGGAGTTTTTAGGATTTAAACATGTGACTTTTGGGAGGAACATAGTTCAGTCTATGGCGTTCCACATTTGGTCCTTTAAAGTCATGCCCTTCTTATATGCAAAATACATTGATGACATCCCAACAGCTCCCCAACTCTTAGTTTATTTCATTGTCAACTTCAAAGTCTCATGTAAATTTCATCTAACTCTGATATGGGTGAGATTTGAAGAACAACTCATCTTAAGACAAAATTTCTTTCCAGTTGTAAACCTGTAAAACCAAAATACAGCAGTGGGACAGGATAGATATTCTCATTCCAAAGGGGAGAAATAGGAAAGATGGAAGAGGTGGCAGTTCCCAAGGAAGGGCCAAACCTAGAAAGGTAAATCACATTTCATTTTAAGGATTGAGAATAATCCTCTTTGGTTTGATGCTGTGCCCTCCAGATCCAAGGAGGTGGCAGTATCACTCCCATGCCTGTAAGTGGGAGTCCTGTCCTCAAAGCTTTGACAGAGGCTGTCCCACCTATTGAACCAGGTGGCCCTTATGCTCTATCTCTAAATCACCCTCCAGTGATTGTTTTCTCCTCTTGAGGAATAGTGCACGTTGGCAGTTGAGTACCTGAATCATCTTGTCCCCCACCATCAAGTCCAAGTTCAATAGCTTTTCCTCATTTGCCCAGCCTCCATCCCTTCAGTTAAAACTGGCAATGTTTCATGTAATCCCATAAGTATTTTATCACCCCAGGTCATTTTATCAAATAATAGCCCTTGGTGCTCCCTTCAGAGCGTGCTTTCTCATGTTTTATAATGTTGGTATGCTGAGAATTTCCCTAGTCTTTAATTTCTGTTCCTTTTTTGCTTAAAAATCCATCTCCAATTAATTACTCTCCCTTTTCGTTTTACTAAGCAGTAGGAAGGAAAGCTGTTCCTCAACCCTGCTCAGAAATTGCCTCAGCTAAATATCTATTTAATCACATAAGAGTTCTACCTTCGACAAAATACTAGGACACTGTAGTGTTGAGTTTTTTTTTTTTTTTTTGGCCACTTTATGAGAGCAACACCTTTCTTCCAATGTACAATAACATATTCTCAATTTCCATGTGAGATCTCACCAGAAAGACCTTTAATGCCTATATTTCTATGGACATTCTGTTCAAGGCAATCTAGGCTTTTTATAGCATTCACCTCAAAACCCCTCCAGCTTCCACCCATTACCCAGTCCCAAACCAGCTTTCATATTTTTAATTATTTGTCATAGGAACGCCCCATTTCTTAGCAACCAAATCCATCTTACCTTGGGTTGCTATAACAAAAGACCATAGAAAGGGTGGATTAACCCACAGAAATGTCCTTTCTCACAGTTCTGGAGGCTGGAAGTGAGATCAGGGTGCCAGCGTGGTTGGGTTCTGGTGGGGGCTCTCTTCTTGGCTTGCAGCTGGTCAATTTCTTGCTGTGTCTTCTTCACATGGTGGGGAGGGAGAAAGAGAGGGGGGCTGTGGATTCTGCTCTTTTTCTTCTTCTTGTAAGGTTAATAATACTATCAGATAAGGACCTCAATCTTTTGACCTCTTTTAATCTTAATTACCTCCTAAAGACCTATCTCCAAATATAGTCACATTGGAGGTTAGAGTTTCAACATATGAACAGTGAGTGGGGGTTACAATTCACTTCAGAGTACTGCTTAATATTTAAACCCGTCTCATTCCTATCCCAGTATCCTACATAGAGTGAGTGTTCTGTAAATGCATGTTGAATGGAAAGAAATTGAATTCCAGCGCCTCCAAGGAGTGGTTTTCATAAGCTGTGCTGTCTTAGCTTGTCGAATTTCTGAGGTCTCACACCTACTGGAAGGGCCACAAAGAGTGAACAGGTTTTTGTAGGAATGGGCTGAAGGAATTGTCTCAGCTACAGCTATTAAGGATCAGACTCATGGGGTAAGAATGTTGTGAGGCTGTTATTCATCCCCAAGAGAAATTCCATCTAGTATGTAATGCTAACAATCATAATTCTTCTAAGCATTTGGATTTGTTTAAAAATATCTATCACAAGGATTATGAAATTGTGCATATAACCGAATTGCATTTCTTATGTGTAGGCTGAATCACCTGTGATGATGGTGCTGCAGCCACGTTGGTGGGCATTTTGACCTCAGTCACAGATTAGTTTCATGTTCCCATTCATGGTTTTCTATTGTCTTCCCTCCTATTTTAAATTTACGTAATCTTGCCATATTTTTGGCATCTTTAAACAGAATTTGGTTACAGAACTTCAGAAATCTTTTCAGAAGCCTAGTAAGATTTAAATGCATTTTAAAAATAAACAAAATTGCTCATACATTCCCTGAGGACTAGCAGCTCAAAAAAACCTAAAGAGCAGGATCAATTCACATATGAGCCCGGTATTGGGTGAAAAAAAAAAAAAGCCTGTGTTTCTTCTTATCTATTAGTTAATGAGTTAATCCTTAACAAACTTTAAAAATAGCTCTTAAAGCCCCATTACAGATGAGAAAGCTGGAGCTCATGGAAATGAAAAACACGTCCCATTTTTGAATTGGTAGGGCTGATGTTCAAACCCTCATTCATCTGATGCTAAAATCAACATTCTTTCAATCCTGTTCCCCTGCTTTCAAGATAGAGGCAAAGTTCATTCCTAAGGAGGATCAGAGCCAAAAAATGAGGCAGAGTAATGACCTTGAGGAGTTCTGGTCCTGGGAATCCATGGACAAGTGTTCAACCTCTGGGCTGAGGGGCAGTTGCAAGAGCCATTTGCACTGTTGGAGGGAAGCTGGGTTCTGAATGGTGAGGCTAAGTTCAGGCCACAGGAGAGCTTGTATGAGAACTGAGTTAGCTACTCAGGAGACTGAGGCAGGAGGATCACAAATTTGAGGCCAGCCTGAGCCTATTTTAAAACAAAAAATATAAAGGGCTGGGTTTATAGCTCAGTGGTAGAGTGCCCCTGGGTTCAATCCCCAGTACTAAAAAATAAAATAAACATCAAAAAATCCCCTGTTTGGTACTGGGCAATGAGAAGGAAAGAACAGATGAGGCTTTGAAATTTCCCAAGAAGGATCCCCAGCATTTTGAGTCCATAAAATCGATCTGGAACTGGTCTTGGGGACCACAGTTAGCCTTGGCAGAGCAGGACATTTCATTTCAGGAAGCACTGACTAAATGTCTGATGTGTGGTGGGTGCTGGAAAAACAGCCATAGCCAGGGTTCTGATCTTGGGGACCCCCACTGTTCTAGGAGGACAGACAAGTCTAAAAAAGGATCTCTTTAGGTCTGGAATCAAGGGTCCTAGTAGGATTCATATTCACTCATCTTTCTTCCAGGGCCATGTTCTGCAATGACTTAAAGGAAAAGTATGAGAAGAGGATCATCATTAAAGGGGTGGACGCCGAGACTATGCACACGCTCCTGGACTACACATACACCAGCAAGGCGCTCATCACCAAGCAGAACGTCCAACGGGTCCTGGAAGCTGCCAACCTCTTCCAGGTGTGTGAACAAAGGGGCTTGGTGCTCTTCTCTCAGGCAGGTGAAAGCAGCAGTCCCCAGAGACCTACCTGGACTGGCTCCCAGGCCTGTATCTCACCCCACCACACACACACTTAGCTGGGCCTGTGCTTACTTGAAAGTCAGAAGATGTTCATTTAGAAAATTTATGAGAGGTGGTGAGATGGGACATTGACTCCTTCATGAGATGAAGTCAGGGAATCTGGGTGCCTAGAACGTAGACATGGTTCTGCAGGCACAATGACACGTCTTGCAATAGTCTAACTGGAGCCAGACCTGCAACCAGTGCTTCATATGCATAACCTATGACTCTCAGTACAACCTGGAGAGGTGATTATTTCCCCATTCATGAGCAGGGAAAATAAGGCCATTCAGAGAATGATTGACACGGCTGTGATTTGAACTCTGGGTTTTCTGATTCCAGGGTCCACATGCTTGCTACAATACCATGCAGTTTCTCAGGCAGTGATGTCTAAGTTCTGGGGGAAACAGGGCCTGTTGTGATTACACTGTGTAGTGACTGAAAGAACAAGACTGAAAAATATGGGGTATCATTGAAAACCCTCAGAATTAAGTTTAATTTTAATATAACATGTATTTCTTCCCATCCAATTATGTTGGCTTCAATGTGGTTACAATAATTATATTTAACTTCATAAAATAATTAGACCCATAGATGATGTCAGTTGCATCCACAATTATATCAGGGGTCCCATCCCTGAGTCGAAGGTCATACCATTGAAATTGAGTCTAGTGGATTCAGGAAGAGACTATCTCATTGCTTGGATGTTGAGACTTATCAGAAACATATACAATATGTATATACAGCATACTTTTTAGCATTTGCAAGACCCAGAGAAAGTAGACACTTTCATTCATTGCTGGTGGAAGTGTGTAGAAATTTTTCTGGAAGTCATTTGGAAACAGATATGAAAAACTGAAGGAATAATTATGGATTTTCAAAGTAATTCATATAAATAGTTCTGTAGTGAATTGGGTTATGTTCCCTAGAAAGATATGTCTGAGTCCTAATCCTTAGAACCTGTGAATGTGACCTTATTTGAAAAGAGGGTCTTTGCAGATATAATTAAATATCTTGAGATAAGACTATAATAGCTGGTATCTTTGTGAGAGAAAGGAGAGGGGGGTTTGACCTGGAGGCAAAGGTGGCTTAGGACAACAGAAATGTATCCTCTTGGAGTTTTGGAGGCCAGAAGTTCCACATCAAGGTGTCCGCAGGGATGTATTCCCTCTGAAAGCTCTAGGGATGAATCTTTCTTTGCCCCTTCCAGTGTCTGGTGGGTTCTGGCATTTCTTCTATCGTGACCACAGCTAATCTCTGCCGTTGTGGCCACATTGCCTCTTCTTTGTCCACAGGTCCCCTGGAGGTGTCTGTGTTTTATAAAGGTACATCTGAGTACATTTAGGTACCATGCTGAGGAGAAACACCTCCTCTCAAGCTCCTTGCCTTAATCATGTCGTGTGGCATATAAGTAATATTCACTCCTTTGCCACACAAGGTAGTATTTATAGGTTCTGGGGATTATGGCATGAACATAACTTTTGGGGGCCCAACATTCCACCTACCACAGAGGGTTTCTTCAAATACCCTCTTGCCGCAGTCTGGCTGGGCACAAATGCCGCAGTCTGGCTGGGCACACAATCACGAGCCACCACACAGCTTGTAGATTCAAACAGCAACTCTTTATTCCCGAACTCACACCAGCCGTCTACAATCACGTTCTGGGGAAATCCACGTTCTCTTCCCAAATCCTCCTTCTCTCCCAAATTCACCTCCACTGGGCTTCTATCTCCAAAATATACTGTCTGAATCCCGTGAGAACTCAAGGGGAACTCAGGCAGCAGGATACGCCCTATTCCCAGCAGGAATAATCTTAAACCTTAAACCTGGAACCTAAACTGGGAACGCCCTAAACAAGATTATCTTAAAACCGGGAACACCCTAATCTGCCTTGGTCCTTGAGCAAGGTCACTTACATTCAATGTCACTGCAACATGTCAGCAACATGGGGTACGCTGGCAAGGAAATTGTCATACCTACTTGGCTAATGGCTCCCAGCATCTCCCCCCTTCTGATTAATTAAACAACAAGCAATGTGGCTTAAGGACCGTGCCTGGTAGGTTGTCCAATTCAACATATGGTTCTTACCCGTCATCGGAAAACTGACCTTTAGGCGTCAGCCTCCTGTCTTAGGTTGATACCACTGCAATTGGATCATACCCGTCACTGACTACCGGTCCAGCATACAGCCATACTTGTGGATAGGTCTATGCACCAGTGGGGGGGTGAGGTTCTTTGCCTCACCTCTGTTGGCCCCCAAATTTGGCCTTGGTGCCAGTGGGGGAGTGAGGTTAATGTGGCTTAAGGACCGTGCCTGGTAGGTTGTCCAATTCAACATATGGTTCTTACCCGTCATCGGAAAACTGACCTTTAGGCGTCAGCCTCCTGTCTTAGGTTGATACCACTGCAATTGGATCATACCCGTCACTGACTACCGGTCCAGCATAAGCCATTGGCCCCCAAATTTTAGACCATCACTAGCAGAAGGGAGGAGGATACAGAAATGCCACGACACCAAGCCAATTGACGGCTCCTTGGGAAAAATTGCATCACTGGTGACACCATCAGCAAAGATATGCCAGCACTACCACAACTAACATGGGGTGCGCTGGCAAGGAAGTAAAAATTGCATCACTGGTTAATCACTATCGCAGATGTAAGAATGGCCAAGCTGGAGCTCTGGATATCAGCTGTTATGGATTTGAGTCAAATCATCTTCTTTTCAATCTGTAGAAATTGTTTTAGTTAATCTCTCTGGAATCCAAATGGGCTGCTGTTCTCCCTGTGAAAAAACACAAACAAAACCCCAACTCCAGACAATCACTGGGTCAGGACCTTTCCATTGTCCTGTTAGAATATCTTTCCAAAGTACCTTAGGCTTATGTACATTTTTTGGATACATATGCCTTTCCGCAGCACTAAGTCCTGATGAATCCAAATTTAAAAAGTTTAGAGTAAAAAGGGTTATTTTAAGATTAACTTTGGGGGATATATACCCCTTTCCAATTCCCTCTTTTTGCTTTAATAAGTATATGTCTGTATCTAATAGTTGTCTTAGCTTTTTGCATTTTCTATCTGTGTAATACCTTACTTGACATTTTCAACCATTTTTTCTTATTTCTATCTTCTAATTTTTTTCTAAGGTTTTTATATTTACCCTTAGTTGCTTATTTTCTCTCCTAGTTTTCTTGTTTCCTATTTTGTGGGTTTAAAATTCTTGTCTTTCTACATTTTTTTTATCTTTCTACATATTCTTTATCTTTATTCTTTTTAACTTTCTATACTTCTGTCTTTAAAGTTTTTCACTTTAAATTTTTAATCTTCTTTATCTAAATATCTTTTATCCTGTTATCTTCCCATTTTTTTAAAGTAATGCCTTTAAGATTAAGCCTTTTTCCTCCATCATGAAGGCATTTTAACCATCTTCAATTTAACCTTTTAAGCCTTTTAATTATCATCTATACTGTACTTTTAAATGTACTTTTTCACCACCTACAGCTTCACTCTTTTAAAAGAGGGTTAGATTTTGTTTAAATTGCTTCAATGTTAGTTTACATAGCTGCCCTTCAACCAAAGGCTTCTTTTTTTTTTTTTTTTAACTCCATTGAGAAACTTTGTCTCAATCTGCCATGTACAAATACCTTTTTTTTATTTCTTCTTTTCTCAAGCTTTTAAAGTAAGTCTAGTTTCCTCAAAATCTTTTTAAATGGCATTTTACAACTTTTTACTTTACCACACAGAGATTATCTCATCTAGAAACATTTCTTTTTCCTTTAACCTTTTATATTAATATATTTCCACATCTTGAATCTTTTTTCTCTCTTTTTTAACCGTTAACCCTTTTTATAAATTCACATTTTGAAACAACTCTTATAAAATTTCTGATTTAGACAAATTACTCCACTTTAATAAGATGAAAGACTTTCATGTTTTTTATGATACTATAATACTATAATTGAAACCCAACTGAAAATTTTTCTACTCTTTGTATATAAATTACACGATAGAATCTTAACTCTTAGTAACCTTGTTTTAGCAAAGACACAGACACAAAGCAATATTAAACCTTTTTCCATTTACCAATTTATGAAAACACACATAATGTTTAAATATATTACCTTATGGAACTTAATAAGTAAGAGTACTTGATTTTATATTTAGTGGTTGATATTTTAACACTTTAGCTTTGTAAATTAATCAGATGTCTGTAAAAACCAAGATCTTAGACAAGTGTAGTAAACAGAACTAGCCATCTCTTTCTTGTTGAAGAAAAATCTTTCTACAGGATACCATGATGGTCCCATTGATATACTTAATAACTCGTCTTTAAAAAGCCATGGGCTACATTTTTGTATTGTATCAACATATGCCCTAATTGTTCTTGGTTTCACTGGGGTGCCTCCTTCCTCTAACAATTTCTCTTGCTCGGAGGCAAACAACTTCAAACATTGAGTCAACCATTTTCCCCAGTTTGCCTGAGAAAGTTCTAGGAACAGGCAACTTGAAATAAAAACAAAATAAATCAAAACAATAACACATTGTTTTTTGAAATGTTCACCCATTCTTTCTCTCTTCCTCAGGGGTGAGAAATTTCACTTACCTCTAAGCTTCAGAAGTTCCCCGTACGGGCCACAAAATGCCGCAGTCTGGCTGGGCACAAATGCCGCAGTCTGGCTGGGCACACAATCACGAGCCACCACACAGCTTGTAGATTCAAACAGCAACTCTTTATTCCCGAACTCACACCAGCCGTCTACAATCACGTTCTGGGGAAATCCACGTTCTCTTCCCAAATCCTCCTTCTCTCCCAAATTCACCTCCACTGGGCTTCTATCTCCAAAATATACTGTCTGAATCCCGTGAGAACTCAAGGGGAACTCAGGCAGCAGGATACGCCCTATTCCCAGCAGGAATAATCTTAAACCTTAAACCTGGAACCTAAACTGGGAACGCCCTAAACAAGATTATCTTAAAACCGGGAACACCCTAATCTGCCTTGGTCCTTGAGCAAGGTCACTTACATTCAATGTCACTGCAACATGTCAGCAACATGGGGTACGCTGGCAAGGAAATTGTCATACCTACTTGGCTAATGGCTCCCAGCACCCTCTGATGATTTGATTCTTGGTAATCTAGTCATATTTTGGATAGAGGCCTTAATATGCTAGTTTGAAGCTCAGTGTACATAGGCCAGGGTGGAAAGCCAGTGGACAGGAGAGTTTTTCCAGTGCTCTCAGCTAGCCTGCCAGTTTTCTTTTTATAGGGGGTTCCCAAATGTTAGAACCTACTGGGCTTTTCTTAGGATTGCTCAGTTTCTCCAGACAAGGCTCTTTTCTCCTGCTCCAGGGTTATAAGCCAACTACATGTATTAGTTTGTGTGTGTGTGTGTGTGTGTGTGTTGTGTGCAAATCTTCACTTAACCCCTATATTTTCAATATGATGCCTGTGTGTGTCTTCTTCAGGTTCTGGTGTCCCTGAATCTAGAGCTTCTTTGGGCATGACTTCTCCAGAAATTAAATCTTCTTTTCTAGTGGGAGTGGGATAGGAATTATTAGACCATATGGAGTTAGGGGGTGAAAGGAGGCACAGGAACTTATTCATCTGTCCCCCTACTGTCAGTGGCGCCTACCCTGGCCTTCCTTCTTCCATAAGACCTCAATAGTCCTGCTCTTTTGGGTTCAGAGGGGCAAGCTTGTTCCCCTTTAGGCCTGACCTTCCCTCTCAGCAGAGTCACTTGCCAGTCTCTTGTTTTCTGTGGTTTGGGGTTACTGATGCCGCCTGGTTTCATTGAGGATGGTGTTTTATGTTTCTGTTTTTTTGTTCTCCTTTCAGTTTTGGGTGATTTTTCAAGAGATAAAAACTCTTACGATATTAAAGACTGTGATCTTTTATAATGTCTTTTGAAAATATTTGCCACTGGTCATTTGACTCATAATTTTTAATTACAGTTTTATTCCACGTACAAAAGTATTTAGTCAGATCTATTCATCATTTCCTTGATTTTTTTGCTTTTGGTATACATTTTTAGAAGGGCTTATTTAGAAGGGCCTTCCATTGCTCATTCTTATGCTTATTCACTTATAACTTCATTTAATCTTTTGTATTTACAGCTTTGATATTTAAATATTTATATATCTGGAATTATTTTGGCATCAAATATCTTCTTCTCCAATTCCCTTCTCCACCTCCTCCTTTGCTTCCTCCTCTTCCTCTTTCCCCATCTTCTCCAGGTGATGAGCCTCAATAGAGAGGTTGGTTTTAACAAGAGAAGTGGGAGAAGGAAGATAGGATAGAGACAGGACAGGCTCTGTTCATTGTTGATTCCTCTACTCTGGTAATCTAACCTTAAAATTTTTCCAAATCTCTTTCTAAGAAAAAAAAAGTAAGTTTCTCCCTGAGGCTATTTTAAGAAAACTAGAGAAACACTCTGTGGACTTCTGGGTCTCCATTTAACCTACTGATTTCTCTGGACTACTTGCTACGAAGTCTCAGATATGAAAAACTGGTCACAAAAAATAAAAAAGAAAGTCAAACTTGAAAAAACAAACTGGGACTCCTTTCGTGTGTGAAGGATAAAAATTAATAGGTCACTGAAATCACTTCATAGTTTTAAAAGAATTATTCTTTGGAATGGGTAAAACATGCCCATGTTCCAATTTCAGGAAGGCTGAAGGGAAGGCAGTGAGGGTTCGCCATTGTCACTCTTAGTGAGGTCTTGCTGTTCTTTCTGTTCTATGTGCATACAAGACGATATACACATATATCAGTCCCATTCATTGCTCTCATTTTACAGACACAGATGTTGATATACTCTATTTCACATCCTACTTTGTTTTATAACATATTTTGGAGATTGTTACAGGTCGGTGTGTGTAGAGCATTGTGTTTTCAATAGCCACATAATATCATTAAAGTCTCCTGAGATGGGACCTGTTCTCCATAATGGTCTCAGATGAGGCAGAGAGGGTAGAGGGGAAAAACCATGGGTTCAGAGTCAAGCAGATTTGGGTTTAAACCCCAAGCCAGCCATTTGTTTGCTGTGTGCTTGTGGACAAGTTACTTTTCTGAGCCTTAGCTTTCTTGTTTGTAAAATTAAGATGTAAAAATTAAGTTGTTTGTAAAATTAGCTCTCCTTCCAAGGAGTGATATTTTGAGGATCCAATGAGATGATGTATGCAAAGTACCGGACATATAATAGATGCTGAAGAAAAGTCTCTTCCCATAATTTGTGTGTTAATTTTTACTTTACTTTGCATAGTTTGTGCCTTGGATAAACTGGCTGACACTGAGCTATAAGAACATTTCCCTAAGAATCCCTAAGTTTTTTTCCTTTTTTTGGTACTGAACATTGAACCCAGGGATGCTTAACCACTGAGTCACATCCCTAGCCTTATAAAGTTGCCAAGACTGACCTCAAACTTGCAATTCTCCTGCCTCAGCCTCCTGAGATACTGAGATTACAGGTCTGCACCACCACTCCTGACAACATCCCTAAATCTTTTTGTTGTTATCCTCCCCATCCCAAATTAGGATTATAAAGTACCATGTTTAAGTTTATTTATTTTTTTATCATGTCCACATGGTATGAAGTGAACAGATGCTTTATTTCAATTAACTCAGTCATAGGTAAAGAAAAGTGTGCTGGAGTTGATATTTATGGTCATTCTTGAACACCCACAGAAGCTGGCACCTCCTTCGTTGAACTGAAATCAATGGCTGTGAGGTTCTCACATGTCCCCCACCCCACCTGATAGTAAAGGTTTCTTCACACCACAGAGGTGACTCAGTTTGTTTTCTGCCTGTCCCTTTAGGTCTTCTCTTAGTCTCTTTCTGTTACCCATCAATTGTGTTTTCCCAGAATTTTCCAGTCCAGAAAGGGCCAAATCGTTGACCAAGTCAGTTAACACTCGCTGTTTGGGAAGAGCAACTTCATTAGCTGCTGGCTAGTGTGCAGACTGGTGGCTCAAACCAATCGGGTATGGCTTGACATGGGACAGTTCCTGTCAGGAACTGTGTACAAGTACTGACTGATCTACCCACTACAGGACTTTTGAAGCAAGCTGACCAAAATTTATTGGTTGGTTATAGGAGAAACAGCTCTTCTCTGAGTACTTTTTGGAGAGATAAAGGTAAGAGAGACATCTAAAAGGAAATGCCAGGGGACCTTTTCTGTGAGATGATGTCTTTGAGATGAATATCACCCAGCAGGGTGCCTTAACTGGACCTCCAGGCTCTGAGTTCTAGGTAAGCAGCCAGTAAGAAGCTATAGACACCGGACAACGACTGTATAAAGTTGGCAAGATTTCTCAATCTTGGAGAACCTCACCATGCTCATTACTTTTGTTTTTACTCATTTACTTTAACTTTTTCATTTTTTTAAATAAAAACTCATGAAAAAAAAATTAGGGCTTGGGAGCTTATCTACAAGGCAGTAAGAAGATGTAAGGTCAGGGTGGCATATCCTGTATTTAATCTTGGAAGAGAAAGATTTTTAAAATACAGAGCAGTTGGTTAGAAGCAGCAGCTTAGAATAAGAAAAACAAAAAACAAAAATCAACACAGGTGGTTCTCTGTGAGAAAAGAAAGGGGGATGCTGGTCATCTTGCCTGGCCTGGGAAGAGTCACATGATACCTCCATGGTACCCTAAGAGCAGCGACATGACTTCTTTTCATGGTGACCATTTGAGGAGACTTTGGTGAAGATTCCAACGTTGCTTATTTTCTAGTTAGTTCTTCTGTGTGTGACAAATGAATGCTCGTGAGACCTATGTGGAAGACAGTCTTGTGGCCAGTGGCCGAACCAATTGCCTAGGTTGGCTCCTGACTTTCTAATCCATGGAACATAGTAGACACTCTATAAATATTGGTTGGATGAGTGAATGTGTGAATGAATGTGTGAATGTGTCATTCTTGTTTATTACTACAGAGTAGTAGGACTTCCTCATAAATTACTTAAGAACTCAATGAATATTACTTGGCCTGGCTCTTAGAAATGTCATGGCTGAGTAGAGGAGGAAGAATTCCACATGCTAATACCAATAAATTGCTTCAATTTAAAGTATCTACTAAGCGCCACACACATAGTAAAAAGTAGGTAATGTGCAAATAGATTTCTGTTGTCATTGACGGGGGACCCACAGATTAGATTATATCCACTTAACACTGGAGTAGCTGATCACCCTAGGTAAGAAAATCAGCTCAACTATTTCTTTTTTCTTTTTTGGTACCAGGGATTGAACTCATATATCATATCCCCAGCCCTATTCTGTATTTTATTTACAGACAAGGTCTCACTAAATTGCTTAGTGTCTCACTGTGACTGAAGCTGGCTTTGAATTTGTGATCCTCTTGTTTTAGCCTCCTAGCTGCTGGGATTTCATGTGTGCGTCACTGCTCCTGGCTCAACTATTTCTTTACTGTCATCTGGATAAAGTCTTAACACTTTTCAGATGAGGAAACTGTGGCTCAGAGACAGTTCAGTTCATCAAGTGGTGAAGCTATGATCTGGAGTTTAAATCTAGAACTTCTGACTCCATAATAGGCTTCTAACCCCTACCCCCAAAGCCTCTAAACAAAGATTCCCAAAGTGTTCCCACCCAGTGGCTGATCCAAGCACATTCCAGACAGGAAGGAGGAACATTGAACTGGACCTCACAGACTGGGTAAGAGTTCAACAAGTGGTGGCAGGGTTGAGGGGAAAGTATTCCAGGCAGCGTCTCTCTGTACTTGTCCCACCTTAGTGATTGGATCTTTTGCAGGTCTTACCTCCTTTCTTTCCTGCCCTCTCCTTATGGCTTCCAGGAACAAGCAGACCTCTCAAATAAGACTAAAGCAAGAACTGAAAGGAGGGGAATGAGAGCATCCTAAGGGACTGGGGGCAGTAACTCCAAGGCCACTTAGTCATTAGGGTTGATGGAATGCTGATTTGGACTAAAATAATACTTCAGTTACTGTGGAGCAGATTTGTAGGCACCTCAAGGGAGATGAAGGATCACGTGGGAGAAGTCTCTAAGGTCTCAAGGTTTTGGAGAATGTAAAGGGGAAGGGAAGAGGAGGTTGGAGATGAGAAACATTAGGGTGCATCCTCTTTTTAAATTTTTTATTAACATGTGTAAACTATATATATTAATGGAATTTAGTGTGATATTTTCATATAGGCATCCAGCATGCACTGATTAAATCCAATTTTTTTCACCCTTTCCTTACCCCTTCTCAATCTAGTAATCCCAGGTTGATTTTTCAAAGTTTCCACATATGAAAATACAAAATATTTATCTTTCTGCGTAAGTTCTATTTATCTTGCTGAAAACGATGGAATTTCATTCTTATTTAAGACTGAATAGTACTCCATTGTGTATTTATACCACATTTTCTTTATCCATTCACCTGTAAATGGGCATCTAGGCTGATTCCATTTTAGCTATTGTGAATAGTGCCTCAATGAACATGGGCATGCAGGTATCTCTTTGGTAAACTAATTTCATTTCCTTTTGATATATAAAAAGAAGTGGGATGGCTGGATCTATTTTTATTTTTTTGAGGAAGAGTAAAATTAGCTAGATGGGGTTTTATCAAACTCAGAAGCTTCTGCATATCACAGGAAACAATCAATAGAGTGAAGGGACAACCTATAGATGGGGGAAAATATTTGCAAATTACTTATCTAACAGAGGATGAATATCCAGAATATAAAAGGAACTCAAAAAACTTTAAAATGTAATCCAATTAAAGGTGGACATATAATCTGAATAGCAAGATGTTTTTCAAAAGACGAAATACAAATATATCATTTGTCAGACCTTTTGCTAGTTGCTGCTGGAAATACAAATATATCTGCCTCTTTGGGACAGATATTTCTCATGGGAACTGCAGTCATGTCTCAAGTGGTTTCTTTGATCATATTTTTGGTCTCTCTGAAAGAGAGTCAGGTGCTGGCTGTATGCAGTCTTTTGTTCACATGTCTCCCCAAACAGGAAGTTGGCAGTTTGTTGCCATTGTCTGTCATCTCAGCTCTAACAAGTTCATGTGTCATGGGTATACTCTGAGAAAGAACATTTACCCTAAGGTCTTGCAAAATCTTGTGGCAAAGCAAAAAAAAAGTATTAAAAAAATAAATTCTTGTTCTCATGATTGCCCTGTACATCACATCAACCAATTTCTAGTTTTTGGTCAGGATCATGGGATGCTGACACTCAAAAGTGTTGTTAACACATATTTTGGGGAGACATAGATAACTTGGAGCCCCCTGCCCACCCTGTGCTCATAAAGCTGTTTGATATTCTTCTGGCATTTTGTTAGCTTGACAGTGCACGTTACACTGTCAGAGTAATGTTGAGTGAGGAGAGTTAGCAAGAAGAAATGGTGTATGTGTGTGCATGGGTGTGTGTGCATGTGTGTGCATGTGCCTGCGTGTGAACACTTATACGTAGTTCTGGGGACTGAACACAGGGCCTCAGAAGTGCTCTCCTAAGCCTGTAAGCAGAGATTGTGAGGATCATTTTGCTGCCACTAGTTGAATGACTTCAGGCAACATTCTCTATCTATATCTATATCTATATCTATGATATATATGTGTGTGTGTATATATATATATATATATATATATATATATATATTTGTGGATGGACACAATACCTCTATTTTGTTTATTTAATTTTTTAATGTGATGCTAAGGATTGAACCCAGTGCCTCACATGCAAGAGCTCTACCAATGAGCCAAAACTTCAGCCCTCGGGCAACATTCTTAACTCTGAATTCTTGACTCTTTCTTCTATACAAATGGTAATACTAATATCCTCTTTGTTTACTTGTTGAATGAAATAACAGATAGAAAAGTGCTTAGCATAGATCTTAGTACATGCTAGGTGTCTGAGAAATGGTTCCTTCTATCTCTCCTTCCCCCCTTTCTCTTCTTTTGTTGCTGCTGGAAATAAAAACACAAATATGACCTAGAACCCACCTTTGAGATGCTAGTCTCAACTGGCCAGAGTGCAAGGCAGAACACAGGTGCTCCACAGAAGGGGCAGGCATAACCCAGTGGAGCAGAGAGGAGAGAAGAATTCACTTTGTGTTGGGGAATTGGAAGCTATCAAAGAGGGAGAAAAAAAAAAAACTCCATAGAGAGGTAGAATTTGTCTACTTCTTTTCCATCCCCTGATTTTCCATTTCCCTCCTTTCTTTTTTTTAATATTTATTTTTTAGTTTTCGATGGACACAACATCTTTATTTTATTTTTATGTGGTGCTGAGGATCGAACCCAGCACCCTGCGCATGCCAGGCCAGCGTGCTACCGCTTCAGCCACATCCCCAGCCCCCTCCTTTCTTTTTACACAATTTTGACCCAGAATTTAAAATGTTCAGAGTTGGGGAAGGTTCCAAGCCTAGCCTAACCAGACAGGGCTCTCCCTCATTTGTTGGCTCTGTCCTCAGGTGGATGGATACCAGGGAGTAACTCAATGTCCTCTGAAAACTCAGTTCTCAGAAAAATGCTACATGCACAAACAAGGGTTTGTGTACACTTGTAGGGGTTTACAGACTGTCTGAAGCCAAACCATTGGTCTCTGCTTTAATACCTGTGAGTGAAGAAAACATCCCTATGGAGGTCTTCGATCCTCAGCATGGTAATGTCATCAGGTATCATCACCTCTTCCTCCTTCTTGGGTAAACTTAAAAGAAACCTGTGTTGAAAAATCAGGTGAGCTATTCTGAGTCATTCCTTAAAAGTCAGGCTCTTGAGGAATGTGGGATTTTAACAGAGTCTTGGAAAAGCAGGATTGTGCGGGCCAAGCAGATGGCGTGAGCATCAGAAGGCACAACAGGGATTCTCAGGGAATGTCTGGAGGTGAGACAATGGGTCTAGCTGTGGCTGCAGCACTGTGAGGGAGGGTCATGGTGATGTCAAGAGCCAGCTTGTGGAAGGCTTTGAGGGGTTGGAGGAGGACTATTTTTGGTTTCAGACAGTGGACTCACTGGACTTGGGTACATAGCACTGGTCACAGTTGTAATTGTACATTCTTTGTGTGATTAATTGATTAGTGTCTTCTGTTCCTCTGGTCTATCAGCTCTCATGTCCCAGGAACCATCTGTATCTAGCATGAGTCAAGAATGTCCAGCTTAATGGATACTCAATATATATTGGTTTATGAACAGGTAGATTAATGGCTGAATTAACAGTTTCAGAGTGGAAAGAGACAAGCTTGGATCAATGTTTCTAACAAACATGGGCTTTAGTACTTGATTTGATTTTGTCTCTGTTTCCTTTTTCATTTATCAATGGGTGTCACACAGGGATGGAAATTGGCATCTTGTTGGTCCATCCTTCCTGTGTCGGGGCAGATTAGATTGAGCTCTGTGGTGAAGTGTACAAATGATCTGCCAGTCCCTATCCCCCCCCCCGCCCCCTCCCCCCCATCTTCCACATGTTATTTGACCTGAAGCACCTTGAAATAATGCAAAAACACACAGTTTTGGAATTAGATGAGATTAGTTCATTCTTTTACTCTATTTCTTTTTTTAAAAGTACTTATTTTTTAGTTTTAGATGGACACAATATCTTTATTATTATTTTTTAAATGTGGGTGCTGAGGATCGAACCCAGTGCCTCATGCATGCTAGGTGAGCACTCTACCACTGAGCTACAACCCCAGCCCTGGCTCTATTTCTTATTAGCTTCATCTGTAAACAAGGAATGATCCCAAATATCTATTTCATCATGTTATTGTGATGATTAAATAACTCTTAGTATAAAGAGTTTGGCATATAGTAGGTGTCTTTGTTTTGTTTTTTTACATTTAAGTTGATTTTTTTCTCATTGTGTACTTTAAAACCATAAAAAATATTTTTGTAAGTTTTCCTTGATTTTAAAATGGTCATGTTTGGTATGGAAAACATTGTCTATACAGCAAAATATTAAAAAGTCAAACAAAACATTTTATCTACAATCATTATTAGCATTTTGTGTATTTCCTGTTATGGTCTTTGCTCCTGAGAAACTTTGTCTATTTTAAAAAGGTAATTCCTATACACAATGAGAGAGGCTACAAAAGGGTAAGCAATGAAAAGTAATTCTCCCTTTGACCCTGAACCCAGCCATTAGGTTCCTTTCCTAGAGACAACCAGTGCTACCAGGCCTTAAATGGCACCCTATGGAGAGTCTAAATTTCTAGAAATATCTGTTTAACTTCATATCGTCTTCCTCTCATGTGAAGCTAGCATGGTGGATACGGTGTCTTCACTGGAGGCCGCGGTTTAAGAGAGTTTCCTTTTAGCTCTCAGATGTCTTCATGGGCAGGGCCAGATAGGACTCTAGTGGCAAGTTCTGAGGGCTCGGTGATACTTGGTCTTGGTTGTGTATTTTTGTTCTTTGAATTGAAAATTTGCAAACAGCTGAACAGGTGTTAGACTTCTGGGTCTCAACCGTTGACACAGTTGCTCAAGCGAGGAGCAGAGCTGTTGGAGCCACAGACAAGAGGACTGAGGCAGAAGTTGTGCTTTCTCCAACTTTACTTTGAATCCCAGGGAAATATTTTCTAAATGGACAGTGGGAAGATGTGGTCTGATATGGAAAGATTATATTTTGCAGTTGAAATCAATTCAGAAAGTCAGGGATGCATGTCTCCAGGATGCTCTGAACCTGAGTCAACTCAGTCCACTCTAAGACCACTCCTGTACCTACCCTTTCCCTCAGATTCCACAGTCCTATGTCCCTTCCACCCCATATCCTATCACCAGATCCCTCCTCTGCACACTTCACCCCTGCCTGGCCAGATCTGTCCCATCCATCCTCTCACCAGAACCTGCCTTCTCCACCATGCCCTTCCTCTCAGCCTTTCACTTTCCTCTCCTTCCATTAATAGACCTGCCCAAGCACACTGTGAACTCGACCCTTCAAGGGGCCCAGTGGACAAAGAGGGAAGATAGGAGACTGCACTTGATAAAAGCTAAGCTCCATAGAACAACAAATAAGAATGGACTGATGATGCATCTGAGACAACTCATCTGTAAAATGGGCATTAAATAATATAATGGATATGACACTGCTTCAAAATCTGTAAAGTGCTGTCCGAACACAAAAGACTAAGATTCTCATGAGGATGATGATAAGTTAAACTGGGATATGGAAGCCAATCAATAATTCTACCAATTAATTTTTAACTATTGAAGTGATACTAATTCACTTTAGAGGATATATATATATATATATATATATATATATATTGCAAATAAAGATAGGAAAAAAATTCTCATAGTCTAATTAGAGAGTGTGGTTCCTTGGATTACAGTTCTTACTGAATACCTTATCCATCTCTGTGGGACCTGTTTATGTGGGAGGACTATTGTTCCTTTGGTGGTGAATTTTGCTGTATGACTTACTGTGGCTAGTTAAGTGTGAATGCAAATAGCACAGAGCCACCACTGAAGCTCTAAGAGCTCTTGTGTGGTTCTGCCATCTTTCTTCCCCTTCTGTCATGAGACCAGCATATTTCAGTTATGAGCTTTTCCTTCATCTGGGTCCTGGAATAAAGAGCCCTGTGAAGGACACACAGTAACAGTGAGAGATAATCGTTTCTTTTGTGAGCCCCTGAGGTGTGAAGGTTGTTTGCTACTGCAGTATAATCTGTCCTAAGATACCTATATTGATGCACAGGGAAATAACACTGTTAATCTTTAGTCTATTTTATTCAGTGATTACATCATATATATTTTTCTCTATAAAAATAGACTTGTAAATGAGCATATTATTTGGTGAAATGCTTTTCTCATCTGCAACAATTTCAGCATATAATCTTAGAAAATAAGGATTTAAAAGATAAGTATTTTTTTTCTTAAAATACTCATAGTACCAAAATCAATAATACTAAAATTAATAATTTCTTCATATCACCAAATATTAGTCATTATCAACATTTCTCCAACAGTATTTTATTCTTTATTTAAATCAGAGATTTAATTTTGCAGGAGACTTAGTTTGCAGTAGGTTGATACGTCTCTTAAATCTCTTTATCTTTAGGTTTGCCCTCTCCTTCTCTTTTTGCTCTTGTAAATATTTTTGTTGAGGAAACGGAATCAGTTGTCCTGGGGAATTTCCCACAGTCTGGATTTTGCTGATTGTGTTTTTATGGTGTCACTTAGCATGTTCCTCTTTCCACTGTATTTCCAGTAAATGGTTTATTAAACCTAGAGACTTGGGCTAGGGATGTAGCTCAGTAGTAGAGTATTTGCCTTGCATGGGTGATGTCCTGGGTTTGATCCCCAGCTCTGCAAAAATAAATAAATAAATAAATAAACAAACAAACAAACAAATAAATAAATCTAGGCTCAATTAGATTCAGTGATAGATTTAAAAAAAAAACCTCAATACACTATAAATATCTTCCACATCATTTATTATCCTATGATAATGTGTGTTTTTTTAAATGATTATGGAGTTGTTGACTAGAGCAATGTATCATTAATTTATCTAGGCTGTTGTTGGACGTTTTGGTTGTTTCTGCTTTTGCTACTCTACACAGCTCACTGATAAACATCCTTGTGGCAGTCCACTTTCTGGCCTGATTTGCTCCCTTCTATTCCATTAGTTCCTGCGGATGGTGGATGCCTGCGCCAGCTTCCTCACAGAAGCCTTGAACCCAGAAAACTGTGTTGGAATCCTGAGGTTGGCAGACACACACTCTTTGGACAGTCTAAAGAAGCAAGTTCAGAATTACATCATTCAAAACTTTGTGCAGATTCTGAACTCCGAGGAGTTCCTTGAACTTCCCGTGGACACTCTGTACCACATCTTGAAGAGTGACGACCTTTATGTGACTGAGGAAGCTCAGGTGTTTGAGACTGTGATGAGCTGGGTCCGCCACAAACAGTCAGAGCGACTCTGCTTGCTCCCCTGTGTTCTCGAGAACGTGCGCTTGCCACTTCTGGACCCGTGGTACTTTGTGGAGACGGTCGAAGCAGATCCTCTCATCAGACAGTGCCCAGAGGTCTTCCCACTGCTCCAGGAAGCCAGGATGTACCACCTTTCTGGCAATGAGGTGAGTTAGAGATGAAAGATGCTATGTTTAACCAGATTAATTAGAAGATGCTATACTGTTCAAAGTTTGAGTCAAGAAGTTCCAGAAGCCCTGAATGCCTGATCTGTAAAATGGGGATGTACTACATTTTCAGACAGTTACTGATAGGATTGGGTGACAGAGGAAACCACCCAGCACCACACCTGATTCATTCTTGCTCTTCTCAATTGTGTGAGAGCAGGAGGTTGGTGAGGGGCAATGCACACAGAAAGGACCGTGCCCTGTCCAGAGGCATGCCACTTTCCTAATTTGTCCACTCTGGTGAAACCTTATATCTCTTGGATGGATTCTTATGTTACATTATCTTGGTTCAGACTTTCATCCTTTCCTTCTCAAATTTCTTGAAAGTTCCTCAGAACTCACCTTCTTGCTCTCAGTGTGGTCTCACACTGATTCATTTCCACCAGTAGGATTATCTAAAACTCAAGTGTGAGCCTCTTGCTCATTGGCTTACCTTCTTCACTGGATCCCTGTCATTTCTGGGGTGAAAACCACACTTCCTGCCTAACCCCCATCCAGCCTGGCTTCCTGGCATCATCTCCCACCTCTCTGTTCTGCTCTAGTCCTGATGTGTTGCTTGTTGTTCTCCAAAGTGGAAGTGTAGTCCAGTCTCCAGGCCAAGGCAGGTGATATCCGAATGCCTTTTTCTTTTTCTTCCTCTAGTTAACTTCCACTCCCACCTCAAAACTCAGTTCAAGCATGTTCTTCAGAGACCTATGTGTGTTCTTATAGCCTTTGGTGACTTCCTTAATTATAGCACTAGCTGTCACGTGGTAAACCTTGAGTTCAGAATCTGTAAATTCCTTTAGGTAGAGAGCTTGTTATAGTAGGAAATGTAACTTACTGGACTTTTCATCTCCAGATCTTAGAAGCAAGTCTCTGGTGCATAGTGAGTTAGTGGTCAATGTTTACTGAGTGCTTAGACAAATACCAGGATGGTGAATACACAGAGCATCTGGATCTACCTGGGTCTCCTTAACAATTTCTGAAGAATTTTTTTTTTTTATTCAAAACTTTATAAATGTGAGAGCAAGTGTATTACAGAAGAACAAAACTGGCAGGAAGTAATGCTATAGGGACATCTTGCTAATGATTTGTACACATGCAGACCCATATACATGTGTCACTATACAAGAGTTCTGAGATTAGCCACCAAGCCTTCTTTGTTAGGCCATTGGGAAAAACCTTACCCAAAGGTAGCTCAGCAATCATTTGTCTGAGGCTCCTCTGGCTCTTCCCCCCACCCCACCGTTTGTCTTTTTCTAGCTCTCTGTCATTCTTAGATCCACTTTTTATTCATTCATTCTGGAAATGTTTCCTTAAATATTTGGTAGAATTTACCAGAACCTGAAATTTTCTTTCTGAGATTTTTAAAATTACAAATAGCATAATTTTCATAGATACAGTTCTATTCAGGTTATCCATTTCTTTTAGAATGAGCTTTGGTAGTTTGTCTTTCAAAGAATTGTTTCACTTCACATAAGTTGCTGAGTTTTTTAGAATACAATTATTCATAGTATTCTCTTATCACCCTGTTATTATTTATAGGATCTGTTGGGATATCCAATCTCTCATTCCAGATATTGGAACTTCATATCCTATTTTTTGTTTGTTTTTTTGTTCTCCTGAACAGTTTGGTTAGAGGTTTATCAATTTTATTGATTTTCTCAAATAGCTAACTTTTGGTTTTATTTTCACTATTGTTTTCCTATTTTTTAAAATTTATATATTTCTACTATGATCTTGATTATTTTCTTTCTTCTGCTTATTGTGGATTTAATTTACTCTTCTACTAGTTTATTAAGGTAGGAGCTGAGAACACTGGTCTTGAGTTTTTTTCCCTTAATATTAGCATCAATGCTGAAAATTTCCCCATAAGAATTACTTTTACTCAAACCATATATTTTAAAATGTTGTGCTTTCATTTTTCACAGATAAATCCTGAACATCAACTTATGTCTTAGTCTATTTTGTGTTGTTATAAAAAATAACTGGAGGCTGATAATTTAAAAATTAAAGAGGTTTATTTGGCTAATGAGACAGTCTCTGCCTCACTAACCTTTTGGTCTGACAGAGACATTGGGACAATTAGACTATGGGAGAAGACCAGATCACCACCCACATAGGTCCTTTCCCATGGTGGATATGTGGGAACTTGGCAGATAATTCACACTGGGTATCATACAACTGCAGAAAGGTTTCTCTTAGGTCAATTTAAAGTACAGAGTCTTGGCTAACTATACTTCCAATATTCTATACTTGAACATGCTAGTTACTTTTGCTTCTACCTGCTATTTTCTAAGACCTTAAGATATAGGCAATAAAGGTTTTCCTCTCATATAGAAAGTCTCTATCCTGTTTTCTGCAAAAATTATTACAATTACACATCTTCACTGTCTTTTGTGTTTTCAAGGTCCAGAGGGTGGGGTGGGGTGGTGAGCAGATATGGGTTTTAATATTAACTGTACAATTTATTGACAGTGTAATTTCAGGCAAACTACTTTGCTACTCTAAGGCTCAGTCCTAATCTGTAACACAAGGATAATAATATCTAACAAGAGACAGAACTGTTTTAAAAATTGAATAAAATAATAAATGAAATGTGTGTAGTACAGTGCTTAGTACAGTGTCTAGTGTCTGATAAGTGTCCCACAAATGGAAGCTGGTGTTATTCTCACTCAATTCCTTTATGGTTGCTCTGTCTCCCACAATCAAGCATTTTCTTCTCTGGAACTCAAATCTCTTGTTTCACTGGTCTCAGTCTTTTGCTGCCTTATTTCTTCAAATCCTGAACAAGGCACTTTCTCATTTCCATTTTATATTCTGGACAACTGAATCAATCACAGATCTCCAAATTGGGTCTCATTGCCAGTTGGTCTCTTGAACTGTAATCTATGCACTGCTTGAATGATCTTGGGTTTATTCCTGATGGCAGTAGAGTGAGTTTGGAGGTTACTCTTGTGAATACACTCCTCCTCTTAACCTTCATTTCCAACCTTCATCTCTTCTTCCCTAGAATCTTCTCCATCTTGTAGGATGGTGGTAATGATAGAAATTTTAGAATCTTAAAAGCAAATGTTGATCTACATTTTGTTTAAAAGTAGTAGCTGGAACCTTCATTAGAAGAGTTTTTTTTTGTTTGTTTGTTTTTTTAGGACAGAAAAAAGTTGCCTCTTCATTTAATTGCTTTCTAAGTTTCCAGGGACTAAGTTGGTCTATTATAAAGGTTTTTCTGACAAGTATGATATGGGAAGATGCAGGCAGAGGCTCACTCTTAAGGACAGCTTTGTTGACCAATATGGTCATTTCTATTTGTCCTCAAGTATAACTCTGTGAACAATGAGCAGTTAGTCAGGTACAACTGTTCATTTTGGTTTGTTTGTTTGTAGTACTGACAATTGAACCCAGGCAAGTACTCTACCACTGAGCCATATCCCTAGCCCTATCTGTTCTGTTTTTAACAATCTGAAGTTAAACTGGTTAGACCTGATCGTTGAGTGCAATTCATTGGAAAATATTTATGTAAATCTACAACAAACTTTCATATCTCTGACTTCAAATTGACATCTTTCAAGCCTTGGGGTTTAATATTTTACCAAATTTGCAATTTGATGATAGTGCCAGCACTCAGCACTATTAAGTTACAAGCTTAGTTACAAGGCAATTCTCCATATCCAACCAATCACATCACCAAGATGATTGTATTAGTTAATTGTATTAGTTATCAATCATTGAAAAACAAACTACCCCAAAACTCAACTGTTTAAAACAAAACAGACAGCTGGTGGAGCCCACTTGTAGAACACTTGCCTAGTATGTGCAAGGTTCTGTATTCAACCCCCAGCACTGTAAAAAAAAAAAAAATTCAAACAGCAAACATTCTCAAGTCCTGGGTGGGGTTAGGCTGGGTATTTCTGATGCAAGATCCCTTACCAGGATGTAGTCAGGTTGCTGGGGCTACAGTAGTTTCAAAGTTCAAGTGGAGTTGTAGAACACACTTTAAGCTAACTCACAGAGTTGTTGGTGGGCATCAGTTTTTTTACTGGCTGTTGGCTGGAGGCCTTGGTTTCTTGCCATGTGGGAATCTCCATGTCAGCTGACTTCCCTCTGAGAATGAGAGAGCAACCAAAATGGAAGCTGTCATGCCCCTTGAAGCCTGATGGACCATCATTGCTGCTCTACTATTCATCATAGAGATCAATTCTGGAACAGTGTGACGAGAACTACATAAGGTGTGATTACTGGAAAGCAGGAATCACTGTGGCCATTGTGGAGGATGGTTACCACAATAATTTAGAATGGAAACAATAATCCATGTAAGGGGCTGGGTTACCTAATTTGCCCATCCATCCATCCATCCATCCCCCCATTCACTCATTCACTCTATGCGTATAGAAACCCATAAGCTCCAGTTGTTGGTGTTGAAACCCACAATTTTAGTTTACACCGATATTTGACATTCAGGAGCAAAGAATACCCTGTCAGCCCTGGGAGCCAGGAAGTAAGGCCATTGCCAGTCCAGGTCCCCATCAGCCTCCACTGCCCAGAAGGTTGTTGGTGCATAAGACAGGAAGCTTCCAAGAGAAGGCTGAGGCCTGGTTGTCAGAATTGAAATAAGAGTCACAGAGGAACCAGTTCTGAAGGATGATGCTGTCCTTTACACAAAACCCAACCACACCTAAATCTCCTCTGAAAGAGGACCAGATTGGTGCTGGATGTTGTGTCTCAGACGTAGGTAGGGGAAATTTAGGGACAGGAACTAGGGTTGGTAGCTGGAAGGAAAGTTGCAAAATGTCAAAGTTTGTCTTTGGTGTCAACTCATTGCTTAGATCCTGTCCTGCTGCTTTGGTGTCTTCAACTAACTGACTCCAAGTTCCTTGGAGCATCCCTCCTGACCTTCCTACTTTCTACTGTTGATGCCCTCAGGCTCAGCCCATTGCTTAGGGTTTGTCCTGCTGCAAACTCTATGGCCATGGTCCAGTCTCAAGAATTTACTGGAGCTGATTCTTTGGGACAGAAAAACAAGGAAATAAAGACTCATGGAAAAGTCAAGTTTGGGTGTACTGTGGTCATTGAATTCACCCTGTAAGGACTCAGTCTTTGGTAATGTAACCAATTTGTCAACACCAGTGAGCAAAATCAAAGTTCTATAACTGTTAGATCAGCCTAACTTTGTAGGAAACAGTGGCTGCTTTGGCGGTGGACAAGGGGGCACTACCTCTCTGACTCTCATCAGTACGCCCAAGGAACCTCCCCACTGAGCACCAAGGATTGGATGCAACCAGGAAGAGGCAGCTCTTCCTTTCCTAGTGATATCCATTGACATCTGCTACTGCTCCCACCGACAGGACAATCTGATGAGGGTTGTGTATGTGCCAGGTGCCCCACTCTACCTCATGACATCAAGAGTGTCCACAATGACCTAAAGTCACAGAACCAGTAACAAGCATTTTTCAGAGACTATATCACTTCTCCAAAGTCACATGGCCACAGGTGATGGAAGCCCAGTGTACTTGACTTCCAAACCCCTGGTTTTACAACTGGATTCAAATACCTGTGGTGTGGAGTTCCTTATTCAAGTCTCTGAAGGGTCATAAACTTGTGTAAGGACCAGTTCCCCAGCCTCTCTGGCTCTGCTTCTTTTTCCTCCTAAGTTTCTGCTCTATATGTCACTGTAAAGGACTTTCCTTCCAAAAGGAGGTTGGTGGAGAGCAAAATCTGAGATATTAAGAAATTGAAATCAGGGGAACTGGGAAATAGCCCAAAATGAAATTCAAGAATTTAAGGCTTCAGACCAGGTAGGAAGCATGGGAGAGGGCAGTAAGTACATTTGATGGCAAATAGACCCTGTCTTCTTAAAACAAAATAAAAGAAAACCCAATAGGTAACATTTATTGAGTACACATTACACACCAGGCTCAAGATTAAGCACACTATATATCAAGCTACTTAATTCTCACAACAAACCCATAAGGTAGTTAACACTAAAATTTCCATTGTATAGATGACACAGAGGCACACTGAGGTGAAGTCACGTGGTCATACATACAGATTTTGGAATTGGGACCTGCTCCATATGGCTTCACAGCCTGAGCTGTGCTTCATCATGTTATCCTGCCTATATGTCCCCCATTGATTTTCAGATCATTTCGGAGCGCACCAAGCCCAGGATGCACGAATTCCAATCTGAGGTGTTCATGATCATTGGTGGCTGTACAAAGGACGAACGGTTTGTGGCAGAGGTAACCTGCCTGGATCCCCTGAGGCGCAGTCGCCTGGAGGTGGCCAAGCTCCCATTGACTGAGCATGAGCTGGAGATTGAGAATAAGAAGTGGGTGGAGTTTGCATGCGTGACATTAAAAAATGAGGTCTACATCTCAGGTAAGCAGGAGCCATGTGGAGCCAAAGCAAGCCCATACTCCGCAATAGCATGCCACATTTTCCCAAGTGAGAGCCAGGGAACCATCCTATGAGAATGACTGTGAGTTGGCAATGATGTAACTCTGACTGGGTCAGGTCATGGAACCAGGAGCTCAGGTAGTCTTACCTGGAGAGTGCATTATTAACTAATAAACTCTAAAACGTGAGCAGCATTGTACTGGGATCTAGGGGAGCAGGCAGAGAGGTCAAGTCCTTCTGGGAAAAGGAAGAAATGATACCAGGGTTTATTCAGGGTCTGCTACAAGCTAGCATAGGACTCTGAACCAGGTGTGGGAATATAGTAAGCAATGAAAACCTCTGCTCTTCTCCCAAACCTGACCCCCTCCTAAGTTTATTAGGTCATATTTTGAGAGACTTTGAAGTAATATGAAAAGCATACATTTTTCTTGCTAAATTGTCAATTATTCACAATTACTTTATGGCTGACTTCAATTAGACCTGAAGTTGCCATGCAAGTCAACACTGTGTCCCCAGCCACTAGCATTATGCCTGACTTCAGAGTAAACATTCAATCAATGTTTATTGAATGACATAGTCTCAACATTTTTTATTGCATAGTAGATGAATCTACTTTAATAACACTTAATCATTTGCTCTCACATTGATTCTGTAAGGTAGATAGGATAAAACTGAGGCTCAGAGAGGTTCTAGAATATAACTAGGGTCACACCCTGGTAGGTGTCAGGCAGGATCCCAACCCAGGTGCTGAGCCTGAGTCCCAGGCTCTCATCCTCACATCAAAAAACTCAACCCTTCTTGGGACCCTAGGGAAGAGTTGAACATCCCTTCCCACCCTTGGAGGCTTTTCTGCAAATGAACTTGTTTGGGAAGAGCAGCTTCCCAAGCTGGTTTCCTTCAAAGTGAAGGGCAAGTCTGCTCTTCTTTGTAAATATTCATACCATCTATTAGGTTCTAGTTTTATTTTATATTGTAGAAATATTTGTAATTGTTATAGAAAATTCAAACAATACAAAGAATAGAAAATAGGTAGTTTCTCTGTGCCATTATAATTCTATATTTTTACAAAAATAGTGATATTGTTTTGGGGTAAGTAGTATTAGTGATATAGCAATCCTAAATCTCAGTGAATTAAGATGATAGAATGTGGGAGTGAGGGGAGGGGTCCATCTGCTTCCACTCAGGCACTCAGGGACCCAGCTTTCTTCCATCTTGTGATGCTTCCATTTCCCACATGTGGCCTTCATTTAGGGAAGACAGAGAAACCCAGTGGGTTGAGAAGGCATATGTCCTCATAAAAGCCTCTCAGCCTGGAAAGAGCACCTCGATTCTGCTCACATTCCATTGGCAAAGACTAGCTGTGTGCCCTTCTCTCCCAGCATACAGGTGTCCTGGGAAATGTCGTTTAGCCTTGTGTGGGGGGAGGGAGTGGGGAACAGGGTTGGTGGTCATAATCCATCTTTGCCATTTATACAGCACGTTATTCTACCACTGTCCTTTTCCTCTTGAATTTATTGTTCATTTTAAAATGATACCAGCAATACATGCAAGCATGCTTGTCTACACAGTTAAATCAACAGAAACGTGTACTTCCATTAGCAATATACCTGGGTATCGTTACATGTTGGCACAATGGATGTATGTATGTTAAGTGACATTCTACATGTCAGCTACATGGTGAGAGCTCCATGAGACCTATCATTTTCACCAGTGCTTTTCCCTTCTTTGGTAGTGGGGATTGAACCCAGGGATGCTTTACCTCTCAACTACATCCCCAGGCCTTTTTATTTTTTATTTAGAGATAGCATCTCACTAAGTAGCTGAGACTGGCCTCTACCTTGTGATCCTCCTGCTTCAGCCTCCTAAGTTGCTGGGATTACAGGAGTGTGCTACCAGGCCTGACACCACTGCTCTTCTTTTTGCCAGCTGTAAAGCAGTCTATTGAATGAAAAAAAAAAACATCATTTTTTACAACTTTCTTTTTTAAAATCTCCTTGGGGGGAAAAAACCCCACTCCAGTAGGCATTCTTAAACACTTAAACTTTATATACTTGTGCTCCTCTTTGGAAAGTTCCTGGAAGCAGTCAGAAGGTCTGTGAATAGAGAAATTTGGTATATATTGCTAATTGTCCTCCAGAAAGTTTGTATCAATTTGTTGTTCAATCAGTGTTGGATGACAGTGCCCATTTTCAACATCCTTGCTAACAATTTTTATTATCAATCATTTACATTTTTAATAGACTAAATGTTTAAATTTATACTTTTGGAGCATTGGTGAGGTTGGACATATTTTTACATAGTTATTAGCTAATTGCGTTTATTATAAAAAATTATCTGTTTATACTCTTGGGCTGTTCTATTGATTGTTGTCTTTTTCTTACTAATATTTGGGAGGTCTTATTATGTATCCTTTGCCTTTTGTGTTGCAAACAGATAATGGTTGTCTTTTTAACTTTGATTTATATTTATATAGTCATTTTCTTTCCTATATAATTCCGAGTTTCATGTCATGCTTAGAAATCTTCTCCCTGTTTGCCAGGACGGTGGTGCATGCCTATAATCCCAGCGGTTTGGGAAGCTAAGACAGGAGGATTGTGAGTTTGAGGCCAGCTTCAGCAACTTAGCCAAATCCTAAGCAACTCAGCAAGATCCTGTCTCTAAATAAAATATAAAACAGTGCTGGGGATGTGGCTCAGTGGTTAAGTTTCCCTGGGTTCAATTTCCAATACCAAAAAAAAAAAAAAAAAAAAAAAAAGAAAGAAATCTTCCCCCCCTCCCCAAGATTATTAAGATGGTTTCTTATATATTCCCCAATTACTTTTACAGCAGTTACATTTGACTTTTATTTTAAATGTAATGTGAAATCGGTATCTAACTTAATTTTTCTCCAAATGAATAGAAATTGTTCTAATAACATTTGTTAAATAATTCTATATATTTTAGTCCTGTTTGTATCCTTGTTATTAATTAATCAGTTTGTCTACTTTTGTGCTCATACTGTAGTGTTTTTATTTTAATAGCTTTTAAGCATATTTTAATATTTGCCGAGGAAAGCCTACTTCATTCTTTTTTTTTTCAAATATTTCTTAGAAGTTTTTCCAGTGATGGAGCACTTGCCTAGCATGTGCAAGAAGGCGCTGGCTTTCCTCCCCAGCACCAGAAAAACAACAACAACAACAACAACAACAACAGTTTTTGGAAAAGTATACTTTAAATTGGCCTTCAGGGAGCCAATCAGAGTGACTGTGCATTTGGAATGAGTGTGCAGCTCAGCAGTAGAGCACATAAGAGCCCTGAAAAACAAACAAAAATACCAAAAAAAAAAAAAAAATAAATAATCATCCTAAATTTTCTTTTCTCAGTGAAATTTAAAATTATCCTGTAGAGTTCCCTTTAAAAAGTCCTTCAGGCACTGAGTATGCAGATCCCCTGAGGGAGGGTTGGTATCCCTGCAATAACATGTCTTCACACCCACGCATACACTATGCTTTCCAGTTAGTCAGATTTTCTTTAAAATCCAGAAATAAAATCATAGAGCTTTTTTCCTATTTTAAATAAAGATTGCATATATTCTCTGAAAGTTTATACTTACTTTATAATCTTTGACATTACCTAAATGGGATCAATATCATACTGTTTTGAATAGAGACTTCTAAAAGGTGTATGAGCCAAAGGAAAAATGGTCAGAGTATAATGAATAAGAAATTCAGAGAAAAGGAAGCTCAGCCTCCCTTAGAGTCAGGGAAAACCAAAGTGGGATAGCAGAGAGAGGAGCAGGGGGACTCTCCCCTGCCAGCTGAGGGTGGGACATGAGGAAAGGTCAACCAGCATAGCTTCCCAAAGATGCTTGGTGTGTGCTCATGCCTCTGACCTAGAAATCCCACTTTAGGGTTCCACCCTAGAGAAACACTTAAACCTGTGACCCAGAACATTGTCAGTGATATTTTTCTTTGCCCCACTAGTGCACATTCATAAGTCTGATAAATATAGTCTTTTGCTTCAAGCAGTTGGTGGTGCTGCATGCTGGTGGGGAAATGGAAACATAAAGGTGTTTAAATGTTTTATTAAAGTCACCCCAAAAGGCAGCCCTCCTTTGTCTTGGTCTCTCTCACTAACTGATGAATTATGTATTTTCTGTTTATCAAGAGAGTTGTCTTCAATATTGACCGATTCACTCTCAAAGGAACTATTGTGAGAACCTCTTACTTTATAACAAAAATTAATTTTAGAAAAGGGCAAGTCCCACTTGTATATTTACTAGATCAGAGCTATGAACCAAGAGAATTTTGTAAGATTTCTTGCTGATTTTTCCAAATTTGTGTCTTTGCTCTTTTGTTTAAACTTAGAACTTAAGCTGCCTTCTAATTTACCAGGTGGTCAAGGTCCTGCCATCTCTGCCCGGTCTCACTCCCTGCTCCTTGTGGGCAAAAACACAGAGTCCAGGCTCCCTCTGCCTCCCCACTCACCCAGGTTGAACTCCAGTGACACTGATGTGGCACTGCACACCATGAGGCCATGGCTCCCCTCCTGGTCCACCCACCCCACCCCCAGATCCCTGTATTTGCTTTGTCTCCCCCAAGTCTTGCCATAGACCATATTCACCTTCAGGATTTCTCTTGTCTCCCCTTGGAGTGAGGCTGGCATGAGGATTTAGTGCTTTAGGAGTTCTAAGAAATGATGGGAGAAGCTGCATTTCTGACTCATCTGGTGGTTTCTTAAATATTTTGTTACTTCTTATAGGTGGCAAAGAAACACAGCATGATGTTTGGAAATACAATTCTTCAATCAACAAGTGGATTCAGATTGAATATTTAAACATCGGCCGCTGGAGGCATAAAATGGTGGTGTTGGGTGGCAAGGTCTATGTCATTGGAGGTTTTGATGGCTTACAGAGGATCAACAATGTGGAGACCTACGACCCCTTCCACAACTGCTGGTCGGAGGTATGGGAGATTATTTCTATGACTAACTCTATCTGTATTATTACTTCAGAGCTAAAAAAAAAAAAAGAAAGGCACATGCCTATGACGGTGGCCAGCATTTTGATTGCCTTGCTCCTATGGAGAACATTTTTGGTGGCTCTGAACATTCCCTTCCCTAGGAGTCAGGGCTTCAGCATTGCTGATCAAGGCAAAGCAATAATGTCCTTCCAGGTGGGGAGGCTTTCTCTGGGCAGCCAGAGCCCTCTGTGTGGAGGCTGTGGAGGGGAGGCTTACCCTGCCCTGAGATGGTAGATCCCATGGTCACATGTCTGGCTCAGAATCTTGTCCCCTCAGATGCATTCCATGAGATTCGTCTCCACACCAGGCATGCGGGCATCCGCACACTGCACTGTTTGTGAACCTAGAGTCATTTGGTCATGTTTAGAAGTCAGCCCTTATTTATTTCCCCATTAATGATGAACCATTTACATGCCCACATGTAAGACTCTCAATGTGACCTCAGGTGTATGTCATACCCAGGAAAAGTAAAGTGACTTCGCCTCCTGTAGTTCCAGGTTATTCTTAAGTTCAAATTTTCTTTCTTCTCATCAGAGCATATTCCAGCTTTGGGAAGTATAAAACACAGTCACTGTAGGTACAAGCAAAGGTCCCCAGATCACCACAACATCCAAAAAAGGCCTGTCAACCTGAAAAGTGCTATATAGGGAGCCCTTAACATCTCTGGGGGTGTGCCCAACATGTTCCCCAATCATCAAGTCCCATCATAAAGTTACTCCATGACTCAAAGGGGTTATGCAAATAGGTAATAGGCTCTTGAAATTCTTTTTAGTATCCTGGGATTTACAAGGTAGAAGTACAAGTCTGTCTTAATCCCCAAAGTTGCAATGTGCCCCCAAATGGCTGGTTAAACCCATATACTAGCTTTTCTTCCTGGATATAAACACTAAAGACAATCAATGCTGTCACATAGTAGGTACTCAGATATTTTCTGAATGAACATGTAAATGAATATATATGTTTGAAAAATCATTTTCCTCCAACTTTGGCTGACTTCATCTATATAACTCTAATTTCTGCCTGTACCCTCTCCTTCCTTGAGAACTAGACTCGGGAAAACAGGTGGGAACATCCCAACACACAGCTTGCCCTAGCCTGCCTGTATGGAGGCTGGGAAATGCATGCTTTGATTCTCTCCACATCTTAAGGAGAGTCAAGCCCACAGGCCTTGTCAGTTCAGGAGAAGGATGCCCAGGTTTGCATCCCAGGACATATGTCCTGTGAGTTCTTCCAGCAATTTAGGCAGCATAGCTGACACCTTTTTCTTGTGCCCCATGCCTCTGCAGGCTGCACCCCTCCTTGTCCATGTCAGTTCCTTCGCCGCCACCAGCCACAAGAAGAAGCTCTATGTGATTGGGGGAGGGCCTAATGGAAAACTGGCCACAGACAAAACTCAGTGTTATGACCCTTCCACCAATAAATGGACTTTAAAGGCAGCCATGCCTGTGGAGGCTAAATGCATCAATGCAGTGAGTTTCCGGGACCGCATCTATGTTGTTGGTGAGTGAGTGACAGCTTTTTATTTATCTGAGGTCCCCCTTCATGCAGCTATGCCAGAGATCAGATATAATTCTCTTGAGAATTCCTGGATGAAGTGGGTAGAGCTGAAAAGGAAGAAAAGTTGGGGTTGGTTCAGGTCTTGGTGGATTTTCCTTTACAGTCCTAAAGGCAGAATAAAAACTGTTTAGGGGTAACAAAACAGATGGACACTGTGGCCCAGAGGAAGAGGCCTGAAGTCATTGCAGGAGGAAAGTTGTTTTGCAAACATTAGGAATGTATAGAAGTTGAAATGTGCATGGTATAATAAGTGCTCAACCAGTGGCAGCTATTATTACTTCCTAGTTTGTGTTCATGGAAATTTCTCTCTCGCTGCTTTTTAAGGGCTCTGAAAAGTTACATTTAGTTGAGAGAAAAGTCTAGCCAGCCAGACCACAGTTGGCATGTATTTGTTAAGGATGGTGGCTCCCAGTTAGAATAACCAGGGAGCTTTTGAAAAAACTATGGATAACTGGTTCCTACCCCAGACCAATGAAATCAGAATTCAGGAGGGAAGGAGGTTGCTGGGGAACAGTACAACTTATTATTATTTTTTTAATCTCCGGGTGATTTTAATGAGCAGCCAGGGTAGAGAACTACTGATGAAGGAGATGCCAAGATGCCAGGAAATAAATAACTTCAGTGAATGAGAGCTAATCAGAGAAGGCATTTGGGGGCAAAACATTGGAACAGATTAAGGGGAAAACACTTTTCTCCCTTGCTTTAGATTTCTCCTGTGTTCATGGTTAGTTTCCTGACTGTTCCAAAAGTCTAATCTCAAGATGGTTACCTTGGGCTTGTGTCTCAGATCATGCTGAGTCTCTGAAGAGATGCCAACCCGGCTACTGCCAGGGATGGATGATTTCTATCAACCAGTGCTCTACCGGATGCTTTATGTGCATCTTAGGACCACCATGGTCTTGGTGCCCATGGTAACAGAATAAAAAGTGCAGAGCTGGGATTATGGACCACATCTTCCAAAGGCACCATATTTCTTCCCAGGAGCAGTCTTAAGGTACATTTTGGTAGCTACGTTAAGCCAGTTGTTCTTTAGAAACCACGACTGCAGAATTGGAAGGACATTGTGAGTCATCTCGGTGGCAACTTGCTGCTCCTAGGATGCATCCTGGCTTTCTGGGAAAGGGCCATCAATCCACTGTTTCTCTTGGCAAGATGGGAGTCCTGCCCTAACCGGAAGTAGAATTTTAGTGGCTAACGGGATAGAAACCCAGAAAAATGGTAGGATGCTTCCCCTGTGTGTTCTTCCTCTCCAGGAGGGGCCATGAGAGCGCTGTACGCCTACAGCCCTCTGGAGGACAGCTGGTGCCTGGTGACGCAGCTCAGCCACGAGCGGGCCAGCTGCGGCATCGCGCCCTGCAACAACCGGCTCTACATCACCGGCGGGCGGGACGAGAAGAACGAGGTCATCGCCACTGTACTGTGTTGGGACCCCGAGGCTCAGAAACTGACGGAGGAGTGCGTCCTGCCCCGGGGGGTGTCGCACCACGGCAGCGTCACCATCAGGAAGTCCTACACCCACATCCGGAGGATCGTGCCCGGAGCTGTGTCTGTGTGACTGACAAGGGACCCTGGAGGGCGCCACCGGGAGCACTTAGTTCTACCTTGCGCCCTTCATCCGTGTCCACCCGCAGGCTCCGCTTGTGTTTAAGGCCATGAATCGGGAGCGCACCCGGCTTGCTCTGGGGCACCTAGCAAGTCACGACTTTGGAACACTTGAAAATGGCCAGGAATGTTTGCATGACCTACCTCAGGAGGAAGGATGGAAGAAGAGTAATATTTAACATTTGCGACACTTCTACCCTATGCCAGGTCTTTTTCTATATTAACTCATTTAACCATGGGAATGACCGCCTGCTGGGATATTGTCACTCTAGTCTGAGAAGAAACTGAGTTTCAGAAAGGTCAAGTGGCTTGCCCCCGGGTACTCATTTAGCAAGTAGCTATGCCAGGAGTATAAACCCAAGTCTTTCCAGTTCAAAGCCAATGTCCTCCCCACCATGTGCCTAACTGAGAGGAGGAAAATCAAAACCCAAACCTGACTCAGGTCTTGTTCTGGCCAGTCTGTTAGAAGATTGACTCAGCAAGGCAGGGAAATAAAGGTGTTTCTTTTTCCTTTTTTTTTTTTTTCCTTTTCACTCCTGTATTTAAATCTTATGAAATCCTTAGTGTTGGAGACTTTGGGGGCTTTTGTCAAGAGTGTCTCATAGGCTGTCCCACTTGACAGGGGAGGCAGTTCTGGGAAGACCAGTTTGTATTGAAAGAGATAAAAAGTTTTGTTCTCCTGGCATCAAAGCTTTTCTTTTTTATGGTCACTGGATGGCCCATTTTGGACTTGAACTGACATTGCCAGATGGAATTACCTTCACCACAGTCTGGTGCCTGGACTCTTAATGTCCAACAGTTGTACTGTAATGTAGAAAAGAGGTTTCCAGAGACTCAAACTATTGTTTTTTAAATATGTAAACATCTCAACACTGCTGGCCACTGCAGGAATGTCAGATTCTTCTTGACAGTGTACTTTCTACTTTAAGACTGTGATCTGGACCCACTCACCTGAAGTTTTCAGGATATTTTAAAGCCTATCTTCTTGAGTTTTGAATAAGCTTGGCTCAATTTTGATTCTAAGAACAGAGTCTGCCCTTCACTCTAAGAAAAGAACTTTCAAATGAGCTCACTGGAAATTCATTCTAATCCCCAAGATAGAGAAACAGGTTAAGAGATCCTGTTTCATACGCTGTAGTTAAAAACATAGCAACTGCATTACCCCAGGTACTTTATTTTCATTGTATGATTTCAGTTCTCTTTATAGAGTTTTAGTTCATGTCAGAAGGGGCATATTGTGCTTGTACAATATGTACAGTGGTTTGGGAAGTCAGAGGTATTAGAGTTGATAGTGAACTTAATTTACAGAAAAAAAGTTAAGGTCAAGTCAAGTGTGGTGGTCTAAGCCTGTAATCCCAGGGACTTGGGCGGCTGAGGCAGGAGGATCGCAACTTCCAGGTCAGCCTAGGCAACTTAGTGAGCCCCTGTTTCAAAATAAAATTAAAAGGGTAGGGATGTACTCAGTGGTAGAGTACCCCTGGATTCAATCCCCAGTTCCACAAAAGGAAACAAAAATTATGGTCAGAAGAACTTAATGTTGTAAATGTATATTTAAAACTTGGAAAATTATATCTCTATTTATGCCTAGCTTGTTGAAGATAAATATAAATACATGTTAGTGTGTAAAATGCTCTGCCTTAGGGTCAGGTGATCTATCCCCTGAGAAGAAAATTAAGACGGGTCAATGCACACATACTTATGGATATTGAGAACACACTGTCATGCACCACAAGCTCTAATGACCTTCACAAAGCTCTCAACTGCAACAATTTAATCTAGTTCAGCAATGTTATCTAGTTCATTGCATGTTTGTCAATCTTGGAAATCAAATCTCTACCCTAGAGACCTCAATAAACGGGTAAGTGGGCCACCAATCAATATTCTAATTTTTCTTTTCTTCAAGTTAGCCAAAAATGAGATGCATACTTATGGGGCTGAGTCCAAGACTTGATTGCCTGTCAAGGGGGTCTCTTCTGAGAGCTGTGCACTTAGGTCAACTAGTGGTGATTTCTTACATGTTTGTCTCTTGCAGATCACTGTCTGAGCCATTTGTGACCTACAGGAAAAATCAGTCTTAGTCCAAAGGCTATTTCAGGGAAGAGATTCCAAAGAGGAAATCCAATGACAACATCACTGGCATACAACTCTCAGAAAGAGAATGTTCCTTGCCAGGGATCCAATGGGTACTGTCCTTTGATAGAAGCAATCAGCAAACTTACAGTTCTTTAGAGGTGTGTGTGTATGTGTGTGGGGGGGGGGTGTTTAAGATTGTGCTGGGAAAGTGAGGACATAGGATCTCTAAGTTATAAACCTGATTCTAAATGCAGTTCTGAAGTTTCAGGGGTAATTCATAATGTCTAAGTTCACACAAGGGGAGGAGTCTCTATGATTTTTGTAACACCAATAAACATGTGAATTGTGGTAAAGTTACAGGTATTCAAGATCCAGGAGTTCTTAATAATAATGTGGGTCAGGGGACAGATTTACCTATTAAGAAGATCTAGAGTGGTGCATGCCTGTTATCCCAGCAGTTCGGGAGGCTGAGGCCGAAGGATTGAGAGTTCAAAGCCAGCCTCAGCAAAAGCAAGGTGCTAAGCAACTCAGTGAGACCCTGTCTCTAAATAAAATACAAAATAGGACTGTGGATTTGGCTCAGTGGCTGAGTGCCCCTGAGTTCAATCCTTGGAAAACCCCCCTCCAAAAAAAGATCTAGGGTTCTGCATTTGAAGCTGCCAGCCTGTAGCTTTTAGGAAAGGAAAAAAAGTTCAAGTCATTTTGGGGAAACTTTGCAAGTATAGTCATCAGAGTTTAAGCTTCTAGGCACTAGAAGCTCTTAAAATCTACTTTTCATTCCAAGTTAATAAAACAAAATCCCAAGTTTGCACCAAGTTAATGGTTATGTACCACCAATATGGGGAGAGCAAGCTGAGGCTAACCCAGAAACAACCCCAGGACTCAGAGGGGGGATAGAAGGAGGTTCTGCCACAGTTGGCATGTTGAGGCAGGGCCTCTGCATGGATAGACATGGTAGAGGAGGAGGAGGTCAGGTTTTGAAGATGAGGGTCTAGAAAATGATATTGCGGCCCAGGAGTTTGTAAGTGTGACTCCAGTCCCAAGAAGGGCAAGAAAGAATAAAGGAGCAGGGGACTTGCACACAAGGAAACAAAGAGGGAACCTACTTCCTAGAACTGAGGCACAAGTTAGAGCAGGGCCAACAGTTGGGGCAATTTGCTGTGGGGCCTGTGAGCTGCCTGGTTGGGTCTTGCATCCTAATGGAGATAACAAGACCCAGAGCCTTTGATGGAGTAGAATCTGTAGAAGAGGTTAAGGCTGGTCAAGGCTGGTCTGACAGGCAGGGAGTTAAGCTCACCAAAACACTGACAGATAAATGTCTTCTTCTTTGCTTTCAGCCATTCTGGTCTCAGTGGTTTCAGGAAACACACACATGTAAAACTCCATGTCCTTGAACTCAAAGTAACCATGCTCTCAGGGAAATAACAATTATCATTCTCAACATTCTTTTATAGCTGTGAAAGCATAGCTTTGCTATTTATAAAAGTTGAGGTAGTAGTGTTCATTCTTTACTTGTCCTATTTGATTTTGAAAAATAAAAGTACTCCATAATTTTTAAAGTGAGTAGACATCAATGGATTTTTTTTTTGTATGAAGTCCTAATTTGGGGTTGCAAAGTCATTTTTTCTTCTAAGTGTTAGATCTCATGATTCAAAGAGTCAACTTCCATGTAAATTCCCATATGTCTCAAATATAGGTACTGCAAAGCCAGTCCTGACAGGTCAGATTTTTATATTTATAGGCATAAATAGTGAACCAAACCATTTAAGCATTTTTGGTTTCATGAGATTGTAGTTTTTTTAAGTGATCAAAGCAAGGATGTTGTTTATAGGTTAAAGAAGTTTTAATTTATTCAATAAAATGTGTATGGAATGGATAAGAATGTGTTGTATATAATCAATGATTTTTTTTTACTTCTTTTGGTTGATATGAATAAATACTATCTGAATTGAAATTAAATGTAGTTGGTGGGAATTTAAAATGTTTCAGTAGATCAAGAGAGTTTAGATTAATGCAGAAGACAACATTCACCAGGTTTGCTTTGTAGAATGGTTAACAGTACAGTTTTTCCCTCCCTAAATCCACATTGCCTCTCTGAACAAGCTTTCCCAAATCATTTGCAATGTATGCGACTTTCATCCTGCCTGGCCTCACCCCCTCTTACAGGATGCCCTCTTTTAGGTTTTGATTCCAGATCTGACTTCTAAGCCCTCTACCAGTGTCTTCCATGTCATCTCTGAGGCCCCAACCAACCCCATTCTTTTCGCATCAGTATATGAGATGAAGGGCTGTAGTTCTCACCCACTGAAGAACTTGACATCATTTTGGTTTGTTTTGGATTATAATGCAAAAGTCCTACAGAACTGAAAAGGAAACTTGAGGCTCCAAAGAAATTTGGTGTTCCATGAATAGCTTTGGACCATTCCCTCTTGGTTTCTTATTCTTCTGCCTTAGGAGGTCTTGGTGGAAAACCTTGGGAAGCACAGATTCATCTCATGGGGAGAGTTGTTCTGGAGTTGATTCTGGGCTAGAAATCCAATGGCCATGACTTTATGCTCAGCCAATTTATTAACTTTATGCTCAGCCAATTTTCCTATGGGATCTCAGGGATAATTGGATACTCAGTCCTCTCCCTGTTCCTGTGGGCCCATGCCTCATTTTGTGTTTGTGTACACTGTCATAGTTCAAGATCCCTGGTCTAGGGACCTGTCAAGGTCTAGTGCATCCTGGCCTTAGCATTGATCTGCCTGTTTACCATTCACTGTTTTTCACTTCTGTTTTTTTTTTTTTTTTTCATCTGAGATTTTCCTTTTCTTCTTGCCGGCTCAGATGTCTGAGGTCAGTTGTTAGCTACAACAAACTGTAAATTATTTCGACAATTTTGAACTTTTTCAGGTAGTACTTCAAAAGGGTGTGTGTGGGGGTCATCCCAGGGTTGTAGCCTGGGAATACTGGAAGCCATGCTGACACGGGAGTTTCCTAGGGCAGGGTTTGAATGGGAAGCAGGGGCAGGGAGCTTCAAGGTCCAGGCTTATTTGCTTTATGAAACAGATAAGAGTTCAAGAAAATGATGTGTTGACCACTTGCACTGAAGTTGGCAGTATTTCGGAAAAAGAACTGACCAATTTCTGCAACACAGAAGGCCCCACTGTGAGGCCAGGAGTGCCAAACCACTCCTTCTAGAACCTTCAGAAAACAACCAAAGAGAAAAATAGTATGGAAACTTCTTTGAACCTATATAGGCCACAAGCAATGCTTTTAAACTTTTAAAATCATGTGTCAATAAAATACATCTTTCAGTATGTCTTATTTTAGTTTTTCATGAAGTGCTGTTCACAGTTCAGCAAATTAACTTCATCACTGGCCAATGGGTCACAAATCACAAACCACATCTGAAAGACAAGAAGGGCACTGACTAGGGAAAGGGCAGGCAGCAGGTAGGGGAGAGGAGCCAACCTTTGGTTTCACATATAACTCAACACCACCTAGAAATCTGAGGGGCAAATCTGACTGCACAAAGGAATCTTTTGAGTCTGACCTTAGATAGACAGGATTTTTGCGGATGAAATTCATTCTTTCATAATAAAGATGTAGTAATAGGAGCATCTATTGAGTAATTTCCCAGAAACACAAGACTGAACCAGAACTAGTCAAAGAGATTAGGCCAGTGACAAAACTCATCTAAGCAGAAATGCTAAGATTTTTTTTTTTTGATGCTGGGGATCGAACCCAGGGCCTTACACATGTAAGGCAAGCACTCTACCAACTGATCTATAACCCCAGCCCCAGAAATGCTAAGATTTTTAATTGTCAAAGTGCATCCTGGTAGAATGTAGCATTCCCAGAAAAGGTCACTGTAGAAGCCTGGAGAAAAAGCAGTACATTAGGGGCTGTGGCTGTGGCTCAGTGGTAGAGTGCTTTCCTAGCATGTGTGAGGCACTGGGTTTGATCCTCAGCACCTCATAAAAATAAGCAAAATAAAATAAAGCATGCTGTTCATCTACAACTACCAAAAAACATTTTAAAAAAAGCAATACATTGGATTTTGTTCTAAGTCCTTTGTAGACGTTTGTGAAAGAAGTAATCGGGTGAGATTACTTCTTTCAGATATTTTCTGAGCTCCTACTATGTGCCAGGCATGATTTTTAGGCACTAGGGCTCCATCTGTAAACATCACACCTTGCTTTCATGAGCTGACATTCTAGTGGCAAGAGCAATAACCAAACCAAAACATAATACGATACCAAGTAGTGATAAGTTCTGGAAGACAAGTCAGGCTGGGCGAGGTTATGCAGGCTACTATAAGTACCTTGTCTGGTATGGAGACCCTTAAATAGAAACTCGCAAGAAGAGAAAGTGTGAGGCCCAAGGTACCTGGGGGAAGCTTGATCCAGGTAGCAGGAACAACCATAGCAAAAACTCTGGGGCAAGAGACTCAATGTGTTTAAGGACCAGTAAGAAGGCCTGTGTGAATGAAGTGAATTCAAACCTATGACTGGGAGTCTCAAAAGTGACTGTAAGCATGCTGAGTATAACTGCATAAGATGATAGCAAACAAGGCAGTTTCAGAAAGGCTAAAGATTCACAAATGTTGCACACTCATACATATGGCTTTCAAATTCAAGTCAGCTACATTCATAGGAGGTCGTTAATTGGAAGGAATTGCCACCTTGAACCCCAAAGTGTTTGTAACCTAACAAACTTTGAGCTCTTTACCCAAATCCTTCATTTTTCGGATCCTATCCTGAGCACTATTGTCATGGAGGGCAAGGATGGCTGTCCAAGCTGACTAGCCAACCGGTGGAGTTGGGGAGAAGCCAGATCACTAAGACCTGCTGCTCATTCCTTGTGTAAATGGAAGTAGCAGCACTCGGATCACATGGGCCCTCTTGTTCATTGCCTCTTCATCCTGGTGGTGGGGACAATACCCACTGGGAGGGATAAAAGGGAATAAAAGCCAAAACTTTTAAAGTCGGTGAGATTAAGAAGCCTATCTGATTTTTAAAAACAGCTCATTGGTGTAGGCCGAGATTCAGCACATTAAAAATCAAACTGCAGTTGGCCCTCTCTGTGCACAGCTCTACATCCATGGATTCAATCAACCACCTGTTGAAAATATTTGAAAAAATTGTGCCTGTATTGAACATGTACAGACTTTTTCCTTATCTTTATTCCTGGAACAATGTAGTATAAAAACTATTTAAATAGCATTCACGTTGTTAAGCATGATAAGAAATCTAGAGGTGATTTAAAGTCTATGAGAAGATGTACAAAGGTTTTGTGCAAATACTATGTCACTTTGCATAAGGAACTTGAGAGCATCCTTGGATTTTGGTGTCTACAGGGAGTTTGGTCTATTCCCCACAGATACTGTAATAAACCAGTGTAATAAAACACCAGAGTGGCTAAGTGCAAACCAACAGATTGTTATAAAAATGTATATAAAATGTATGATAATTCAGATACAGAGTAGAAATGTAGTGCTAAAAATGTTTATTCTAGGTGATTTTAGAGAATATGTCTTCCTGGGAGGTAGGTTGGCATCCCCAGTGGAACCAAGGCTGGAAATGTAAGGGTGATAAAGGGTTTGTCACTCAACCTCCAATTCAGATGGCCTCTTTGCAAAAGTAGGGTAATAATAGACAACATCTCACAGGGTCTGGATAAGGATTAGATGAAATCATTCACATGAAACGTTTAGCTCATTGCCCGACTTTGTAAATGCTCCATAACATTAGCTGTTGTAATTTTCCTCATTTGACTAAGAGCCCGCAAGGCTGGGGACTATTTTCTTGCTAGTCTTTGTTCCCTGCAGCACATAGGGAACACTGAAGAATATTGCAGCATCAATGCCTGTCAGAAATAGTTGAGGTTGGGAGGACTGGTCCTGAGGACCTGCTGCCCCGTTAATTATCCCCATTATTGATCACCTGTTGAGACTTTCCACCCTTTGGAGGTTGAACAATGACAACATAGATATAATTTCTGGGTTATGCAATATTTTTAAGAATTTGCAACCAAACTGCTCAGAAAGAATATGGAATGCTCTTTTTAGATAAGGGCTTGTGCTGTCTGGAGTGCAGTCTCCACTGCTTGGCTCAAAGTATTTGAGTGTGCAGACTCTGACATATACTATCTTGTTTGATCCTTGCACAAACTCTGTGAAGTGAATTGATGTTTCAGGGTTGAGGCTCAGAGAGGTTGAATAACTCCCCTAAGTCAAGAATGTGATTTTCTGAAGCTAGGGATCTTCTTCTGCCAATTGCTGCTTGCAGGGCAGAGGATATACTGAATGTAGTGACGTCATTGGTCTCATTTAACTTCAGGGTTCTACGATTTGAAGATTTTAGATCACGCATGTCACAATTTAAATGTGACCCTGAAAAATATCTAGGAATTCTTGTTACTAACTCACTGTGTGATCAATGCAAAGCCAGGGATCCATGTCAAAAAAACACAAAGGACTGAAAATGACTTTAAGTGGGTATATTTCCAGCTCTAACAGATTTTCATGCAGGAGGTAAGACTGCACTTCTAAAGGTTTCCACCAGGGGGCAAAAGATGTTCACAAGCTCCTTCGTTCTGCTCCTATTAAAGAGCAGAGAGCCAAGGACCAGCCAGGGTTGGTGTATTTTCTTAAAAAGAAAGAAATTCCTGCTAGCCCTAGAGCTCTGCTCTCTTAGGCCACCTCTCTGAGAGTGTGCTCTTAGAGTGCCTGTGGCCTTCTCTATCTTGGGATCACTGAAGAAGTCCCCATCAATTGTAAGACACGTCTTTATTTTAGATGATTCTAAGAAAAATGATATAATGCTTTAATGGTAGAATTACACAATGCAGTTTTTCTCACCAGCTTCTCATGGCCTTAAATGTCTTATCCTCTATCATCAGGGCTTTGGCCATTTTCCCTGCCCTTCACTTGCATTGCTTGGCATAATATTGTATTCTAATATTTATAGCTAAGGCAAAAATACTTTAGCACACATTCTCAGTAACAAAGCTAATATAACAATGTAGCTTCATTTGCTTTGTATCCCACAAATATTATTGCTTTGCAAGAAAATATTCGACTGTGGTCCTTTCCTCTCTAGTAAATATGGGTTTCACTAATAAAAAAATATGTCCATTGCTCTATTTCTATGCTTTTCTGCATATAACTTGGTTTCAATGCCAAATCAGAGCATTATTACCATTAAATAATTTCTTAGAAAGTCTTTATGGAAGTATAATTGACATACAATAAACTGCACTTAAAGTACATGTCCTCATATATATGAAACCAGTATCACAAACACGGTAATGAAACGGTCCAGTCCAAAAGTTTCCTCCTGCCTCTTTACAACCCCTCCCGCTCACTCATCCCCTCCTCCACCCCTGTATACTGGCAGCCAGGGATCTGCTTTTTGTCAGTACAGATCAGTTTGCATTTTCTAGTATAAATGGAATCATAAATATATGCCTTTATCCTCCTCTAGCTTCTTTCACTCAGCAATTATTTTGAGATTTATCATTATTGTGTGTATCAACACACTAACTCTTTTTCTTTAAAAAAAAAGAAAACAGGGCTGAGTTGTGGCTCAGCAGTGGAGCACTTACCTCCTACATGTGAGGCTCTGGGTTCGATCCTCAGCACCACATAAAAATAAATAAGTTAAATAAAGGTATTGTGTCCAACTACACCTAAAAAGTAAATATTAAAAAAGAAAACAGCCCTCATTGAAATATTATTTACCTTCCATAAAATTCATCCAATTTAAGTTAATGATCCAATGGTTTTCAGTATATGTACAGAGCTGTGCATACATCACTAATGTTCTAATTTTAGAACATTTCCATCATTTGCAAAGACAACTGATACCTGTTTGAAATCATACATTTCCATCCTGACCCCTAGGCAACCACTTCTGTACTGTCTGTACAGGTTTGCCTATTCTTAACTTTTAATATAGTTGAATGATACAAAATGTGTATGTACATATAATATATAATACATATAACACAATAATACATACAATATAATATAAAACATATTTCATGTCGTTGAATGCTATACAATACAATATTTCTTGAATGCTTTATTTTTTTGGTGACTGAACAGTATTCCATTATGTGGGTATACCACATTTATCCATTGATAAAAATTTTGGTTACTTTCACTTTTGGGCTATTATGAATAAGGCCACTATAGATATTTAAATACAAATTTTTGTGTAGACATATTTTTCATTTCTCTTAGATATATACCTGGGAATAAAATTGCTGGGCCAAAGTGTAACTCCTTGCTTGATATTCCAAGAAACAGCCAAACTATTTTTCAAAGTAGCAGAACCATTTTGTATTCCCTCCAGCAAAGTGTAGCATTCCAATTTCTCTGTCTTCCTGTTAGCACATGCTGTTGTCTGTCTTTTCTATTATAGCCATTCCAGTGAGTCTGAAGTTGTATCTCCTCATACTACTCTTTTAAATGTGTATTTCCCTAATTATCAATAATGAGTATCTTTTTGCTTATAGGCCATTCAAATATCTTTGAAGAAATGTCTGTTTAAATCCTTTTTCTCTTTTTAAATTGGGCTATTTTGTTTTCCTATGATCAAGTTGTAAGAGAAACTGTGATAATAAGCATTTACTGTTTTAAGCTACTAAGGTTCAGGGAATTTATTACTGAAACTAATTATTTTTCTTAATGAACTTACTATAGTTATAGATGTGGATAACAAATACATACACATATACGGGGTGAGGGGTAGTTGGCAGCTGGGACCTGGCTCAGGGATGTGCCCTACCTTCATTCTCCAGATAAGACTCTGCAGGAAACCCCATGAGACTCCTCTTCTGGGGTGTCGTCCAGTCCAGTGGTCCCTTACTCCAGCAGCAAATAGTGCGAACAGGAAAATGACTGTCTTCCTGAGAGGTCTGCAAGGGAGGCTTGGAGGGCTGGAGGGAGCTGTGTCCTCCATCACCCCCTGCGGGAACCAGAGGGGCTGAGCCTCCAGGGTTCAATGGCCTCAATGTCCCAGACAATGCAGGGGCTATCAGGGACCACAGAGCTCCCTGCTGGGAGGCTTTGGTGGTGACTCTGTCCTGGCTCTGAGGCCTGGCTCAGCCTGGAACCCCCACAGCCCAGGTGGGCAGGATGGGAACTGAGAGGCCTGCAGGCAGCGGGCACCTTGAGATGAGGTGATCACCTGGAGCTGGGGCTGCTGTCCCACTCTCCTGCTGGGCCCTGCAGGGAAGAGGGAGGGGTGGGGCTGCAGGTCAGGACACAAGAGGCTCTCAGACACTTGACTGAACCATGTAAGGGGTCATCTAGGCCACCCTGCCCCACTCCAGGGTTTGCCTGAGCCTGGAGAAAGGAAGGATCCTCTGAGCTCCATGAAGACCCAGATCCCACCTCCCGGTGTCAGTGCTGCCTGTGACAGGGGAGAGAAAGAAGAAGACCCACGTTGGATAGTAATGGAGGCATGGGTTCCCTCAGCTCCTAGTGCCTCTGGTGAGGATGGGGACAACTGGGGCACCCACAAGAACCTCAGTTTTTGTAGAACTGGATTTTCCTTCTCCTTAGAGGGAGATGCAAAAATTTATACCCTAACACAGTGTATACTTATAAATACATTTATGAAATTAAACCAACAGCTTCCTGGATGATATTTACCCTTAGTGTGATGACTTCATCTGTCTTTCCCACCCCATCCCCATGTGTTCTGCTCTACTCTAGAGGCAAAGCAGGTGAAGCTCTGTGGGCATGTGTGAGGGGTCACCAGAGTCCTTCCAGGGCGAGTCCCAAACTGCAGCTGCTCTGGGTGTCTTCTCCTATGGCCCTGGGCTCTGGGCAGTAGAGACAATGCCCTATTCACTCTCTATCCTGGTGGCTCCTGGAAGAAACCTGGAATTTTTAGAATCTGCAAACCTTGGAGAAGATCCTGGGGGCAAAGCCTGGTTTATGGGGAGGAAGGTTCAGCTCACATGCATCCAGCCCGCTATGGTAATTGACCTGTGGGGACTTCTCAGTGCACAAAGTGGGGTCAGGGGCTGTGGGTCCTGGCCCCTAGACTATGTTCCTTCCTTACTCTGACCCTTCCAGTCCCAGCTCCCAGGGCTGCCTTTTGCTCTAGTTTAAATCACCTGCACATTTAATTCATTTCTGGTTCATGGCCATGGGCTCTGCAGACCTGAGTTTTTGATATTAAGTCTTCGATTCTAAAGAGCTGGCACAGAGACAACACAGACTCTCAGACTCAGAGTCTGGCCAGTCATGAGCATGTGTGTGGGTGAACAGAGAAGAAGCCCACTGCCCACTGCTCACTGGTGGAATAAAGGACTTTGGTGCCAGCCAGACCTGAGTGTGTTTCTGTCTTTGCCACCCACAAGCTGTGATTTGGGGGATGCTCATTTGCCACTCTATACACTTTTCTTTATTTCTTTTCTTTCTTTTTTTTTTAGTTGTAGAGAGACACAATATCTTTATTTATTTATCTTTATGTGGTGCTGAGGATCGAACTCAGGGCCTCACACGTGCTAGGCAAGCACTCTACCACTGAGCCACAATCCCAGTCCATGTTTCCTTATTTCTAAGATGGGGATAATACTGCCTATTTTGTAGGGTAGTGTGAGGAACAGCAAAAAATGTATCTAATGTACAATTCATTTGAATTGATGTGAACTCAAAAATAGCACATGCTATGTTTATTGTTAATAGTAATCACAGTGATTGTAACTGGTGGGTCTCAAAACAACTCTGGATATCTCAGGTGCCCTGTGACAGCTTGGAGGGGATTTGGCTACCATTGTTTGCATCATCCCAAACAAAAAGAAAACTTTCATAAAAACTTCGGGGAGTGGGGCTGGGGATGTGGATGTGGGGATGGGGCTGGGGATGTGTGCTTGCCTGGCATGCATGCAGCCTGGGTTCAATCCTCAGCACCACATACAAACAAAGATGTTGTGTCCGCCGAAAACTAAAAATAAATATTAAAATTCTCTCTCTCTCTCTTAAAAAAAAACTTTGAGGAGGAAGCAGATTATGTTTGTGAACAGGTTGAATAATAAAAGGAGAGGAAAACCACACACGAAACCAAGCAGAGGACACAAGCCCACACCAAGCATTTCCTTTGGTTACAAGTGATAGCTGCATTCTTGGAAAATGAACAGAAAGACTCTGGTTCCAGCCAAAGCCCCAGCATACTGGGAGGATATAACCCTGGCCTCTGAGCCACCCCCCAGTCCATGCACCAGAATAAATACATTATGTTGGGACAGAAGGATAAGAGGAATGGGAAAGGTAGGGAAAATCCATGTGAGTGATGGGAAGCCCTGTTTTTCCCCTCAGAGGCAAACACAGAAAATAATTTAGGAAATCATTTGGGGGGCTCAGCATTTAAAACCTACCAGTCATTTTTGTTTAAATAATTAAATATGTGAAAATTTTCAGAATAAAAATGGAGTCATTTTTGTCAAACCCTAACAATAAGAATACTCACCATGCCAGGGAGTTATAAAGGAGGGGTCTCATACATCTGTAAGAACTATTATTCAAAAAAGACTTTGCCAGAACCCAGACCTCACACAAAGGCCACCACAACCTTACACAGAAAATACTTGTGCAAGAATGCCTGCCCAGAAACTCTATTTACCTTGGGCTAACACTACCATTTCATTGATCCTTGTAGCCAAGTATTATTGTTTCAAAACATCTATGTAATACTCCTTAAAAAAAACTAAACAAAAACAAAAACAAAAACAAAAACAAAACCTTCCTCTTGCCTCAATCTCCTTGAATACACCCATAGTTTCCCTTGGAATAGGTCTGCTTTTCTTCAATAAACTTTATTAATCTTTAAAGAATCTCTGATTGTTATTTAAGTTCACAAGTTAAATACCTTCATGAGCGAATATAACATAGGATTTCAATTATCCGAATCAGAAAACACATATTTGGTAAATGACGGATTTTGAAAAAAAAAAATTATGACATGATTGCCAATTTTGCTCTAAAGTCGGCATTTCTCTTCATGTTCGCTAGATGGCGGAATGGGACCACAGCAGGTCCCCCAGTTCAGTGTCAGCTCTTCTCACACAGGTTTAAAATGAGGAAGTTGGGTTCCATTCGGATTTTTCTTTTCCTTCCAGAAAATAAAGGTCAAGAATTATGCACGGTTTTCCAAGGACCCTCTTTGGCACACAGAGGTTTTCCATTTCCCTGTCTGAAGGTCTGAACCTGAGGCGTTTCTTATCTTGGAGAAAGGAACAGTATGAGAGAAAATTGACCCTAAGCCAGGGGCTGTTCTATGAACTTCATTTATTTATCTGCACAGGGAGACTCTAAAGTGTCACTTCTGTTTTGATGAAAAAGTGCCTTCATTTTGTTGCCTGGACATTCTCTACGTATTTCAAATGTGACTACCAGGCTCAAATGAAGGATCAGCCTGGGAGAGTAAATCTAGTGACACTAGAAAGAGACCTCTTTGGAGGTGCTCAACTTTTCATTCCTGGCAGTGAGGACTAATGTGATAGAGTTCTACACTTCTTGAGCAAAGAGGCAGATAACATCTAGATAACTGACTTAACACACAGCCTGATCCAGAAACAAAGAGCCAGAGCTGTGGGAGCCAGTGATCACAATAGCCAGAGGCCAAGGCCTCCTTCCTTCCAATCTGGTGATCTGGCTTCCAAGTAACACAGCAGCAGGAGGGCCACTGAATCAGCATCTGCCAGGTTCCTCACCCAGATGTAAGCCTCACTGACTCCTGACAGCCATGCTTTGATGCAGGGTGCACAAGGCAATTGCACTGAGTCACTGAGGTTATTTATTCAGGCCTTATCTCTGCACCAACATTCTGCTAAGGGAAGTGGAGACTAACACAGAAATATAAACCTTAGTGCTTTGCCTCTATAGAGTTTGTGATAAAAAAGAACTTCCATTGCTGAATTTACACAAACTGGTTCCAGAAAAGAAAATTAGTTTGTTCAGCATGAGTATTCAGACTTTGCAGCCAGTTCCTGATCAGTCAGGATTAAATGGGATCCAAATGCCTTCCTGTTATGCATTGAATTCAATAGAGAAAAGTCATTCCACATGTGGAGGGAATTAAATTCATTCTGGTTGAGAGCTATAAGGACAGTCTCTGAAAGTGCCACCTCCTTACCGAGTCCCCCACCCCCAGATCCCCACCCTATGATTTAGCCAAACCATGAATCAATTGAGCACACATAATGGGGGGGGGAAATTGATTTTTGCATCAGAAGAGAATCTCCCTTAGGTTTTTCACTCATAAATTCATCCATTCAAGTTTAACTACTTCCTATTACAAAACCAGGTTAAACTTGGACTTTATGATCCTCTACAGACTTTAAATCAAATCAGGGCATTTCTCTGTTCAAACCCAAAACTTTTTAATGATTCACTATTTTGCTAAAGCCAAGTTCTCAAGAAAAAAAAAAAGCTTATAGAATCTATTTTTTTTGTTTGTTTTTAGTGAGAGAGAGAGAGAGAGAGAGAGAGAGAGAGAGAGAGAATTTTTTAAATATTTATTTTTTAATTTTCGGTGGACACAACATCTTTGTTTGTATGTGGTGCTGAGGATCGAACCTGGGCCGCAGGCATGCCAGGCGAGCGTGCTACCGCTTGAGCCACGTCCCCAGCCCCCCTATAGAATCTTATATAGTCCCATTTCTCATTATTTATCTCTCTAGTGTCATTTGATTTCTTCCTTTTCCTTTTTCTTTTTCCAAGCATTTTTTCTGCCCTTTGCAGGACCCCACATCACTCCCTCTTTCTTTCTGTTTTTTTCACATGTCTCAACAAATATAACTTTCAGATCAAATGCTGGTTTTGTATGGTCCACAGCTGAAAATGGTATTTGCATTTTAAGTGGTTGAAAAATTCAGAAGATGAATACTATTTTGTGACACATGAAAAGTAAATGAAATTTAAATTTCAGTGATCATAAACAAAGTTTTATGGGAACAGCCATGGACACTGTTTCCCTGTTGTCTATGACTGATTTTGTGCTGTCAGGTCACAGTTGAGTAATTGTGATGAGACCATGTGATCCATAAGCCTGAAGTATTTATGAGCCGTGTCTGGCAAGGTGGCGCACACCTGCAATCCCAGCAGCTTGGGAGGCTGAGGCAGGAGGATTGCCAGTTCAGAGCCAGCCTCAGCAACTTAATAAGGTATTGAGCAACTCAGTGAGACCCTGTCTCTAGATAAAAGAAAGGGCTGAGGATGTGGCTTAGTAGTTAAGTGCACTGAGTTTAATTGCTGGACACACACACACACACACACACACACAAAGAATGTATTTATGATCTGGTCCTTTACAGAAAAATTTTCTGATCCCTGAGTAAGGTCAGTATGATATCACTGTCTTTCACATCTCTCCAATTCTACCCACCCTTGAAAATTCAGTTCCAATCATCCTCTTCCAAATGTTACATCTTTAACAGATTCAGCCAAAATCAATACCACAGCCTTGATTTATTTCCCAACCTAGAATTAATATTAAATCAATTCACTGAATGTTTATTGTCTTTCTGCAATAAGCCCATGCATAATAATTGGTACTGAGGATAGAAAATAAACTGTTTGTAATCCTAGTCTTTTGTGATTTTGCATTCTATTTATGAAAATTATTTTAATGCAGAGTGATAAGATAGTAGTACTTACGCAATATTTTTTCATACACTGGAGTGATATCTAACTTAGCCAGGGGTAGGGGGAAGACACTGGCAATATTTGGTGAATTAAGCTTGAACAGAGTTTGGAAAAAAGTAAGTGAGGGGAAGAGGAATGGAATTGTAGCTCAGACTAAAGGGGGAAGTGGGAGGAGAGATCAGAGGTAGGAGGGGTATGCTGTACCACCTGCTTCTAAGTTATTTGGTGGGGATGACATGGTCATAAATGGGTAGAACAGATACTGTATAGCCTTACAGGCCATTTGGTTCATTACCTCCTTTTATAGATAAAAAAGCCACAGAGGCTTAGAGCCATGAAATGATTTGCTAAATTCTGGGCTTTGGAAAGCTAGAATGGAAGTTGAGATCTCTTAACTCTCATCAACTTTAATACTCTTTTTCCCACTAGGATGTTTTGAGCCTGTATTTTGGTGAATATCTAAAGTCCTATTTGCAGGTTATTAAATAAAACACAAAGTGAAGTCAACATGATCTTACAAGAATGCTGGGTTTCAACCAGGTGCAGTGGCACTTACCTGTAATTCCTGCAACTGGGGAGGCTGAGGCAGTAGGATCACAAATTTGAGGATAGCCTTGGTAATTTAGCAAGACCCTGCCTTAAAATAAAATAAAAAGATCTGGGGGTGTAACTCAGTGGTAAATTGCTTGTGTGCAAAGCCTTGAGTTCAACCTCAGTACCAAAAAAAACCCTCAAAAACAAACAAACAAACAACAACAACAACAACAAACTGGGATTCAGGAAACTGGGCTTCCAATTCTATTCCTTCTTCAAACATACAGAATAAAGCATTTTGATTCTCAGGGGCTCAGTTTCTTCAATAGACTAGATTAAATAATTTTGACAACCCTTCCTGGCTATCATAGATCATTTTTAAAATATATTATCATTTCTATTGAAATGTGTTAGGTAATATTTGGTCTAGTGACTCTTGCTTCTCATTTCTCCCAAGAAATGAAGCAAAGGTCACGAGGCTTTCTATTCATTTACAAACTTGATTAACTAATAAACAGTTACTGTGTAACTGGGGGTGGTAAATAGGGATAGGGATCCCAGGGAGAAGGGAAAGGGAGGTGGGCTGCAGAGGTCTTGGAGAAGGTGAAATCTGACTGCTTCATGTGAGAGGTGCTGGGCTTGGCCAGGAAGTTGGGAGAGGCTTCCAGGAAAGAGACACCACAGGCACTGGAGTCCATGCCACATGAGGGAACCAGGCTGCTGAAGCAGGGTTTGGATGAGGAGCATGGGGAACAGGGGAGCCCACTGAAGAGAAGTTCATCATCCAGGGAACAGGGTGACCTCATCCCAGGAGGCCCAGGGAAAGTACAGGCTATTGATTGTGCCACAGCAAGCAGGGCAGATAAGTGTCCAGGAACCCGTTCATTAAATGTAGAATAAGGTCCTCAGGGCTCAGACTTAGGGAAACACACTCTTAGTTTTACATTTTCCTTCTGATTTGGTGTTCTCAAATTTCATAATAAATTCCCAAATCTGCAAATGGCAACAACATGAGCATGGTAGACCCATACCATGATCATGCTGAAACTAATGCTATTTTAATAATAGCATTTAATAATGCTATTTTAATGCATTAATAAAAGCTCTGATGAATATGAATGCTTCCCTAGCTCCTGGGAGGAGAGTTCTGCTCAGTTGCTCAGATGCCCTATGTATTTTCCTCCCTTCTTTTGTATCTCAGTTCAATGTTTGGGGTCATTTGACTTAGTCCTAACATGTATTCTCATTTTTACATAATAAGGTATCTGATATGCTTTTTGGAAGTGGGTGTGATTCAAGTAAGTTTCTCCATATGTTCTTCAATATCATGCTATTCTACATAAGGATGAATAGTTATTCCTACATACATTCTTTTTGAACAGGGGACTTGAAGTCCTTTCTACACTCAATCTTATAACATTTCTAATGTATTTTAAAGATTAAAGAGGATTTTATTTTGTTAATGTGTCTTATTTTATTTGTGCCACAAAACCTCTGACTACTCTTTCATCTTCAGCACCTATCATAGCACCTTCAAACTAGTTAGAGTCTCAGTGATTGGTTAAAAGAATGATTGATCAAGTTAAGTAAGAAACAACAGTCTGTGAACAAAATATGTGCTAGTTATTATTTGCATTTCAATGAGGAAGAAAGGTGTTGTGCTGGAGTCACCAGGACATGCTCAGGGAGCCAGGAGCCCATCTTTCTTTTAGCTTCATGCCCTTTAAGGAACTTCATCTTGGCAATTTGAAATTGGCCACGGTGGGAATATTTGCACCATAGGAATTGGCAAACACTACAAATCAGCACCCTCTGAGAGCTAGTTTTTAAACATCTGTCAACATACCAACGAAATTAGGATTCAGACTAGTTATGAGACCTGGCTGAGGTTGAACTGCTGACTAAGAGGTCAAGTGCAGGTCTCCTGGTTCGTGGTCAGAGATTATTCGGACATTGGACGAGTCAAGGATGAAAGAGTAGCCAATTTTTGAGTCTGCAGCACAGTTTTATATATGACAGGGTTCGTGGGTAGAGAGACACAGGGAAGTATGCTGGAGAAAGGAGATTGCATCCAGGTCTCAGGTGTTTACACTTTGGATTCAGGAAACATGTCTTGAGTCTCAGAGTCACCATGGACAGCACATCCATAATCCAGACACAGCCGGATACTACATGAAAGATTCTGCTCCACCACAGAGATTCCTGAAATACTGAGGCAGGAACTGTGGGAAAGAAATTATTAAGCTGGGCACGGTGGCCTATGCCTGCAATCCCAGCAACTTGGGAGGCTGAGACAGGAGGATTGCAAGTTCAAGGCAATCCTCAGTAATTTAGCGAGATCTTTTCTCAAAATAAAAAATAAAAAGGACTGGAGATGTGGCTCAGTGGTTAGTTAAATGCCTCTTGGTTCAATCTCCAGTACCTAAATAAATAAACAAACAAATAAATAAATAATTGCTTCAATATATGGGAAAGAATTATGCTGGTAAATGATTCCAGCAGAAATAGCAAACAAAACAAAACAAACAAACAAACAAAAACCCAAAACAAAAGCTAAATAAATATTAGTAAAGAAAAACATTCTGAAATTATCAATATCTTTTCATCTGGATTACACACTGGATTATATAGAAACAAAAGCACGTCTCCTGAAAATTCTCAAGGGGAAAAAATGTGACCATTCAGTATTCAAAAGTCAAAAAGGTTTAGAAGAGGCTTTCATTTATATTTATTTTTAAAATAATATCGATTTCGGGAGGGAGAATGGGAATAGGAAAGATAGTAGAATGAACTGGACATACTTTCCTATGTGCATATATGATTATATGACCAGTGTAATTCTACATCATGTACAACTAGAAGAATGAGAAGTTACACTCCATAAATATACAATATGTCAAAATATATTCTACTGTCATGTATAACTAATAAAAACAAATAAAAAACCCAAAATATGAGAACAAGAAAAATATATATTTCATAAGTTATCTTTATTGATTTCATTTTTTAAACAATCACTGCTTATGTTGTAAGAACCACGGCTGCGGCATAGTTTTTGGAATATTGACATAGAGCACAGTCAGACTTGTGCTATGGAAGCAGAGTCACCTTGAGTGTTATGGGAATTAAGGATCTTGTTGGGAATTAGAGCTTTAGCAAGCATGGAAACATCTGGGAATGGATGGGCTACAAGAAGGTGTAGAAGCAGAGAGAAAAGTTACTTTCCATCCTCTTAGGGACCTGGGGGTGAACGGACCAGTCAGAACTTGCTGGGAAAGGCATTTCCATCTGTGGACTGTGAGGGAAGCTGATGGAGAGGTCCACAGGGAGCTGCTGTTCCTGACTTGGAGGGCCTACAGACAAGTGACAGTGTTGGGCCACTGTTGCTCAGTGGGGCCACCAGTTGGGAGAACAAGGTAGATGTGAAGCAGAGGAGATCAAGGATCAGAGTCCAGCTGGCACCGCCATGCCTATCACTACAGCATACAACCACCTGCTTTGGGCAATAGCTGTGGCTTCACTTCCAACCCCTGCATTCTGTGCAGTTTCTCTTTGGACCAGCTCCTGGTATCATATAAGGAAGAGGAGTCTTAGAAATGTAGTTTCCAGACAGACCACATTGATACACAAACCACTAGACATAGGAATGTTAAATAAGCAAAACTTCTTGAATTATTTCAGTCTTCATTTGGCATTTTAATAATTTTAGTTGGAAAAACTCAATTCTGCTAATGCCTATAGCAATTGGAATTATTGTTAGAAATTCTTTTAAGGCAACACTTAGACCTGGAAGGAAAAATAAATTCAACATATTATATGTAAAAAGGAGTAAAATTGCATATGACTAATTATCATTATCACAAAAAAATATTCCATACTTTCATCAAATATCACTACCACGTATATTGAGTTTTTAAAAATCCTCTATTAAGGCCCTAGAGTCATAGCACAGTGGTAGAGCACTTGCCTAGCATGTGTAAAGCACTGGGTTTGATTCTCAGCACCACATATAAGTAAATAAAGTTCATTAAAAATTTTAAAATTCTCTCTCAAAAAAATTCCTAGAACTATACAGTGATATATCATTCTAGAAATATATGGAAGAAAGAGTGATGTGAATTGTTCAGTCGCGTAAACTTGCTCTGCTGCCATGTTTCTCTGCCATCTTTGGTCCATCTTTACCTATTTAGCAGATATATTGCTATTCTACTAATCCCTTTACTTCTAAGATAAATTTATTAAATAAAATTGTATCTTAAGAGGATACTGTCCACAGTTTCTAACATTCCTATGTTTTAAATCTGCAGGGCCATAAGGTGTTGATGTTGTGCTTTAGACTATTAGATAAACCAAGATGGATTTACAGAAATTGTATTGTTTCTGGTTGCTTGTGTTTGTCAAGGACTTTGGTAGTTATCTTTTTCAAATATTAGAATAAGAGATATCTCAATGTGCAAATATATTTCTAAGATTTTGTCTATACCTCTCTTACTTTAAAAAATATTCAGGGTACTTTTATTTTATTTTATTCATTCTTTTTTAGTTATACATGGCAGTAGAATCCATTTTGATATAATCATACAAGCATGGACTATATCTTATTCTAATTATGATCTCATTTTTGTGGATGTGCATGACAGTGGGGGTGTTTTCATATATGTACATAGGAAAATTATGTCATATTCATTCTACTGGCTTTCCTTTTCTTATCCCCCCTCCCTTCCTTTCATTCCCCTTTGTCTAATATACTGAACTTCTATTCTTCTCTTCCTCTTCATGGCAATTTTATAACTTTGGAATTATAATTTTGGAAATGGTTTGGTTGGAAACAGAACCCCAGATGATCCATAAAGTGGGCAATGAACACTTATAATAATTATCTATTAAGGAAATGGAAAGGAAATTATATTTTAGTTGCACTTTAAATATCAGCAAAAGCAAAGTTAAATGCAGAATTCCCAACACAAATTGTTGCCTTTGGGCCATCACATAGCCCCTATACCATAATCAATAACTATTTTCTTAATATCTCCATGGGCTGTGATTTTTTTCCTTTGTTCCACCTCAACTCAGGACTCAAATCATTTTGCTCAGTTTAGATAGCTATGGCAAGGATGGGTGCCAACTGTCTTTTAAAATATTAGTGTTAATCAAACAGCACTCACAATTGACCCTAAAACAATGTCACTTATGCTGGGTATGATGGCTCACACTTATAATCATAATTCCAGTGACTGGCTAAGGCTGAGGCAGTAGGATTGCAAGTTTGAGACCAGACTAAACTATTTAGTGAGTTCTTGTCTCAAAATAAAAAAATAAAAAGGACTGGGGAAGTAGCTGAGTGGTAAAGTGATCCTGGGTTCAATACCTAGTATTAAAAAAAAAAAATCACTGTTCACTCAAGATGGACGTGCCCTCCTGAGTAGGATGAAAGTGACCTAGAAGGAACCTCCAGGGCACCTGCACAGGACTCTGCATGCCCCTGGAAGTATGAAGTGTATGATCTGCCAGTGGGAAGAAGAGAAGAAATGCTGAAAGACCTACTGTCAGAAAATTGTACCAGATCATTGTTACAGGGGCTGCCTGAGCATTTGCAGCTTGGAGGGGAAACTGAGCCAGTCTCACCCCTCCCCTGGGTGAGGTATACCCCATCCACAGAACAGCTTTATTGGATCAAAGAAGGGTCCCAGCAAGTAGGGCCTGACCCATCCAAGATGGTTTTAGTCCCTGTGGGGCCTTACTGAGTGCCAGATGGCACAGGAGAGGGACCCTCATGTATTGGCGTGAAGGAGAGGATCACTTGTAGGAGGCCCCCTCCCAGGGCAGAGCAGAGACTGGAACAAAATGGATTCTTAGAATGGCTTGTGGTGAGGGCCTCTTTGTGCTGTCAGTTCTCTTCATTCCCAGTTCTGGATGTAACCAGTACAGTCTCTTTCAGTTGCTGAGGTTCTGGAATTGAGGGAGGATGATGATGGTGCTAAACCATAGGAGCAGTGAGAGCCTCAGGAAAGGGGTTGGCATGCCTTCAGTGTCAGCCTTGGGGCCTTGGTGGCATCAAGGGAGAAGGACACTGGGCCCATTGTACTACAGATGCGGTTTCTCAGAATGAAAGTTTGAACATTTGGTGAATGTTGAAACACTTGGCAAAGTTCAATTTGATCAGTGGTTAAGAGGCACTCACCCTGTGCAAGGCATTGTAGGGGGTCCTTGGAGGGAATCAGAGATGAGCAGGACATGGTCTCTACCCTTAAAGGATCTGAAGACTGTCAAAATAGTCAGAACAGATCTAAAACTCATTTATACAGTGACAAAGTACTAACAATTGCTATTGTTATGGAACACCCTGGGCTGGATCACTGATGGGAAGGAAGAGGATTCTGGATTTTGGGACATTCAAGTCCCATCTAGTCACTGTTTCTTAAGCATGCAATTCAATGCTCCAGTTTGGACAAGCTATACTGAAGATTGATCTTACACACCTAGGTGAAGATGTGCAAGTGTGGAGTGCAGAATCTAGGGTAGAAATATGAATCAAGATGAGAGACAATGGAGAGATCATGAAGGATCCATTGTGGGGAGAAAAGAACAGGCAGGAAGGATGTGCGTAAGTGGGAGGGAGCTGGTGGGTAGTAAACGAGGCAGCCAAAGAGTTGAGGTGTTATTTTAAGGGGTGATGCTGTGTTAACAGAAATGGAATCCCCAAACACGTGAAAGGCAGCCCATCCTTTCCTGGCAGTGGTACTGGAACAACGAAGCCTCCTCTTCCTTCTCTCCAGGTGAGAGTCACTTTCTGCAGCATGTGGTGGCATGAGGATGTTGACTGTGCATCCTGCCCATTAGGACAGCCCCAGTCACTGTGCATAGCACTCCACACACGTCATTGTGATTGTACACAGCCCTCACTCACCCTGCAGGACTGGGGCACACGGAAGTTGGGGAACTTGCTGAGATCCCACTTAGGAAGCTAAGTCAGGATCCCTCCAGCATGTCTCTAATGGGCCTGGCCTTGAAGAACACCAAGGCCTGTGATCTGAATCCATAGGACAAGTACTGCACAGGGCCTGAGCTGACAGGTATCCAGGCAGCAAATTAAATTGTACTAGTGGAGCCTGCTACCATGGTGATATGTTTCACTTGTGTTAGCCATTAAACAAATCTGTTGTCAAACCTGCTTCATGAATATGCCTGTGCTCTCTTGCTTTCAGGGTTTGGTCATCTCTTTCCATGATTAATAACACTTACCCTCTTCACTGTGTGTTCCCCAAAAGTCCACTTCTCTCCTGTTCTCCATGTTCTCTATCCCTAATTATACTAACATGCAAACTGCAGCTACTCTCATTGTCTAGCCCATCTCAATATTACAGTTTTCTTGTTCTACCAGTTTTGATTGCTCTCTTTGGCTCTGTAAATCAAATCCCTATCTTCCTTCCTTTTAAGAAGCTACTATTGAGTCTGCTATTTTTATTTCAGTCAAATTGCATCATCACTGAGCTCTGTGTTTATTTCCAATCTATTTCAAAATCTTTGTACACTTTTCCTCCAACAGAAACACTTTGTTCTGAACCATAAAACCTACTACTCTGTTTATATCCTTTAAGGCTTTCCCTGGGGATTCAGTTTCCTCTAGAAAATGTTCCCAGATGGGCAAAGGGTCCTCCCTTCCCACCCCGCTTCCCTATTTATTTTCTTTTTTAGGGTTGTTTCTTGAGGAATAATTTACACACAGTCAAATTCACCCTTTTTCATCTATGGTTATGGATTTTGACACATGGATACTGTCTTGCACTCTCCACCAGGATCAAGGTTAGCAGCACAATTCACAATAGCTAAACTGTGGAACCAACCTAGATGCCCTTCAGTACATGAATGGATAAAAAATGTGGCTTATACACAATTGAATATTGCTCAGCAATAAAAGAGAATAAAATCTTGGCATTTGAGGTAAATGAATGGAGTTGGAGAAGATAATACTAAGTGAAGTAAGCCAATTCCCAAAAAACAAATGCGAAATGTTTTCTCTGATATAAGATGACTGACTCATAGTGGGGTGGGGGTGGGGGATCATGGGAGGAATAGACAAACTCTAGATAAGGCAGAGTAGTGGGATGGGAAGAGAGCAGGCAGGGGGTTAGCAATGATGGTGGAATGTGCTGGACATCATTATCCAAAGTACATGTATGAAGACACGAATTGGTGTGAACATGCTTTCTATACAACAAGAGTTATAAAATTGTGCTCTATATGTGTAATATAATTGTAATGTATTTTGCAGTAATTTATTTTAAAAAATCAGAAAAAAAGAAATAAATAGCAGAATAATGACTGCCAGGGGCCCAGGGGTGGTTGGGCTGTGGACTGGTAAGGTGCTGGTCAGAGGAGACCAAATTACACTTAGATGAGAGGGTTGAGTTTAAAGGGTCTACTATCCAATATAATGTCTACAGTTAACAACATACAACAGAATGACTACAGTTGGTAATGTTATATACACTTGAAAATGACTCAGAGAGTCCATTTTAAGGGTTCTAATCACAAATAAATAATGAAAGAGTGTATATGTTCAAGAGCTTGACTCAGCCATTCTTCAGTGAATATGTTTCAAGATATGTTGTATGCCATAATCATGTACAAGTTATCATCACCATTATCATCACCATCATCATCATCATCAGGGATTGATCCCAGGGTTGCTTAACCATTGAGTCTCATCCCCAACATATTTTATTTTTTATTTTGAGACAGAATTGTGCCAGAAAGCCCACCCTGTTAATGAGGGAAACTGGGAGATTATTTAGTTGTGTAGATTGCTACCTCCTTCCCCAAACTGGAACTCTGTTAACAGAAAGAGAAAGAAATAGAAATAGGCTGAGCAACCAGCACTGCCTGGTTCAATTAGCACTGGGCCTGAGAGTGGATAATCATCACCAAACTTCTCCCCATGCCATCACCCCAGGAACCATATTATATGGTCTCTGTATTAGCCTGCTTTCTCTGGCTCTAACAAATTACCCAAGAATGGGTACTTTATTAAGAGATGAGGTTTATTTAGCTCCGAGTCCAACATATGGCAGTCCCTGTGACTAACCTTTGATGAGTGCTCACAAAATGGTGAATGGCATCATGGTGAGAGGACATGCAAGGGGTCGAGACTTCATCGCCAAAAACTGGGGAGGATGAATCTTGTTCTTTTTAGAACAAGCCTCTCTCACAGGAACTAATGGGGGCCCATGAGAATTTCTTTACTCCCTTCAAAGGGCCTCATCCCCAGTGGTACAATTACTTCCCTCTAGGCCACACCTCTTGCAGGTGCTACCATCTCAACACTGCCACACCCAGGACCAAGCCTCCAGCCTATGAACCTTTGAGGGACAAACCACATCCCATCCTCAGCAGTCCAACAAAGCCACCATTGTAAGAGCAGGATGTCCCAGTCCATAGGTGTGTATGTGAGGGCAGGGGAGGCTTGCTCTCAGAGGGCACTGGAAGCAGCCAGAGCCCCCATTCCGGAACATCTCTGATGTCACACTTGTAGACATGGTACTCTGGGTTCCAAGGCAGGAGAAGGAGCGGTTGGCTCTCATTTGTTTGAGAGCAGGCTCAGCATGAATATCTCAAATGCTTTCTGGTCCCCACCCACACCCCCAGCCAGATCCTGGCTTTTCTCGAGCCTTTGGGCTTGATTGACTATGGCACCACGGGTCTCTCTAAGCCTAGGGTTCTTCACGTTTCCATGAGTCTCCATGCCAGCTGTCAGGTTTCTCACCAAGAGACAGATGGGAAATAGACAGTGAGAGTGCAGAGGCAGGGAAGTGGAGGGAGGCCAGGAGGGAAGGAGGATATTTAGTGTGAAGCATAGATATGTGGGGAGCCTATCAGGGAACTATGGGAGGCTGGTAATACTGGTGACATTTGGTGGAGGGAATGGGGTCTGTCTCTAGCCTGGATATTCAGATCTGCCCTTAAGGAGTGTGAGTCTGACTTCAGGTGAGCAGGGCCTCAAGGAGGCTCCGGGTTGCCCCAGACTAGAACTGAGTCTGGCCCTGATTTCAGATGCGGAGCACTGGCTCAAGATGGAAAGTGGGGCTTTCCCTTGGCCATGGGGCTTCTCTGCTTCCTTACTATGTGCAGCCTCATTTCTATGAATGCTTCAGACCCAGGCATCTTACACAGAGGTAAGGCCTCAGAACCGTGGGAGAGGGAGGTGGCACCCCAAAGGCTGGTGCCTACAGGGGTCATTTCTAAAGGGCTGAGCCCCCCTTGTGGCCTCAGGATCCCTTCTGACCCTGTCATTACTTGGGCCCTGGCACTTCATTTCCCAAGCCACTGAATTGTGAAAAAACAGAATCCTGGAGGTTTCCCAGTTGCTTTAGAAGAGAGGACTGGGCAGACTGGCATGAGAGGTCAACAGGCTCTTCCAAAACCACGCACTTCACTCTTCCTCCTTCCCATTTCACACATGACTCCAAGCACTGATCACTATTCCAAAGGGGGGAGCACCATGTAGATCTCTTGTGGCTGGAAAGTCCTTCTCTCTGACTGCCCACTCATCTGAGTGGTCAGTTTGCTCAGCAGGGACTGGGATTCCCCTGCCCACCTCCTCTCCATCTTCTTGTTGCCCAGTGATACTATGGGTTGCCCTGAGCAGCAGAGTGATACAAGGGCCTCCTTCACTGCCCAAACCTCTTTCCCTGCCAGGCGCCTTCGAGCAGGACCCTGAGGCTCCCTACATGGCACCAGTGAATGGCAGGTTGTACCACATGCCATGGTGTCCCACCTGTTATTTTCACCGCCTGCCCCGAACCTTCCACTGCAAAAGCTGTGACATCTGTGTGGAGGTGAGTGCTCCTCCTCCCTGTCCACTCACCAACCTATCTCCGGGCACCTGGTCAGGACCAGGAACCTCACATCATGAGTGGGCCAGGTGGGGGTATCAGACCATGTTCCCAGAGTGCTTCAAGTGGCTCTCAGCCACTGTTGGTCACTTATATATGTCATCACCTGTGTGTCTGTACCTGTCCAGGGAAGCTGGCCTTGTTTGCCCAGGTGTTGATATGCTTGGGCATCACAATTGTGCTGAGCCTTGTAGAGCCAGGGGGAGGAAAAGCAGTGACTGTCCCCTCCCCTGGGTTGTTGATAGTAGATCCCCAGTCCTTTAGGCTGACTGCTGCCATGTCCTGGGGATCTTTGCTGGTCTTGTTCTGGGTGTCCCAGTTGGAGGGTTTCCTGGATTCTGAGTGCCTTTCTCTGATGTGCACACCCTGCTCGGTTTCACAAGTGCAGATGGCTGGTTGGGCAAGGGTGTTTTTTCATCCTTATCCAGTGTCTGAGAAAATAGAGGCCCAGAGATGTTCTATCCTGCTCCAAGTGATACCAGGCAGGTCTTGAGAGATAAGACCTCACTCAGGACAGGTGAACTGATGAGCTATGGGGTAACTGTGCTCTAACCATGGAAATGCCAGGTTCTCCCTGAGATTGGAACCTGTGTGTAGGGCCAAGAGCAGGCGGCCTAGAGAGCTGAATTGGGGGATGTCTCAGGATTCGGGGGTGATGGAGGCCAATCCAGACAGATCCTCAGTCCTGCCTCCTCTCCCCTAGGAGTTCGACCAGCATTGCAGGTGGGTGAATAACTGTGTGGGGCACCGAAACATCCGGTTCTACCTGCTACTCCTCCTGTGCCTGTGCCTCCACCTGGGTGCCGTGCTGACCACCTGCGTGGTTTTCATCATGCAGAGGAGGCACATGGCATTCCTGGACTATACCATGACGTAGCCACACAGTCCCAAGGGCCCACCCTGAGAAGAGCTGGTGTGGTGGGGAGGGAGGGGCAAACAGCCAAGTAGGGACAGAGGAGACCAAGGGCAGGGCTAGAGGGAGAAGTCACTTGGGAGGACTTGTGAAGGAGATGTGGAAGGCCAGTGGGATCAGTGACATGGGCCGGGTAGGATGCCTGTGGAGTTAAGAATCTAGGGGGGCCACAGAATAGGGTAATAAAAGTTGAAAAGGGACATGTGGGTGGACAGTGTGGTGGAGTGAGGTTTCACTTGGGTGTACTGGACTAACTGTCCAGTCCAGGGAGGGAGAGTGTGTGGGTGATGCTACCTGGGGTGGGAGGGAGTGAGGGAGGAGTTGGGTAGAAAAGCGGGGCCAGAGAGGAGCTATTCCATGGCTTCACTTCTTAGCCTGTGCACAGCATCCTAGTGGCTGTACCTGCTGGGGCCCTCCTGCTACCCCTCATCCTGCAGTTGTTCTTCAATGGAGTGGTCGTGGGCGTAGCCAGGCGACCCTAAGAGGACCAGGTAAGTGGTCTGAGTGCCTGTGTCCTCGACTGTGTGGAGGTGTCTTGTACCTCTGCAATTAGGCACTTTGTGTGGTTTTTCCACTGTCCTTGGCCCTGATGTAGCTTCATGAGTCCTTCGAGACCCACCTCTGAAGATGCAACTCAGATATCTCTATACCCTGGAGCGTCGGTGGCCATTCTCCTTCTGGGTACATTGCATTGAAAGCCTACTGTGTGCTGGGTGGAAGTTACTTGAGGGACGGGTTTAGAGATGAGTAAGTATGTCATGCACTTGTGTTGATCAACAACCTGCAATCAGAATAACACTGGTGCTGTATAGAGGTGGATAGAGGTGCTGCTGGGCCACTTGCCATTATAACAGAATATTTGCTACCTAAAGCTCATGAAGTTGGATTGAAACTCCACCTGGTCTGGAAGGAGGAGGGGTTGAGGGTGATGGATGAACTCAGGGGAAAGAGAAAGTAGAATAAGGGAGAGGAGAAGACAGTGTCTAGGGAAGGACATGACCTTTGAGGTTGACCTTTCCTGCTTTGTGTACTGAAGGTCTTCAGCTCAGATTTTTCTGGCAAATTTGATTTTTGACTAGGAAAATATGTCTGTGCATCCCCTGCTGCTACTAGTTGCCCAGATAGTTAAATTCAATGAAGTAGATTTTTAGAAAAAATCGAGAGATAAAAGAGTAAAGTGGGAGCAGGGTGGTGACACCATCTTTCGATCAGTTGAGCAGAACACCCTAGAAAGATCTTAAAAGGTACCTGGAAGGATTAGGTGAGAGGAAAGGTGTGGCCAATGGAGACAGAGCAAAGATCCTGCAAAGGGAAGCACAAGGGGATGAGGAGCCCTGAGAAGGCAGGAGAGGTGGGTGCTGGGTCAGCACTGTCTAGGGAGAGCTGCTCACAAGTGGGTCGAGGGAGGTCACTCTTCCTTGGAGCCTGGGAAGGCAGGAGGCCCTGGTCACTCTTGGAGCCTTGCCATGTTGAGCCCTGTCTTAACTGACCAATTTAGCGAGGGTCACTGGGAGATGGCCTTGCCCAGTCCTGCTGATTCTGAGCTCCTCTTCCCTTTCTCATTTCCCTCCAGCATGATAACCCATATGATGTGGGCCACAGAAGAAACTGTTTCATCATTCTCTGCGCACCCTTGGGATCCAAGTGGTTGGTAAACCAAAGGCTCAAGTGATGGACCCTGGGGCTGGTGGTGTGGGATGACGCTGGGTCTATTTTCCTGGTCCCTGTCCCCAGCTCCCAGGCCTTAACACTTCCTGTTCCTTTGCTTTGGGATTTTCTCTAGGGCATTCTGGGAGTTTCTGGGAAATTTATTCTTTCTTGGTGTTTTAGATTCTTGCCCCAAGAAATGTGGTAGAGGGGAATTGCAGCCTGGATAAGGCTCCTGGATGAGAGACCTGGGCTCTGTGCTTTCCCAGCTGAGGGGTGAGAGTGGTCAGGGACACCAGGCCAAGGTGGGCAGTGACTCCTTGCATTTGGCCTGTTGCTTCCCAGGTACATGTCAGAGGCTGTGTGCCTTCAGGTGGAGCAGGGCACCACCTGGGGGCCAACATAACATCTTAAAGACCTCCTTGGGCCCAGGTGTGCAACTCAGGCCCTCCCAAGGTGTGGCAAGTCTGCACCCTTACAGAAGGTAAGGAGTATCATCGGTTGACTTTGAAACATGGGAGTTTGTGTTTGCACATGTGTTGGGGGAAGCCCCGGATGTCGGGCTGGCTGTGAAGCTGAAGCCCTTGGAGCCTAAGGAATAGGAAAATGGTATTCCAAATTTCAATGTAAACTACTAGCAAACTTCAACTCCTTTGTATGGCAACTATCTTATTTCTGTTTTCAAACTCTTCCACCCCAGCCTGAGTTAAAGGTCTGGAGCGCTTTTTTCCCAATCACAAGTGTGATTACCAATATTGTAGATTCTTACAATGTTCTGATGAGACACGGTCTGACATGTATCTTGCATTCATTGCAAGAGCACCACCAAAGGTGATCCTGCATGATGTTGGAGTCAGTCTTGGCCATCTCCCCAGTTCCCAGTTTGGTGATGATCTCAGACTATCACCTATACAACAATTTTTTTTTTGTGGGGGATGTACTAGGGTTTTAACCAGGAGATGATTTATCACTGAGATTTGTCCCCAGTCTTATTTATTTTTTATTGAGTCCGGGTCTCATTAAGTTGCTGAGGACCTGACTAAGTTGCTGAGCCTGGCCTCCAAATTATAATCTTCCTGTCTCAGCCTCCAGAGTTGTTGGAATTATAGACATGTGCCACCATGCCCAGCTATACTCTATTTCTTTCACCAGAAACACTTTGTTCTGAACCATAAACCCTACTACTCTGTTTATATCCTTTAAGGCTTTCCCTGGGGATCCAGTTTCCTCTAGAAAATGTTTCCAGATGGGCAAAGGGTCCTCCCTTCCCTCCTGCTTCCCTGTGTGTGAGTCCAGGTGTGGGCCTCAGGAGGAGCATTCTGGGTCATTCTGGCTGTCTGCAGCTCTCATCTATACGCTGTTTGTCTTCTCTTCCACAAAAAGCCCAACATACTTTCAACAATCTCCTGACTTACTCTGGGAGTGTTTATTTATATGGCTGATTTATTATATGTAAGATTATGTGGGTTTTAAATTTTGAATGTGTGACTGTTAGTCCACAGGTTATTGGGGTGGGGTCCTATGTATTTTTGCAGGTACAACTCTGACATGGGAACTTAAGTGAGTAGTACCTGAAAGGAAGATAAACTTGTGTGGGCATTTGAGCATACAATATATACAGTATTCCATATATTGGCTGCTTCTGCTCAGGATTGATATTTGGAGTGGATGGAGCAAAAGAGCAGATGAGATCAGTTCTCTATTCAACAATGAATTACCTGAGTATTGATTAATGCTGGTGGTTTTATAACAAGTTGTAGATATAAATTATAAATTAGTACTCTTTGTGGTTCGATGGGCAAATAATGTTTTATACTTTGAGGCAATAAACTCTACACTTTGCACTGAAACTAAATAATACTGAGTGCTGAGCCATGCCCCTGTGTGGGATCTACAATAAAAATGGAAGGATTGAAAAAACATGATGCGGTGCTCTAAGAAAGCAATCACGCCAGGTACCTGGCACATGTCTACAATCCCAGAGGCTCTGGAGGCTGAGGCAGGAGGATCTCAAGTTCAACAACAACCTTAGCAATTTAGTGAGGCCCTAAACAACTCAGTGAAACCCTATCTCTAAATAAAATATAAAAATGAGCTGGGGATGTGGCTCAGTGGTTAAGCACCTCTGGGTTCAATCCTCAGTACCAAAAAAAAAAAAAAAAAAAGGATGCAAAATAGATTTTAAGTTTTAATTTTGCTTTCTAATAAAGCAAATTTTTCTGGGGTAGGAAGAAACATGTCTCTAACTGTACAGCCCCATATAAGTTCATTAAGATAAATTTCTCTTAAGACACACTCTCTGATAGATAGGCTATGCTTTATGCTATGCTTTTCTCTCCTCCTCCTCTTCCTGTTCTCTTTCTCTGAACTCCCCTCATGCCTGACAGCAGCAGCAAGTGCCAGTCCAGGTCCTCTTCCTGGGGTCCTCCAACTTTCTCCCTGGGGAAAATTTTTTAGGGTGGCTTTTATTGAGTGGAGTTATTTAAATATATTAAGGTGGAGGGTTAGGAAAAGGATACATTATGAAGAAAATGAGGACAGGTGCTAACAAAATGAGGTGGGGGTGAAGCATAAATGAATGCAAAGTTCAGACAGAGAAGGAAATTCTTTGACTTTAAGGATCTGGGCTCTTGACACTGCCCCACCCACTTTTCTGCCCTCCCATCCTGATGGGAACTACAGGAGGAGCTGTGCCAGGAAGGCCAGTGAGCACCTTGGGGACTGATGGGAGCACTTCTCTGCTCTGAACTGCCACAGGGTCTGGAACCTGATGGAGGTGACATGGTTAACCAGGTATCTTGGTGTTTCCATTTCTTCTGTAAAACAGGGAGATCATTTCTCCCTCATAGTTTGTTGGGAGGCTTGAAGAGTTACCAGGGATGTGAAGCACTTGGAACAGTGCCTGGCGTGTAGTACACATGGGAAGGAACGTGCCAAAGGAGACCTGTGTTTCCTAAGGGGCCAAGAAAAACACTGACAAGACAAGAATGGCATTCAGAATAACAAGCAGACCCATCAGCAAGACAACTGTGTCTCAAGAGCGCTGACTCAGGAGTGATGGAGAAAAGCAAGAGTCTGAACTTTCTGAGACCTGTTTTATATGTCAGCTTTTTTATTGGTTTGAAATTCTGCACAAACTAGGTCCTGAGAATTTAAAATGGGTTTTAACATAACTCCTTTAAAATACATTGACACTCTATAATCCTTTTTTTTTAAAAAAAACTAAATATTTGGGCTTATGTTTGTCTATTTGTTCATTTGGCTGTTTCCTGCCTTTATTCCTTCATACCAATGACCAGAATTGTGCACTCCTGCTTACCTCTGACCAAACACATAAACTAGTTTATGTAGCTGGGGATCTTGTCACCGAATTGACAGAGTAGGTCTTAAGTTGCCAACAGAGAGATGGCAACATAACCCAAGTTTTCCCTTTGCCCAGCATTCACACAAAATTGCAATTTAGTCTTTGGGCTAACTTTGATCAAGAATTAATTCTCTGTAGTTTTAGTGTGTGTGTGTGTGTGTGTGTGTGTGTGTGTGTGTGAAAAATCTCTCATCTTTGCCTATGACATCAGCCTGTCATGGCTAGTCACAGTCATCAAACGCCCAAAGACAGCTATTGAGTAAAATTTTATCTTCTCTAGAGGAGCCAAGCAAATTGGAAGACTTCAAATTTGAATTAATAAATGGTATAACAACTGGATACAGAACTTTTCCACACTTAAAATGTGGTTTATAAATTTGATCTTCAGGTTGGTTGCTCCCTTCTTAGGCAGATAGGATAAGTAATTACTACTAAATAGTAGTTATTCACACTTCCCAGTATCAATGGATTTACTGAGAAAAATTCATGGAGTTGAAATTACAAGTTTTCCAGTCAACTCTGAGTGATTTGTGACAGCAGTTTGGCTTCTGGACTGGTTTTAACAGGAACAAATTGCTTTAGTCAGGAATATATCACCACAAGAAGGTAGTTAAAAATAGAATGTAGAAACTGATACAACATAAATAATTTACAGATAATTTAATCTTTCTTTGCTTGGCCATTCCTGGACAAGAACCAAGAATCATCCTACTTTGGGATTTAAAAAGCAAAAGTAAAAGGCATAGTGACCGATTTTTACTGTAGCTTCTTAGAGGAACTTTATCAGTTATGTTCAAAACTTAAACTCATCAGTTTTATGGGGTATTTTGAATCTTGGACTGATTATTTAGTTAGAACAGTAGTCCTGTTTCCTAATACAGATGAGACTGTGTATTCAGACTAGAATAAGAGACGTAAATTTGAGTGCATTTACATAGAGGAGCTAGAGATACATTTAAATAAGCACGTTTCATTACACTTCCCTAAAAAGGAGAAATCTGGAGTCACATTGGATGATTAAATGACATAGGTGTTTTTTTTTGATAGTCATATAATATCCCCCAATTTTAATCCACTAGTCATGCTTTTGGATTATATCACCTACTTATCTGGAATTTGGGGATTTACTTTTGTTTTGCCAAGTATCAAGTTAAGGATAGAACTGTGGATCCCTCTACTGGTGTTTTCTTCAAATTACAGGTCTCCACTAATTAATTGTTCATGGAATCCACTTAGTGAGTTGCCACCAGAATTGGGGGGCGGGGGAGGGATACTGGAAACTATATAGGATAAATAGTAAGGGTAAATATTGTTTGGTAAAACTGTTTCAGATGTAGCTATGAATGCACAATCAAGATCATCTACTAGTTAGAAGCACTCAGGAAGTACTCAGGTAGAGCTACAGTCATCAGGATGGAGAGAGGGTTGTGTACATGCAGAATTGGACCCTGCCTTATTTGAAATGCTGATAATTTTTACTATTAACTTCAATTAAAAATACTGTATTTAAAGAATACATTGAGAATTATGTTCTTTCATGCTTTTTTTGAAAAAGACTTTTTTAAAACTTTTTTTTTAGTTGTCAATGGATCTTTATTTTATTCATTTGTACGTTGTGCTAAGGATCAAACCCAATGCCTCACACGTGGTAGGCAAGCACTCTACCACTGAGCTACAAGTGCTTTGCTTGCCTCCTCCAGTCCTGTATCCAAAGAGCATGTTTTGCAGAAAGAATGAGGGTACAGAGAATGCACGGGAGCACACATGGGGATGAGGAGGAGATGAGTGTCTCATGTCTTCTCCCTTATCTAGGAAGCAGGAGGTGGACTGATTGGAGCCAGGGGCCAGGCCTGGGCAGAGGAGAGTTAATGTGGCTACTGAAGAGGCTGGGAGAGAAAGAAAGAACCACCTTCTTGGTTTCAATGAAAATTCTAATAAAATTGAAGAAAACCAAAGATTGTTGTTATTTTACCTAAACATAAGCATCTTCACTCTTGCGTGCATGTATTTGGCAGACAGTACATGTAATTTAGGCAAACTCTGTTCTGTCTATAAACTTCTTTATAAAGAAAATGAAAAGATCTTACCTGCTAACAATCCTGCCTACCATGTACATAACACTGCTGGAAAGGGTATGTTTTGCTTGCTGTGATATTGAAATTTTCCATAATGAAAGCTTTGTTCATTTTTCAGTTTTCTCACAATGTGCAGAAATATTGAATTAAAATTTTGACTTTACAGAAATGTGCATCTCCTTAGATGTGCATCTGTAAGAGGGCCATCATTGTTTCTGGTCAAATATCAAGAGGAACAACAAACACCTGGGCTCCCCAAACAAACCTGTAGGTACTAGGTGAATGGGCACTGCTCGGGGGTTGGAAATTTCAAACATCTGAAGGCAAAAATGTTTGCTCTTCCAACTACTCCATGCTCAAACACTTTCTGAGAAGATATTTAGCTTGATGTCATCACATTAAACTGGTTTGGGAAGAGCAGAGGTATAAGCCAAAGCAAATTCTATATTTGGCTGTCTTTAGTTTTACCACTACATGAAAGGAAAGAAGGGTGACCTAAAGGTTGAAGGGAGTTTTGAAAAATAATATTGGAAAAGAAAACAGGAAGCATATAAAATATATTATTGGGTCATGAGGGACAGAAAGAAGCACGTTATTTTTAATGAACACAGGTAACTCTTCAACTGGTCCAATTGTATTTATGTTCTCTTTTTCTTTTCTTTTATTATTTTTTTTTTAGTTTTTATTTTTTTTATTTTTATTTTTTTAATTTTTTATTGTTGGTTGTTCAAAACATTACATAGTTCTTGATATATCATATTTCACACTTTGATTCAAGTGGGTTATGAACTCCCATTTTTACCCCATATACAGATTGCAGAATCACATCAGTTACACATCCATTGATTCACATATTGCCATACTAGTGTCTGTTGTGTTCTGCTGCCTTTCCTATCCTCTACTATCCTCCCTCCCCTCCCCTCTTCTCTCTCTACCCCCTCTACTGTCATTCATTTCTCCCCCTTGTATTATTTTCCCTTTCCCCTCACTTCCTCTTGTATGTACTTTTATATAACCCTGAGGGTCTCCTACCATTTCCATGCAATTTCCCTTCTCTCTCCCTTTCCCTCCCACCTCTCATCCCTGTTTAATGTTAATCTTCTTCTCATGCTCTTTGTCCCTACTCTGTTCTTAGTTACTCTCCTTATATCAAAGAAGACATTTGGCATTTGTTTTTTAGGGATTGGCTAGCTTCACTTAGCATAATCTGCTCCAGTGCCATCCATTTCCCTGCAAATTCTATGATTTTGTCATTTTTTAATGCAGAGTAATACTCCATTGGTATAAATGCCACATATTTTTTTATCCATTCGTCTATTGAAGGGCATCTAGGTTGGTTCCACAGTCTTGCTATTGTGAATTGTGCTGCTATGAACATCGATGTAGCAGTGTCCCTGTAGCATGCTCTTTTTAGGTCTTTAGGGAATAGACCGAGAAGGGGAATAGCTGGGTCAAATGGTGGCTCCATTCCCAGCTTTCCAAGAAATCTCCATACTGCTTTCCAAATTGGCTGCACCAATTTGCAGTCCCACCAGCAATGTACAAGTGTACCCTTTTCCCCACATCCTCACCAGCACTTGTTGTTGTTTGACTTCATAATGGCTGCCAATCTTACTGGAGTGAGATGGTATCTTAGGGTGGTTTTGATTTGCATTTCTCTGACTGCTAGAGATGGTGAGCATTTTTTCATGTACTTGTTGATTGACTGTATGTCCTCCTCTGAGAAGTGTCTGTTCAGGTCCTTGGCCCATTTGTTGATTGGGTCGTTTGTTATTATCTAATTTTTTGAGTTCTTTGTATACTCTGGATATTAGGGCTCTATCTGAAGTGTGAGGAGTAAAGATTTGTTCCCAGGATGCAGGCTCCCTATTTACCTCTCTTATTGTTTCTTTTGCTGAGAAAAAACTTTTTAGTTTGAGTAAGTCCCATTTGTTGATTCTAGTTATTAACTTTTGTGCTATGGGTGTCCTATTGAGGAATTTGGAGCCCGACCCCACAGTATGTAGATTGGAGCCAACTTTTTCTTCTATCAGACGGCGTGTCTCTGATTTGATATCAAGCTCCTTGATCCATTTTGAATTCACTTTTGTGCATGGCGAGAGAAAGGGATTCAGTTTCATTTTGTTGCATATGGATTTCCAGTTTTCCCAGCACCATTTGTTGAAGATGCTATCCTTCCTCCATTGCATGCTTTTAGCCCCTTTATCAAATATAAGATAGTTGTAGTTTTGTGGATTGGTTTCTGTGTCCTCTATTCTGTACCATTGGTCCACCCACCTGTTTTAGTACCAGTACCATGCTGTTTTTGTTACTATTGCTCTGTAGTATAGTTTGAAGTCTGGTATCGCTATACTGCCTGATTGACACTTCCTGCTTAGCATTGTTTTTGCTATTCTGGGTCTTTTATTTTTCCATATGAATTTCATGATTGCTTTCTCTATTTCTACAAGAAATGCCATTGGGATTTTGATTGGCATTGCATTAAACCTATAGAGAACTTTTGGTAATATCGCCATTTTGATGATGTTAGTTCTGCCTATCCATGAACAGGGTATATTTTTCCATCTTCTAAGATCTTCTTCTATTTCTCTCTTTAGGGTTCTGTAGTTTTCATTGTATAAGTCTTTCACCTCTTTTGTTAGGTTGATTCCCAAGTATTTTATTTTTTTTGAAGATATTGTGAATGGAGTGGTTGTCCTCATTTCCATTTCAGAGGATTTGTCGCTGATATATAGGAATGCCTTTGACTTATGCGCATTGATTTTATATCCTGCCACTTTCCTGAATTCATTTATTAGCTCTAATAGTTTCTTTGTAGACCCTTTTGGGTCTGCTAGGTATAGAATCATGTCACCTGCAAATAGTGATAATTTAAGTTCTTCTTTTCCTATTTTTATGCCTTTAATTTCTTTTGTCTGTCTAATTGCTCTGGCCAGTGTTTCGAGAACTATGTTGAACAGAAGTGGTGAGAGAGGGCATCCCTGTCTTGTTCCAGATTTTAGAGGGAATGCCTTCAATTTTTCTCCATTCAGAATGATGCTAGCCTGAGGCTTAGCGTAGATTGCTTTTACAATATTGAGGTATGTTCCTGTTATCCCTAGTTTTTCTAGTGTTTTGAACAGAATGGGATGCTGTACTTTGTCGAATGCTTTTTCTGCATCTATGGAGATGATCATTTGGTTCTTATTTTTAAGTCTATTGATGTGGTGAATAACATTTATTGATTTCCATATATTGAACCAGCCTTGCATCCCAGGGATGAATCCTACTTGATCATGGTGCACAATTTTTTTGTTATGTTTTTGTATCTGATTCGCCAGAATTTTATTGAGGATTTTTGCATCTAGGTTCATTAGAGATATTGGTCTGTAGTTTTCTTTCTTTGAAGTGTCTTTGTCTGGTTTAGGAATCAGGGTGATGTTGGCCTCGTAGAATGAATTTGGAAGTTCTCCCTCTTTTTCTATTTCCTGAAGTAGCTTGAAAAGTATTGGTATTAGTTCCTCTTTAAAGGTTTTGTAAAACTCTGCTGTATACCCATCCGGTCCTGGGCTTTTCTTAGTTGGTAGTCTTTTGATGGTTTCTTCTATTTCCTCAATTGATATTGGTCTGTTTAGGTTGTCTATATCCTCCTGACTCAATCTGGGCAGATCATATGACTTAAGTAATTTATCTATGCCTTCACTATCTTCTAATTTATTGGAGTATAAGGATTCAAAATAATTTTTGATTATCTTCTGTATTTCTGAAGTGTCTGTTGTGATATTGCCTTTTTCATCCCATATGCTAGTAATTTGAGTTCTCTCTCTTCTTCTCTTCGTTAGCATGGCTAAGGGTCTGTCGATTTTGTTTATTTTTTCAAAGAACCAACTTTTAGTTTTGTCAATTTTTTCAATTGTTTCTTTTGTTTCGATTTCATTAATTTCAGCTCTGATTTTAATTATTTCTTGCCTTCTACTTCTTTTGCTGTTGTTTTGCTCTTCTTTTTCTAGGATTTTGAGATGAAGTATGAGATCATTTATTTGTTGGTTTTTTCTTTTTTTAAGGAATGCACTCCAAGCAATGAATTTTCCTCTTAGAACTGCTTTCAATGTGTCCCATAGATTCCGATATGTTGTGTCTGTGTTTTCATTTATCTCTAAGAATTTTTTAATTTCCTCCTTGATGTCTTCTATAACCCATTGATCATTCAGTAACCTATTGTTCATTCTCCAAGTGATGTATGCTTTTTCCTTCCTTCTTTTATTGTTGATTTTCAGTTTCATTCCATTATGATCAGATAAGATGCATGGTATTATCTCTACTCCTTTATATTGTCTAAGAGTTGCCCTGTGACATAATATATGATCTATTTTTGAGAAGGATCCATGTGCTGCTGAGAAAATAGTGTAACTGCTTGATGTTGGGTGGTATATTCTATATATGTCGATTAAGTCTAGGTTATTAATTGTGTTATTGAGTTCTATAGTTTCCTTATTCAACTTTTGCTTGGAAGATCTGTCCAGTGGCGAGAGAGGTGTGTTGAAGTCTCCCATGATTATTGTATGGTGGTCTATTAGACTCTTGAACTTGAGAAGAGTTTGATGAACATAGCTGCACCATTGTTTGGGGCATATATATTTATGATTGTTATGTCTTGTTGGTGTATGGTTCCCTTAAGCAGTATGTAGTGTCCCTCTTTATCCCTTTTGATTAACTTTGGCTTGAAATCTATTTTATTTGATATGAGTATGGACACACCTGCTTGTTTCCGAAGTCCATATGAGTGATATGATTTTTCCCAACCTTTCACCTTCAGCCTATGTATGTCTTTTCCTATCAAATGTGTCTCCTGTAGGCAGCATATTGTTGGGTCTTGTTTTGTGATCCTTTCTACTAGCCTGTGTCTCTTAATTGGTGAGTTTAAGCCATTAACATTTAGGGTTATTATTGAGATATGGGTTGTTCTTCCAGCCATATTTGTTTGTTTCTGTTACTAAACATGGTTTGTTTTCCTCTTTGATTATTTTCCCCCCCTTTACTGTCCTACCTCCCATTGTTGGTTTTCATTGTTATTTTCCATTTCCTCTTCCTGTAAAGTTTTGCTGAGGATGTTTTGAAGAGATGGTTTTCTAGTTGCAAATTCTTTTAACTTTTGTTTATCGTGGAAGGTTTTAATTTCATCTTCCATCCTGAAGCTTAATTTTGCTGGATACACAATTCTTGGTTGGAACCCATTTTCTTTCAGTGTTTGAAATATGTTATTCCAGGATCTTCTAGCTTTCAGAGTCTGTGTTGAAAGATCAGCTGTTATCCTGATTGGCTTGCCCCTAAATGTAATCTGCTTCCTTTCTCTTGTAGCTTTTAAAATTCTCTCCTTATTCTGTATGTTGGGCATCTTCATTATAATGTGTCTAGGTGTGGATCTCTTATGATTTTGCACATTTGGCGTCCTGTAGGCTTCTAGGATTTGGGATTCTGTCTCATTGTTCAAGTCTGGGAAGTTTTCTCGTAGTATTTCATTGAATAGATTTCTCATTCCTTTGGTTTGGAGTTCTATACCTTCCTGTATCCCAATGACTCTTAAGTTTGGTCTCTTTATGTTATCCCATATTTCTTGGATGTTCTGCTCATGGTTTCTTAACCGTCTTGCTGAGCTGTCTATGTTCTTTTCAAGTTGAAATACTTTGTCTTCATTGTCTGATGTTCTATCTTCTAAGTGTTCTACTCTGCTGGTAGTATTCTCAATTGAGTTTTTAAGTTGGTTTATTGCTTCCTGCATTTCTAGGATTTCTGTTTGTTTGTTTTTTATAACCTCTATCTCCCTGTATAGTTGATCTTTTGCCTCCTGGATTTGTTTGTGTAATTCATTGTTGAAGTGATCTTTCATTGTCTGATTTTGCTGTCTAATGTCTTCCTTGATACTCCAGATCATCTGAAGCATGTATATCCTGAATTCTTTATCTGACATTCCATCTGCTGCAGCTGTTACCTCTTCTAAAGTTGAGTTGACCTGCATTGCTTCTGGTCCTTTCTTTCCTTGTCTTTTCATACTGTTTACGTTTCTTTCTGCTTGGTGAAACTGTTGTGTTTTTGAAAATTTTTCCCCCTATATATTTATATTGCTCTTGTATAGTTGAAAAGTCTCCCTTGCAGGGTCGGGTGGCGGTCTGCCTACGTTGCAGGCGCGGGCGGCGGCTCTGCTCTGTCCCTCCTCCAATTGGTGTGAGGTGTTTACCACGCCCGTGGACCCCTGGGCCTGTCGGTCGCAGGTCTGCCTACCTTGCAGGCGCGGGCGGCGGCTCTGCTCTGCCCTTACTCCAATTGGGATGTCGTGACTACCATGCCGGCAGTTCACTGGGCCTGTTCCGGGCGTGGGCGGTGGCTCTGCTCTGCCCCTACTCCAATTGGGGTGACGTGTGTACCACGCTGGCAGGCCACCGGGCCTGATCTTCCAGTTGGTTGCAGGTCTGCCTACCCTGCAGGCGCGGGCGGCGGCTCTGCTCTGCCCCCCTCCAATTGGTGTGACTTGTCTACCACACCCGCGGACCACTGGGCCTGTTCCGGGCGTGGGCAAAGGCTCTGCTCTGCTCTGCTCCTACTCCAATTGGGGTGACGTGCCTACCACCCCGGCGGGCCGCTGGGCCTGTTCCACCGGTCGGTCGCAGGTCTGCCTACCTTGCGGGCATGGGCGGCGGCCCTGCTCTACCCCTACTCCAAATGGGGTGATGTGTCTGTCGCATCGGCAGGCCACTGGGCCTGTCCCGCTGGTCGGTCGCAGGTCTGCCCACCTTTCGGGCACGGGTGGCGGCTCTGCTCTGCCCCTACTCCAATTGGGGTGTCGTGACTACCATGCCGGCAGGTTGCTGGGCCTGTTCCTGGCGCGGGTGGTGGCTCTGCTCTGGTACGTGTGTACCATGCTGGCAGGCCACTGGGCCTGATCCACCGGTCTGTCGCAGGTCTGCCTACCTTGCAGGCACGGGCGGCGGCTCTGCCATGCCCCTCCTACCACGCCCGCAGACCACTGGGCCTGATCTGCAGGTTGGTCGCAGGTCTGCCCACCCTGCGGGCACGTGTGGCGGTTCCGCTCCGCCCCCACTCCAATTGGGTTCATGTGACCACCACACCGGCGGGCTGCTGGGCCTGATCCGGGCGCGGGCGAAGGCTCTGCTCTGCCCCTACTCCAGTTGGGGTGACGTGTATACCATGCTGGCAGGCTGCTGGGCCTGATCCGCCGGTCTGTCGCAGGTCTGCTTACCTTGCAGGCGTGGGCGGCGGCTCTGTTCTGTCCCTCCTCCAATTGGTGTGAGGTGTTTACCACGCCCGCGGACCCCTGGGCCTGTTCTGCCGGTCGGTCGCAGGTCTGCCCACCTTGCGGGCGCGGGTGGCGGGTCCGCTCCGCCCCCTCTCCAATTGGGGTCACGCGACCACCACGCCGGCGAGCCGCTGGGCCTGCTCCTGGCGCGGGTGGTGGCCCGGCTCCTCCCCTCTGGCTCGACGACAAAGCGAGAGAGACTCTGGTGTCTGTGACTCACCCTCCCTACCAGGAGACCAACTGTTTCTGTTGCTGCTGGTATTGATGAAGTTCTCTCCTCCACCGCTTTCTGTTGACATCAGATCTCTGCCATGTTGGTATCCTATGCGAATGGCAGCATTTCGTTCCCTTTGCCAGGTGACCAAAGCAACGGGTGAGTCCTGACCGGCCCTCACAGGCCCGTCTCAGTCCTGTTGCCACTGACCACGAAGGCTCGGTTGGTATTTACCTCCACAGTGCTCAGCAGGACCCGGACCGAGAAGCAGTTTCCGCGGGCTCCTTAGCCCTGGGCCAGAGCAGTTCCGGGAGCCGGAACTCGGCCGCTCTGTGCTCGGTGTATGCTCTGATAAGAGCAGGCTCCAAGAAGCAGTTTCCACGGGTTATTTAGCACTGATCCTGAGAAATTTGTCTGCAAGCCGCAGGCGAATGGCAGCCTGAAATTACCTGTTCTATGGCTGAATGAGCTGCGGTCAGTCAAAAACAGGGATGGTGACGTCAGCTCTCCAAGATGGTGGCCGCTGGCCTCCTCTGTGGTCTGACCAGTGTGGAGAACCGAATTGGACCGCTTCCTTTCCCCATCTCGAACCCAGAATTCAGCACTGAGTACGGTGCTTGCACAGCTGGCAGAAACTGCAGCGCTGTATCCCTGTGTCGCTATCTCCTCGTTTCCCAGCGCGCGCCGCAGACTCTAGCCGCGGGGCGATTTGCTGAATAAGCAGTGTGACCCTCCGTGTGACAAATCTCTCGCGTTTGAGCCCCCGTAGCTGATCCTCGTGCGATGGAAATCCTTCCTCCAGGTTCCGGAGCACCCCACTATTGCTGGAAATTCCTAACAAGATAGCCTTTAGCTGTCCTGACTTGTCATTCTCCCACACAGTGACGAGGCACACGGGGGCAATGCACTCCCCTTGCTGCCATCTTCCAGCCTTCCTCTTTTATGTTTTTAATGGTGCTAGGGATTAAACTCGGGGCCTTGTGCATGTGAGGCAAGCACTCTACCAACTGAGCTATATCCCCACCTGCTATGTTCCCCTTTTTTAAATGCCTTCATCTTCAGAATATATTATTATGGTCAGTAACATTTAAATACCATATTTCATACACAGAGTTAAAATTAATTACTGTATTAGAGAATAGAAATATCCTAAGAATGCTACATCATTCTCACACACATTGATTGCTACTATGAATTACTACTAATTGCCACTGTTTATCTTGTTGTTCTTTTGCTTAAATAATAACATTTTGCAACAGAAAAGCAAATAATATAGATTAATAAATAATTTCGAATAAACCTCTATTTTATCTTTTTATATTAAAGTAATAATGTTTATATTATGTTATGATATTTTTGTCTGGTATGACTGTGGCCTGGGTTGATTTTCTAAGAAATTGGTCACCCTAACTAACTTTCTAACACTGGCCAAGCTTGAGCATATTAGGGAACTCACAGGAAGCAGTCAGTTAAAACAATTGCTACTTTTTGATAAGTTTGAGTTTTCCAGGCAAATCAAGCAGGAAAAGTCATTTTGTTCAGTAAAGGGGCTTAGCATTTTCAAATACACAAATGAAAGAGAGTGCCTGTCAAACTGTATTATAGCTCTTTGAACTAATTGGCAGTCATTCTGTTTTATATATAACAGTTCAGGCAGAAAGGCCATGAATTTGGACTGGTTCTCTTTCTATCATATATCTATTTATCTACAATCTACCTATAACATGTTTTCAAAATATGTGTGTGAACTTCTTATGTTGGGCCTTTAAAAAGAATGGTAAAACTTTCTTCAAAGAACCATGTAAAAAGTGTGCATTATAAAGTTATTGGATTAGTACAGAGTTCAATTCAAAATAAATACACAGTGCACAATGCGTTTCTTAAAAAAATATATACTCAGATTCACGCATTCAAGAGGTCTATGTAAGTAAGATCTCTCCACATAGTGATGTGTGTGTACATACATACAAACATATTTTGTCAAAGATTACCTATAAATAAGACTTGGGCCCTGATGGTACAAACCATTTATTCAAGGAATGAGTTGGAGAGTCCAAGCCTGGGTGCCCTCTTGTTACCCCTCCGACAACCCCTCTACTTGGAGAGGAAGGAAGGAAGGAAATAGAAAAAACCTGATATGACATCGAAGGGATTGTTGAAAGCAAATCTGATGAAGGCTCAGAAGAAAAGAGGATAACTGCAGAGAAGGAGTGGTCTTAGAGAATACTTAAGGAATCATGAGAAAATCTGGGCAATAGACACCTCTGAGGAGGTCTCAGATGCAAATGAGGAACATGTTATTGGAAACATGGACAGGTGATCCTTGTTATAGAGTGGCAATATTATAAATCATGTTTGTATCTTAGTGTTTGGTGGAAGGTAGAACTGAGAGCCATAAAGTTAGATATTTGGTTGAGAAAATTTCTAAGCAAAGTGTTGAAGGAATGGTCTGGCTCCTTTTATTGGCTAATAGTAAAATGCCATGAGAGAAATGACTTTAGGGCAGAATTGTTAAACAAAAAGAAAGCAGAACTTAAGGAAATGGAAATTCACAGCCTCTCCACAAGGTGGAAAATGGAACCTTAAGAGTGTGGCCAAGTTACCATTTGATAGGGAGCTTTGTTTGATGTGAATCACAGATGTACTCAGTTATCCTAGGTGGGAAACTGCTGCTTGAACTGAAGGGGAAGGAGAGGAGAGGAATGAAGGCAGTCAGTGGTCAGCTTTGGATTTTACAGGAATGAACCATAGAGTTATTTTATTAAGAATGTACACTGTTATTCGGGACAAAGGAAAAATGGTCTTCAAGGCAATTCAAAGACCCTCAGGGCTGCCTCCACAGTCTCAAATAGAGGGATCACTGCCTTGCTTTCAACAGGCAATTTGAATTCTGTCCAAAGCTGTGGGCTACTCTTCTAAGCTTAAGAGGCAAAACCTCATACACAGGACATTTTCACCATTTTTTCCCCTTTGGTAAAATCAGTCTCTTTAGAAACATCTCCCTATGAGCTTCTGATGGGCAGCAAAACTGTCTCTCACCACTTGGTTCTGCCAAATCTATTGCTGGCATCATTTGGCCGAATGAACAAGGGTCTTTGTTTTTTGCCTTATGCCAAGACCCTGGAGAGTTCAGACTTAGAGGCATGACTGACCTCTCCTGTCACTATAAATGTCCAAATGTGATAACCTACTGGAAAAAGTGACCCTTGTGGCACATATTTCTCTACTCTGTGAGCCAAAGGAATCTCTGGAGGGTAAGGAGGACAGCTAATGGTTGTTAGATGCTTAACGTTTGCAGAAGGGGTGAATTGAAAATGCCTCCCTTGTGCAGTCACAGAAACTCAATGGAGCACAGAAACAACAGTAGGTAGAATCCTTACAGGTTTATAAAGGCTTCATAAGCAAACAAAGGGAACCCAGCCATTTCCTGAGGAACCACTCCAGGTAATGCCCCTCTCTCAATGGGTAGAGTTTGGTCAGAGAGGGGAGAGGAATGCTCAGGAGGAATGAATGTGGGAGAGTAGAGTTGGGTTCATCCGGAAGTGTGTCACTGGGGCTTTTGTAGAGCACCTCTTCATCCATTACTCACCACAGGATACCCCAAAATGGGATTGGGACAGGAGCTGGGGGAGAAACCTTTTAGTTTCACTGGGAAGTGACCCTAGCCAGAATCTCACATTTGTCCCAACTGAAAGATATGGAAAATGACAGCCCCCAAGACAATGTGACCTGGGAGGAAAGAGGGAGGTGTTGTAGAGAGATTGCAATAAATTACTGAATGGATCTTAAAGCATCTTCAATCATCAACTGGCTGTCTGGATCTACCTGTGCTGGATGAAAAGCCACACTGCAATTCTATACCCTTTGACCCCCTCCAGGGGTTTGAGTATACTTTTTATACCATAAATAAATCATGCCAGTACATTAATCATAAGTGGCTGTAGCTATGATTCAAAATCATAAACAAACACATGATATCTAAAAGCATAAGTAGAAGGGGACCCTGGTTGGGTACAAGTGAAAAATAGTTACTAATGTCTAGACAAGCATTCTCTGAGAGGGTAGATTGTCCACGAAAAATGGGAACCCAAAGAAGAACAATTTGACATTGCCTAAGAACAGAAATATTTGTGTTTCTAAGCAAGGAGTGCTACAGGATCAAGATAGCAGAGGTGGAGTTTTCTCATGGGAGAAGCACTTCTTTCATGACATGGAGTCTCAGGGTAAAATGGAGTCTGTTTGGTCACAGCCCATATAGCCTGGCCCATAACTTTGGAAGAAGGGAAAACATTCATCCCTTCCCAGTGACAATGGGTCTTGAAGAGAGGAGGTGAATATGTGACACCACTCTGGACTGCCGCAGTCTGGCTGGGCACAATTCACAAGCCACTCGTCAAGCAGGAACAAACTTTATTTTTAGCACCCACGCTGTACCATGAGAGCTCTCCAGGAATTCCCTGAGAGCCCAATGGCCACCTCTGGCACTTCCCTCCAGCACACTCAACTGGAACTCTTAGGTCATTTTCAATTTTCCCGCTCTTAAGGCAGATTGGCTGGGTTGAGTGGGCGGAGCCAAAAGAGTCTCTCAATGAGCAGCTCCATGGTCTGAAAGGGCGGGGAAACAGCCCAATGAGCGTCACCGAAGAGGAGCCAATCAGCTGAGCGGGTGGAGTCCGGCCCCTCTATCTTGCCTCCTCAGAGTGGTTTGCTCCTTGCTATGCCGCCTGTGGACCAGGCAGGCTCTCGCCTCAGCCGGAGCCCGGAGGAGGCGTCGTGGACAGCTTGGTTGGCACCTGGGACCAGGTGAGAAGGCCGCCGCCCCGGGGGGCTGCGGAGGGAGGTGGAGACAGGGCGGGCCACCGCGAGGGAAGGCGGGGACACGGAGGAGGACCCAGGAGCCACAGAGTGGCCACCACCAGGGTGAGCGGCCCTCAACATTGGACTTTCACCCTTTCCTATTGCTGATAAGAAGCCACATAGGTCATGAATCCTGTCACCTGAGTCTGGTAGAACTGCGGCTTGCAATAACTGCATTTAATTAGCTGACATGTGCCCATTATTGTCTTCCAGAAAGAAAGAAAGGTGCATCTCTGAAAGAAGTGGGGTGAGGAGGAGCTTATCCTGGTGATAATCCCTGCAGGGGGCCGATCTGGAACCAGAAAATCAGGATCAAGTCCTGTTCCTCCCAGTGTTGAAGATTAACACCCAAGAAACACTAAGGCAAGAGTAAAAAGTTTTATTTAAAGGATAGAACCCCCCCCCCCCCACACACACACACATGGGAGCGGGGGTGGGGGGGAGAGAGAGAGAGAGACAGATATTGAGTTCTCTGGAGAGGAGGGGATTCAGAGCTGGTATTCAAGGGAGTGGGGATGTCTTGCACCTTTAATAGATTTCAGATTTTTCTTTCTTGTCAAATCCCTCTACTTCCATCCTGCCTATGTGGCCAAAAGGTGGGAAGGGAGCCGTCCAGCGGGTACACCCTAACTGTTTTACATATGTCAGGAAGGGAACAACTGAGCGGGTACTCATTAACTCCTTTCTGGGATAAACAATTCCCTGGATGCAGGTAACTTTGGCAACAGGATGGAGGAGGGGGAAGTTCTCTGGAGATATTCGCATTTTATTTCCTTTTGAAAGAGTCTCCATCCTTCTGACCCAATCCTTCTTTATCTACACTGACTGTCCTTTTGCCCTGGTCTCAATGCCACCAGCCCTGATCTATCTTTCGTCATTTAATTTTCCTTGGCCAGGCACAGTGGTGGCACATCCCTCTAAAGCCACAGGCTTGGGAGGCTGAGGCAGGAGGATTGGAAGTTGAAAGCCAGCTTCAGCAATGTTTTGAGACCCTGTCTCAAAATACAAAGGGCTGGAGATGTAGCTCAGTGCCCCTGGGTCCAATTCCCATCCAGAAAAAGGGGGTCACTACGTATGGGCTTTAGACAACTGTGCAGTTGCTGCATCTCAGCAGAGAGTTTTCAGTCAGTCGGTGGTGGCAGTTCTAGAGTGAAATTGATGTCACCTGGATCACAGGTTTCTATACCAGAAGTATATGGCCATTTTCAGCTCCAGTTGGGATGGGAAGATGATTTCTGTCCCTCACCAAGTCTTATGGTGGGAAGAATCTGCCAAACACAGAGTTTTAGGGTGCTCCATGGCCAATACAATGACACATGTCAGTATAAAAGAAACACAATTATTTTCTCATAATATGCAGCTCATGTGGAGGCATTGAGGGACAGGACAGGGACTCAACAATATCCCAAGGAGTGTCTGGGTAGCATGACTTGTTGCCTCAAGGATGGCACTCTTGGTGGCACTCCCAAGTGGCACTCCAGTCAGCAGGTCTAGCCTCAAGACAGAAGGAAGTGGGGGGGCAGATCTCTGCCAACTGCATCATCTTCCCTTTTATTGAAAATGCAAAAGCTTCTCCAGAAATCCTCAATAGACATTTGCACACATCCTTTTCACCAGAATTGTGAAATTCTGAAATTGTGATAGTTTTCCACCCCAGAAATGAGGGAAACTAAGGTATTTAGTTGGTAGATTGCTACCTCCTTTCCCAAACTGGAACTCTGTCTGAACAAAAAGGAAGAAGAGGAGATGGGATGAGCAATGAGCACTGCCTGCTTCAATTAGCACTGGGCCTGAAAGGCGGATAAGAATCAGCCGACTCCTCTCCATGACATCTCCCCAGAGATTCTGTATTAGTCAGCTTCCTATTGCTCTAACAAAATAACCAGGCATGGGTATTCTGTAAAGAGATGAGGTTTATTTAGCTCAGAGTCCAACATTTGGCAGCCCCTGCAACTGAACTTTGATGAGGGTCATCACAACGTGGTGAATGGCAACATGGTGGGAGGACTGCATAGCCAGAAACTGGGGAGGATGAGTCTTGTCCTTTTTAGAACAACCCCCTCTCACAGGAACTAATGGGGGCCCATGAGAAGTCCATTACTCCCTTCCAAGGGCCTCATCCCCAGTGGCACAATTACCTCCCACTAGGTCCCACCTCTTGCAGGTTCTACCCCCTCAACACTGCCACACTGAGAACCAAGCCTCCAGCCTACGAACCTTTGTGAGACAAACCACATCCCATCCTCACAAGCTGCAACAAAACTACCATTGTAAGAGCAGGATGTCCCAGACTACAAGTGTGTATGTGAGGGCAGGGGAGGGTTGATATCAGAGGGCACAGGAAGCAGCCAGAGTCCCCATTCTGGAAACTCTGTTATGTTCCTTTGATACTCTTTTCCTTTCCTGCTGTTGTCACAGCACTCTGAGTGGCAACTCAGAAGACGTCACTGGTGGCTTTATTTTGCTGGGAAAAGGAGGCCAAGCCATGGAGTTCTCCAATGACTTGAAGTCCCCAACCCAACATCCAGTTATGTTGGTTCATACCCAGTCTTCCTGCCACGTTCAACGTGGTGCTGCTGTTGAATGTCAGTGGCGTGTTTTTTTGCCTTCCTGTGAGTCTCCATGCAAGCTTTCAAGTTGCTTACAAAGACATAGAAAGGAGATAATGCAGAAGCAGGGAAGTGGACAGGGTCAGGAGCGGGGAGAAGGATCTATAGTTAGAAGCACAGAGGTTTAGAGTACCTGATGCTTTTAGGGAACTGTGGGAGGCTGGTAATGCTGGTGACATTTGGTGGAGTCTCTATGATCTGTCTCTTGCCTGGATATTTAGATCTGTCCTTAAGGTCTGTGAATCTGACCTCAGGTGAGCCAGGCCTCATGGGGAGCTCTGGGTTGCTCTAGACTACAACTGAGTCTGGCTCTGGTTTCATGTACAGGTGGCTTACCCTGAGTGGGGAGTGGGACTTTGCCCTGGTTACTGGCCTCCTCTTTCTGGTCACCTTCAGCAGCCTGGGGTGTCTGAACTTCTCTGACACTGGCATCTTACATTGAGGTGAGGCCTCAGACCCCTGAGAAAAGGAGGTGGCATCCTAAGGGCTGATGCCTACAGGAATAATTTCTGAAATGCTAACCCCACCTATGGTTCAGGGTCCATTCTCCTCATGTCATCATTACTTAGGTTGTGGCATTTTGTTTCCCAAGTTACTGAGGTGTGTAAATACAGAATCCTGGAGGGTTTCCAGTTGCTTTGGAAGGGAGGGACGGGCAGTCTGGACAGAGGGACCACCAGGCTCTTCCAAGCCACATTAGTCCTTCCACACTCACCTCTTCCCATTTCACACATGACTTCAAGCACTGATCACTATTCCAAAGGGGGGAGCTTCATACAGAGTTCTTGTGGCTGGAAACCCCCTTCTTAGACTGCCAACCCATCAGAGTGGTCAGCTTGCTCAACAGGGGCCAGGATTTCCCTACCTACTTCTTCCCAATCCTTCTTGTTGCCCAGAAAAGCTATGGGTCTGCCTCTGGCAGCCACATGATGGAAGGGCCTCCTGCCACTGCCCAAACCTCTTCCCATGCCAGGCTACTTTGAGCAGAATCCTGAGTCAGCATACATCATTTGGATGTATCGAAGGGCATTTCAGATACTCAGGTGCCCCCATTGCTTCTTCCATCACCCACCCAGGACCTTCCACTGTGAATTGTAATATTTGTGTGGAGGTGAACACCCCTCTTCCCTGTCCCCTCACCAATCCATCACTGGACACCTAGCCAGGACCAGGAACCTCACAGCATAAGGAGTGGGTATGAGACTATCTTCCCACACTGCTTAAAAGTGGATCCCAGCCACTCTTGATCACTTACATTTCTTATCGCCTCTGTGTCTGCACTTGTCCTGAGAGGTTGGCCCTTTTACACAGGAAGTGACATTCAAAGGGCATCACATCTGTGCTGAGCCTGGTGGAGTCAGAGAGGGAAAGGCAGTGCCTGTCCCATCCCCTAGCTTGTTGATGCTAGATACCTAGACCCTTAGGCCAGCTCCCCTGTTCTGGGGATCCTTTCCTGTCCTCATCTGGGTGTCCATGCTGGAGGGTTTCCTGGGTGCTCTTCTCTCATATGCACACCTTGCACAGTTTTACAAGTGCAGAAGCCTGGCTGGGGAAGGGTGTTCTTTATGTCCTTATCTTGTATCTGAGAAAATAGAGGCCCAGAGTTATTGTATATCCTGCTCCAGGTGACACCAGGCAGGTCTAGTCTCTAAAGACCTCACTCATGACCGGTGACCTGATGAGCCATGGCATCCTAACTGTGCTCTAACAGTGGAAATGCCAGGTTCTCCCTGAGATGGGAGCCCATATGTGGGGCCAAGAACAGGCAGCCTAGAGGGTTGGATTGGGCAAGGCCTGATCATTTGAGGGTGATGGAGGCCAGGCTAGATAGAACCTTGAGGTCTGCCTCCTCTCCCCATAGGAGTCTCACTATCACTATAGGTGGGTGAACAACTGCGTGGGGCACGGTAACATCAGGCAGATCCTGCTGCTACTTGGGGCTCTTTGTCTGTACCTATGTGCCCTGCTGGTGACATGTGTCATCTTCCTTTTGCACCCCAGAGATATGCCGGTGTCCTTGGACAAGGCCATGGCGTGCCCATGCAGTCCCCAGGACCCGCATTTGAAACAGCAGCAGTTTGTAGAGGGAGCGGCAGGAAGCCCAGGGGTGGGGTAACGAGGGCTGGACAGATGTGGGCGGGTCTAGAGGGAAAAGTCCCTTGGGAGGACTTGTCCAGGACATGTGGAAGGTGAGTGGAGTCAGGGCGCTATGTGGTAGGATATACTGTGGAGTTGAGAATCTAGGTGGCCAGAGAGATTGATAATGAAGGTAGGAAAGGGAGAGGTAGGAAGACAACGTGGTGCAGTGAGGTTTCCATTGGGTGTACTGGACTAACTGTCCAGTGCAGGGAGGTAGAGTAGGTGGGTGGGGCTGTTTGAGGGAGGGGCCATGGAGGGCGGAGTCTCATCAAGGGGCGGGGCCAGTTAGCAACTGTCTCCAGGGTTGGCTTCTTAGCTCGCCCACAGGTTCCTAGTGGCTGTACCCACCACAGCCACCCTGCTGCCATTAATTTTGGGGCTGTTAATCCAGGCTATATCTGTGAGCACCACCAGGCGCCCCAGAGGGACATATAAGTGGGGCCCAGGGCCTATGTCGGGATACCTGGCTGTGAAGGGTGAAGTTGCACTTCTGCCGCCCGCCACTTTCTGTGCTTTCTCCACTTCCCTTGGCCTCATTAGTCCTTCCACAACCACCTCTTTAGATGCAGCTCAGACCTCTCATCCCCTTGGAGCTCGCTGGTCCTTCTCCCTCCTGGTTGCATTGCTTCCAGAGCCTACTGTGCTCTAGGTGTGCTAGGCTGCGGGTTATTTGAGCGATGGGTAGAGAGGTGAGTAAGTGCATGGTGCACTTGTGTTGATGAGCAACCTGCAATCACAATAACACCGGAGACACCCAGGAAAACTGTGAGCAGGGTTGGTCCTGAGTGGTGCAGCTGAGTGAAAGGAGGTGAGAGTGTGGCGAGGCCGCACTCCCTGTCCTAGGTGTGATTGCGGAGAGACAGAGGACAGGAGGGCATGGCCTGTGAGCGACACACCAGTGCTAAAAGGCACAGAATCCCGAAAGTAGGATGTTAAGGGAATGATGAGGATATGGCTCTAATTGAAGCCCAAGGTGGCATGGGCAGTGAAGTTGACCCCCTGGGGGTCAGGATTAAAAAGGTCCAGAAAGTCAAGAGTGGAATTCAGTTTAGATGCAGTAAAAAGCTAGGAGCAATGGTAGAATTTTTTTTAAGTTGTTTCTTGAGGAATAATTTACACATTAAAATTCACCCTTTTTCATCTATGGTTAAGGATTTTGACACATGGATACTGTCCTGCACTCTCCACTGGGATCAAGGTTAGCAGCACAATTCATAATTTCTAAACTGGGGAACCAACCTAGATGCCCTTCAGTAGATGAATGGACAAAAAAAATGTGGCTTATACACAATTGAATATTATTCAGCAATAAAAGAGTATAAAATCTTGGCATTTGAGGTAAATGAATGGAGTTGGAGAAGATAATACTAAGTGACGTAAGCCAATTCCCCCCCCAAAAAAATGCCAAATGTTTTCTCTGATATAAGGTGGCTGATTCATAGTGGGATGGGGTGGGGGAGCATGGGAGGAATAGACAAACTCTAGATAAGGCAGAGTAGTGGGATGGGAAGAGAGCAGGCAGGGGGTTGGCAATGATGGTGGAATGTGATGGACATCATTATCCAAAGTACATGTATGAAGACACGAATTGGTGTGAACATACTTTCTATACAACCCAGAGTTATAAAATTGTGCTCTATATGTGTAATATAATTGTAATGTATTCTACAGTAATTTATTTAAAAAATCAGAAAAAACAGAAATAAATAGCAGAATAATGACTGCCAGGGGCCCAGGGGTGGTTGGGCTGTGGACTGGTAAGGTGCTGGTCAGAGGAGACCAAATTACACTTAGATGAGAGGGTTGAGTTTAAAGGGTTTACTATCCAATGTAATGTCTACAGTTAACAACATACAACAGAATGACTACAGTTGGTAATGTTATATACACTTGAAAATGACTCAGAGAGTCCATTTTAAGGGTTCTCATCACAAATAAGTAATGAAAGAGTGTATATGTTCAATAGCTTGACTCAGGCATTCTTCAGTGAATATGTTTGAAGATATGTAGTATGCCATAATCATGTACAAGTTATTATCATCATCATCATCATCAGGGATTGATCCCAGGGTTGCTTAACCATTGAGTCTCATCCCCGACATATTTTATTTTTTATTTTGAGACAGAATTGTGTCATAAAGCCCGCCCTGTTAGGGAAACTGGGAGAGTATTTAGTTGTGTAGATTGCTACCTCCTTCCCCAAACTGGAACTCTGTAAACAGAAAGATAAAGAAATAGAGATAGGATAAGCAACCAGGACTGCCTGGTTCAATTAGCACTGGGTCTCAGAGTGGATAATCATCACCAAACTTCTCCCCATGCCATCACCCCAGGAACCATATTATATGGTCTCTGTATTAGCCTGCTTTCTCTAGCTCTAACAAATTACCCAAGAATGGGTACTTTATTAAGAGATGAGGTTTATTTAGCTCCGAGTCCAACATATGGCAGCCCCTGTGACTAACCTTTGGTGAGAGTGCTCACAAAATGGTGAATGGCATCATGGTAGGTGGACATGCAAGGTGTCGAGTCTTCATCGCCAGAAACTGGGGAGGATGAATCTTGTTCTTTTTAGAACAAGCCTCTCTCACAGGAACTAATGGGGGCCCATGAGAATTCCATTAATTCCTTCCAAGGGCCTCATCCCCAGTGGCACAATTACTTCCCTCTAGGCCACACCTCTTGCAGGTGCTACCAGGTCAACACTGCCACACCCAGGACCAAGCCTCTAGCCTATGAACCTTTGAGGGACAAACCACATCCCATCCTCACCAGCTCCAACAAAGCCACCATTGTTATAGCAGGATGTCCCAGTCTATAGGTGTGTCTATGAGGGCAGGGGAGGGTTGCTCTCAGAGGGCACTGGAAGCAGCCAGAGCCCCCATTCCGGAACCTCTCTGATGTCACACTTGTAGTCATGGTAATCTGGGAGCCAAGCCAGGAGAAGGAGCGGTTGGCTCTCATTTGTTTGAAAGCAGACTCAGCATGAATATCTCAAATGCTTTCTGGTCCCCACCTGCACCCCCAGCCAGATCCTGGCTTTTCTCAAGCCTTTGGGCTTGTTTGACTATGGCAGCACTGGTCTCTCTAAGCCTAGTGTTCTTCACGTTTCCGTGAGTCTCCATGCCAGCTGTCAGGTTTCTCACCAAAAGACAGATGGGAAATAGACAGTGAGAGTGCAGAGGCAGGGAAGTAGAGGGAGGCCAGGAGGGAAGGAAGATATTTAGTGAGAATCACAGAGATGTGGGGAGCCTATCAGGGAACTATGGGAGGCTGGTAATGCTGGTGACATTTGGTGAGGGAATGGGGTCTGTCTCTAGCCTGGATATTCAGATCTGCCCTTAAGGAGTGTGAGTCTGATCTCAGGTGAGCTGGGCCTCATGGGGGCTCCGGGTTGCCCCAGACTAGAACTGAGTCTGGCCCTGATTTCAGATGCCGAGCACTTGCTCAAGATGGAGAGTGGGGCTTTCCTTTGGCCACTATGTACAGCCTCATTTCTATGAATGCTTCAGACCCAGGCATCTTACACAGAGGTAAAGCCTCAGACCTGTGGGAGAGGAAGGTGGCACCCCAAAGTCTGGTGCCTACGGGGATCATTTCTAAAGGGATGAGCCCCCCTGTGGCCTCAGGATCCCTTCTTACCCTGTCATCATTACTTGGGCCCTGGCACTTCATTTCCCAAGCCATTGAATTGTGAAAAAACAGAATCCTTGGAGGTTTCCCAGTTGCTTTAGAAGAGAGGCCTGGGAAGACTGGCACAAGAGGCCAACAGGCTCTTCAAAAACCGCACACTTCACTCTTTCTCCTTCCCATTTCACACATGACTCCAAGCACTGATCACAATTCCAAAGCGGGGAGCTCCAAGTAGAGCTCTTGTGGCTGGAAAGTCCTTCTCTCTGACTGCCTGTTCATCTGAGTGGTCAGTTTGCTCAACAGGGACCGGGATTCCCCTGCCCACCTCCTCCCCATCTTCTTGTTGCCCAGTGATGCTATGGGTTGCCCTGAGCAGCAGAGTGATACAAGGGCCTCCTTCACTGCCTAAACCTCTTTCCCTGCCAGGCGCCTTCGAGCAGGACCCTGAGGCTCCCTACATGGCACCAGTGAATGGCAGGTTGTACCACATGCCGTGGTGTCCCACCTGTTATTTTCACCGCCTGCCACGAACCATCCACTGCAAAAGCTGTGACATCTGTGTGGAGGTGAGTGCTCCTCCTCCCTGTCCACTCACCAACCTATCTCCGGGCACCTGGCCAGGACCAGGAACCTCACATCATGAGTGGGCCTGGTGGGGGTATCAGACCATGTTCCCAGAGTGCTTCAAGTGGCTCTCAGCCACTGTTGGTCACTTATATATGTCATCACCTGTGTGTCTGCACCTGTCCAGGGAGGCTGGACTTGTTTGCACAGGTGTTGATATGCAAAGGGCATCACAACTGTGCTGAGCCTTGTGGAGTCAGGGGGAGGAAAAGCAGTGACTGTCCCCTCCCCTGGGTTGTTGATAGTAGATCCCCAGTCCTTTAGGCTGACTGCTGCCATGTCCTGGGGATCTTTGCTGGTCTTGGTCTGAGTGTCCCAGTTGGAAGGTTTCCTGGATTCTGAGTGCCTTTCTCTGATGTGCACACCCTGCTCGGTTTCACAAGTGCAGATGGCTGGTTGGGCAAGGGTGTTTTTTCATCCTTATCCAGTGTCTGAGAAAATAGAGGCCCAGAGATGTTCTATCCTGCTCCAAGTGATACCAGGCAGGTCTTGAGAGACAAGACCTCACTCAGGACAGGTGAACTGATGAGTTGTGGGGCTAAATGTGCTCTTACCATGGAAATGCCAGGTTCTCCCTGAGATTGGAACCTGTGTGTAGGGCCAAGAGCAGGCGGCCTAGAGGGCTGAATTGGGGGATGCCTCAGGATTCGGGGGTGATGGAGGTCAATCCAGACAGATCCTCAGCCCTGCCTCCTCTCCCCTAGGAGTTCGACCACCATTGCAGGTGGGTGAATAACTGTGTGTGGCACCGAAACATCCGGCTCTACCTGCTACTCCTCCTGTGCCTGTGCCTCCACCTGGGTGCTGTGCTGTCCACCTGCGTGGTTTTCATCATGCAGAGGAGGCACATGGCATTCCTGGACTATACCATGACATAGCCACACAGTCCCAAGGGCCCACCCTGAGAAGAGCTGGTGTGGTGGGGAGGGAGGGGCAAACAGCCAAGGAGGGACAGAGGAGACCAAGGGCAGGGCTAGAGGGAGAAATCACTTGGGCGGAATGTGAAGGAGATGTGGAAGGCCAGTGGGGTCAGTGACATGGGCCGGGTAGGATGCCTGTGGAGTTAAGAATCTAGGGGAGCCACAGAATAGGGTAATAAAAGTTGAAAAGGGACATGTGGGTGGACAGTGTGGTGGAGTAAGGTTTCACTTGGGTGTACTGGACTGACTGTCCAGTCCAGGGAGGGAGAGTGTGTGGGTGATGCTAGCTGGGGTGGGAGGGAGGGAGGAAGGAGTTGGGTAGAAAAGCGGGGCCAGGGAAGAGCTATTCCATGGCTTCACTTCTTAGCCTGTGCACAGCATCCTAGTGGCTGTACCTGCTGGGGCCCTCCTGCTACCCCTCATCCTGCAGTTGTTCTTCAATGGAGTGGTCATGGGCATAGCCAGGCAACCCTATGAGGACCAGGTAAGTGGTCTGAGTGCGTGTGTCCTTGACTGTGTGGAGGCATCTTGTACCTCTGCAATTAGGCACTTTGTGTGCTTTCTCACTGCCCTTGGCCCTGATGTTGCTTCATGAGTCCTTCGAGACCCACCTCTGAAGATGCAACTCAGATATCTCTATACCCTGGAGCATTGGTGGCCATTCTCCCTCTGGGTGCATTGCATTGAAAGCCTACTGTGTGCTAGGTGGCAGTTACTTGAGGGATGGGTGTAGAGATGAGTAAGTATGTCATGCACTTGTGTTGATCAGCAACCTGCAATCAGAATAACACCGGGAGACTCCCAGGAACACTGAGAAGAAGGGTCAGTCCTGAGTGGTGTAACAGACTGGAAGAGACTGGGGTTTTGGTGAAGCCCATGCTGTAGAGTAGAACATGCCACTCTCTGTGTCCTGTGTGCTTTTGGAGAGGAGACAGGAGGGCATTGACTGGTGGAGGTACAATTTTGCAGAAAGGCCCAGAAACCTGAAAGTAGGGTATTAACAGAATGATGAAGAAGCAGATCCAGTTCAAGCACAAGGTGGTATGACATTTACTCCAAGTCGGTCAAGATTAGAAAGACCCAGAATGTCAAGTGTGGAATGTAGTTTTCAAGTAGTGGAAACCTGGGAGCCATGGTAAAATTTTGTAAAAATGTCAATAATTGAGGGTAATTACAAATAGTAAAATTCACCCTTTTTAGTCTCTAGTTAGGGATTTTGACAAATGACATCCTGTACTCTCCACCAAGATCAAGGTTAACCAGTTTCATTACCCCAGAAAATCCTTTCATCTCTTGTTGTCACATTCTCTCCCTAAGTCCTTGCTGGTGTTTCTCTTTCCAGAATCATGCATAAATGGTGTTGTGGGCTTTCTAGTGTGGCTTCATTCACTGAGCACAATACATTTGAGATTCATCTATGTAGTTGCTCATATCAGTAGTTTATTGTCTTTTGTTTCTGTGTAGTATTGTATTTCCCTACAGATTATTTATACATTCACCAATTGAAGGATTTTTACTTTGCATCTAGTTTTGGCAGTGTTTTTGTTGGTCTATTTTGTTTTGTTTTTGTACCAAAAATTGATCCCCGATGTGCTTAACCACTGAGCAACATTCCCTGACCCCTCCACCACCACCACCACCACCCGCACCCTTATGTTTTCTTTTTGAAAAATTTAAAAAATTTTGAGAAAGGGTCTTACTAAGTTGCTTAAGGCCTTGTTAAGTTACTAACTTACTAATTTTCTGAGGCTTTGAACTTGCCACCCTCTTGCCTTTGCCTACCAAGCCACTGAGAGTACAGGCACGGTCTACTGTGCCCAGCCAGTTTTGGGCAGTTACAAATAAAGCCGCTAAAATAACCATTGGTGCACAGACATGTGGACATAAGTTTACATTTCTGTTGGATAAATTGTTAAGGGTGGCATTGCTGAGTCATAAGGTAAACATATGTGGGACTTTTTAGGAAACAACTGTACCGTTTCTACTTTCTACGAGCAATGAATGAGAATTCCAGTTGCTCCACAACCTGGCTGGGCACAGTAGACCGTGCCTGTACTCTCAGTGGCTTGGGAGGCAAAGGCAAGAGGGTGGCAAGTTCAAAGCCTCAGAAAGTTAGCTTTGACACTGTCATTTGTTACTATTCTTTCTTCTTTTCAAATTGTAGCCTGTCTAATAAATGAGTAATGGTACCTCACTAGGGCTCCAGTCTGTATTTTCCTAATGACTAAAAATGTTCAGCATATTTTCATGTCTTCTCAGGCATGGGTATATTGTTGGTAAACTCTTTGCTCCAGTCTTTTGCCCATTTAAAGAAAAAAGTGTTGTTTTCTTATTGTGTTTCAGGAGTTCTGTATACAGGATTCACATCTATGTTTTGCAAATATTTTCTTGCAATTCATGGCTTGTCATTTCATTTTCTTCATAGCATCTTCCAAAGAGCAGGAGTCCTTAGTGTTGCTGTTTTTCCAGCACTGGGGATTGAGACCGGGTGCCGGACCACTGCGCTTCTTCCCCAGCATTCGTTGTTGTTCACTCTTAATGGAACCTCATGTCCTGTGTGAGGAACAGTTTCATTGCTTTCTTCCCCATCTGTGTGTCTTTATTGCTTTTTCTTTGAGCTTTGACTAGGAATGATAGGAGTAGGCATCTCTGCCATGGGATTCCTTTAGTATGGCAATCACTTAACTAAAGGCTCTTTCAGGAAGACTGGTGGGCAGCATCAGTGGGGGAGGGGAAGCTGAAGACCCCGAGACAGCTGAACAGACAGAGGAACCTGTCTGCTCATCACCTCCCATCCTTTTAGTCACCAGCCCACCACTGCCATATGTGCTTCCCTCCCACCTGTGACTCCTGTGCTTGGCCCTTATTCCTCAGCCCTGTGGTCTGCCTGTCTTCTCCTCTCTCCAGCTTCTAGTATCACCATTGAGTTTGCCTGGCAGATTTTACCCTTCCCCCATCCTGTGGTTCTTCCAGCCCCAGGTCCGGCCATACGCCATTGCCCTTTCTCATCTGCTCAGAGTGAGGCCCTCCAAGTCAAGGGTCCCCAAGTCTCAAGGAACCTAAATGCAGTCTGCACTCTGGGATTCTTCAGACAGGGCTCCTTTCCATTACCGCAGCACCTATTTCAGGCACTGATCCCATGCTCCAACTTTTACTCCTACCATACTCCATTCCATTACTACAACTCCTCCTGGAGTCACTTGTTTGGTGGTTGGTGGCAAAGAGTCTGGTGAAGACCACATAAGTTCAACTCCCAGCTGTAGAACTGACCAGCAGGGAGACCTTGGGTATGCTACTTAGCCCCTGGTCACTCAATTTCCCTAGGTGTAAAACAGGGAATTGTGGGTTAATTCATGTAAACCACATAGAACAGTGGCTGGTACCAAGAAGTGCCCTATGTGCTGCTGTTACTATTACTACCATTCCTTCCCATGGTCATCTACACATGTCTGTGCCTCTTCTTAAAAGCCATACAAATCCCACCCTTAGCACCCCAGGCCTCCACTCCACCTGTTATACCTTCTGGGCCTTATTTCCTGAAAGAGTTGACCTTGTTCACTAGCTCACCCTTCACTTCCTTGCCCAGGTCTGCCCAGCCCTTGCTGTCAGGATGATGCTCTCATTAATGGCCAAAGCCAGCAGACATCTTCAGACTACTCTTTCAGGATTGGACACAGCCTCTGAAACCAGAAGTAGCTGTCTCAGCTCTTAACTCTCTGGGCTTCTCCTCTTCACGTGCCTGGGTGCTGTGAGCTGGGTTGCCTAGATGGTTCCCATGATACCCTCTCTATGCTCTACCCTGTCCACTCCCCATGGTGCTCAGGGCCATGTGTTGCAGCTGCCCTCACCACTGAAAGTAGGCTGGCCATGCTGTTTGCAGGGTGCTTTCCATCCCCAGTGCAGTGACTGGGTTTTATTTTTTGCTACTTGGTAATGAACCCTGGGGCACTTTACCACTGAGCTACATCCCCAGTCCCTGCTACATTTTATTGTAAATCAGGGTCTCGCCAATTTGCTGAGGCTGGTCTCAAACCTGCCTCAGTGTCCCAATTCACTGGGATTACAGGTGTGTGCCACCATGCCTGGTTGGACAGAAGCATTTTTGATGCCCTGAAATATTTCTGATGGGGGTGCATCTCAGTGGTAGAGTGTGTGCTTAGCATGTGCAAGGCCCTGAATTCTTCAATCACCAGCACACAAAGAGAAGACATCTGAATCAATGAGTGAAGCCACAAACAGAAGAATCAACATTTGGGGATAGAAGGAAAGAGAGAAAGGAACAGAGAGAAGCCTGGTGCCCTGATCCCCCAGGATAAGGGGAGAAGGAAAGGCAGCAGGAAGTTGGTCAGATGATGGGGCAAGAAGAAGATGCTGCTGGATTTTGGTCCTGTGGAGTGTGAGGGTGTTTGAGACACACAATTGGAGCAAGAGCCCCAGGTGTGGAGCCAGTGGGAGAGGCTGGTCTGGGTGCCTCAGAGCTGTTGGATTCCAGTTGTGTGTGATAGTGTTCCATGTTGGGAGAGGAAGGTATTCAAATTTACTGCTAAGTTCTTAGAAATTTATTAATTATCATTCATTAAGCATTTTGTATACCTTATGTACAATCAATATTTCTTATGTATGATATATATCTAATCAAACATTCTTTCTCTAAATTTAAAAATTCTGCAACTTTTTAATACTCTGATATTAATTTATTTCTTCTGGTACTAGGGATTGAACCAAGGGGTGCTTTACCACCAAAGCTGCATCCCTAATCCTTGCTATATATATATTTTTTTGAGATAGGGTGTCACTAAATTTTTGAGGGCCCTCCTCAGGAGTGACTTGATGTATAATCTCTTTTTTTAAAAGATGAAGGAGGAAAGCAGATTGGCATGATTGTGGATAAAAATTTAAAACAGCAAGGTACTGATTTCTATCAGAAATTATTAGTTTTCATAATAAATAAAAGTGAAACTTCATTTTACCCTGCTGCTGTCACTATATAGCAGGCATTTCTTTTCTCTCTTTAAATTATCTGTGTGTGTGGGAAAACTCAATGCCATTACATGAATTTTTAAAGATTAAAGAAAAATTGTTGAGGGCCTTGCTAAGCTTTTGAGGCTGGCCTTGAACTTGCGATCCTTCAGCCTCAGAATCCCAAATCCCTGGGATTCTGTGTGCACCACTGCACCTGATGGTATATTCATTTCTTAAGTGCTGTGAACACCATAGAGGAGGCAGAACCTCATAGAGGATAATGATTCCTATTGTTTTTTGGACATATTCCAGAGCGGTTCTGATGTGGAATCATCTTTCCTTCAGTGGAGACGAGTGTTGGATAGAGGTGCTGGATAGAGGTGGATAGAAGTGCTGCTGGGCCACTTGCCATTATAACAGAATATTTGCTACCTAAATCTCATGAAGTTGGATTGAAACTCCACCTGGTCTGGAAGGAGGAGGGGTCGAGGGTGATGGATGAACTCAAGGGAAAGAGAAAGTATAATAAGGTAGAGGAGAAGACAGTCCGTGTCCAGGTAAGGACATGACTTTTGAGGTTGACCTTCCCTGCTTTGTGTACTGAAGTTCTTCAGCTCAGATTTTCCTGGAAAATCTTATTTTTGACTAGGAAAATATGTTTGGGCATCCCTTGCTGCTACTAGTCACCCAGATAGTTAAAGTCAGTGAAGTAGATTTTTAGAAAAAATCGAGAGATAAAAGAGTAAAGTGGGAGCAGGGTGGTGACACCATCTTTGGATCAGTTGAGCAAAAGAGCACTAGAAAGATCTTAAAAGGTACCTGGAAGGATTAGGTTAGAGGACAGGTGTGGCCAATGGAGGCAGAGCAAGGATCCTGCAAAGGGAAGCACAAGGGGATGAGGAGCCCTGAGAAGGCAGGAGAGGTGAGTGCTGGGTCAGCACTGTCTGGGGAGAGCTGCTCACAAGTGGGTCGAGGGAGGTCACTCTTCCTTGGAGCCTGGGAAGGCAGGAGGCCCTGGTTACTCTTGGAGCCTTGCCATGAGCCCATGTTGAGCCCTGTCTTAACTGGCCAACTTAGCGAGGGTCACTGGGAGATGGCCTTGCCCAGTCCTGCTGATTCTGAGCTCCTCTTCCCTTCCTCATCTCCCTCCAGCATGATAACCCATATGATGCAGGCTGCAGAAGAAACTGTTTCATCATTCTCTGTGCACCCTTGGGACCCAAGTGAGTTGGTAAACCAAGGGCTCAAGTGGTGGACCCTGGGGCTGGTGGTGTGGGATGAAGCTGGCTCTATTTCCCTGGTCCCTGTCCCCAGCTCCCAGGCCCTAACACTTCCTGTTCCTTTGCTTTGGGATTTTCTCCAGGGCACTCTGGGAGTTTCTGGGAATTTTATTCTTCCTTGGTGTTTTAGGTTCTTGCCCCATGAAATGTGGTAGAGGGGAATTGCAGCCTGGATAAGGCTCCTGGATGAGAGCCCTGGGCTCTGTGCCTTCCCAGCTGAGGGGTGAGAGTGCTCAGGGACACCAGGCCAAGGTGGGCAGTGACTCCTTGCATTTGGCCTGTTGCTTCCCAGGTACATGTCAGAGGCTTCTGTGTGCCTTCAGGTGGAGCAGGGCACCACCTGGGGGCCAACATAACATCTTAAAGACCTCCTTGGGCCCAGGTGTGCAACTCAGGCCCTCCCAAGGTTTGGCAATTCTGCACCCTTACACAAGGTAAGGAGTATCATCGGTTGAGCTTTGAAACATGGGAGTTTGTGCTTGCACATGTGTTGGGGGAAGCCCCCAATATCGGGCTGGCTGTGAAGCTGAAGCCCTTGGAGCCTAAGGAGTGGGATTATGGACCTGGAGGATGTAGGGCCAAGTCACAGGGCTTCAGAGCACACCCAGTTTTCCCTGGATAGACAAATGAAAAATGCTGCACTGCTAACTATCTGGTTGGCCTGGGACAGTTCCTTACCTTCCTCAGCCATTAATGAGGTCTGAGATTAGTCCAGTAGCTTCTAATGTTTTAAAATAAATTATTTTTTTTAATTGGAAATTTTTTCTCAGTCCCATATGAATCAGATGGAGTGTAGTATTAGGAGTGCAGTTGGGTGGGTAACCCCCAGTGCCCCCCAAGGGCCCTTGCAGTGACTTGTGGTGCCAGTCCTCTTTTTTTCCTGCCTCCAGGAGATGAGCGACTTGACTGTGAGCAGTGGGGTAGAGGTTAGGGAGAGCCCCCATGTCCTGACTCTGTGTTTATCTTCACATCAGGCCAGTGCTGCAACATCCCACCCTGTGATGCCTGGTTGTGAGCCCTACATCAAGGTCTCTCAGGCCTGAGCCCTCACTGAGTCCCCTGTTAGGGCTGCCATGACCCCACAGGTATGTATTTCTTATAAAATATATTTTTTGTTGGTTTTTATCACTTCTCTGTCTGTTTGTTCTACGTTCAGAGAAGCAAGTTTCCTGTGTGTGTGGTGAGGCTATGAGGGTCTGGTCAGAGCCCTCCTGGAAGGGAAGATCCTTTCTCTCTGGAGACTCAAGCTCAGGAACCAACACTATTTGGCTTTTTGACCTTGGGAAGACACTTAGAATTTCTCTCATCCTTAAAATATGGCAACAGTAATAATTACAGTGACTGACCTGTCTGACTTCCTGGCAAGGGCTGCAGATGAGAGGAGAGAAAATTGACCAACCTGGAAAATACCCAATGCACCTCAACTACTCCAAAATATAGAAATGGAACTTATTTATTAGTAGTAGTTATAATTGTGTGTGCACATGTGTGTATTATTTAGGAGTGTGTGTGTGTGTTTGTGTGTGTGTGTGTGTGTGTGTGTGTGTGAGAGAGAGAGAGAGAGAGAGAGAGAGAGAGAGACATGTGTGTATTCTTTAGGAGTGTGTGTGTGTTTGTGTGTGTGTGTGTGTGAGAGAGAGAGAGAGAGGGGAGAGAGAGAGGGAGAGAGAGAGAGAGAGAGAGAGAGAGAGAGAGAGAGAGAGAGATATTGATTTTGTGTGGTACCGGGGTTTAAATCAAACCCAGGGCTTTATGCATGGTAGGCAAGCCCTTCACCCCTGAGTTCCATCCCCAGCCCATTTTTATTTTCAGACATGCTCTCACTAAATTGGCCAGGCTGTCCTCCAACTTGTGGCCCCCTTTCTCAGCCTCCCTGATAGCCTCCCAAGTTACAGGAGTTAACTGCCATGACTATCTTACGGTTTTCTATATGCAAGATCTTGCCACCTGCAAATAGTTTTTCCTTCTTTTTTTCTCAGATGGATATTAAATATTTTTTTGCTTAATTTCTGTAGCTATAGTTTTTAATAAATATAAGGTTTTTCATAAATGTCCTTCATAAGGTTGAGGAAGTTACCTTTCAACTGTGTGTGTGTGTGTGTGTGTGTGTGTGTGTGTCTTTTTTAATTCTGAAAATGTATTAGATTTTGTCAAATGCTTTTTCTGCACCAAATGATCATGTATGATATTTTTCCTCCACTATTAATGTGGTGTACTACAAATTGACATTTTCTCCAAGTTTTAGTGTTTATAGCTTGACTGACCAGGTCCCAGATGCAAAGATACTATCTTTAAGAAACTGTGGTGGTGGGGGGGAAATTACTCTTTAAATTAACTACATAGTATATGATAAGAATGGGCATTATAATATAAAACCTTTCAACACATAGTAGTTAACTGCAGAGACCATTTTTATCTTAGGAAAACGGTGTTCCAAATTTCAGTGTAAACTGCTAGCAAACTTCAATTCCTTTGTGTGGCAACTATCTTATTTCTGTTTTCATACTCTTCCACCCCAGCCTGAGTTATAAGGTCTGGAGTGCTTTTTTCCCCAATCACAAGTGTGATTACCATTATTTTTGATTCTTACAATGATCTGATGAGACTCGGTCGGAGATGTATCTTGCATTCATTACAAGAGCACCACCAAGGTGATCCTGCATGATGTTGCAGTCATCTTGGCCATCTCCCCAGTTCCCAGTTTGGTGATGATGTCTCAGACTATCACCTATACAACATTTTTTTTTGGGGGGGATGTACTAGGGATTTACCAGGAGATGATTTATCCTGAGATTTGTCCCCAGTCCTATTTATTTTTTATTGAGTCCGGGTCTCATTAAGTTGTTGAGAACCTGACTAAGTTGGTGAGCCTAGCCTCAAAATTATGATCTTCCTGTCTCAGCCTCCAGAGTTGATGGAATTATAGACATATGCCACCATTCCCAGCTATACTCTATACTTATAAATGTTGAATCATTTTTGCATTTCTGGGATTAATTCCATAGTCAATGATACATAATATATTTAATATGCTGCTGAATTTAGGTTGTTATTTTTTTTAAAAGATTTATTCTATAGTTGTAGTTGGACAACTACCTTTATTTCATTAATTTATTTTTATGTGGTGCTGAGGATCGAGCCCAGGGCCTCACACATGCTAGGCAAGCACTACTGCTGAGCCACAATCCCAGCCCTCAGTTGTTAGGATTTTTAAAAAAGATTTTTGTATTTAATACTCATAAAGGATATTAATTTTTGTTTTCCTCTGTGATGTCTTTGTTTGGCTTTGGTATCAGAGTAATATTGGTCCTGTAAAGTAGGTTAGGAATTGTTCCTTTCTCTTCTACTTCTTGACTGACCAGGTCCCAGATACAAAGATACTATCTTGGTAGAGTTTGAGAAGGAGATGTGTCTATTTAAAGTTTTGGTAGAATTTACTAGAGAATCCATACTTTTCTTTAGAAGAGCCTACTAGCTTGTCTACCTTGTTTATTTTCCCCTTTACTTCTTTTAGCTGTTTTAGACTAGATTCTTTTACATTATTGGTTTTTAAGAATTTAAGTGCAATTCTAGTATAGTATCAGTTCTATTGACTTATGAAATACTTCCTCTTGCAAGAATTTCACTTTGTAATAAGTTGTCATTGCAAAAATGTTTTATGTTGTAGCTGAGATTGGTGGGAAAGGAAGATGCTAGTGTGTTATTATTTTGCATTGTTTCTTTGTTATTAATATTTTGCATTTTTTAGATTTACGCTACAGTAGAGTATATTTTGACATACTATACGTACATGGTGTATAACTCCCCATTCTGGTAGTTGTACATGATGTGTAGTTTCACTGGTGGTGTGTTTATATGTGAACATCGGAAAGTCATGTCCAATTCATTTCACAGTCTTTCCTATTCCCATTCTCCCTCCCTTCCCTCCCTTACCCCTCTTATTGTGTGTTAGCATCTGTATATCAGAGGGAACATTTAGCCTTTGGTTTTCTGGGATTGGCTTATTTTAAATTTGCTTTCAAAAATATTTTTTATATATTTTGAAATTGTAGATGGACACAATACCTTTATTTTATTTATTTTTTAAATGAGGTGCTGATGATCAAACTCAGTGCCTCACATGATCTAGGCAGTGCTCTGCCACTGAGCTCCAGCTCCAGCCCCTTGCTTTCATTTTTGAGATGGAGTTTGACTATACTGTTCTGTCTAGCCTCCAACTTGTGGTCTTCCTGTCTGAGCCACTGAGTAGATGGGATCACAGGCCTATGCCACCATGCTTGGCTCAAGATGCAAGTTTTAAATGAAAGATGTTTGTGTTCACAAATGAATGTTTTTGTGTTATGATTTGTACATATGTGTGTGTGTGTGTGTGGGGGGGGGTTTAATGTGGTACTGGAGACCCAACCCAGGTTCTACCTCACATGTGCTAGGCAAGTGCTTTACCACTTACGTATGGCACCAGTGCTTGTATGGGATTTTGTTTACTATATAACATCATAACTCTATGGATTCAGATGATAACAACCAAGAATTCAAAAAGCTTTTTGTATTTGAAAAATACAAAAAAAATTCAAAATACATGGTGCTAATATCAATAGATTAATGAAATAAAATATCCACATACAGACACTAGAAATCAATATGCAGAATGTTTAGAAGGAATTATTTGGGAATAAACACCCATGGAAGGAATGGAATGGGATGGGAAGATGCAAGACTGAGCAGAGGGGAGTCACCTGAGGTAGGGGCACAACAAATCTCAGGAAACCCCAAAATCATGAGGCACTTCAAAATTGTCCTTCTTTGGGGTACAGTGGCTGGGCCTGTATGCCTGTAGTAACCACTCCTTGGATATAATCTGTCCCTGGAAGGAGGGGAGGCAGGACCCAGATTTGCGGCTGTCTCCCATCCACACTCCAGCTGCTGGGTGGGTAAATTCTTCATACTGGAGGGGAATCTGGGAGGCACCTTCCAGTGTCCACTCCACAGATCTTAGTGTATATGGAGAAGTCCATGTCTGTTTAAGTGTTGGTCATGAATCCTGAAATGAAATCTATTTGATAAGTGATGCTGGAAACATTGATTGAAACCATGGGGAACACACATGGATTACACTGTTATCTCATCTTACCTGACATTAACTTCAGATAGATTAAAGAACTGAAAGAAAAAAGAAACAATATACCTAATACTTATCAGCTTGAAGGTGAGGGAAATGCAAGTAAACTTAGATGATGCCAATAAAATGATTAATAGATCTGATCACATAAAAAAACATTTTGCATTCAAAATTTTACACAAAATTAAAAGGTAAACAACAAAACTGAGAACATGTTTGCAATAAATACACTGAAAACATTAACATGTATACATTTATATGTGATTGGTTCTTTATGTTATCCTATCCATTCCTCCCCCTTTTTCTTTATTTCACTCCATCTTCTGCATTTGACAGAAATCATTTGACTTTTGAATTTTTATGTTTAGATTTTTTCACTTGGCATGATCTTCTCCATTACAGTCCATTTACTGGCAAATACCATAATTTTGATCTGTTTTTAAAAAAGAGATCCTGGGGAGGAAGAACATGGCAGTGGGTGGGGAGGGAGCAATCCTGTGACCTCCTCAGCTACGCTGGCAAAGAGAGACTACAGAATGACTGGATGATGCCTGCTCAGGAGCGTCCAGCAAAGTTGGCCTGAGGTGGTGCCTAAGTGAGCAGTTTGAGTTTCTCAGAGGCCACAGTGTGCTTGGGCACAGGTGAATCCAGGCCACCCTGCATGCGGAGGTACTGGCTGGTTGATTGGAGACCCGCCGCGACTCAGCGCTACAGAGACCCTTGAGTGGAGTAGAGAAAAATAACTTTGGATCATTTGAGGTGGTGCCAACCGAGCCTCCATGGGCCAGCAGACTGAGAGTTGAGGTAGGATTTAAGAGAGGTAGACCAGACCCACCCTTACCATCAGTCACCCCAGCAAGGAGACCAGTATCCACCATGGCAGAGAACTATCGTCATCAGAGTTTGGCAGATGGGATCGCTCTACAGCGAAATTGGCGACCACAGGCGACCCTCAGCCATCCCTCCCCATATAGCTGGGAAATCTCTAAAATCTCTCCCCAGCTCTCCATGAGAATGATTATTGGAGCCAATGGAAACAGGAGGGGCACCAGACCTCCAACTTTCCCTCCCACCAGTGCTGACAGCTGAGGAGGACTTTTTTGCCAGCTCCCTGGGGTGTGGCTACCCGAGGGAATCAGGCAAAATAAGCTGACGGCCCCCAGCCCCCATGCTCCACAACCTTGGTGTCTGGGTGAATGGCAAACAGAGAGTGCCCAGTCATTTAAGAGAACAGGGCACCCAGGGGACTGCAGGCTTGGAGTGTAGCTAGTTCTGTGGAGAACACCACTGGTGAGGGGGTCCTGGCTGGTAGGAGATGTGGAGGGGTGCGGGGGGGGGAGAGCTGGAGACCAAGAAAGTCACTGGGCAACCAGGATTGGAGAGTTGCCCAATGGGGAAGAGGAGCCGCCTCACAGGGATTGTATTTCCTGCATATTGAAGGCAGTAGCTTGGCCCAGAGGGCACAGCTCCACCTACTGGAAGAGAAGACGATTGAATTCTAAGACTGCATTTATCTTTTTTTCTTTTCATTTTTCCCCTTTTCTTTTATTATTCCTATTTTTCTTTCTCTCTTCCTCTTTTGTGACTTCTTCCTTCCCCTTCCCCTAGGTTTCCTTCCAAGCATTACAACATCTAATATATGTAATTTACTAAATGCCTATTGGTGAATGTTCCGAGGTGGTCTATATTGCTCCCAAGTCCCTAGCTACACTCAAATACTCCAGTCCATTCTCCTGTTAGTATCTCCCTTCAGTAGAGCAATATTCCAAGGTTGCTAAGATATACCAACCCCCATACCATCACATAACCTGACCTAAACATAAAGTCCTTAGACGAAACCAGAGATCACTATACACCTTCAGAATCTGTATGCCTTTTATGAAAGAAATGAATTTGCTTTAAAGTACAATAAAACCCAACATCTTTAGACATAGTCTTCCCTCACAAAGGAGAGATCCTGGAGATATACAAAACCAAAACAAATTTATAGGAGTAAATATTAACACTGCAATCAAACAGAGGTGGAAAATTATTTGAGCATAATGAAAAAAAAACAAGGAAAAAAAAGGATTACAAATAATGCAGGACAGCCTAAGTCTACAGGAGAACCTAGAGGCATCAGAAAAATGGTCAGACATAGAACTCAAGGCATACCTGACTCAAATGGAATGGAATCTTAAAGAGGTCATTAGACAGCAAATGCAAACAATGAAAGAACACTTTGACAATGAATTACATAAACAAATTCAAGAAGCAAAAGAACAACTCTACCAGGAGATAGAGGTTATAAAAAAATCAAAAAATAATCCTAGAAATGAAGGAAACGATAAACCAAATTGAAAACTCAAATGAGAGTATTACTAGTAGAGTAGATCAAGTAGAAGTCAGAACATCAGACAAGGAAGACAAAATATATCAACTCGAACAGAGTCTAGTCAACTCAGAAAGGCTGGTAAGAAACCATGAGCAAAACATCCAAGAGATATGGGTTATTGTGAAAAAAACAAACTTAAGAGTCCATGGGATAGAGGAAGGTATAGAAGTCCAAACCAAAGGAATGAGCAATCTGTTAAATGAAATAATTTTAGAAAACTTTCCAGACATGAAAAATGAAATGGATGTCCAAATCCTAGAAGTCTACAGGACGCGGAGCATACAAAACCACAATAGACCAAATCCCAGATACATTATTATGAAGATATGCAACATACAGAACAAGGAGAGAATATTAAAAGCTACAAGAGAAAGGAGGCAGATTACATTTAGGGGTAAACCTATTAGGTTAATGGGTGATTTTTCATCACAGACGCTGAAAGCGATAAGATCATGTATCAACGTATTTCAAACACTGAAATATAATGGGTGCCAACCAGGAATCTTGTATCCAGCAAAATTAAGCTTCAGTTTGACAAAGAAATAAGTATCATTCACAATAAACAAAAGTTAAAAGAATTCACAGCTAGAAAACAGCACTGCAAAGCATTTGGGGAAAATAATTCATGAAGAGGAAATGAAAAACAACCACCAAAACCAACAGTGGGAAGTATGTCAGTAAGGGGGGGTGAACTAATCAAAGAGGGAAAAACAAACCAAATTAAAAATAAATAAATAAACAAACAAACAAACATGACCGGAAGTACAAACCAAATATCAATATAACCCTAAATGTTAATGGCTTAAACACAATAATAAAGTGACATAGGCTGGCAACCTGGATTTAAAAAACAGATGCAACAATATGCTGCCTTCAGGAGACTCATCTGATAGGAAAAGACATACACAGGCTGAAGGTGAAAGGTTGGGAAAAATCATACCATTCACATGGTCCTCGGAAGCAAGCAGGGGTGGCCATTCTCATATGGAATAAAAATGACTTCCAGCCTAAGTCAATCAAAAGGGATAAAGAAGGACACTATATACTGTTAAAGGGAACCATTCACCAACAAGACATAACAATTATCAATATTTATGCACCAAACAATGGTGCTGCTACATTCATAAAACAAACTCTCCTCAAGTTCAAGAGTCAAATAAACCACAACACAATAATTATAGGTGACTTCAACACACCTCTCTCACCATTGGACAGATCTTACAAACAAAAGTTGAATAAAGAAACTATAGAATACAATAACACAATTAATAACCTAGACTTAACCGACTTATATAGAATATATCAACCATCATCAAGCGGATATACTTTTTTTTTAGCAGCACATGGATTCTTTTCAAAAATAGATCATATATTATGCCATAGGACAACTCTTAGAAATTACAAAGGAGTGGAGATAATACCATGTATGTTATTGGATCACAATGGAATGAAACTGGAAATCAACGATAAAAGAAGGAAGGGAAAATCCTACATCACTTGGAGAATGAACAATATGTTACTGAGTGATCAATGGGTTACAGAAGACATAAAGGAGGAAATCAAAAAAATTCTTAGAGATAAATGAAAACACAGACACAACATATCAGAATCTATGGGACACAATGAAAGCAGTTCTAAGAGGAAAATTCATTGCTTGGAGTTCATTCCTCAAAGAAAAAAAAACAATAAATGATCTCACACTCCATCTCAAAACTGTAGAAAAAGAAGAGCAAAACAACAGCAAATGTAGTAGAAGGCAAGAAATAATTAAAATCAGAGCTGAAATAAATGAAATTGAAACAAAAGAAACAATTGAAAAAAATGACAAAACTAAAAGTTGGTTCTTTGAAAAAATAAATAAGATTGACAGACCCTTAACCATGCTAACAAAGAGAAAAAGAGAGAGAACTCAAATTACTAGCATACGCAAAGAAAAAGGCAATATCACAACAGACCCTACAAAAATACAGAAGATAATTAGAAATTATTTTGAAAACTTATATTCCAATAAAATAGAAGATAGTGAAGACATCAATAAATTTCTTAAGTCATATGATTTGCCCAGATTGAGTCAGGAGGATACACACAACTTAAACAGACCAATATCAATAAAGGAAATAGAAGAAGCCATCAAAAGACTACCAACCAAGAAAAGCCCAGGATCGGATGGTTATACAGCAGAATTTTACAAAACCTTTAAAGAAGAACTAATGCCAATACTTTTTAAGTTATTTCAGGAAATAGAAAAAGAGGGAATACTTCCAAATTCATTCTACGAGGCCAACATCACCCTGATTCTGAAACCAGACAAAGACACTTCAAAGAAAGAAAACTACAGACCAATATCTCTAATGAACTTAGATGCAAAAATGCTCAATAAAATTCTAGCAAATTGGATACAAATACATACCAAAAAGATTGTGCACCATGATCAAGTAGGATTCATCCCTGAGGTTCAAGGCTGGTTCAGTATATGGAAATCAATAAATGTTATTCACCACATCAATATACTTAAAGATAAGAACCATGTGATCATCTTGATAGATGCAGAAAAAGCATTCAACAAAGTACAGCATCCCTTTATGTTCAAAACACTAGAAAAACTAGGGATTACAGGAACTTACCTCAACATTGTAAAAGAAATCTATACTAAGCCTCAGGCTAGCATCATTCTAAATAGAAAAAAATTGAAGGCATTCCCTCTAACGTCTGGAACAAGACAGGGATCCCTCTCTCACCACTTCTGTTCAACATAGTTCTCGAAACACTGGCCAGAGCAATTAGATAGAATAAAGAAATTAAAGGCATAAAGATAGGAGAGGAAGAACTTAAAATTAGCAGTATTTGCGGGTGACATGATCCTATAAATAGCAGACCCAAAAGGTTCTACCAAGAAACTTCTAGAGCTAGTAAATGAATTCAGCAAAGTGGCAGGATATAAAAACAACATGAATAAATCAAAGGCATTCCTATATATCTGTGACAAATCCTCTGAAATGGAAATGAGGACAACCACGCCATTCACACTACCCTCAAAAAAAAAAAATTAAAATACTTGGGAATCAACCTAACAAAAGAGGTGAAAGACCTATATAATGAAAACTACAGAACCCTAAAGAGAGAAATAGAAGATCTTCGAAGATGGAAAGATATACCCTGTTCATGGATAGGCAGAACTAACATCATTAAAATGGCAATATTACCAAAAGTACTCTATAGGTTTAATGCAATGCCAGTCAAAATCCCAATGGCATTTCTTGCAGAAATAGAAAAAGCAATCATGAAATTCATCTGGAAAAATAAAAGACCCAGAATAGCAAAAGCAATTCTAAGCAGGAAGAGTGAAACAGGCGGTATAGCGATACCAGACTTTAAACTATACTACAGAGCAATAGTAACAAAAACAGCATGGTACTGGTACCAAAACAGGTGGGTAGACCAATGGTACAGAATAGAGGACACAGAGACCAATCCACAAAATTACAAGTACCTTATATTAGACAAAGGTGCTAAAAGCATGCAATAAAGAAAGGATAGCATCTTCAACAAATTATGCTAGGAGAACTGGAAATCCATATGCAACAAAATGAAACTGAATCCCTTTCTCTTGCCATGCAAAAAAGCTAACTCAAAATGGATCAAGGAGCTTGATATCAAAACAGAGACTCTGCATCTGATAGAAGAAAAAGTTGGCTCTAATCTCTATCTCCTGTGGTTGGGCTCCAAATTCCTTAATAGGACACCTATAGCACAAGAGTTAAAATCAAGGATCAACAAATGGAACACACTCAATCTAAAAGAGAAACAATAAGAGAGGTAAATAGGGAACCTACATCCTGGGAACAAATACCCCCTCACACTTCAGATAGAGCCCTAATATCAATAGCATACAAAGAACCCAAAAAATTAAACAATAAGAAAACAAATAACCCAATCAACAAATGGGCCAAGAATCTGAACAGACACTTCTCAGAGAAGGATATACAGTCAATCAACAAATACACAAAAAAATGCTCACCATCTTTAGCAATCAGAGAAATGCAAATTGAAACCACTCTAAAATACCATCTCACTCCAATAAGAATGGCAGCCATTATGAAGTCAAACAACAAGTACTGGTGAGGATGGGGGGAAAAGGGTACACTTGTACATTGCTGGTGGGACTACAAATTGGTGAGGCCAATTTGGGAAGCTGTATGGAGATTCCTTGGAAAGCTGGGAATGGAACCACCATTCAACCCAGCTATTCTCGTTCTCAGACTATTCCCCAAAGACCTAAAAAGAGCATACTACAGGGATATAGCTACATCAATGTTCATAGCACAATTCACAATAGCTAGACTGTGGAACCAACCTAGATGATGGTCAATAGATGAATGGATAAAAAAATGTGGCATTTATACACAATGGAATATTACTCAGCACTAAAAAATAACAAAATCATGGCATTTTCAGGGAAATGGAAGGCATTAGAGCCTATTAGGCTAAATGAAGTTAGCAAATCCCTAAAGACTGATGTATGAGAAACTGTGGTCTGGTGAGCATCAGGTTATCCCTCCAGCCTGCTGGGAGGAGGGGTGGGCCCTGTCACTGAAGCTGGTGAGGCTGAGCTGGTAGGGCCATTGGCAGGGATTGATGAAGGAGATCACTAATCAGATGGGATAAATGACCTTTAAGTTCCCTTCCAACCTTGAGATTTTATGATTCTTTAATTCCATGTGTTGTAAGGAACTTAACAATATCAAATGACTTCCATCTTATTCAAATTATAGTGGCCTGCCTTTCAGCTTAACAGAGGGAGTGGATTTAAGGACATTGAACCCTCAGAGTTGATTATGCAGCTGCCACACTTTCATTCCAGGTTGGATCTCCTAAGTACCAGGGTAATTATGAGGACACATCTGCTCTTCATCTTGAGGACTGATGAGTTAGCTCAGTATTTATCTCTCCTGTGCAGATATGATGGAGCAGTCTAACAGGGAGCAACATTCTGATGAATATTCTTTTGGTATGCTAATAACTTTTCAAATTCTATTATTAAAGTTACATTTTCTTTGTTGACTCCGGATTGTTAAAATTTTGTATTCTTTAAAAAATTTTATATAGCTCTTATATCTTACAAGCAGCTTTGTAAAGTTGGCAGCAAGCAAGATTGGAGATGCTCTGGGAGGCCCTCACTGCAGAGGTACCACAGTTTCTGCTGATAGCAGCACCCCATCTGAGTACTGTATATCCCATTTGTTCTGGAAAGAGAGAGAGGAAGAAAAACCTTCCTAATGTCATGAGGTTGCTTCATACTGGGACCAAGCTGTGGGTGACCCCAGCCTGGCTTGGAGTAACCTTGCAACAGGCTCACTTTGGAAGTCACATGATCACTGAACATTTTGCAATTTTTTTCTACTTTCAGTGACCCCTGCCCCTGTCAACTACTTCCATAACTCTAACAACAGTCCACTTGCTGCCCAGCAGAAGATGGATATTTTTAGGAGAAATGGGAGGCATCGGCTCATTAACAAGCCCTCCAGCCCCATGAGGAGAGGTTTAAGCCCTCTTCTTTTTAAAGTGGCTTGTCACTTCTCCCAATCCCTGACATATTTCACACAGAACAGGGCCTCCTAAAGCTCTCCAGAATAAGAAATGCTGCCTTCAGTCCTCATCAGATACTAGGGGATAGCAACAATGCATGAGTCCCTCATACAGTGGGAGTCAAATGTTGTAGGAGTACAGGGATTTTTGCCCTGTTGAATATACAATGAACTTGGGTACATCATGATAAAGAATGAAAGGGCACAACTGTTCATCCAAAACCTAATCTACTGAAGTCAGGGGCCAAAAAGAGCTCCTCATTTCTGGTGAAGGTCAGCCCCACCAGTGTGGCCTAAAGTATTTCATTACAACCTCTTGACCTTCTGTTCCCTCTGAAAATATTGGGATTGAATGAGAATCTCTCTACTGATATCATCCTTGGCTATTTTATCAATGGATGTTAAATGACTCAGTAAAAGAGCCACAATCCACATGATTCTTTAACCAGAATCATAGAAGGGGAATCGAGTGGAAAAATCGGAAGAGAAAAGAGATGTATTCGACATCCGGTTCAACTAGAGTAACCATGAGAGCCACCAAAATTAACCATTCATGTGTTTTTTAAGTATCTGTGAGATTCTCCACCAGCCTACACCCCTACAGTTCTCATAAGGAATAGTAACTTGTGTTTGTCAAACATGTCCTGGAAAGACAGAAGCTAGAGTGGTGATATGAATTGCCATAAGGCCCAGGGAGAAAAAGGACCATGGGAAATGGTGAATAACATAAATTCTTCTGCAGCACATACCTGGATACGACATTACCAGAGTTATTAAAAATAAATGGATGCCGCAGTCCAGCTGCAGCAAAATAACCGGGGGGTGACGAACAACTTGTGTACATTGATACAGCAGGAGTGGAAGCCATTTATTGTAGGACAGGAGGGGTATATATACATTCCACACAGCTTATCTTAATTAACATAAACTAGATACAGCAGTCAACCAATAAGGAATCTCCACACTTAATGGCTCGCTGGCGTTACTTCACAAACCTCTCCCTCTGCAAAACGCCAGGCGCCATCTTGACTTGTTTACAGACTCTAACAAATGGACATGTGCATAAGCCAGAAAGGAAGAACACCAGCACCACAAGCAAGGAGGTAATTGATAGCTGTTCCAGACATGACTGAGATCTGCCTATTCCTGGAGAAGGTGGGAGGAGCTGCTGGGAGAGATTGATGCTGGAGGAGCGTATGATGGTCATGATATCACAGCTCCTGAAACCCAGGGGTAGGGCTTCATACCCACACAGTAGCAGGAGAAGAGTCCTGGGCCCTGTAGAGGGAAGTCAGCTGTAACTAGACCTTTTAGCTGCTATGCTGGAGGTCACACTCCCAGGGAGAATATAGATTAGGAAAGATCCTGTGCACTGGTACAGCTGGGTGACAAGGAAGCATGTCTGTGTCTGCCTGGGCTCAGGGTGAAAAATTGTCCCTTGAGAAATAAAAACTCAGGTCCTGTGTGTCATGTAAATTTAAGTTAGTATTTTTATTCAGAAGTGTGGGAAACTCCCAAGCTTTAATATAAGATGGGTACTGAGCTGCTATTTTCAATTTGCATGGAGAAGTAAACAACGCAAGCTTTGGAGGAACTCTTTCATAAGGTAGGATGAAAGGAGTTTTGCAAAACACACAGCTACATTGAAGCTGAGGAGAACACACACCATGCACAAAAGAATGAGGACACAGGAAGGACTAGAGTTCCAGAAAATCAGGGGAATAGAAAGATAGATGAAGAATGCAAGTTTGTCTACAATTGATGAAGAAAGATCTTGTCCTGGTAAAGAAGTGACTATGTACAAGAAGACTACAGTACTATTTGTTAGAGAAAGAAAAAAAATGGAAACAGTCCACATTCTTCTTTAGAAGACTGATTTAATAAAAAACAAAAAACAAAAACACATGATCCATTTACACAAAGCACTGTTAAGAATGTTCTGTGTTTGATGCATACCAATGTGAAGAGAGGGGTGTGTTGTTAACTGAAAAAAGCAACCAAAGAAAACAGTATATATAGTCAGTCACTTTTTTATCTAAGAAAAGGGGATAGGAAAGCACCAAAATTTATATCTGGGTCTGTATTTATATTAACACAGAAAAATACATATAAAAATTATAAATATTGTTGCCCACAGAGATTGAGGTATAGATGTTGTATGAGCAATATGGCCAGGAGTGAGACTTTTCAAAGTTTATGTTTTATGCTATTTTGATTTTTGAACCATGAGAATGAGTTATGTATACAAAACTTAAAAGTTTGTTTTATGAAGGAAGAAATAAAACTCCAATATAATAATTAAGCTTTGAAAAATTATAAGCAGATTTGAAAAAGGAGCAAATACAACTGATTGAAAAGTTTTATTTGAATTAGAAAAAAATTATAGATGAGTTAGAAGACTAAGTAAGGTTTCAGAGGAAATTAATAAAGTAGAGGGCAGTTCCAAGAAACTTACCAAAATGAAGCACAATGAGGTTGAAAAGATGGAACTCACAGGAAACTTTAAGAATTTCAGAGATCTGAAGGGGAAGTGAAATGTAGGAGTCCAAGAAAATATAGAAACAACAAGGGAAATAAAATATTTACAGAGATAATGGCTGCATATTTTTAAGAATTAACAAACCTTACACAAAAGAAACACAGGCAATCCCAGGTAGGACAAATAAAACAAGGTCCACACGTAGAGACATCAAAGGAAACCTCAGGATAGCAAGAACAAAGATAAAAATTTAAAAACAACTTGTGAGAAAGACACATTGCCTAGAAGGGAGAACAAGAAGGTGAAAGACTTCTGGACATTATTCTAATCATCCAATGGAATAATAGTTCAAGGATGAGAGCAAAATAAAGACATACACAAGTCTAATAGAAATTTCCACTCAAACCTTAAATATTTCAGAAAGAAGGAAAATCAATTGGGAAGAAAAAAGAGTAATACAGGAAACAATGATGAGAAGGAAAAAAATGGTGAACAACAACAGGAAATCTAAACAATCAATGACTATCAAATAATAGCAAGGATAGAATATTTGGAAAATCAAATAAAGTCAAACTAAAATAGTGGCAAAACTATTATTCAACATAGAAACAGAGGTAAAGTTCTAAGTAGGGCTAGAAATAAATGGTGCTTACCTTGGGCCCAAAAGGTAAAGGAACATCCAAAAAGTCAAAATTAAGATAAAGGACATTTTAAGGTGATATTTTAAAACCAAAACTAAAACAAAAGTCCATGATGCACAAATATTAAAATTTCAATAAACACAAGATCAATATGACAGATTGTTTTTCCTTTTGTCTCATATTCCAATATGGCATGACATGGTTCTGATTCTAAGGTTCTTACTTTTTTCTGGGAAAGGCTTTAGAGTAATTAATGACCTTTACACATTGTATATCAAGTATGAGTCTTAAAAATTTTTAAGTGGAAAAAATAGAATAATACAAACATAATGAAGAAACATTAAGCTGTTAAATAGGTCAATAAAAAAAAATTCACTGAGTTCAATGGAAGCTAGAAAAGAGGTGGAAAAAATCTGACAAAAAATAACACAAACAACATGATAGAAAAAAGTAAAATTACCTCAATTAATAGAGTAAACATAAGTGAAATGATCCTAACCAGTTGAAAGTCAGAAGCTCTCAAATTGGATTTAAAAATAATTAAAAACCTAAAGGCAGCTATATGCTATTGATCAAAGGCAAACCTAAAACACAATGACACAGAGAGATTAAAGCAAACAAATGAAAAATACTGCATCAGGCAATTATTACTAAAAAAAGTACTGAGCTAATAAAACTGATAGCAGATGAAACAGACTTTAAGACATCAAGCAGTTTTAGGAATTTTGAGTCAGAACCTAAAGTGAAATGGACAATTTACTGGAAAAGAAATAACATTTTTGAACTTGCATGAACCTAATAATAAAGTTCCAAACTGTAGAACTCAAACTTGTCAGAATTACAATGAGAAATTGGCAAAGACACAAAGTTTTAATTTTAAAACATAACCTGAAAATTAAGTATGAGTATATCATTTAAGAAATCAGCATAAGCATAAAAGTACCTAAAGTAAGTAGAAAAAAGAAATTAATAAAGGTGAGGACAAAAATAATGAAACTAAATAAACTCAAGAGTGATGTTTGCAAAAATTAATAAAATAGACACGCCTAAGGCGAAACTGTTAAACAATACATGAGAGAAGGCCCAAATAACTCATATTAGGAATGAAAAAGGGGCTGTCACCAAGATGCTGAGATATTGGAAAGATAGCCCAAGGATATTATGAGAACATTTGTGCCAATAAGTTAGACAATTGAAAATAAATAGGAATTCACCCCAAACTTCTGTAATCTGAGAGATAACAGGCCTGTCAGGCTTTTGATCATGGAGCAGTTAAAGTTATGGGGAGGAGAATGCTTATTCTGGAAACAGAATAAACTTGGATGTGGGAAGAGCAGTGGGTGGGGCAGGTCTGGGTAGAGCACCTTGGAGGGAGGGATGTGACACTGGGACACCAATGGGCACTGGGGCCTGGAGAGAGCTCCATGAGAGAATGAAGGACTTCAGTGGCCATTTTCTTGGGGTCTGGGTCACTTTTGCAGTGCTTGCCTTCTCTGCCCTGAATTGTTGTCCTGCTCTGCTGCTCTGCTGTCACCTGGCGTGCAGTCTTAGGAAGCTCCTTTTCCTGTTGGGGTTTCTGGTTTCCTTCTTTTGTCAAGTGAAAGAATTGGACCAGATTATGTCCATGGTTCTTTCCAATCCCAGATTCTATGAGTCAGCCAGACTCCGGCATTTGGTGGCTCCACGGGGAACGACTGAGGGTAAGTGATAAGGTAAACTGCTCGCCCCTGAGGGCAGGGCGAGAGGATGGGTAGCCATTTTAAGACTCTTCTTTTGTTTTGTTTCACTTTTGTTTTAAGTCAAATAATGGTACAGCAGCAGTAGTTACCCCTGATCAAACTTTTACATTTTTAGTACCCAAACAATCAGCTTAAAAGGTAGAGCTTAATGAAGTATTACAAGCTTTTGTGATGTTTAAAGATTCCATATTTAATTTATTTTCTGGTAGTCAGTATATAGTTAATGCTATAGTATCCCTTGAATATGCTGGTAGGATTTCTCCTTCCTCTATGGTTTTCTCTTTGTTTTCCACTATACAAAGTATAATCTGGGACAGAAAAGATCCATTCTTTATAGGACATATCAGGGCACATACAGGATTGCCTGGAGCCCTTAGTTTGGGCAATGATTTAGCAGATAAAACTACAAATGACATACATATTTTCTCTATGCTAGAAGAAGCTACAAATTTTCATAAAACATTCCATGTCAATGCTAATACTTTACAAAAGTGTTTTAAAATAACTAAGGAACAAGCCAGACATATAATAAATGTCAAAATTGTGTGACCTTTTAACCACAAGTTAATCTTGGAGTCAATCCTAGAGGGTTGATACCTAACCATATTTGGCAGATGGACATCACACACTTGCCAGAATTTGGAAAATTAAAATATTTGCATGTTACAGTTGATACTTCCTCTGGATTTTTGATGGGCTCCCTTCATGCCGGAGAAAAAACTAAAGATGTTATAGCTCATTGCTTACAAAATTTTGCCACTGTGGGCATTCCTAAACAGTTAAAAACTGATAATGGTCCTGGCTATACCTCTACCTCTTTTAAACAATTTTGCTCATCATTTGGTATTACTCATATAACAGGAATCCCATACAATCCACAGGGACAAGGCATAGTTGAAAGAGCTCATCAAACTATTAAAATGTACTTATTAAAGCAAAAAGACGGAATTGGGAAGGGGTATATATTCCCCAAAGATAAACTTAAAATAACCCTTTTTACTCTAAACTTTTTAAATTTGGATTCATCAGGACTTAGTGCTGCAGAAAGGCATATGTGTCCAAAAAATGTGCATAAGCCCAAGGTACTTTGGAAGGATATTCTAACAGGACAATGGAAAGGTCCTGACCCAGTAATTGTCTGGAGTCGGGGGTCTGTTTGTGTGTTTCCACAGGGAGAACAGCAGCTGATTTGGATTCCAGAGAGATTAACTAAAGCGATTTCTACAGACCAAAAAGAAGATGATTTGACTCAAGTCCATAACAGCTGATATCCAAAACTCCAGTTTGGCTATCCTTACATCTACGATAGAACCAGGATGCTTTTTTCAATATCAATTTTATTATTGCCCTTTCCCACATTCTATTTCATTTTTTGAGCTCATACAGACCTAGGTTAATGTTTTGCTGATCAGTTCTATTTTTTGACTATAGAGTTTTTAAACATTACAATGGAGATTTCACCTGTACAAAGTTATAAGGCCTTTACTATAATGTTATGTGTTGTATGTATTATATTATGTGTGCACACTTGTGTTTTGTGTTATATGTTTGAATGTACGTATGTCCATATATCATATATGATGAGCACTCATGATAAAATGGATCCAAATATTTTTCTTTTTCACGTGATTTATATGGTTTAATTTAAATTGGGTAAACAACTGTTGAGGATTGTTTTAATATGTAAACAAAAAAGAAGGTTAACAGATCTGTTTGTTTACTTTCACCTTTCCTTTTCATTATATTTAATAATTCTCTTAAAGACAATGTAAATTGTTAAGAAAATTGTTTTCTTTTAGTGCCTTCTGGAATGTTACATAATTTTTTCTTTAGCCATTATTGCCAGAATTCCTATCTTCATCCCAGTGCCCGTGAAGACAATGTAAATTGTTAAGAAAATTGTTTTCTTTTAGTGCCTTCTGTAATGTTACATAATTTTTTCTTTAGCCATTATTGCCAGAATTCCTATCTTCATCCCAGTGCCAGTGAAGACAATGTAAATTGTTAAGAAAATTGTTTTCTTTTAGTGCCTTCTGGAATGTTACATAATTTTTTCTTTAGCCATTATTGCCAGAATTCCTATCTTCATCCCAGTGCTGGTGAAGTCAAAGATAAAACCAATCCACAGCTTCTGCAATAGCCATCACTGAATTGCTTGCAGAACTTGCCTGGACACATTGTGAACTCACCTGTATGCATTGTGAACTATCTGTTGGTGCAGCGACTTGTGGTAGTGTTGGGGTATTTTTGCTGATGATGTCATTGGTGGTACAATTTTTCCAAAAGGAGCCATCAATTGGCTTGGTGTATCTTCCTCCCTTCTGCTTGTCATGATCGTCCAGCTAAAATTTGGGGGCCAACAGAGGTGAGGCTAAGAACCTCACCCCCCCGCTGGTACAAAGACCTCTCCACAGGTGTGGCTGTACTGGACCGGTAGTCAGTGATGGGTAAGATCCAATTGCAATGGTACCAACCTAACGGGTAAGGACCATATGTACTATTGGACAACCTAAGGCAGGCACGGTCCCTAAGCCACATGCTTTTTGTTTAAACAGAGAGGGGGAGATGTTGAGAGCCACAGCCAAAGGGGCCACAGCCGAAGGGGCCCCAGCAAACTTCCAGCTGCCAGCAAACTTCCAGCTGCCGGCTGATGATTGGCTCACAGCGGCCCCAGCAACATCTAGCTGATTGGCTCCTCTGCGGTGATGCTCATTGGGCTGTTTCCCTGCCTTTTCAGACCACGGAGCTGCTCATTGGGGGACTTTTTTGGCTCTGCCCACGTGACCCAGCCAATCGGCCTCAAGAGCAGGAGGATTATGGGAGGTAGAGAGAGAGGCTTGGGTTGGAGAGTGAGGCTTGTGGAAAGCCAGTGGTGGCAGTTGGGGCTCTGAGGGTTTTTCCTGAGAGGCTGTTTTGTTTGTGTGTGTGGTTCTAAAAATAAAGTTAGTTTCTTTTGACAAGTGGCTCCTGATTGTGCCCAGCCAGACTGCGGCAAAATTCCTCATTGGCAACCTTCCATAACAAATATTGTCCTCCATTTAGCACAGATTTACAAATGGTAGCCCAATCTGCTGGCATCATGTCCAAGTTGGTAATTCGACCATGCTTACCATGAAGGGTGCTTGTGGAGCATAGGTTGTTACAGCCTCCTTTAACTGCTTCACTGTTTTGAAATCTAAAGCACGGTGAATTCGCTGCCCTCCTGCCTGCTCAAGTACAGGGCATGCTAATCTTTGAGGTCCTGTCTCAGGATCCCATTTATCAACTACGGGGTTTGAGGGCTACTCAGCTGTCTCCATAGGTGGAGATGTTGGTTGAATTACGCCCTCTGGTGATAAAACGGAGTTAGTAGCAGCCTCCTGTTGTAGCCTTTTTCCTAATAGCCCCTTTTCCTTTAAATTTTCTTCCTCTGTCTGACTAGCTCGAGAGACCTTCTCTTTTGCTTGATCTAAAATATCTTTCTCCATGGTCTGAACCACTAACAATTTACTTAACACTCTTTCAGTTTGTTTTTTACTAATTTCTAATCTACTATGAAGATAACGCAACCCAATAAGATAACACAAAACAAAACCAAACGGAATGAAACAAAAATGGAATAAAAAATCGTTGTATCAATTTTCTCTTCCTCAGGGCTGACAAACTTCAAACCTTGAGCCAACCATTTTTCCCAGTTTGCCTGAGAAAGTTCTAGGGATAGGCAGCTTGAAACAAAAACAAAATAAATCAAAACAAGAACACATTGTTTTTTGAAATGGTCACCCATTCTCTCGCCTTTCCTCAGGGGTGAGCAATTTCACTTACCTCCAAGCTTCAGACGTTCCCCGTACGGGCCGCCAAATGCCGCAGTCTGGCTGGGCACAAAATAACCGAGCCACCACACACCTTGTATATTCAAACAGCAACTCTTTATTCTCTGTCACCGGCACTCTACATGCATGTTCTGGGAAAAAACACACTCCACCGGTCTCTGCATACCAAATACTCTCTGAATCCCATGAGAACTCAACAGGAACTCAAGGAGCGGGCACCTGAGGCAGCAGGATACACCCTATTCCCAGCAGGATCCACCCTAAACCTGGAACTGCCCTAAACCCGGATCCGCCCTAATCCCTGAGCAAGGTTACCTTTCAAATCAAAACTATCAAACATTCATGCAATGTCACTGCAAATGACCTGGGCCAAGGTAAGCCCATTTCCACAATGGAGAGTCCTCCCTCTAAGCAACATTGGGTAGGCTGACAGGAAATTGTCATGTGTAATTCCTACTTGGCTATAGCTCTCAGCAGTTGCTTATCCATTGAGTCACATCCCCAACACATTTTATTTTTCATTTTGAGGGAAACTGGGAAGGTATTTAGTTCTGTAGATTGCTACCTCCTACCCCAAACTGGAACTCGGTTAAAACAAAAAGAAAGAAATAGAGATAGGATGATCAATGAACACTGCCTGCTTCAATTAGCACTGGGCCTGAGAGTGGATAACCATCACCAAACTTCTCCCCATGCCATCTCCCCAGGAACCATAATACATGGCCTCTGTATTAGCCTGCTTTCTCTGGCTCTAACAAATTACCCCAAAATGGGTACTTTATTAAGAGATGAGGTTTATTTAACTCAGAGTCCAACATTTGGCAGCCCCTGTGACTAACCTTTGGTGAGAGAGCTCACAACATGGTGAATGGCATCATGGTAGGAGGACTTGCAAGGGGTCGAGACTTCATTGCCAGAAACTGGGGAGGATGAGTCTTGTTCTTTTTATAACAACCTTCTCTCACAAGAACTAATGGGGGCCAATGAGAAGTTCATTACTCCTTTCCAAGGGCCTCATCCCCAGTGGCACAATTACCTCCCACTAGGCCCCACATCTTGCAGGTGCTACCAGCTCAACACTGCCACACCCAGGACCAAGCCTCCAGCCTATGAACATTTGGGGGACAAACCACATCCCATCCTCACCAGCTCCAACAAACCACCATTGTAAGAGGAGGATGTCCCAGTCTATAGGTGTGTATGTGAGGGCAGGGGAGGGTTGCTCACAGAGGGCACTGGAAGCAGCCAGAGCCCCCATTCCGGAACCTCTCTGATGTCACACTTGTATCATGGTACTCTGGGTGCCAACCCAGGAGAAGGAGCGGTTTGCTCTCCTTTGTTTGAGAGCACACATCAGAGCATGACTATATCAAATTATTTATTGTCCCCACCCCCACCCCCAGCCAGATCCTAGCTATTCTCAAGCCTTTGGGTTTGTTTGACTGTGACAGCACTGGTCTCTCTGAGCACAGTGTTCTTCACATTCCCGTGAGTCTCCATGCCAGCTGTCGGGTTTCTCACCAAGAGACAGACGGGAAATAGACAGTGAGAGTGCAGAGGCATGGAAGTGGAGGGAGCCCAGGAGGGGAAGGAGGATATTTAGTTAGAAGCACAGAGACATGGGGAGCCTGAGGCTTTTAGAGAACTATGGGAGGCTGATAATGCTGGTGACATTTGGTGGAGGGAATTTGGTCTGTCTCTACCTGGATATTCATGTCTGCACTTAAGATGTGTGAGTCTGACCTCAGGTGAGCAGGGCCTCAAGGGGGGTCCGGGTTGCCCCAGATTAGAACTGAGTCTGGCCCTGGTTTCAGATGCTGAGCACTGGCCCCCAAAAGAGTGGACTCTTCCAGTGGCCATGGGTCTTCTCTGCTTCCTCACTTTGTACATCCTCATTTTGATGAATGTATCGGAACCAGGCATCTTACACAGAGCTAAGGCCTCAGACCCATGGGAGAGGGAGGTGGCACTCAAAGGGCTGGTGCCTACAGGGGTTATTTCTAAAGGGCTGACCCCACCTGTGACCTCAGCATCCCTTCTTATCCTGTCATCATTACTAGGGCCCTGACACTTCATTTCCCAAGCCACTGAAGTGTCAAAAAACAGAATCCTGGAGGTTTACCAGTTGCTTTAAAAGAGAGGCCTGGGCAGGCTGGCATGAGAGGCCACCAGGCTCTTCAAAAAACATGCAGTGCACTCTTCCTCCTTCCCATTTCACACAATTCCAAGCACTGATTACTATTCCAAAGGGGGGAGCAACATATAGAGCTTTGAGGCTGGACAGCCCCTTCTCTTTGACTGCCGCCCATCTGAATGGTCAGCTTGCTCAACAGGGACCAGAATCCCCTGTCCACCTCCAACCCACCTACTTGTTGCTCAGTGATGCTATGTGGCTGCCCTGAGCAGTATAGTGATTCAAGGGCCTCCTCCATGGCCCAAACCTCTTTCCCTGCCAGGCACCTTCGAGCAGGACCCTGAGGCTCCCTACATGGCACAAGTAAATGGCAGGTTATACCAAATGCCGTGGTGTCCCACCTGTTATTTTCACCACCTGCCCTGAACCTTCCACTGCAAAAGCTGTGACATTTGTGTGGAGGTGAGTGCTCCTCCTCCCTGTTCACTCACCAACCTGTCCCTGGGCACCTGGTCAGGACCAGGAACCTCACATCATGAGTGAGCCAGGTATGGGTATCAGACCATGTTCCCAGAGTGCTTCAAGTGGCTCTCAGCCACTGTTGGTCACTTATATATGTCATCACCTCTGTGTCTGTAGCTGTTCAGGGAGGCTGTCCTTGCTTGCACAGGTACTGATATGCCAAAGAGGGGAGCTCATCTGTGCTGAGCCTGGTGGAGTCAGGGGGAGGAAAAGCAGTGACTGTCCCCTCCCCTGGCTTGCTGATACTAGATCCTCAGCCCTTTAAGCTGACTGCTGCCGTGTCCTGGGGATCTTTGCCTGTTTTGGCCTGGGTGTCCCAGTTGGAGGGTTTCCTGGGTTCTCAGTGTTTCTCTGATGTGCCCATCCTGCTCAGGTTCACAAATGCAGATGTCTGGATGTGAGAGGGTGTTTTTTCATCTTGATTCAGTGTCTGAAAAAACAGAGGTCCAGAGTTGTTATATCCTTCTCCATGTGACACCAGGCAGGTCTTGTCTCTATAGACCTCACTCAGGACAGGTGACCTGATGAGCCATGGGGTCCTAACTGTGCTCTAACCATGGAAATGCCAGGTTCTTTCTGAGATGGAACCCATTTGTAGGGCAAGAGCAGGAGGCCTAGAGGGCTAAATTGGGGGAGGCCTCAGAATTAGGGGGTGATGGAGGCCAGTCCATAGGGAGCCTCAGTCCTGCCTCGTCTCCCCTAGGAGTTCAACCACCATTGCAAGTGGTTGAATAACTGCGTGGGGCACCAAACATCCAGCTCTACCTGCTACTCCTCCTGTCCCTGTGCCTCTACCTGGGTGCTATGCTGGCCACCTGTGTGGTTTTCATCATGCACAGGAGGCATATGGCATTCCTGGAATATACCATGATGTATTCACACAGTCCCAAAGGCCCACACTGGGACTGGTATGGTGGGGAGGGAGGGGAAAACAGCCAAGGAGGGATGGGGGAGACCAAGGGCAGGGCCAGATGGAGAAGTCACTTGGGAGGACTTTTGAAGGACATGTGGAGGGCCAGTAGAGTCAGGGATATGGGAGGGTTAGGATGCCTGTGGAGTTAAGAATCTTGGGGGGCCACAGAGTAGGGTAAAAGAAGTTGAAAAGGGACAGGTGGGAGGACAGTGTGGTGGAGTTAGGTTTAACTTGGGTGTACTGGACTAACTGTCCAGTCCAGGGAGAGAGAGTTGGTGGGCAGTGCTAGCTGTGGTGGGAGGGGAGGAGGAGATGATGCGGGTTGAAAGGCTGGGCCAAGGAGGAGCTATTCCATGGCTTCACTTCTTAGCCTGTGCAAAGCATCCTAGTGGCTGTACCTGCTGGGGCCCTCCTGCTCCCCCTCATCCTGCAGTTGCTCATCATTACAGTGGCGGTGGGCAATGCCAGGTGACCCTATGAGAATCAGATAAATGATCTGAGTGTTGTGCCCTTGGCTGTGTGGAGGCATCTTGCACCTCTGAAATTAGGCATTTTCTGTGCTTTCTCCACTGTCTTGGCCCTGATGGTGCCTTACGAGTTCTTCCAGACCCACCTTTGAAGATGCAGCACAGATATCTCCATACCCTAGAGCTTGCTGGCCATTCTCCCTCCTGGGTGCATTGCACTGAAAGCCTACTGTGTGCTGGGTGTGCTAGGTGGTGGTTATTTGAGGGATGGGTGTAGAGGTGAGTAAGTACATCATTTATTGTGTTGATAAGCAACCTGCAATCAGAATAACACCTGCAGGCACCCAGGACACTGTGAGAAGAGGGGTCAGTCCTGAGTGATATAGCAGACTGGAAGAGACTGGGAGTTTGGCAAGACTGAGGCTGTAGAGTAGAACATGTCCCTCTCTGTGTCTTTGGTGTGCATTTGGAGAGGAGATAGGAAGGCATTTACTGTGAGAGGTACAATTTTGCAGAAAGGCTCAGAAACCTGAAAGTAGGGTGTTAACAGAAGGATGAAGAAATGGATCTAGTTCAAGCACAAGGTGGCATGGGCAATGAGTTTGATCCTGTGGGGGATCAAGATTAGAAAGATCATCAAGCATGGGAAGTAGTTTTGAAGTAGTGGAAACCTGGGCACCATGGTAACATTTTGTAAAAATGTTATTTATTGAGGAATAATTACAAACAGTAAAATTCACCCTTTTGTCTATAGTTAGGGATTTTGACAAATGACATTGTATACTCTCCACCAAGATCAAGGTTAACCAGTTCCATTACCCCAGAGAATCCATTCATCTCTGAGTCCTTGTGGTTTTTCTCTTTCCAGAATCATGTATAAATGGTGTTGTGGGCTTTTTAGTCTGGCTTCATCCATTGAACATGACACATTTCATTCCATATATGTAGTTGCTCATATCAGTAGTTTATTGTCTTTTATTTCTGTGTAGTTCTGTATTTCCCTAGAGATTATTTATACATTCACCTATTGAAGTATTTTTTCTTTGTATCTAGTTTTTGGTAGTATTATTGTTGGTTTATTTTGTTTTGATTTGTACCAGGGATTGAACCCAGAGGTGCTTAACCACTGAGCAACATTCCCAGCCTCACCCCACCCCACCACCAGGAACCTTATATTTTCTTTCTGAAAGGCTTAAGGCCTTGCTAAGTTACTAAGTTACTGAGGCTTTGAACTTGCCACCCTCTTGCCTTAGCCTCCAAGCTACTGTGATTAAAGGCATGGGCCACTGTGCCCCACCAGTTTTGGGCAGTTATAAATAAAACTGCTACAACAACCATTGGTGCACAGACATGCGGACATATGTTTTCATTTCTGTTGGGTAAATTGTTAAGGGTGGCATTGCTGAGTCATAAGGTAAACATATGTGGGACTTTTTAGGAAACAACTACCATTTCTATTTTCTGCCAACAATGAATGAGAATTCCAGTTGCTCCACATCCTCACTAGCTTTTGACACTGTCATTTATTGCTATTCTTTTTGTTTTCAGATTGTAGCCTAATAAATGAGCAGTGGTATCTCATTAGGGTTCCAGTCTGTATTTTCCTAATGAGTAATGATGTGGAACGTATTTTCATGTCTTCTCAGCCATGAGTATATTGTTGTTGAAGTGTTTGCTCCAATCTTTTGCCCATTAAAAAAAATGTGTTGTTTTCTTATTGAGTTTCAGGAGTTCTCTCTATACTGAATTCAGATCTACATTTTGCAAATCTTTTCTTGCAATTCATGGCTTTACATTTCATTTTCTTCATAGCATCTTCCAAAGAGCAGGAGTCCTTAGTGTTGCTATTTTTCCAGCACTGGGGATTGAGACAAGGTGCTGGACCACTGCACTTCTTCCCCAGCATTCCTTGTTGTTCCCTCTGAATGGAACCTCATGTCTTGTGTGAGGAACAGTTTCATTGCTTTCTTCCCCATCTGTGTGTCTTTATTGCTTTTTCTTTGAGCTTCGACTAGGAATAATAGAAGTGGGCATCTCTGTCATGGGATTCCTTTAGTATGGCAATCACTTGGCTAAAGGCTCTTTCAGGAAGACTGGTGGGCAGCATCAGTGAGGGAGGGGAAGCTGCAGACCCCGAGGCAGCTGGACAGACAGAGGAGCCTTTCTGCTCATTGTGTGTGTTTGACACACACACACACAATTGGAGCAGGAGCCCCAGGAGTGGAGCCAGTGGGAGAGGCTGGTCTGGGTGCCTCAGAGCTGTTGAATTCTAGTTGTGTGTGATAGGGTTCTATGTGGGGAGAGGAAGGTATTCAAACTTACTGATCAGTTCTTAAAAATGTATTATCATTCCATGAAGCATTTTCTATACCTTACGTACAATCAATATTTTATATACATTATATATATATATATATATATATATATATATATATATATAAAATCAAAAATTTTTTCTCTAAGTTTAAATATTCTGTAATTTTTAAAATAATCTGCCATTAATTAATTTATTTCTTCTGGTACTAGGGATTCAACTCAGGGGTGCTTTACCACCAAAGCTGCATCCACAATACTTGCTATATTTTGTTTTGAGATAGGGTGTCATTAAATTGTTGAGGGCCTGCTAAGTTGTTGAGGCTGGCTTTGAACTTGTGATGTTCGAAGTCCCTGGGATTACAGGTGTGTGCCACTGCACCTGGTGGTATACTGATTTCTTAAGTGCTGTGAACACCTTAAAGGAGGCAGAACCTCCTAGAGGACAATGCTTCATTTGTATTGCTTTTTGGACATATTCCAGAGCTGTTCTGATGTGGAATCGTGTTTCCTTCTGGTGGACAATAGTGTTGAAGATCAAAGTCTTCATATGTTTGCCATGGGAAAGTTGGGGGTGGATAGAGGTGCTGCTGGGCCACTTGCCATTATAACAGAGTGTTTGCTAGCTGAAGCTCTTGAAGTTGGGGTTAAACTCAACCTGGTCTGGAAGGAACAGGGAGTGAGGCTGATGGATGGAGTCAGCAGAAGGAGAAAGTGGAATAAGGGAGAGGAGATGCCAGTCAGTGTCCAGGGAAGGAAATTACCTTTGAGTTTGACCTTTCCTGCTTTGTGTACTGAAGGCCTTCAGCCCAGATTTTCCTGGAAAATCTGATTTTTGACAAGGAAAATATGCCTGGGCATTCTCCAATGCTCTCCCAGATGGAGCCAGTGGGAGAGGCTGGTAGATTTAAGGTAGATTTTTAGAGAAATCAAGAGGTCAGAGAGTAAAGTAGGAGCAGGGTGGTGACACCATCTTTGGATAAGTTGAGCAGAACAGCACTAGAAAGATCTTAAAAGGTACCTGGAAGGACGTGGTGGGAGGACAGATGTGGCCAATGGAGACAGAGCAAGGATCCTGCAAAGGGAGTCACAAGGGGATGAGGAGCCCTGAGTAGGCAGGCGAGGTGGGTGCTGGATCAGTACAGTCTGGGGAGAGCTGCTCACAAGTGGGTCGAGGGAGGTCACTCTTCCTAGGAGCCTGGGAAGGCAGGAGGCCCTGGGTCACTCTTGGGCACTCCTGTACCTAGAGCCTGGCCACAGGCCCATGTTGAGCCCTGGCTTAACTGACCAACTTAGGGAGTGTCACTGGGAGATGGACTTGTGTAGTCCTGCTGATTCTGAGCTCTTCTTCCCTTCCTCATCTCCCTCCAGTACAATAACCCATTTGACCAGGGCTGTACCAGGAACTGTTATATTACGATATGTGCTCCCTTGTGACCCAAGTGAGTTGGTAAACCAAGGGCTCAAGTGGTGGACCCTGCCTGGGGTTGGTGGGGTGGGTTGAAGCTAGATCTTTTTCCCTGGTCCCCGACCCCAGCTTATAGGCCCTGACACTCACTGTTCCTATCCTTTGGGGTTTTCTCCAGGGTGCTCTAGGAGTTTCTGGGAATTTCACTCTTCCTTGTCGTTATAGGTTCTTGCCCCAAGAAATATGGTAGAGGGGAATGGCAGCTTGGATAAGGCTCCTGGATGAGAGCCCTGGGCTCTGTGCTTTCCCAGCTGAGGGGTGAGAGTGGTCAAGGAGACCAGGCCAAGGTGGGTAGTGACTCCTTGCATTTGGCCTATCACTTACATATTGGAGGCTCTATGCCTTCAAGTGGAGCAGGGGACCAACTGGGGGCCAATGGATGTGCACTACTCAGCACACCATCTTACAGACCTTCCTGGGCCCAGGTCTGCAACTCAGGCCCCCTCAAGGAGTGGCAAGGCTGCACCCTTACAGGAGGTTAGGAGTGTGCTTTGAAACTTGGGGGTCTGTGTGTTGCACATGTGTTGGGGGAAGCCCCTGATGTCAGGCTGGCCCTGAAGCTGAAGCACTTTGAGCATAAGAGTGGGATTATAGACCTGGAGGGTGCAGGGTCTAGGTCACAGGGCTTCAGAGCACACTAAGGTGTCCCTGGAAAGAGAAAGAGAAAAGACTGAAAAACTAACTTTCTGATTGGCTTTGGGCTAGTCCTTACATTTTTGGTCCTCAGTTTCCTCAGCTATTAATAAGGACTGAGACTACTCCAATAGTTTATGTTTTAAAGGAAATTCTGTTTCTTTTATATATTTGTGTGTGTGTATTAGTTGTAGATGGACACATATATTTATTTTATTTGTTTATTTTTATATGGTGCCAAGAATTGAACCTAGTTCCTCATGCATGCTAGGCAAGCACTCTACCACTGGGCCACAACCCCAGCACCACCAGATTCATTTTTTAATGGGAATTTTTATTTGACATATGATGTGAAACATTTAGAGTGGAGCATTAGGAGTGCAATGAGGTGGGTCACCCTCAGTGCTCCCCCCATGGGCCCTTGCAGTGATATGGTTCCAGCCCTCTCTCTTGTCCTGCCTCTAGGCACCCAGAGACTTGAATGTGATTGGTAGGGTGAAAATTAGGAAGAGCCCCCATGTACTGACTCTGTGTTTAGCTTTCCATTAGCCCAGTGATTTATTGGGAGGTTTTCAGGGGAGGCTTGGCCTCCCATTCTCCCTTCACACCCAGCAATACCAGGACACACACAAGAAGTTCATCTCCTGAGCCCCATGTGGGCGTCTCTTGTTCCTGAGTCCTCACTCATTCTCCTGTTGAGAGTGCCAAGACCCCCACACCTGTTATATACTCATATTTTTTGCTGCTTCTTATGGCTGCTGTGCCTGTCTGTCCTAGGTTCAGAGAAGTGTGTTTTCTGGGCATGAGTGGAGACTCAAAGGGTCTGGGACAGAGCCCTCTTGGAAGGGAAGATCTTTCCTATCTGGAGACTCAAGCTTAGGAACAAACACTGCCTGACTCTTTGACCTTGGGCAAAACATTCAGCATGTCTCTCACCCTAAAAATTTGGCAATGGTAATAATCACAGCGACTGACCTGGCTGGCTTCCTGGCAAGGGCTGGAGAGGGGCGAATACCCACCAGCCTGGATAATACCAAGTGCTCCTCAAACTATTCCATAAAATAGGAAGGGAACTTGTTTATTATTAGTCCTAATAGGCTTGTATATTAGTCATAAATTGCAAAGTTTCAGTTAAACATGAGTAAGTTTTGGAGATATAATGGTCAATATTGTTGCAGTTAATTTACTGCATACTTGAAAACTGATAATAGAGTTGGGTACAGGGGCGCACATCTATAAGTCCAGCTACTCAAGAGGCTGAGGCAGGAGGATTACAAGTCAAGGATCAGTAACTGAAAGATAATTGTTTTATGTCTCAAAAAAAAAAAATAAAAACAACTGCAAAAATTGTAGGGCTGTAGGTCAATGGTAATGCACTCCTGGATTCAATCCACAGAGGTGGAGAAGGAAAGAAAAATTGACAATCAGTTTTGTGGGTTTTCTGTTTGTTTGAGGTGGAGTTCCCATATGTTGGCCAGGCCTGTCTTGAACTCCTGAGGTCAATGTGCTGAGTGCTCCTAGGTCAATGTGCTGAGTGCTGAAAGGCAGGTATGTACCACTGGACTGGCTAGAAAAAAAGATTGTAAACCGGGTTTGGTGGTACATGACTAATTCCAGCAACTCAGGAAACTGAGGCAGCAGGATCACATGCTTTAGGCCAGCCTCTGCAATTTAGCAAGACTGTATCTCAAAATAAGAAGAGCTAGGGATAAAGCTAAGTGGTAGGATGTCCCCCAGTGCTGGGGGAGGGATATACATATATACATAAGTACATACCTATTCTATCATATAGAAGGATTTGCAGATTTTAGATTTCTGCTTTGGGGCGAATATGAATAAGCATGGAAACTTCTGTCCTCAAGCATGCTAGGCATTGAGTCACACCAGAAATATTACATTTAAATTTGGGTTATTTTCTCCCTGTTAGTTATTGGAGCACCCCACTTTTATCTTTTTTTCCATTTTCTTTGGGGGTGTGCTGGGGCTTCCTGTGATGCTCAGACTTGTCTCAAATTTGTGGGCTCAAGTGATTCTCCTGCTGCTGCTCTCTGATCAGGTGGAACTACATGTACATGGCACCACACCTGGCTGTATAATTTCATATTGATAAGACCTTTTACATGTGACAGGAAACCCAGAATAAAAAACAGCAATTTAAGATGACTGAGCATAATGTCATAAGCCTAGCATCCCAGCAGCTCAGGAGGCTGAGGCAGAAGGATCATAAGTTTGAGATCAGCCTGGGCAGTTTAACAAGACCTTATCTCAAAGCAAAAAGGGCTGGGAATGTAGCTCAGTGGTATCATGTTCCTGGCTTCAATGCCTAGTACTGCCAAAAACAAAGAATAAAAACATTAGGGATGGGGTTGTGGCTCAGTGGTAGAACACTTGCCAGTGGTAGCATGCATGAAGCCCTGGGTTTGATCCTCAGTACCACATAAAAATAAGTAAAATAAAGGTATTGTGTCCATCTACAACTAAATATATTTTTTAAAGAATAAACTTTAAAGCTGGGCTTGGTGGCACATGCCTGTAGTTCTGGCTACTCTGCAGACCCATACACAAAGATTACTTGAGTCCATGAGTTTGAGATAAGCCTGGAAAAAATGGTGAGCCCTTATGTCTCAAAAAAAACCCCACCCTAAATAATAATAATAATAATAATAATAATAATAATAATAATAATAATAATAATAATTTGTGAAGCCAAGCACTGTGGTTTACCCCTGTAATCCCAGAATCTCCATAGGTTTAGGTAGGAGAATGCATGTGTTGGGATCTTAACAAGACTCTTGTCTTCAAATTTCAAAAAGGGTTGTGGGACTGGGGATGAAGCTCAGTGGTAAAGCACCCCTGGATTCAGTCCCCAGTACAGGAGATGGGGGAGGAAATAAGCCAATTTGACTCCATAATATTAAAATCTTGGGACTAGAAGTGTAACTTGTGGTGTGTTTAGCTTGTGCTTAGCAGCTTGAGGCCCTGGGTTTAATCCAAAACATAAATAAATAAATAAATACAAATTTTTTTTAAAAAAAACTTTATGTATATATCCCAAATCAAAAATGAAAATGTTAGTTTCGCCTGTATACCTTTTGACCCAGAAATGTAATTTTTAGCATGTGTGTCCTAGGGTAACAATAGAAAGCATAGATTCAGGTTTTTGCCCCATTATTTGAGAGCAAAATGTAGCAAAAACTCAACTCAAATATTATTAGTGGTAAATTGGTTAAAATATGACATGACCATTTAATGTACTACTCGATTATTTTAAATGGATTTAGGGGGAAAAAAACTGTCATGTATTGTTGAGTTCAGTGGAGCATGACTGTAATTCCAGCAGCTTATGAGGCTGACTTAGAAGGTTTGCAAATTCAAAGCCAGACTCAGCAACTAAGGGAGGAACTAAGCAATTTAGTGAGACCCTGTCTCAAAAAATATAAAGGCTGAGGATGTGGATCAGTGGTTGAATGCCCCTGAGTTCAATCCCTGGTACCCATTCCCCGCTCTCCTTCCAAAAAAGATATGAAACAGTAAGCACTGTATAAGGTGGCTTCCTGGTTTAGAAACCCTAAATTTGTATTTCCCGAAGTGCTGAAGTTGGAATGGACCTGCCGCCCTGTGTTCTGTATTTGTCTAAAGCCTAGACCAGAACCAGACATAAGCAAGCATCTTTCTTCCTGTTTGCTGTCCCCTGACTTTTGCTCTTGGCTTAAGCGTTTTAAATTAGGAACTACTCTGGTGGGTGATTAACAGGAGGAAATACAGGTTTTTACACTTCTGTCCCTCTCCCCAAACAAACCCAGCACTCCATTCCTAGTACTCTGTTTTGAACATTCCTGTTCATTTGCAAAATAGATATGGAAACATAGAATTCTAGAAAGCTAGACCATTTAGAATTTAGTCAAATTTAAAATTATGTGTATTGGTTTCTTTTATGTATGTTTGACATTAATCTCTGAAAACTAATTGTATTAGAGCAATTCAAACCACAACTAATTTCTGAATTTCTCTTTGTTAGGGCATGTCAGAGCAGCGGGCATGACTCCAACACAGTGAAGCAGAAAAATCTAAGCTTTACTCCCCCTGGTAAGACATCAGACAGTGGTTAAACACTGAATCACGTGGAAACTTGTGAAGCACTGATAGATAAAAAGATCATTTCTGTAAAAATAAAAGGCTAAGCTATATTGTCCCTACTTTCTTCTACATAGAAATTGCTTTTTGTCAACTGTCTGGATGGCCCTTGAACATCTTCTGGAATCTGAGGATTACTTTGATCTCATAGTTTTGTTAGAAATGGAATTGGATGTTTTACATTTTTTCCATATTTCTTATACATTATAATTAAACATGATAGTGGGACTGACACTTGTTACATTTACTTGGGGTGTTTCCCCTCCTCACTGCTTAAATGATTTTCAGTTTAGAAGGAACAAGTTGGATTTATAGACATTTTTATGCTAGAAATATGTTTATTGTCAGTGGCATAGAAGCAAGTTTTGCTTTATAAATGCATAGACCTTGAAATAAAAACTATTGCAAGGCTATCTAGTTGTCTTTTCAGTTTTGAAGAAGGTCAGCAAGATCCCTTAAAGTGTTCTTCCTGTGTCACAGGCAACTCAGTGAGGGTCTCTATTGTCTGATCAATTTTAAAACTTAAAACTTATACTAAAAATCCATTAATTAGAAATAATTTCATTTCTAGAAACTTAAAGGTAATAACCAAAAATTACAGACTACAAAGATTTTCTAAAGGGTATTGGTTAAATTATGAAAATCCCATCTTAAGGCACTATCAATTTATCCATTAGAATAATTTTATGATCAGATATTAGGAATGATGAAGCTGGCATATAGCTGGCATATAGTTTTAAATTTTATTGATTTTTCTTTTTCATTTCTTTTTCCTTTCTTTTCTTTTCATTTGCTTGCTTTAACTTAAATTGCTCTTTTGGCTTTGGCCTTTAAAAGCTAGATTACTGAGTTTAGCTCCCTCTCCTTCTCTCATCTGTGTATTTAATGCTATAAATTCTCTTAAGTGCACTAAATGCTTACACAGTGTTTTGGATAAATTGTGCAATTATAATACATTGTATTTTCTTTGGTTTAATTCAAAATATTTAAAAAATTCCCTTGAGACTATTTTTTACTCATGTGTTATTTAGAAATGTATTATTGAATTCCCAAATATTTGGGGGATTTTCAGTTCTCTTTCTATTAGTGATTTTTAGCTTAATTTCATTGTGATATAAAAATATGTTTTATTTTATTTCTAATGTCTTAAATTTATTGATGACACTTTTATGGCACAGGACATGGTGGACCTTTCTGAATTTCATGTAAACTTGAAAAGAATGTGTACTCTATTCTTTTGGAATAGAGTATTTTATAAATGCCAATAAGATAAAGTTGATTGACAGCGCCACTCAGGTCAACTATATTCTTATTGATTTTCTGTTTCCTTCATCTATCAAGGCCTGAGAGAAGTGTTTGGAAGTCTGCAACTTTAGGAGTGAATTTTGTCAATTTCTCCTTGAGTTATATCAGTTTTGGTGTCACATATTTAGATGTCTGTTGTTAAATGCTTACATATTTAGAATTGTTGTGTCTTCTTGGAGTTTGTCCCTCTTTATCGCTGATAATTTTTCATATTCTGAAATGTACTTTATGTAAAATCAATAAAGCCATTGCAGATTTACATTGATTAGCTCCTATAGTGCATCTCTATTCATCTTTTGGCTCTAATTGTATCTGATTCTTCATAATCAAAGTGATTTCTTATAGACAATGTATGGTAGAGTCTTGTTTCTTTATTCAGTTTGAAACTTTTTCTTTAATTGTCATTTTAGACTAGTCACATTTAAAGTGATTATTGGTAGAGTTGGAGTAGTATTTATTGTATTTATAACTGCTTTCTCTATTTTGCCTTTGTTCTTTTTTTTAATTTTTTTTTATTGGTTGTTCAAAACATTATAAAGCTCTTGACATATCATATTTCATACATTAGATTCAAGTTGGTTATGAACTCCCAATTTTACCCCAAATACAGATTGCAGAATCACATCGGTTACACATCCACATTTTTACATAATGCCCTATTAGTAACTGTTGTATTCTGCTACCTTTCCTATCCTCTACCGTCCCCCCTCCCTCCCCTCCCATCTTCTCTCTCTACCCCATCCACTGTAATTCATATCTCTCCTTGTTTATTTTCCCATTCCCCTCACAACCTCTTATATGTAATTTTGTATAACAATGAGGGTCTCCCTCCATTACCATGCAATTTCCCTTTTCTCTCCCTTTCCATCCCACCTCATGTATCTGTTTAATGTTAATCTTTTCTTCCTGCTCTTCCTCCCTGCTCTGTTCTTAGTTGCTCTCATTATATCAAAGAAGACATTTGGTATTTGTTTTTTAGGGATTGGCTAGCTTCACTAAGCATAATCTGCTCTAGTGCCATCCATTTCCCTGCAAATTCTATGATTTTGTCATTTTTTAGTGTTGCGTAATACTCCGTGGTGTATAAATGCCACATTTTTTTTATCCATTCATCTATTGAAGGGCTTCTGGGTTGGTTCCACAGTCTAGCAATTGTGAATTGTGCTGCTATGAACATCGATGTAGCAGTATCCCTGTAGTACGCTCCAGAGCAATTAGACAGACGAAAGAAATTAAAGGCATAAAAATAGGAAAGGAAGAACTTAAATTATCACTATTTGCAGATGACATGATTCTATACCTAGAAGACCCAAAAGGGTCTACAAAAAAACTACTAGAACTAATAAATGAATTCAGCAAAGTGGCAGGATATAAAATCAACACGCATAAATCAAAGGCATTTCTGTATATCAGCGACAAAACTTCTGAAACGGAAATGAGGAAAAACACTCCATTCACAATATCCTCAAAAAAAATAAAATACTTGGGAATCAACCTAACAAAAGAGGTGAAAGATTTATATAATGAAAACTACAAAACCCTAAAAAGAGAAGTAGAAGAAGATCTTAGAAGATGGAAAAATATACCCTGTTCATGGATAGGCAGAACTAACATCATCAAAATGGCGATATTACCAAAAGTTCTCTATAGGTTTAATGCAATGCCAATCAAAATCCCAACGGCATTTCTTGTAGAAATGGATAAAGAATCATGAAATTCATACGGAAAAATAAAAGACCCAGAATAGCAAAAGCAATTCTAAGCAGGAAGTGCGAATCAGGCGGTATAGCGATACCAGACTTAAAACTATATTACAGACAATAGTAACAAAAACAGCATGGTACTGGTACCAAAACAGGAGGGTGGACCAATGGTACAGAATAGAGGACACAGAGACTAATCCACAAAGCTACAACTATCTTATATTTGATAAAGGAGCTAAAAGCATGCAATGGAGGGAGGATAGCATCTTCAACAAATGGTGCTGGGAAAACTGGAAATCCATATGCAACAAAATGAAACTGAATCCCCTCCTCTCGCCATGCACAAAAGTTAACTCAAAGTGGATCAAAGAGCTAGATATCAAATCAGAGACTCTGCGTCTGATAGAAGAAAAAGTTGGCTCCGATCTACATATTGTAGGGTCGGGCTCCAAATTCCTTAATAGGACACCCATAGCACAAAAGTTGATAACAAAAATCAACAAATGGGACTTACTTAAACTGAAAAGTTTTCTCTCAGCAAGAGAAACATTAAAAGAGGTAAATAGGGAGCCTATATCATGGGAACAAATTTTTACTCCTCACACTTCAGATAGAGCCCTAATATCCAGAGTATACAAAGAACTCAAAAAATTAAACAATAAGAAAACAAATAACCCAATCAACAAATTGCCTTTGTTCTTTATGCATTTTCCCATTTTTCTGGTTATACTGAGTATTTTATAGGATTTCGTTTTATCCCCTCTCTTAGAAAAAGGAGGTCAGAAGAAGTTCTTCAGAAAGTTAATATTGAGTTATCCTATGACCTGGCAATACCTCTACTAGATACATATCCAAGATAATTAAAAGCATATGTCCAGGGCTAGGGTTGTGTACCAGTAGTAGCATGCTTGCCTTGCATATGTGGAGCACTGGGTTCCAATCTCAGCACCACATCAAAACAGAAAATTAAATAAAAGTAAATAAATAAATAAAAAGCATATGTCAATGGAGTGGGAGATGTAGCTCAATGGTAGGGTGCCTAGTAGGCCCTGGGTCAGTCCACAGCACTGACAAAAGAAAAAAAGGCAATAAAAGCACATATTCACACAAAACATGCACAAAGTGTTCATAGTAGTGTTATTTAGAATAGCAAAAAGTGGAAACAAACCAATTACCTGTCACCTGATGAACAATGGAATATTATTTGGCCATAAAAGGGAAGGAAGTTCTGATACATATACAACATTGACCCTTGAATGTGTTCTACTAAGGAAAACAGGTGAGACAGCAGAGGGAATTTGATTTGCATATGCTTTCCCTAATGCTTTTTGCCCCATTGCCTAAGATTCCAGTTCAAGTAAGCAGTTAAAGTAGTTTTGACAGTAGATCTATTTAGAACACTTTCCAGAGCCATTTTCCAAACCCTTTTGTTTCATATATTCATTTAGCCAATATTGAATTTAGTCCCTGCCTTGTGCAAGGCACTGTTCAACTTGCTGCCTAGAGAACCCACAAAAATTCCTGCCCTTGTAGAACCTACATTCTAGTAGAAGGAGAGAAACTATAAAGGAAATAAGAATAATACCTCAAGCAATGGACTCTTTAGGTGATGGACTGGCAGGAGAGTGAGAGTCAGGGGGTTGTTTTCAAAGGGTTCCTTACCTAGGGAAGAGCATGACAAACAGAAGAGCATGACAAGCATGGAAAGCCCTGAGGCAGGAATGCTCCTATTGCAGTGAAGGATCTTGAAGGGCTTTAGCAGAGTCACAGTGCACTAAGCAAGCAGTAGGCAGTGAGGGTCAGTGAGTGATGCCCTATGTAGTGCTTTGTGGGGATTCTGGCTTCCACTCTAAGATGGGGAAACCAGTGGAAAGTTTTGAGCAGAGGCATAAAATGGTCTTACTTAAATATTAAGAGGCTCACTCTGGTCAATTTATTCAGAAGAGATTCTCAAGGAAGGCCAAGGCAGAAGCAGGAAGACCAATTATAAAGATGTTGCAATAATTCAGGTGAGAAGTGACAGAAATGTAGACAAGAATGGTATCAATGGAGGTGATAAAAAAACCAATAATCAGATTCTGGATGTATTTTGAAAGGAACATCTATGTAAAGAAGAGTTGAGGGTAGTTCCAAGAGTTATGGCCTAAGAATGGGAATGATGAAATTGAAGTGTCCCTAAGTTGAGATGGGAAGGACTGCAAGATGGGTAGAGGGGTTGGGGTGGTAATTGGGAGTTTAGTTGTGAACATTTTAACATGTTTTAGACATGTTAAAGTTAAGACACACCTAGTAAGATGTTCAAGTGGATATATTGATGAGGCTGTTGGGTATGCAAGCCTGGGATCCAGGTTAGAGAGATAAAATTGAAGCTTCTTAGCTACAGATGTTTCCTAAAGCTGCAAGGCAAGATGAGGTCACAGAGTCAAGTAGAAATAAATGGACAGAAATTTACCTTGCACCCTGACACAGTCCATAACTAAGAGTTGATGAGGCAGACCATCAAGGAGACCAAGAAGGAATGGAAGGAAAGACAGGGAAAAACATATGCCCTGAAATCTATAGGCAAAAAGTGAGGGAGAGATCAGCTTGGCAGAAACCACAGTTATGTCAATAAAGATGAAGACTGAGACTTGATCAGTTAAGATATAATGTTGGTGAAAACTTGATGAATGGGCACATCTACTTTCTGTTAAAATAAAGTAACTAGGACGATCTTAGTCCTTCTTGCTGAAAATGACCCCAAGAAACTAGATTATAGGAAACAGTGGTTTTCAAGATGCTGTGTCAGACATTGAATGAAGGACAGTGATGTCAGAAAGTAAGTAACAACTGAAATGAACACTACAACTGCCCCAATTTCTAGGCCATGTGCAGGGAGGCATAACCCAGGTGGGACATTGCTGGAGAAGCGGAGAAAATAGAAAAGATGGACACTCTCGAGCTCTGGGAAGGACCCCCCTTAAGAATTCAACAGAGATTGATGTGAAGAGCCACTGTAAAGACTGAGATATAATTATCTGATGAGATTGGCAAGAACTGGGCTGAGGTGTAGTTCAGTGGCAGAGTGCTTGCCTAGCATGCACAAGGTCCTTGGTTCAACCCTCCATCAGTGGGACGAAACTCTGGGGCTGGGTGTGATGGTACACGCCCATAGTCCCAGCTAGTTGGAACACTGAGGATCACTTGAGCTCAAGTCTGGGCAACATAGTGAGACCCCCCCCCCACCCAGCTTAGAAGAACAAGATCAGAAAGAGTAGTGCCTGCCACATGTGTAGGGTTGGGAGTAGTGCCTGTTTCTATCAGCCACCATGGAAAACCTTATCACTCACAAGATATTGAGAAGAGTCATAAGAGTCTTGTCTCAATGATAGGAAATAATTACCCTTAAACACTGTTTCAGTTCTACCTAACAAATCTTACAAATGAGACACAAATAGCTTAAAACTGTATCCCAGAACAAAGCTCAAGAATATTTATAGGGCCACAATCACAACCATGGTTCTACTTATGCCTCAGAAGGGGCTTGTCCTCTGCTGTGGATCTGATTAGACCCTAGTGAAACCGGATAAATCCTATATGTCATCAACTATCAGTAGATACGAAGTGATAAAAGATGGGCTGGTCATCCATGAGCTTGCTACTGTCCATTCCCTGGGCTCAATATGGAAAAACACGTTGACCTGCAGGTAGAGCAGTCACATGGGCAACAGTTTATGAAAGTTATGGTTGTGATTATGAGACATTTGGGCAGGTATTAAAATATGGGTTGTTTAAGTCAATTGTATTCATAAGTAGTCTTCAGGTCTTAGTTGAAAGAACATGTTTTGCTTCTAAATTAAGCACTTTTTGTTTCCTTTCTTTGGCAGCACCCATTCCTGAACTAGCAAGTTTAACTCCGCACATCCTGGCGGCCAAGGTGGTTCTCAAGAATAGCTACTAACATGGCATCCTGTTCTTTCATTTTCTGGTAAGTGACCAACTCAAAGGCATTAATTACACTCACAATATTGTACAAGCTTCTGTTTCCAGAACAGTTTTGTCACTCCAAACAGAGGCTCTGACACCATGTAAGTAATAACTCCCATTCCTCCTCCTCCACCCCTTGGCTGCCACCAGTCTTTTTTTTCTTTTATTTGTTCTAATTAGTTATAAATGACAGTAGAATGCACTTTGACACATCATACACAAATGGTGTATAACTTCTCATTTTTCTGGTTGTACATGATGTAGAATCACATCAGTCATGTAGGGTAATAATGTCCAATTCATTCTACTCTTCTTCCTACCCCCATACCTGGCTTCCCTTGTTTCACTCCCCTCTGCCTAATCCAAATAATTCTATTCTTCCATAGCCATGCTCCTTATTGTGAATTAGTGTGAATATATCAGAGAAAACATTTAGACTTTGGTTTTTGGAATTGGCTTATTTTTCTTAGTATGATATTCTCCACTTCCACCCATTTACTGGCAGATGCCATCACTGCCTTCTTCTTTAAAACTGAGTAATATTCCATTGTGCAATGAGACCACATTTTCTTCATCTGTTGAAGGACTCCTAGGTTTGTTCCATAGTTAAACTATTGTGAGTTGAGCTGCTTTATAACATTGATGTGGCCACGTCACTGTATGTATACTGATTTTAAGTCCATTGGGAATAAAGAAGTGGGATAACTGGGTCAAATTGTGGTTTTATTCCAAGTTTTCTTAGGAATCTCCATACTGCTTTCCATAATGGTTGCACCATTTTGGAGTCCCACCAGCAATCTATGAGTGTGTCTTTTCCCCCACAATCTCGCCAACATTTCTTGTTATTTGTCTTCTTGATAATTGCCATTCTGACTGAAGTGAGATGAAATCTGATAGTTTTGATTTGTATTTCTTTAATTGCTAGAGATGTTGAACATTTTTTCACATATTGGTTGATGAACATATATCTTTTTTTGTCTTTATTTATGAACATATATCTTCTGAGAATTGTGTGTTCAGTTCCTTAGTCAATTTATTGATTGGGTTATTTGGTTTTGGGGTGTTAAGATTTTTGAGATCTTTATATATTCTGGAAATTAGTGCTCTATCTGATGTGCATGTAGTAAAAATGTTCTGACACTCTGTAGGCTCTCTCTTCACATTATTGATCATTCCTATTGCTGAGAAAAAGCTTCTGAGTTTGAATCCATCCCATTACTGATAAGGAATATTGTTTTATAGCCCAGAATATGACCTGTTACTGAAAGTATTATGTGCCCTTAAAGAGAACGGGAGTTCTGTAGTTGTTGGGTGTTGTATTCTATAAAGTCATTTAGGCTAAGGTAGTTAATACTCTTGCTCAAAACTTCTATGTCTTTATTAATATTTTTGCCAAATTAATGTATTTACTGAGAGGTATCAAAATCTCCCATGATGGTTGGTAACTGTGTGTTTCTTCCTTTCATTCTGTTAATATTTGCTTTATATATTTTAAAGCTCTGTTACTGGGTACAGGAACATTAATTATTGTCATATCTGTCTTCAGAATTTCTATTTATACTAATACTTTTCAAGTTTATTTTATCTGATATTAATTCAGCAGTTCCAACTTTTCATTCTTTATTTTTTCATTATTATTTTCCTGATTTTTAATTTTCAATATATCTGTATCTTTATATTTAAAGCACATCACTTGTAGACATGATTAGATCTTGATTTTTTTTAACCCATTCTGATAATCTCTGCCTTTCAACTGGGGTTTTAATTCATTCTGTTCAGTGTAATATTGATATATTTGGATTTAGGCCTCATATTTTGCTCTTTGTTTCCTGTTTGTACCATCTGACCTTTGCTCTAAATCTTAAATTGTTAGCATCAACTTAGAGTTAATGTTTTTATTTAAAATGTAAGAGTGTATTCTAAGTCCATACTATTATACATAGAGTTAGTTTCACATACCTAAGCACAGAGACTCTAAACTAACATTGCTTCTACCACATGTCTCTTCTACTTGGGGCAGCTCTCTGAGGTCAAGGTAAATTTCCTTGAAGCTTACTAGCCCTTGCCTCCAGCCTCAAAATCTCTGGGAAGTGACACAACACAGTGAAACATCACAGGTCCCCTTTGACTTGTGAAAGCTTTCTACCATAGACAGAATTCTCCATAGCAAAGGAAAAGAGTTACACCTACGATTGTTTACAGATATGGAGATTTTCCTAACCAGGTGTGAGTGTGTCCCTCCTTCACCCCACTGCCCTACCTGGGGGACAGGGCTGGCAAATTTGCAGAAGCCAGGGAGCTCAAAAGCAATCCTGTTTCCTTCATTTTGAAAAATTCACTATTAGAAGTTCTCTGGTGGGCTGAGATGACCGAGTCTGGGGTCAGCTGGCAGGAAAGTACTCCAAGTACATCCTTCTACCTCCCTAAATGGTCCCATAGAGAGGCCAGGAGAAGCAGCATATGCAGTCAGAAAACAAAAGAACTTAGTCTTCCCCAAGGGTGGACTCACCCTAGTAGTTGACATGGGAGACTGAGATGAAGCATGGGGTCTGCTCAGGCAGGACCCTGAGGTTTTGTTCCTTCCCCTCTTTTCCAGCACCAAGCTCCTTCAGACTGGGAGAGCTGGAGAGAATTCTTGGGCAAACACAGTGAGAAGTCCTGAAAGAAACAAGACTGCCTGTGAACTTGCCTGTGGGAGTGGTGTAGGGATTACTTAGAACACTACAAATAGTCATATTTGTCTAAAGCACATTTTAGTGTAGCAGGAGTCAAAGTCATTTTCAAAGTCAAAGAAATATTATCTTCCTCATCTGCCAATCATATACCCGGACACACCCAACTCAAGGACGTATGTTCAATGCTTAGCTGTCTTTCTCCCTCCTCTTCCATCCCTCCATGCTTTGCCTTCCTCCCAGGTGGACAGGCAGCGGAAGTACTGACTGTGACCAGCGAAAGACAGGAAGGTGAGTCTGAAAGAAACTGGTGCTTTCTCTAGTAACTTGGCTTCTCCTTAAAAGAACCTTCTAAACTTCCCCCACTCCATTCCTCCCACTCAATGAAGAACAGTAAAGTTCAAATTCTGCACAGAGAATCTTGATGCATAAAAAAAAATCTGGCCTCCCTTTTTCTTTAAGCAATCCAAGAAAAGGATTATGCATTTGTTTGAGTTGGTTGGGTTTTGTATCAGGGCTCTGAGCCAGGAGAAATGGTGTGAGTGAAATCACACATATTTACATTTAGTTTGTATAAGCCAGTTTCATCTGGAAAAGTCAGTACTGCTACACTAGAATTTTTTTTCCAACTCCAAAGGGGTGAAATATTTGTAGCTCAGTACCCAGGGATGTGAATTGTGCCTTCAATTTCATCATTTTATTGTTTCATTTGAGCATCTTTGTTACAATGTAAATATATATATATATATCTATTTTGACATAGAAGATAATCCATCCAACATTCCATCCCACACAACAGCAAAATTACATAATTTTACTCTTGACAACATCTCTATGGCACCAAGTAGAAAGTTTTTATGTTTACCCAGGGAAGAATATCAATTAAAAGTAAAATGTTCTTGAAAATTTACACACTTTTTTTTGAAGCCAAATAGCACAAGGCATACCAGAGTTCTTCCTGCTGCTAAAATTATGATTTTGTTTTAAGATCAGGCAAAGTATCCAGAAATAAATTTCAATACCCTTCTTGATGTTTTGCTGAAGCAAGGCATAGTGGCATAATTGCAGGAAGACAGCCCAAAGGCAGGTTCTTCTCTAACAATACTGCCTGCTTTCCAGCTGTGGGGCTGCCCTGAGCAGCAGAGTGATAGAAACGGCCTCTAGTCACTGCCCAAACCTCTTCCCATGCCAGGCTCCTACAAGCAGGACCCTAAGGCAGCATACATGGCCTGAATGTATCAAAGGTCTTTTAATGCTTTGATGCCCACATTATTCTTCCCACTGCCCACCCAGGACGTTCCACTGTCCCTGTTGTAGCATCTGTGTGAAGGTGAGTTCTCCTCCTCCCTGTCCAATCACCAACTCATTCCTGGGCACCTGGTCAGGACCAGGAACCTCACAATATAAGTGGTCCAGAGGTGGGTACAAGACTATCCTCCCAGACTCTTAGAGTGGCTCCCAGCCACTCTTGGGCACTTGCATCTGTTATGGCCTCTGTGTCAGTATGTGTTCTGAGAGGCTGGCCTTGCTTGCACATATGCTGACATGCAAAGGGCATCCCATCTGTGCTGAGCCTGGTGGAGTCAGGTGGAGGAAAGGCAGTGACTGTCCCATCCCCTGGCTTGCTGGTACTAAATACCTGATCTGTAGGCCGGCTGCTCCCGTCTTCTGGAGGTCTTTGCCTGTCTTGGTCTGGGTGTCCCAGTTGGAGGGTTTGCTGGGTTCTGAATGTTCTCTCATGTGTACACTCTGCAGGGTTCTCCAAGGGTTGAAGCATGGATGGGAAGGGTGTTCTTTACATCCTTAACCAGTATCTAAGTAAATAGAGGCCCAGAGTTATTGCACATCCTGCTCCAGGTAACACCAGGCAGGTCTAGTCTCTAAAGAACTCACTCATGACCAGTGACCCAATGAGCCATGGAGTCCTGTGCTCTAACAATGGAAATGCCAGGTTCTCCCTGAGATGGGAGCCTGTGTGTAGGGCCAAGAGAAGGTGGCCTAGAGGACAGCTTTGGGGGAGGCCTTATTATTTGGGGATGATGGAGGCCAGGCTAGATATAATCTCAAAGCCGGCCTCCTCTCCCCATAGGAGTCTGAGCACCACTGTAGGTGGGTGAACAACTGCGTGAAGCACCGTAATATCAAGCTGTTCTTGCTGTTGCTTGGTCACGTTTGCCTGTACCTGGATGCCCAGCTGGTGACATGTGTCATCTTCCTTTTGTGTACCAGAGAGATTCTGTTCTCCTTGGACAAGGCCATGGCGGGTCCATGCAGTCCCCAGGGCCCACACTGGAAACAGCAGGGTTGTGTGGGTGGAGGGGTGGAGAGCCAAGAGGTGGGGTAATGGAGGGCAGGTCTAGGGCAAAGTCTCTTGGGAGAACCTGTCAAAGACATGTTCAAGTTTAGTGGGGTCAGGGAGCTAGGTGGGGTAGGCTACATACACTGTGGAGCAGAGATTCCAGCTGGGCCAGACAGAGGGGTAATGAAGGTAAAACAGGGAGAGCAGGAGGACAGCGCAGCGTGGTGGAGGGAGCTTCCGTTGGGAGTACTGGACTAACTGTCCAGCCCAGGGAGGAAGAGTTGGTGGGCGGGGCTATCTGGGGGAGGGGTCATGGAGGGCGGAGTCAAGCCCAGTGGCGGGGCCAGTGAGCAACTGTCCCCAGGGTTGGCTTCTTAGCAAGCGCACAGCTTCCTAGTGGCTATACCTTCCACAGCCGCCTTACTGCCATTCATCTTGGGGCTGTTGATCCAGGCTCTAGAGATAAGCCCTGCCAGGCACCCCAGGGATAGGTAAGTGGGGCTTGGGGCCTGTGTCAGGATACACGGCTGCGCAGTCAACTTGTACCTCTTCCTCCCGCCACTCTCTGTGCATTCTCCGCTGCCCTTGGCCCTGATGGTGCCTCATTATTCCTTCCACACCCACCTCTTTAAATGCAGCTCAGATATCTCCTTCTCTGGAGCTCGCTGGTCCTGCTCCCTCTTGGGTGCATTGCTTCCAGAGCCTACTGTGCGCTAGGTGTGCTATGCTGTGGGTTATTTGAGGCATGGGTACGGAGATGAGTAAGTACATCGTGCACTTGTGTTGATGAGCAACCTGCAATCACAATAACACAGGAGACATCCCGGAACACTCTGAACAGGATTGGTCCTGAATGGTGCAGCCGAATGAAAGGAACTGAGAGTGTGGTGAGGTCACATTGTAGATTAGGACGTGCCACTCTCCCCAACATAGGTATGGACAGATGGGCGTGACCTGTGTAGGGCACAGTATGTAAAAAGGCACAGGATCCCAAAAGTAGGATGTTTAGGGAATGATGAAGATATGGCTCTAAGATATGGCATGGGAAGTGAAGTTGACCCTGTGGGGCTCAGGATTAAAAAGGTCCAGAAACTCAAGTGTAGAATTTAGTTTGGATAAAGAAAAAACCTGGCAGCCACATTAGAATTTTTTAAAAAAAGTTGTTTCTTGAGGAATAATTTACACACAGTAAAATTCACCCTTTTTCATCTACGATTAAGGATTTTGACAAGTGGATACTGTCCTGCACTCTCCATCGTGATCAAGGATAGACCAGAAAGTCCTTTCATCATCTTCTCTTATCAGCTTCGCTCCCTACATCCTTCTGGCTTTTCTTTTTTGAGAATCACATATAAATGGAGTCTTTGACTTTTAAGTTTGGCTTCACTCATTTTGTACAATGCATTTGAGATCCATCCCTGTGTTGCTCCAATCAGTATTTTATTTCCTTTTATTCTTGTGTCATATAGTATGGATGCCCTGCACATTATTTATACATTCACCCATTGAAGGATAGTTCATTCATCTGTTTTTCCACAGTGTTTTTGTTTTGTATTATCTTGTTTGTACCAGGGATTGAACCCAGGGGAGCTTAACCTCTGAACTACATCCCTAGCTCCTCTGCCCCTTCATTTTTTCTCTTAATTTTTTTTGTTTGTTTTTGAGTCAGGGTCTTACTAAGGTGCTTAGGGCCTTTCTAAGTTGTTGAGTCTTGCTTTTAACTTGCAATCCTACATCCTAGGCTTCTCAAGCTGCTAGTATTCAGACATGGGCCATTGTGCCCAACTAGTGTTTTACACTTGTAATTAAAACTTCTGCAAACATCGGTATACAGGAAATTGCCAAATTTGTCTTCCAAAACCAATGTACCCTTCTTATTTAATACCAGCAAAGTATGAGGATTCCAATTGCTCCACATCCTCACCAACTTTTGACATTGTCGTTTGTTCTTTTGTCTTGTCTTTTTATTGGAGCCTCTTTAATAAATGAGTAGTGGTATCTCCTGAAGAATCCAGGTTGTGTATGATGCTGTACATATTTGCATGTCTTCTTGGCCATCGGCATGTCTTTGGTAATGTGTTTCCTCTGATCTTTTGCTCATGGTGGCATTACTCCAGAGCTGTCCGGAGTGGGAATAGTTCTTTCTAGTGAGAACAGTGAAGATCAAAGTCTTCATGTGTGGGCCGTGGGAGAGTTGCGGGTAGACACATTTGCTGCTGGGCCACTTCCCATTGTGACAGAATATCGCTAGCTAAAGCTTATGAAGTGGGTGAGATGCAGCCTGGTCTGGGGAGAAGAGAGTGGTGAAGCCAATGAATGAAGTTGTGGGAAGGAGGAAATAGAATAAGGGAGAGGAGAAGCCAGTCAGTGTCCACGGGAGGACTTGATCTTTAGGCTTGACCTTTACTGCTTTGTTTACTTCAGCCCAGATTTTCCTGGGTCATGTTTTTTTTCTTTGTTGGTTTGACTAGAAAATTATCACGGGGCATTGCTGCTGCCCCTGCTCTCCCACATAGTGAAATTCAATGAAGACACATGTTTAGGAAAAAATGAGAGGTGAGAAAGTGAGGTAGGAGTGGGGTGGTGACACTGACTTTAGAGCAGTTGTGCACCCCAAGGAAGAGCTGATAAAGTATCTGGAAGGAGGACAGGTGTGGCCAATGGAGACAGAGCAAGGATGCTGCACAGGGAGGCACAAGGGAATGAGGTGCCCTGAGAAGGTAGGAGGAGTGGGTGCGGTGTCAGCCATGTCTGGGGAGAGCTGCTCATAAGTGGGTCAGGGAGGTCACTCTTCCTAGGAGCCTGTGAAGCCAGGATGCCCTGGGTCACTCGTGGGCTTCCCTGGTCTTGGAGCCATGTTTCAGGCCTGAGTTGAGTCCTGGCTTATCTGGCCAACTTAGGGATGGTCACTGGAAAATTTCCTTACCCAGTGCTATTGTTCCTGAGGTCCCCTTCCATTCCCCATGCCCCTCCTGGACCACTTTCCTCCGGACATAACCCCTTTGACCAGGGCTATGTCAGTAATTGCTATGTGACCCTCTGCAAACCACTGGGATCCAAGTGAGTTGGTAAACCAGAGGCTCAAGTGGTGGGCCCTGGGGCTTGTTGGCTGGGGTGAAGCTGGTCATTTTCCATGCTCCCTTGCCCCTGCTTCCAGGCCCTGACACTCAACTGTTCCTTTTTATGAGGGTTTTTCCCAGGGCCCTCCAGGACCCTCTGGGAATTTCCTTTTTCTTCCCTTTCTCTGTTCTTGCCCCAAGAAATAAGGTAAGGGAAACTACAGCCTGGATGAGGCTCCTGGCTGGGAGCCCTGGGCACTGTGTCTTCCAGGCTGAGGGGTGAGGTTGGTCAGGGAGACCAGGCCAAGTTTGGTATTGACCCCTTGCTTTTGACCCGTCACTCCTCAGGTCCATGTCAGAAGCTGTGTGGCTCCAGAGGGAGGAGGGGACTGAATGGAAGCCAAAGGATGTGATCAGTCACACACATACTCCCCAGCACACCATCATACAGACCTCCCTGGGCCCAACTTTCACAGAATGGATTTTGACTCCCATGGGCAGGGCTCCCCAGGGAGTGGGGAGGCTGCAATTATCTAGGAGACAAGGAGAGGCAGGTGTGCATTGGGAGAGGGCTGACTATGTGTTATACAGTGGCCTGGTGGGGGCCCCCTGGGGCTCAGGCCACAAGTCTACAGAGGTAATGTTTCTCATGATCCATGGGGGATCTAGTATTCCCAAGGATACCCAAATCTCTAGCTACTCAAGACCTTTACATAAAATGGCGAAATATTTAAATATAAACCACATAAAACTTCATGTACAGGTTAAATAAACTCTAGGTGATTTATAATACCTCATACAATATAAATGTTATATATACAGTTGTTGTACTGTGTTTTCCAGGAAAAATAATTAGGAAAAAAATTATACATATGTTGATCCACAAAATTATTTTTCTCCAAGGCATGTGATTCATATTTGATTGGAAGTATGGATACCAAACCTGCAGATATGGTCAGACAAGTTTACTTCAGGACTTCAACAACAGCCTGGACACCCCAGAGCATCCTGACTGAGAATGAAAGTTTTGGGGAAATAAAGGTTTATCTCTTGTCCCAGGGAGCTTGTGGACCAGCAGAGAAGACAGGCTGAGGGCTACATTGGAGAAGAGTCAGTGCTTGGTCTTCATGGGTGAGTCCGTTTGTTCATCTGTCCACACATGTATTCCAAAGGCCAGCTGCCTGTCAGGCCCTGGAAGATCTGTGCAGGTGGCTGTGCCCTCAGGATCCCAGCCACAGCACAGCATCCCCTATCCTAAGGGTTGAGGTGGTAGGTTTCAGATCAGTTTAGGGCACTTTCATGGCAAGGACAGTCTTACAAGATCATCTTTTCAAATTTTTCATTTTTTCTTACCTCAGATGAGGAGACCAAGGTTTGCACAAAGGGAAGGGCACAAACTCCTGGCTGGAGATTCATTTTGGATAATCTTAAGTAGCCCTTTAGTCCTCCATGTCACCCGTATCTCCTAACAGGATCTGAGAAGGGTTTTTTACAACCTTTGCACAGCACTTCTTAACAAGTCACATAAGCACCCTTGTGGCCTGTTCTGTTCTAAAGGCCCAGTCACATTGCCAGTAAGGCATGGATTTACCTACCTATATTGAAGTGATTATCTTTCCTTACCACCAATAAGACATTACATGGGTCTTTGAATGTCTCAGTTATTGTTCTATGCTTCTGGGGACTAAGACCCTATGCCTGCTTAAATAGAGAGGATCAGGAACTTATCAGGTTCCCTGAGCAGCTGTGGGCCCTTCCCACTGCATGGTCACCCTGGGGCCCTGCCTTTCTGCCCCAGAGGGAAATAGAGCCTCCAAGGCTCTATTGCTCTCTGGACCAGCAAGGGCAACTGATGGCCTTGGCCAGCCTCTCTGGGGCTTACTAAGTAGAGGAGGAAATCGTCTTCACCACTGAGGCCAGCAAGCTAGCCACCTTCCGGGAAGCTCAAGTGTTCCTCATGGCTGCCAGGTGGTATGTGGGTGGCAGTGTGTGGGGTCACCAAACTCAGGTGTTCCTTATGATATGTCACCTGACCTTTGACAGTCCTAAAAGAGAAAGGATCTGGGCCTTGCACATCCCCTTTCTGGGTCATTTGCTGCACCTTCTTTGTCCAAGTCCTGCTTGAACCTTAGTTTCTGAAGAGCAGTAAGGTCCCAGGAAGCCTTTCCTAAAGCTCAGAGAAACCAGGGCTTTGGGCAAAAGCCCACTTGCTCATCAGCTGGTGAAGAAGAATGGGTTTCTCTCTTCAGTTCCAGACAGGATGTCCACCCTGGCAGGCCCAATGGCCTCTGAAGCTCTCTTACAGAAAACTGACTGCAAATGACCCCTTTCCTCTTGCTGCTTCACCTCTTCCCTCTGCTGGCTGCCTGAGCACTCCGAGTCATTCCACATCTCACATATCTTAGTGTAATTAGTGCTATAACAAGGTACCTCAGGCTGGGAATTTTTGTTCACAGTTACAGCGTCTGGAAGTCCAAGATCAAAGTGCCAGCAGGCTCACTGTCTGGTGAGCCTATCTCTGACTCATAAATGGCACATTCCAGGGATATCTTCATGTGTTGGAAGGGTGAACACACTACCTTGGGCCTTTTTTACATGGGCACAAATCTGCTCTTGTGGCCTAATTGCCTTCTGAGTACTCTACTTCTCTGTATCACAGCAATAGGAATTAGATTTCCACAAAGGAATTTTAGAGCAACATAAATATTCAAAACATCTCATCCTCTTTACATTAAATCAAAATCTGGGTGTATTCATCAGCTTTCTGTCCCTGTAGTGAAATTCCAGGAGCAATTAACCTATAAAGAGAACAAAATCATTGTGGCTCCTGGTGTGGGAGGTTCTAGTACATGGTCAGGTGGCCCCATTATTCAATGCCTCTGGTGAGGGCGCTGATGGTAATGACACACTTTGCAAAATCTCATAAGCCCAGAAGCAAAGAATAAGACTATAAGAGGAAGAGACTGGGGTACTAATATCCCTTCTTGGGCAAATCTCCAAAGACCTAACACCTCCCACTAGTCCCTTCCTCCTCTAGTTTCCATCACCTCCCATTAGTGCCAAACTGGGGACCAGTTCTTTACCATATGGGCCTTTGTGGGCCACTCATTCAATTACAGCACCAGGAACTAATCTGATGTCCCACAGACTTTCTTTGGAACCAACCTCTTTTACTTGATTTACTTATATTGATTACTCTCAGGTACTTTGGAAGTTCTGGGCTGTGTGCTACATCACACACAGCTACATCACAGAGGGAGGGAGGACTCAGACTGTGGCTATAGGCTCAGTTGGTGTGTGACTGGCACTCCTGCCAGTGGGAGGAGGGGGGCCGGAGGGCAGCTGTCACTAGGCACTGTCTGGATGTCAGGCCCACACATTGCCTCATGGGTCAAAATGTGGACAGTTGCAACAGGAAACATGGGCCACAAAACGATGGTCAGTAGAAACAGCATGAAGCTGAGATGTGGGAAAATAGGATACAATGAGCTCTAGGAAGCGGAGTTCATTCAGGAGGGTAAACTGAATTAGGTCAATTAGAGGGAAATCAAACAGCAGCAGCCCTGTGGCCAGACCCTGTGCTGAATGCACCACATACATCACATGAAATCCTCAGAAACCCAATTTGCAGTTGAGGAAAGAGCATCTCAGGCTTTATGTGTCTTTCCCACATCACAGAGCTTGAGCCAGGATTGCAACTCATGTGCATCTGGGTTCATCTGCATCATGTGTTTCTGCAAATCATGGCATGGGAAGGGGTTCTTGTTTCTGCCAGTTTCCTTTTAATCAAGGAAGATCGGGCCTTGAATCTAGCCTTCAAACACAGTGATGTTTGTTTAGCACTTACCAGGTATGATAAGCCATTATGTGTTTGTTGGTATTCTGGAAACTGTTGGCTATTCCAGCCAGTCTTCTCTGGTATACTTGTTGAAATCTCAGCCCATATTTGCCTTTCTCACATAATGATCTGGAATTGGAGGGAACTGGAAGTCACATGATTGATGTAGCAATTCTGATCTTATAGAGGATTAGCAGCATGTCCTTGGAAAAGTCTTTTCTCTTGTTTGTCCTAGAAGGAAAGTATCCAGGCATCAAGGAGCATGCTCAAAAATGCTCACAGCAACTCTGAATGAGAGCAGGAACAACTGAAGACCACCCAGGATAACAGCAATGAACCATGGTGACCTGTGTGGTAGACAGCCTCCAAGTTGGTACCCAGCCACCCCCACCTCTGGTATTGCCCCAGGTGGTAAACCAGGGCCAATCTAAATAATCAATAGCACATGGCAAAAGAAATGGCAGGTCACATTGTCAAGACAATGGCTTCCACCTTGGGATTTTTTTCTCCTCCTTTCTCTCCAATCACTTGCTCTGTGGAAGCTGCCTTGTCCTGAGCAGTCCTGGAGAGAGCCCATGTGGACAGAGCAGAGTCCACCTGCCACCAGCTATGGGAGTGAGCCACACTAGGAGCCAAAGTTCTACACAAGCCTCCCAGTGACTGGAGCCTCTTAAGAAAACTCCAGCCCCAGCCCACAGCTCACCAAAGGCCCTGATCCATAACCACAGGGACAAGCTGCTCCAGATTATGGACTGTGAGATAATACATTTTTGTTGTTTTCAGCTGCTAACTTTTGAGAGAAAATTTGTTACACAGTAATAGGTCACGAATATGCCACATGCTATAGAGCATTATGTAAAAGTGAAAACAGTGGAGTAGGTCTGGTGTGCTGATAGGGACAAATATTTTGTTAAGAGAAAGTAATAATTGCATAAAAGCACATATAGCCATTTGTCTTATGCTAAATAACATCACCACAGACAGTGCCTTGTATTTATTTATATATGCATGTATACAACTCCTTAATAACTCATTATGATACACTGACTATTAATATTAGGTTAACTCAGTAAGGAAATTGGAGGAGGAAAGTGCAGAAGGGGATTTTCATTTTTATTCCCTATGGGAGACACCAGCCCTGCCCCTCTCCTGGGTCCCTTCCTTACTGGAACCTTGAAACCTCGCAGTGGACATGGGACTTGCACCAACCTAGCCCTGAGAGATCCCATGCCTTTCCTCCCCTACTCTCTCGCCATGCATGCTGTCCCTATACCAACACAGCTCTCCCTAACCCTGAGCCTTTTCACTCCAGTCCCTGGGCCTGGCCTCTTGCCTGAGCCCCTGACTGCTTTCCTCATGTTGAGTAGCATAGTGTGGCATCGCTGTGTGTCTGATCTGACCTGGGGGCCCCTTGCTTGGGCCCCCTGGTCCACTCCCCTCACTGACCTTTGCACCTGCCTCTGTCTCCTGCTCTTTTGCAGCCTCTTTCTCCCCTTCCCCTTGATGTTTCCTCTGGCACTCTCAGATCTCCTGCTCCTTGGTCCCATATCTCAGTCTGTTGGTGTGTCCCTTGCCTGGTCTCCTGGCTTGGGTCCTGGCCCTCGCCCCTCTCTGATCCCACCGCGAACCCCGGTCATGCCCTCCCATCGCCCTCCTCCTGGCCCCCTTTTCTTGCTAGGCCTCCTTTGCCAGATCCCTGGCCCTGGATTCTCACCTGGGCCAGTTCACCATGTGAGAAACAGAGCCCTGCACTTTGCCTGTGCCCCTTGCTCTCCCTGGGCCCTGGTCCTGCACGGGGAACCCTGACACCTGGCAGTAGCCCTAGGCCTGGAGCCTGGCTCCCCCTGCCGGATCCCCTGTGTTCCCTCTCCAGCCTTGTCCACTTTCCTGTGCCTTCTGGCCCAGACCTGGCCCTTGGCCAGGTATCCCCTCACTGTGCCCTCTTTTGCCATCTTTAGGCTCAGGTCCCTCTCTGAGGACCTACTCGCCTGAGGCAGAGGAGTGGATTGGCTGGCCTCTGTGCCCTGAATGCTCCCTATGGGAAACACAGCCCTGCCCCTCACCTGGGTCCCCTTTGCCGCCAGAACCTTGATGCCTGGCAGTGGAGTTGGGCCTTGCGCCGACCTAGACGTGAGTGATGCCCACCCTTCTCTCCTCTGACCCCTGGCCTTGCATGCTGCCCCTACCCCAACCCAGCCCTCCCTAACCCTGACCCTTAGCACTCCAGTCCCCAGGCTGGAACATTGACTCCTGGCAGTTAAGAGAAAGTAAAAATTGCAGAAAAGCAATTGCTTGAGGCCCTGTTTTCCACCTGTAGCTAGGCATCGAGTGGCATTGCTTTGTGTTGGGTCTGACCTGAGGTCTCCTTGCTTTGCCCCATAGCACAATCCCCTTGGTGCACTTTTTCCCTACTCTGTCTCCTGGTCATCCTACAGCCACTTCCTTCCCATCCCCTCACGCTTTCCAGGTGCTCGCCAGTCTCCTGAACCTTGGGTTCCTCATCACTGGTCTATTGGGTGTATCATTGCCTGGCCTCCTGGCTTGGGTCTTGGCTCTCACCCCACTCTGAACCCACTGTGAACCCCTGCTGTGCCCTTCCTTCACCCTCCTCCTGGCCCCCTTTTCTTCCCAGGCCTCCTTTGCCAGGTCCCTGGCCCTGGATTCTCACCTGGGGCAGTTTGCCTTATGAGAAACAGAGCCCTGCCCTTCGCCTGGGCCCTTTGCTCTCCCTGGTCCCATGGTCCTGAACCTGGAACACTGATACCTGGCAGTGGCCCTAAGCCTGGAGCCTAGCTCCATCCTGCTGGATCACCTGCCTTTACTCCCCAGCCTTGTCCATTTTACTGAGTCCCCTGCCCCTGCAATGGCTTGGTTCTCCATTCCCTGGAATGGCTCCTCGTTTGAGCCTCTTCTGGTGGACCTTCTTGCTTCTTAGTCCCTGAGCTTTGACTGCCGGTCCCTTGCTGGGGCCGCTTCCCTGCACCCTTGGCTTCCCTGTAGTGCAGAACACTAGTGCCAGGCCACCTTCCAGGAACTGCCCTTTCCTGCTTTCCCCAGGCATGGGCCATCCTCTGGGTCCCTAACCTGGGCTCCATGCTGGGTTCCTGGCCCTCACCCCACCCACACCCAGCCTCTGGCCCTTTGGGTGCTGAAGGGGAGGAAGGCTCAAAGCCCTCCTCTGCCCCCACTCTCTTTCCCTTGTGCTGTGGTATCCTGTCACTGCCTGGACCCTCCATCACCCCTGCCTCTTCTTAACCTGGGCTCCTCCATTGGGAGGAGCCTCCCCACCAACCCGGCCCCCCCACCTCTGAATGCCAGGTAGCCCCTCACAGTGCCCTCTGTTGGCAGTCCTTTTGTCCAGGTTTCTCTCTGAGGATCTACTTGCCTGGGGCAGAGGAGTGAAATTGGCTGGTCTCTGTGCCCTCAATGCTCCCTATGGAAAACACAGCCCTGCCCATGGCCTGGGTCCCCTAGGCTGCTTGAACCTTGATGCCTGGCAGTGGAGGTAGGACTTGCACCGACCTACCCTGAGCGATCCCCTCCCTTCCCTGCTCTGCCCTCTGGCCTTGCATGCTGCCCCTACATCAACCAAGCCCTTTCTAACCTGGACTCTTCCAGCTCTACTCCTCAGGCCTGGCCGTTCGCCTGAGGCCATGACCGCGTTCCTCCTGTCACATGGCATATCATAGGGTGGCTTTGTTTTGGATCTGACCTGGCCGCTTACTGGGACCCCCTAGTGTAATCGCTAGGTGACCTTTGTGCCTACTTCTTTCTCCTGGTCCTCATGCAGCCCCTTCCTCCCCTTCTGCTTGCAGTTTCCCCTGGGCACTCACCAGTCTCCTGCTCCTTGAGTTCCTCATCCTAGGTGGGTCAGATGGTCCCTTGCCTGGACTCCTAGCTTGGGTCCTGGCTCTTGTCCCTCTCTGCACCCACCCTGACCCCCTGCTGTGCCCTCCTCCTGGCCTCCTTTTCTTGCCAGGTGACCATTGCTGGGTCCCTGGTCCTGGATTCTCACCTGGGCCAGGTTGCCTTATGAGAAAGAGCCCTGCATTTCACCTGGGCCCTTGGTCCTGTGCTGGGAGCCATTAGCCAAGTAGGTATGACAATTTCCTTGCCAGCGTACCCCATGTTGCTGACATGTTGCAGTGACATTGAATGTAAGTGACCTTGCTCAAGGACCAAGGCAGATTAGGGTGTTCCCGGTTTTAAGATAATCTTGTTTAGGGCGTTCCCAGTTTAGGTTCCAGGTTTAAGGTTTAAGATTATTCCTGCTGGGAATAGGGCGTATCCTGCTGCCTGAGTTCCCCTTGAGTTCTCACGGGATTCAGACAGTATATTTTGGAGATAGAAGCCCAGTGGAGGTGAATTTGGGAGAGAAGGTGGATTTTGGGCAGAGAACGTGGATTTCCCCAGAACGTGATTGTAGATGGCTGGTGTGAGTTCGGGAATAAAGAGTTGCTGTTTGAATCTACAAGCTGTGTGGTGGCTCGTGATTGTGTGCCCAGCCAGACTGCGGCATTTGTGCCCAGCCAGACTGTGGCATTTGGCGGCCCGTGCGGGGAACTTCTGAAGCTTAGAGGTAAGTGAAATTTCTCACCCTTGAGGAAGAGAGAAAGAATGGGTGACCAATTCAAAAAACAATGTGTTCTCGTTTTGATTTATTTTGTTTTTATTTCAAGTTGCCTGTTCCTAGAACTTTCTCAGGCAAACTGGGGAAAATGGTTGACTCAAGGTTTGAAGTTGTTCGCCTCCGAGGAAGAGAAATTGTTAGAGAAAGGAGGCACCCCAGTAAGACCAAGAACAGTTAAGGCATATGTTGATAAAATACAAAAATGTAGCAAATGGCTTTTTAAAGATGAGTTATTAAGTATATTAATGAGACCATCATGGTATCCTGTAGAAGGATTTTTCTTCAAGAAAGAGATGGCTAGTTCTGTTTGCTACACTTGTCTAAGATCTTGGTTTTTACAGACATCTGATTAATTTACAAAGCTGAAGTGTTAAAATATCAACCACTAAATATAAAATCAAGTACTCTTTACTTATTAAGTTCCATAAGGTAATATATTTAAACATTATGTGTGTTTTCATAAATTGGTAAATGGAAAAATGTTTAATATTGCTTTGGTCTGTGTCTTTGCTAAAACAAGGTTACTAAGTGTTAAGATTCTATCATGTGTAATTTATATACAAAGAGTAGAAAAATTTTCAGTTAGGTTTCAATTATAGTATTATAGTATCATAAAACATGAAAGTCTTTCATCTTATTAAAGTGGAGTAATTTGTCTAAATCAGAAATTTTATAAGAGTTGTTTCAAAATGTGAATTTATAAAAAGGGTTAACAGTTAAAAAAGAGATATAAAAAGATTCAAGATGTGGGAATATATTTTAATATAAAAGGTTAAAGGAAAAAGAAATGATTCTAGATGATATAATCTGTGTGGTAAAGTAAAAAGTTGTAAAATGCCATTTAAAAAGAATTTGAGGAAACTAGACTTAATTTAAAAGCTTGAGAAAGGAAGAAAGAAGAAAAAGATATTTGTACATGGCAGATTGAGACAAAGCTTCTCAATGGAGTTTAAAAAAAAAGCCTTTGGTTAAAAGGCAGCCATGTAAACTAACATTGAAGCGATTTAAACAAAATCTAAGCCTCATTTAAAAGAGTGAAGCTGTAGATGGTGAAAAGTACATTTAAAAGTACAGTATAGATGATAATTGGAAGGCTTTAAAAGGTTAAATTGAAGGTGGTTAAAATGCCTTCATGATGGAGAAAAGATTGCGTGATTCGAAGCCTAGTTAATCGTAAAGACATTACTTAAAAAAAAATGGGAAGATAATAGGATAAAATATATTTAGATAAAGAAAATTAAAAATTTAAAGTGAAAAACTTTAAAGACAGAAGTATAGAAAGTTAAAAAGAATAAAGATAAAGAAGATGTAGAAAGATAAAAAATGTAGGAAGACAAGAATTTTAAACCCACAAAATAGGAAAAAAAAAAAAAACTAGGAGAAAAACAAGCAACTAAGGGTAAAAATACAAACCTTAGGGAAAAAAATTAGAAGATAGAAATAAGATAGAAAATGGTTGAAAATGTCAAGTAAGGTATTACACAGATAGAAAATGCAAAAAGCTAAGACAACTATTAGATACAGACATATACTTATTAAAGCAAAAAGAGGGAATTGGAAAGGGGTATATATCCCCCAAAGATAAACTTAAAATAACGCTTTTTACTCTAAACTTTTTAAATTTGGATTCATCAGGACTTAGTGCTGCGGAAAGGCATATGTATCCAAAAAATGTACATAAGCCTAAGGTACTTTGGAAAGATATTCTAACAGGACAATGGAAAGGTCCTGACCCAGTGATTGTCTGGAGTCGGGGGTCTGTTTGTGTTTTTCCACAGGGAGAACAGCAGCCCATTTGGATTCCAGAGAGATTAACTAAAACAGTTTCTACAGATCGAAAAGAAGATGATTTGACTCAAATCCATAACATCTGATATCCAGAACTCCAGCTTGGCCATTCTTACATCTGCGACAGTGATTAACTAGTGATGCAATTTTTCCTTGCCAGCGCACCCCATGTTAATTGTGGTAGTGCTGGCATATCTTTGCTGATGGTGTCACCAGTGATGCAATTTTTCCCAAGGAGCCGTCAATTGGCTTGGTGTCGTGGCATTTCTGTATCCTCCTCCCTTCTGCTAGTGATGGTCTAAAATTTGGGGGCCAATGGCTTATGCTGGACCGGTAGTCAGTGACGGGTATGATCCAATTGCAGTGGTATCAACCTAAGACAGGAGGCTGACGCCTAAAGGTCAGTTTTCCGATGACGGGTAAGAACCATATGTTGAATTGGACAACCTACCAGGCACGGTCCATAAGCCACATTAACCTCACTCCCCCACTGGCACCAAGGCCAAATTTGGGGGCCAACAGAGGTGAGGCAAAGAACCTCACCCCCCCACTGGTGCATAGACCTATCCACAAGTATGGCTGTATGCTGGACCGGTAGTCAGTGACGGGTATGATTCAATTGCAGTGGTATCAACCTAAGACAGGAGGCTGACGCCTAAAGGTCAGTTTTCCGATGACGGGTAAGAACCATATGTTGAATTGGACAACCTACCAGGCACGGTCCTTAAGCCACATTGCTTGTTGTTTAATTAATCAGAAGGGGGGAGATGCTGGGAGCCATTAGCCAAGTAGGTATGACAATTTCCTTGCCAGCGTACCCCATGTTGCTGACATGTTGCAGTGACATTGAATGTAAGTGACCTTGCTCAAGGACCAAGGCAGATTAGGGTGTTCCCGGTTTTAAGATAATCTTGTTTAGGGCGTTCCCAGTTTAGGTTCCAGGTTTAAGGTTTAAGATTATTCCTGCTGGGAATAGGGCGTATCCTGCTGCCTGAGTTCCCCTTGAGTTCTCACGGGATTCAGACAGTATATTTTGGAGATAGAAGCCCAGTGGAGGTGAATTTGGGAGAGAAGGTGGATTTTGGGCAGAGAACGTGGATTTCCCCAGAACGTGATTGTAGATGGCTGGTGTGAGTTCGGGAATAAAGAGTTGCTGTTTGAATCTACAAGCTGTGTGGTGGCTCGTGATTGTGTGCCCAGCCAGACTGCGGCATTTGTGCCCAGCCAGACTGTGGCAGTCCTGCACCTGGAACCTTGACAGCTGGGAGTGGCCATAGGCCTTGAAGGCTAGCTCCCCACTGCCAGATCCCCTGCCTTCCCTCTCCAGCCTTGTCCACTTTTCTGAACCCCCTGGCCCAGCCCTGGCCCTTGGCTCTCCATTCCCTGCCCTAGCTCCATGCTTGAGCCTCTGATGGCCCTTCTTGCTCCTTGAGAACCTGGGCTTTGACTGGGGGCCCCTTGCTGGGGCCACTTCCATGTGCCCCTTGGCTTCCCTGGAGTGCAGAACACTAGTGCCAGGCTACTTCCTGGCCCCGCCCTTCCCTGCTCTCCCTAGGCATGGGCCCTCCTCTAGGTCCCTAACCTGGGCTTCTTGCTGGTTCCTGGTCACCACCCCACCCACAGGGGCCTCTGGCCCTTCAGGCAGTGCCCTCCTTGGGCCCTCCTGTGTGTCCATGTCTCTGCTGGGCCCCTTTTCCGAAACTCTTTGCCAGGATGCTTACTTGGGCCAGGGGACTGGACCTGGGCTCTTGGCCCTGGGGACTCCCTTTGGGAATAGGTAGCGCTGCCCATTGACTAGGCCCTTTGGCCTTCATCAGCTTGGGCCCTGCTCTGGAACCCTGAGTCCTGGAAGTGGACACGAGCTTTGAGCCTTCCTCCATCTGAGCCACTAGCTCCCCTTTCTGTCCTCCCTCCCCTCCCCAGCACTGTCTGTTTTCATGCACCTTGGCCCAGGGCCTTGCACTTGGCTTTCCATTCCTAGGCATGGCTCCTTGCTTGAGCCTCTGTCCACCCTTCTCGAAGACCCTGTCCCTGTCCCTTGATATCAGGTCCCTTTTTCTGGTCCCTCCTGTGCCTCTCCTCTGTTCCCCTTGTGCTATGGTATCCTGGCACTCTCTGAACACTCCACTCCCCCTCTCTCTCCCTAGCCTGGGCTCCTGCAATGGGTCCTGGCTCCCCACGACCCCCTCCTTCAACTCTGCACTCCAGGTAACCCCTCACATTGCCCTCTTTGGGCCCTTTTTTGGTCTAGGTTTCTTTCTGAGGATCTACTTGGGGCAGAGCAGAGGAATTGGCTGGCTTCTGCACCCTCAATGCTCCCTATGGGAAACAGCCCTGCCACTAGCCTGGGTCCCCTTTGCCCCCTGAAACTTGATTCCTGGCAGTGGACGTGGGACTTGCGCTGACCTAGCCCTGCGGGATCCCCTCCCTTCCCTCCTCTGCCTTCTGGCCTTGCATGCTGCTCCTACTTCAACCCAGTCCTCCCTAACCCTCACCTTTGGTGCTTAAGTCCCCAGGTCTGGCCGCTAGCCTAAGGCCCTGACCCCGTAACTCCTGTCGCACAGCATAGCGTGGTGTTGCTTTGTGTCAGGTCTGAGCTGGGGGCCCCTTGCTTGGGCCTCCTAGTGCGATCCCCTTGGTGCCCTTTGCACCTCATTCATTCTCCTGGTCCTCATGCAGCCCCTTTATCCCCTTCCCCTCATGCATTCCTCTTGGCTCTCCAGTCTCCTGCTCCTTGGGTCCCTCATCCTGGGTTGGTTGTTTGGGTCCCTTGCCTGGGCTCCTGGTTTGGGTCCTGGTTCTCTCCCCTCTCTGCACCTCCCGCAACCCCCTGCCATGCCCTTCTGTTGCCATACTCCTGGCCCACTTTTCTTGCCAGGCCTGCTTTGCTGCGTCCCTGGCCCTGGATTCTCACCTGGGCCAGATCGCCTTGTGAGAAACAGAGCCCTGCCCTTTCCCTGGGCCCCTTGGTCTCCCTGAGTCCTTGGTCCTGCACCTCGCATCCTGACACCTGGCAGTGGCCCTGGACCTGGAGGCTAGCTCTCCAATGCTGGATACCCTGCCTTCCCTCCCCAGCCTTGTCCACTTTCCTGAGTCCCCTGCCCCAGCCCTGGCCCTTGGCTCTTCATTCCCTGGCCTAACTCCTTGCTTGAGTGTCCTGTAGCTCTTCTTGCTTCTTGAGTTCCTGGGCTTTCACTGCAGACCCTTGCTGGGGCCTCTTCCCCACTCCCTTGGATTCCCCTTACTGCAGTACCCTAGTGCTGCCCTGCCTTCCTGGCCCCGCTCTTTTCTCTCTCCTCTGGCATGAGCCCTCCTCTAGGTCCCACCCAAACCTGGGCTCCTTGCTGAGGTCCTGGCCCCCACCCCCCATGACCCTTTTCCGGCCCTTCAGCTGTGCCCTCCTTAGGCCCTCCTATCATCCCTGTCCCTGTCAGGTTCCTTTTCCCAATCCCCTTCCCAGGATGCTTACCTGGGCCAGGGCACTGGACCTGGGCTCTTGGTCCTGTGGGCTCCCTTTGGGAAAACATAGCCCTGCCCCTTGCGTGGGCCCTTTGGCCTCCCTCACCCTGGGCCCTGCTCCAGAACCCTGACACCTGGCAGTGGACCTGGTCTTTGAACCTTCCTCCCCCTGGGCAACCAGCCCGCTTTTCTCCCCTCCCTCCTGTCCCCAGCCCTGTCTCTTTACATGCACCACTCCCCAGCACTCGCAGTTGACTCTCAATTCCCCAGCCTGCCTCCTTGCTTGAGCCCCTGGCCGCCCTTCTCAAGGACCCTGGCCCTGTGTCTTGATTTCAGGCCCCTTTTCCATCCCCCTCCTGTGCCTCCCCTCTATTCCCCTTGTGCTGTGGTATCCTGGCACTGTCTGGACCCTCTGCTATCCCTGATTCTCCCTGGCCTGGGCTCCTCCAATGGGTCCTGGCTCCCCATCGACTTCCCCTTCAGGTCCAAATGCCAGGTATTCCCTCACAGTGCCCTCTTTTGGCCCTCCTTTGGTCCAGGTGCCTCTCTGAGGATCTACTCACCTGGGACAAATGAGTGGATTTGGCTGGACTCTGTGCCCTGGATGCTCCCCATGGGAAACACAGCCCTGCCCCTAGCCTAGGTCCTCTTCACCGCCAGAAACTTGATGCCTGGAGTGGAGGTGGAACTTGTGCAAACCTAGCCCTGAGCGATGCCCTCCATTCCCTCCTCTGTCCTCTAGCCTTGCATGCTGCCCCTACCCCTACCCAGCCCTTCCTAATTCTGACCCTTCACACTCCATTCCCCAGGATGGCTACTTGCCTGAGGCACTGACTGTGTTCCTCCTGTTGCCTGGCATAGAGTGGCATGGCTTTCTGGGAGTCTGACCTGAGGTCCCCTTGCTTGGGCCCCCTAGCACCATCACATTGGTGCCCTTTTCACGTACTTCTGTCTCCTGGTCCTTGCATAGCCCCTTCTTCCCCATCCCCTGGCATCTTCTTCTGGTGCTTGCCAGTCTCCTGCTCCTTGGGACCCTCATCGTAGGTGGGTCAGATGGGTCCCTTGCCTTGGCTGCTGACTTGGGTCCTGGCTCTTGCCTGTCTCTGCAACCACCCTGATTCCCCACCTTGCCCTTCCGTCGCTTTTCTTGTCAGGCCTCCTTTGCAGGGTCCCTGGCCCTGGATTCTCACCTGGGCCAGGTTGCCTTGTGAGAAACAGAGCCCTGCCCTTCACCTAGGGCCCTTGCTCTCCCTGGGCCATTGGTCCTGCATCCAAAACCCTGACACCTGGCAGTGACCCTGGGCCTGGAGGCTAGCTCCCCCCCCTGCCGGATCCGCTGTGTTCCCTCTCCAGTCTTGTCCACTTTCCTGAGCCCTCTGGCCGAGCCTTGGCCCTTGGCTCTCCGTTCCCTGGCCTGGCTCCTCGCTTGAGCCTCTGGTGGCCCTCTTGCTCCTTGAGAACCTGGGCTTTGACTGTGGGCCCCTGGATGGGGCCACTTCCCTGCTCCCCTTGGCTTCCCTGGAGTGCAGAACACTAGGGCCAGGTTGCCTTCTGGGACCTGCCCTTCTCTGCTCTCCCCAGGCATGAGCCCTCCACTAGGTCCCTAACCTGGGCTCCTTGCTGGGTTCCTGGCTCCCACCCCATCCACACTCCGCCTCTGGCCCTTCAGACTGTGCCCTACTCTGGCCCTCCTGTGTGTCTCAGTCTCTGCTGGCCCATTTTCCCAAACGCCTTTCCACGATGCTTACCCTGGCCAGTAAAGTGGACTTGGCCTCTTAGCCTGGGGGTGCCCTTTGGGAAAACATAGCCCTGCCCCTTGCCTGGGCCCTTTGGCCTCCTTCAGCCGGGTCCCTGCACAGACCTAGCCCTGAGTGATCCCTTTCATTCCTTCCTCTGCCATCTGGCCTTGCATGTGCCCCTCCTTCAACCCAGCCCTTTCTAACCCTGACCCTTCCAGCTCTAATTTCCAGGTATGGCCGCTTGCCTGAGTCCATGACTGCATTCCTCCTGTCGCATGGCAGAGCATGGGGTCGCTTTTCCTCGGGTGTGACCTGGTTGCCCGTTTCTAGGCCCCCTGGCAAGATCCCCTCAGTGAACTTTGCGCCTCCTTCTTGCTTCTGGTCCTCATGTAGGCCTCTACTTCCTTCCTCTCATGCTTTCACCTGGCGCTCGCCAGTCTCCTACCCCTTGGGTCCTTCATCCTAGGTGGGTAGTCCCTCATTTGCACCCACCCTGACCCCTTGCTGTGCTCTCCCTTTGCCCTACTTCTGACCCCCTTTTCTTGCCCGGCCTCCTTTCCGGGTCCCTGGTCCTGTATTCTCACCTGGGCCAGGTTGTTTTGGGAGAAACAGAGCACTGCCCTTTGCCTGGCCCCCTTGCTCTCCCTGGACCCTTCGTCCTCACTGGGAACCCTGACTCTTGGCAGTGGCCTTGTACTGGGACACTAGCTTTCCGCAGCCAGATCCCCTACCTTCCCTCTCTAGCCTTGTCCACTTTACTGTGGCCCCTGGCCCAGCCTGGCCCTTGGCACTCCATTCCTTTCCCTAGCTCCACGCTTGAGCCTCTGGTGGCCCTTCTTGCTCCTTGAGAACCTGGGCTTTGACTGCGGTCCCCTTGCTAGGGCCATTTCCATGTGCCCCTTAGCTTTCCTGGAGAGCAGAATACTAGTTCCAGGCTACTTCCTGGCCCCGCCTTTCCTGCTCTCCTCAGGCATGTGCCTCCTCTAGGTCCCCAACCTGGGCTCCTTGCTGGTATCCTGGCCGCCACCCCACCCACAGGGGCCTCTGGCCCTTCAGATTGTGCCCTGCTTGGGCCCTCCTGTGTGTCCATGTCTCTTCTGGGCCCCTTTTCCAGAACCCCTTGCCAGGATGCTTACCTGGGCCAGGGCACTGGACCTGGGCTCTTGGTCCTACAGGCTCCCTTTGAGAAAATCTAGCCCTGCCCTTTTCCTGGGTCGTTTGGCCTCCCTCAGCCCAAGCCCTGCTCCTGAACCCTGACACCCAACAGTGGACCTATGCTTTGAGTCTTCCTCCCTCTGCGACCACCTATTTCCCTTTCTCCCCTCTCTCCCCTCTATCCCCTCCGCAGCCCTGGCCCTTTTCATGCACCTTGGCCCAGGCCCTCACATTTGGCTCTCCATTCCTGGGCATGGCTCCTTGCTTGAGCCTCCAGCCACCCTTCTCCAGGACTCTGTCCCTATACCTTGTTTTCAGGCCCATATTTCCGGCCCCTCCTCTGCCTCCCCTCGGTTCCCCTTGTACTGTGGTATCCTGGCAGTGCCTGGACCCTCCGCTACAAATGCCTTTTCTTACCCTGGACTTTTCCAGTGGTTTCTGGCTCCCCACCGACTTGCCCCCCCCACTGCATGCCAGGGAGCCCCTCAAAGTGCCCTCTTTTGGCCCTCCTTTGGTACAGGCTCCTTTCTGAGGACCTGATCCCCTGAGGCAGAGGAGTGGAATTGGCTGGCCTTTGGCACTCAATGCTTCCTATGGGAAACACAGCCCTGCCCCTGGCCTGGGTCCCTAGGCCGCTGGAACTTGATGGCTGGCAGTGAAAGTGGGTCCTGCACAGACCTAGCCCTGTGCAATCCCCTCCCTTCCATCCTGTGCCCTTTGGCCTTGCATTCTGCCCCTCTTTCAACCCAGCCTTTTTAAACCCTGACCCTACCAGTTCAAGACCCCAGGCTTCTCCGCTCACCTGAGTTCCCCCTGTAGTGTGGCACAGATTGGGGTTCTCTGTATTGGGATTGACCAGGGGGCACCTTGCTAGGGTCCCCTAGGGCAATCCCTCTTTTTAACTTTGCACCTCCTTCTTCCTACTGGTCCTCATGCAGCCCCTTCCTCCCCTTCCTCTCGCACTTTCCCGTGTCGCTCGCTAGTCACCTGCTCCTTAGATCCCTTATCCTAGGTAGGTCAGATGGGTCCCTTGGCTGGGTTACTGGCTTGGGTCCTGGCTCTCACCCCTCTCTGCACCCACCCTGACCCCTTGCCGTGCCCTCCTGATGCCCTACTACTGAACCCCTTTATCTTGCCAGTACTCATTTTCCGGGTCCCTGGCCCTGGATTATCACCTGCGCCAGGTTGCCCTGTGAGAAATAGAGCCCTGCCCTTCGCCTTGGCTCCTTGCTTTCCCTGGGCCCTTTGTCCTGCACTGGGAACCCTGTCACTGGTCATGGCCCTTGGCCTGGAAGCTAGCTCCCCACTGCCAGATCCCCTGCCTTCCCTCCCCAGCCTTGTCCACTTTCCTGAGCTCCCTGGCCCAGCCCTGGCCCTTGGCTCTCCATTCCCTGGCCTAGTTCCTCACTTGAGCCTCTGGTGGCTCTTTTGCTCCTTGAGAACCTGGGCTTTGACAGCGGGCCTCTTGCTGGGGCCGCTTCCCTGCTCCCCTTGGCTTCCCTGGAGTGCAGAACACTAGTGCCTGGCCACTTCCTGGCCCCGCCCTTCCCTGCTCTCCTCAGGCATGGGCCCTCCTCTAGGTCCCTAACCTGGGCTCCATGCTGGGTTCCTGGCCTGCACCCCTCCCACAGTGGCCTCTGGCCCTTCAGGCTGTGCCCTGCTTGGGCCCTCCTGTGTGTCCCTGTCTCTGCTGGGCCCCTTGCCAGGATGCTTACCTGGGCCAGGGGACTGGACCTGGCCTCTTGGTCATGTGGGCTCCCTTTGAGAAAACAGAGCCCTGCCCCTTGCCTGGGCCCTTTGGCCTTCCCCAGCCCGGGCCCTGCTCCTGAACCCTGACACCCAGCAGTGAACCTAGGCTTTGAGTCTTCCTCCCTCTGCGCTACCTGCTCCCCTTTCTCCCCTCCCTCCGCTCCTCAACCCTGTCCCTTTTCATGCATCTTGGCCCAGACCCTCACATTGGCTCTACATTCATTTGGCTCTCCATTCCTTGGCATGGCTCCTTGCTTGAGCCTCTGGCCGTCCTTCTCCAAGACCCTGTTCCTATCCCTTGATTTCAGGCCCATTTTTTTCTGCACTTCCTCTGCCTTCACTCTCTTCCCCTTTTGCTATGGTATCCTGTCACTGCCTGGACCCTCCATCACCCCTGCCTCTCCTTAACCTGGGCTCCGCCAATGGGTTCTGGCTTCCCACTGACCTTCCGACCCACTGCATGCCAGGTAGCCCCTCACAGTGCCCTCTTTTGGCCCTCCTTTGGTCCAGGTTCCTCTCTGAGGATCTACTCGCCTGGGGCAGAGGAGTGTAACTGGCTGTCCTTTGCACCCTCAATAAGCCCTATGGGTAACACAGCCCTGCCCCTGCCCTGGGTCCCCTAGGCCTCTGGATCCTTGATTCCTGGAGTGGAGGTGGGACTTCTCCTTACCTAGCCCTAAGGGATCCCCTCCCTTCCCTCCTCTGCCCTCTGGCCTTACATGCTGACACTCCTTCAACCCAGCCCTTTCTAACCTTGGCCCTTCCAACTCTTATCCCCAGGCCTTGCCACTCTCCTGAGGCCATGACCCAGTTTTTCCTGTTGTGTGGCACATCTTGGGGTGCTTTGTGTCCTGTTTGACTGGGGGCCCTTGCTGGGCTTACCTAGGGCGATCCCTCAGGTGACCTTTTACCTCCAGGTCATCATGCAGCCCCTTCCTCCCCTTCCTCTCGCGCTTTCTCCTGGCACTCACCATTCTCTTGCTCCTTGGGTCCCTCATCCTAGGTGGGTAAGATGGGGCCCTTGCCTAGGCTCCTGGCTTGGGTCCTGGTTCTTTCCTGTTTCTGCACCCACCCCAGCCCCCTGCCGTGCCCTCCCATCACCCTACTCCTGACCCCGTTTCTTGCCAGGCTTCCTTTGCCAGGTCCCTTGCCCTGGATTCTCACCTGGGCCAGGATGCCTTGGGAGAAACAGAGCCCTGTCCTATGCCTGGGCCCCTTGCTCTCACTGGGCCCTTGGTCTTGCACCAGGAACCCTGACACCTGGCAGTGGCCCTAGGCCTGGAGGCTACCTCTGTCCTGCCAGATCCCTTGTCTTTCCTCTCCAGCCTTGTCCACTTTCCTGAGCCCCCTGGCCCAGTCCTGGCCCTTGGCTCTCCATTCCCTGGCCTAGCTCCTTGCTTGAGCCTCTGGTGGCCCTTCTTGCTCCTTGAGTCATTGTGCTTTGACTGCAGGCCCCTTGCTGGGACTGCTTCCCTTTCCCCTTGGCTTCCCTAGAGTGCAGAACACTAGTTCCAGGCTGCCTTCTGGGCCCCACCCTTTCCTGCTCTCCCCAGGAATGGGCCCTTCTTTAGGTCCCTAACCTGGGCTCCTTGCTGGGTTGCTGGCACCCACCCCACCACACCAGGACTCTGGCCCATTAGATATGCCCTACTTGGACCCTCCTGTGTGTCCCTTCTCTGGCTGGCCCCTTTTCCCAAATCCCTTCCCAGTATGCTTACCCAGGACAGGTGACTGGGTCTGAGCTCTTGGTCCTGCGGTCTCCCTTTATGAAAACGTAGCCCTGCCCCTTGCCTGGGCTCTTTGGCCTCCTTCAGCCCGGGCCGTGCTCCTGAACTCTGGTAACCAGCAGTGGACCTGGCCTTTGAGTCTTCCTGCCTCTGTGCCACCTGCTCCCCTTTCTCCTCTCCCTCCCCTCCCCAACCCTGTCCCTTTTCATGCACCTTGGCCCAGGCCTTCATACTTGGCTCTCCATTCCTGGGCAAGGCTTCTTGCTTGAGCCTCCAGCCGCCCTTCTCGAGGACCCTGTTCCTGTCCCTTGATTTCAGGCCCATTTTCCCTGCCCCTCCTCTGCCTCCCCTGTTTTAACCTTGTGCTGTGGGATCCTGGCACTGCCTGGACTCTTCGTTACCACTGCCTCTCCTTAGCCTGAGTTCCTCCAGTGAGTTCTGGCTCCCTACCGACCCGCCTCCCTCCTTCCTCTGCTTGCCAGGAATCCCCTCACAGTGTTCTCAGTTGGCCCTCCTTTGGTCCAGGTTCCTCTCTGAGGATCTACTCACCTGGGAAATAGGAGTGGTATTGGCTGCCCCTGGCCTGGGTCCCCTAGTCTGCTGGAACCTTGATGCCTAGCATTGGAAGTGGGACTTGGGTTGACCTAGCCCCGAGGGATCCCCTCCCTTCCCTCCTCTGCCATCTGGCCTTGCATGCTGCCTGTACTTCAACCTAACCTGGACCCTTCCAGCTCTAGTCCCCAGGCCTGGCCACTTGCCTGAGGCCATGTCTGCATTCCTCCCGTAGGGTGGCATAGTGTGGGGTTGCTTTGCATTAGGCCTAACCAGGGGACCCCTTGCTGGGGGCCCCTATCGAAATCCCCTTGGTGACCTTTGTGCCTCCTTCTTTCTCCTGGTCCTCATGCAGCCCCCTTCCTCCCCTTCCTCTCCTGCTTTACACTGGCGCTCCCCCGTCTCCTGCTTCTTGGGTCCCTCAGCTTAGATATGTCAGATGGGAGCCTTGCTGGGCTCCTGGCTTGGGTTCTGGCTGTCACCCATCTCTGCACCCACCCGATCCCTTGCTGTGCCCTCTCCTTGTCCTACTCCAGACCCTCTTTTCTTGCCAGGCCTCTGTTGCTGGGTCCCTGCCCTAGATTCTCACCTGGGCCAGGTCTCTTGGTGAGAATCAGAGCCCTGCACTTCATCTACTCCCTGTGCTCTCCCTGGGCCCTTGGTCCTGCACTGGGAACCCTAACACCTGGCAGTGGCCTTGGGCCTGGAGGCTAGCTGCCCACTGCCAGACACCCTGCCTTCCCTCCCCAGCCTTGGGCAGGCCCCCTGCCCCAGCCCTGGAATTTGGCTCTCCATTCCCCAGCCTGGCTCCTGGCTTAAGCCTCTTGTGGCCCTTCTTGCTCCTTGAGTCCCTGGGCTTTGACTGTGGGCCCCTTGCTCGGCCACTTCCCTGCTCCCCTTGGTTTCCTTGTAGTGCAGAATAATAGTGCCAGGCCACCTTCCAGGCTCCTCCCTTCCCTGCTCTCCTCAGGCTTGGGCTCTCCTCTAGGTCCCTAATCGGGGCTCCTTACTGGGTTCCTGGCCCCCACTCCACCCACACCTGGCCTCTGACCCTTCAGTCTGTGGCCTGCTTGGGCCCTCCTGTGTTTCCCTGTATCTGTCGATCCAGTTTTACTGAACACGTTCCCAGGATGCTTACCCACGCAGGGAACTAGACCTGGGCTCTTGGTCCTGTGGGCTCCCATTGAGAAAATGTAGCCCTGCCCCTTCCCTGGGTCCTTTGGCTTCCCTCAACCCGGTCCCTGCTCCAAAACTTGACATCTGGTAGCGGACCTGGGCTTTTAACCTTCTTCCCACTGAGCCACTGGCTCCCCTTTCTCCCCTCCCTCATCTCCCTCCCCTCCCCAACCCTGTTTGTTTTCACGAGCCTAGGCATTTGGCTTTCCATTCTTGGGCCTGGCTCCTTTCTGGAGCCCCCGGGCTGCCCTTCTCAAGGACCTTGTCCCTGTCCATTGATTTTTGGGCCCCTTGATCCTGCCCCTCCTGTGCCTCCCCTCTGATCCCGTTGCACATGGTTTTCTGGCATTGCCTGGACCCTCCCCTCCCCCTGCTTCTCCCTAGCTTGGGCTCCTTCAATGGGTGATGGTTCCCCACCGACACTCCCCCCAATCTTGTACCAAAGTTATCCCTCAAAGTACCCTCCTTGGGCACTCCTTTGGTCCTGGTCTCTCTCTGAGGATCTACTCACCTGTGGCAGAGGAGTGGATTGGCTGCATTCTGGGCCCTGAAGTCTCCCTATGGGAAACACAGCCCTGCCCCTCGCCTGGGTCCCCTTCACTGCCCAACCTTGACACCTGGCAGTGGACATGACGCTAGAGATGACCCCATAAGCCAACCCAGCCCTCCCTCACCCTGACCTTTTGCCCTACAATCCCCAGGCCAGCTTTCTGGCCTGAGCCCCTTGCCGCATTCCTCATGTGGCATTGCTTTGCGTGGTGTCTCATCGTGTAGGGTCTGAACTGGGAGCCTTTGCTTTAGCTAGCATGATCCGCTCTGTGCCCTTTGCTTGGACCTCTGTCTCCTCATCCTAGCTCGCTCCGTCCTTTTCTCTCCTTCCCCTAGTGCATTTTGCTGGTTTGCATGCCTCCTGCTCATTGGGTCCCTAATATCTTTTGGAGTGGTCAGTCCCTAATACCTTTTGGAGTGGTGGGGCCCTTGTCTGAGCTCCTTGACTGGGTCCTGGCTGTTGCTCCTCTCTGCACCCACCGTGCCCTCCCATCACACTCCTCCTGGCCCATGTCCCTTGCCAGGCACCCTTGGCCTGGTCCCTGGCCCTTGATTCTCATCTGGGCCAGAGCACCTTATGGGAATCAATGTTGTGCCCCTCGCCTCGGCCCTTGCTCTCCCTGAGCCCTTGGTCCTGAACTCAGAACCCTGACACCTGGCAGTGCCGCTGGGCCTAGAGTCTGCCTCCGCCTGGCTGGATGCCCTGTCTTCCCTCCCTAGCCTGTCCACTGTCCTGAGCCCCCTGCCCAGTGCTGGCCCTTGGCTCTCCATTCCCTGGCCTGGCTCCTCACTTGAGCCTCTGGGAGCCATTCTTGCTCCTTGCTTCCATGGGCGTTGACTGTGGGCCCCTTGTTGGGGCCGCTTCCCTGCTCCCCTTGGCTTCCCTGTAGTGCAGAACACTAGTGCCACCCTCCTGCCCTTTTTCAGGCCCCTTTCTTCCCTGCTCTCCTTTGACCTGGGCCCTCCTCTAGGTTTCTAGCCTGGGCTCCTTCCTGGGGTTTTGGCCCGCATCCCACCAACACCCTTCCTCCGGCCCTTCTTGCTGTGCCCTCCTTCGGCCCTCCTGGCATCCCTGTCCCTGCCGGGCCCCTTTTCCAGGTCCCTTTCCCAGGATGCTCACCAGAGCGAAGGGACTGGAACTGGGCATTTGCCCCTGCAGACTCCCCTTTGGAAAAGGTAGCCCTGCCCCTTGAATGGGCCCTTTAGCCTCCCTCAGCTGGGGTCCTGCTCCTTAATTCTGACACCCAGCAGTGAACCTGGGCCTTGAGCTCTCCTCTCCCTGTGCCACTTGCTCCTCTTTCTTTCCTCATACCCATCAACCACCCTGACTCTTTTCATGGGACCCAGGAGAGGTTCCTGTCACTTGGCTCTCCATTCTTGGGCCTGGCTCCTTGCTGGAGTCCCTAGCCATCCTTCTCAAGGACCCTAACCCTGTCCCTTGATTTCAGGCCCCATGCTCGGGCCAATAGCCTAGGTTCCTCGAATGGGTCTTGGCTGCACAGTGACCCCCCACATCCCTGTCCTAATGTATCCCCTCACAGTGCCCTCCTTTGGCCCTTGTGTTGTCCCAGACTCTCTCTGAAAATCTAGCCCCTGGGGCAGAGGAATGTCATTGACCGGCCTAGATTCCCTGTAGACACCCTGTGGGAAATAAAGTCATGCCCCACACTTGGGCCCCTTGCTATCCCTGGGCCCTTGGTCCAGCACCCAGAACCCTGACACCTGGCAGTGGTGCTGGGCCTTGCGAGCCTGCCTCCCCCTGCTAGATTTCCTGCCTTTCCACCCCAGCCCAGTCTACTTTTCTGAACCCCTGCCTCAGCACTTGTCTTAGGCTCTGCATTCTGTAGCCTCGCTCCATGCTTGAGCCTCTGGGGCCTCTTCTTGCTCTGTGCTACCTCGAGGTTGGACTGCAAGCCCCTAGCCTTAGTTACTTTTCCACTCCCCTTGGCTTTCCTGCACCTCAGAACCCTAGTGCCTCGCACATACTGGCCCACCCTTCCTAGCTATCCCCTCCTGGGCCCTCCTCTAGGTTTCTAGCCTGGGCTCCTTTTTGGGGTCCTGGCCCACACCCCACCAACACCCTTCCTGGGCCCTTCATGCTGTGCCCACTTTTGGCCCTCCTGTCATCCCTGTCCCTGCTGGGCCCCTTTTTCAGATCCCTTTGTCAGGATGCTTACCAGGGCCAAGGGACTGGACCTGGACATTTGGCCCTGTGGGCTTCCTTTGGAAAAAGGTAGCCCTGGCTCTTGCCTGGGCCCTTTGGCCTTCCTCAGCCCAGGGCCTGCACTCCAAACCTGACACCCAGCAGTGAACCTGGGCCTTAATCTCTCCTCTCCCCACATTAACCGCTCCCCTTTCTCCACTCCCTCTTCTCTCCAGCCCTGTTTCTTTTTATGGGACCCAGGGGTCCTGGCACTTGGCTCTCCATTCTTGGGCCTTACGCCTTGCTGGAGCCCCAGGCATTCTTTCTCAAGGACCCTGTCCCTGTCCGTTGATTTCAGGCCCCTTTCTTGGGCCCCCTCCTCTTCCTACCCTCTGTTTCCCTTCTATTGTGATATCCTGGCACTGCCCAGACCCTCCCTTCCCCTTGCTTGTTTCTAGCCTGGGCTCCTAGATTGGGTCCTGGCTCCCAACTGACCCTTCCTAATCCAGGACCAAAAGTATCCCCTCACAGTGCCCTCCTTTGGTCCCCCTCTCTCTCTCTGAGGACCTACTCACTTGGGACAGAGAATGGAATTGGCTGGCTCTGTGCCCTGAAGGCTCCCTATAGGAAACACATCTATTCCCTTCGCCTGGACTGCCTTCACCACCCAACCTTGACACCTGGCAGTGGACATGGGCCTAGCATCACCTTGCCCTGGGCGATCCCCTTTCTTTCCTCCCCTGCCTTCTAGCCTTGCATGCTGCCCTTACCCCAACTCAGCCCTCCTGAAACCTGACTCTTCGCCCTCCAGTCCTGGGACCTGGCTGCCCGCTGGATCCCCTGCCCCAGTTCTTCGTGACACATGGCTTCATGTGGTGTCTCTTCGTGTTGGGTCCTACCTGGGGGCCCCTTGCTTTGGGTCCTCCACTCGGTGCCCTTTATGGTGCCCTCTGTTTCCTCATCCTAGCTCTGCCCCTTCCTCGCCTTCCTTTAGCGCTTTCCCTGTGGGAGCGGCCACTGGTGGGCCTCCTGCACCTTAGGTCACTTGCCTGGGCTCTTGGTCAGGTCCTGGCTTCCAGCCCTCTCCACACTCACCATGACCCCGTGCCATGCGGTCTCGTTGTACTCTTCCTGGTCCTCGTCCCTTCCCAGACATCCTTTTCCAAGTCCCTGGCCAAGGATTCTCATCTGAACCAGGGCAGCTTATAGGAAATAGACCCCTACCCCTGGTCTGGGCCCCTTGCTCTTTCTGGGCCCTTGGTCCTTCACCCTGAACTCTGACACCTGGCAGTGGCACTGGGTCTCAAGTTTGCCTCCTTCTTGCTGGATCCCCTGCCTTCCCTCCCCAGCCCTGTCCAATGTCCTGAGCCCTCTTCCCTAGACATGCTCTCTCTCTCCATTCCCTGGCCGGGCTTCTAGCTTGAGCCTCTGGTGGCCCTTGTTGCACAGCGTGTCCCTGTGTGTTGACTGCGGTCCCCTTCCTTTGGCCATTTTTCTGCTCCCCTTGGTGTCCCTGCACTGCAGTTCACTAGTGCTGTGAGTCTCTCCAGCCCTGCCCTTCCCTGCTGTCCCTTGGCATGGTCCCTCCCCTAGGTCCCTAGCCTGGGCTCCTTGCTAGGGTCCTGGCCCCGAACCACCCAGCACCAGTTCTCTGACCCTTCCCACTATGGGAAAATGGTACACTCCTACACTGCTGGTGGGACTGCAAATTGGTGCAGCCAATATGTAAATCAGTATGGAGATTTCTTGGAAAATTGGGAATGGCACCACCATTTGCCCCAGCTATCCCTCTCCTGTCTATACCCAAAGGACTTAAAAAACAGCATACTGCAGGGACACAGCCACATCAGTGTTCATAGCAGCACAATTTACAAGACCTAAACTGTGGAACCAACCTAGATGTCCTTCAAAAGAGGAATGGATAAAACAAATGTGGCATATATACACAATGGAGTTTTACTCAGCAATAAAAGACAATAAAATCATGGCATTTGCAGGTAAATGGATGGAGTTAGAGATGATAATGGTAAGTGAAGTTAGTCAATCCCAAAAAAACAAATGCCAAAAGTTTTCTTTGATATAAGAAGGATGCTTCAGTGTGGGATAGGGAGCGGGAGCATGAGACAAATAGACAAACTCTAGAAAGGGAAGAGGGGTGGGAGGCGAAAGGAGGAGGCATGGGGTAATTAATGATGGTTGAATGTGAAGATCAGTATTATCCAAAGTACATGTATGAAGACAGGAATTGGTGTGAGTATACTATGTATACAACCAGAGATATGAAAAATTGTGCTGTATATATATAATAAGAATTATAATGCACTCCACTGTTATATATAAATAAAAAACGAACAACAACAACAAAAAGAAAAATTAGAGCAAAAAGGCTGTAAGGGTACAGGCCAAAGACAGAAAGGTGAGTTTTTCCAGAGAAGAAGAGAGAATATAATTGAGGGATTAATTAAAAAGACTTAACTTTTAGTTATAATGTTCTAATTTGATTAAATAGAGATAGAGCACTAGTGAGCACTGTGTGAGGAATGTATTGAAGATTCATGTGTCATTTAAAGTTAATTTAGGAAAAAAAAAGTTAATTTAGAAATAGCCACATGTCCACATCAAGAGCTTGGCAGGATGGACACCTGCTGGCATTCTGAGGGCAGCATAGCTCAATACTAAATTGTTGTGCATCAGAATTTCCAGAACTTCAGGTGCCAGTGCTGCCTCCAGCAGGAACTCTGATGTGACTGGTGTTGTGGCCCTGAACTTGGTGCCTTTCTAAGGCTTCCAAGGTGATTCGAACAAACAGCTAGGGCTGAAATCCATGCTGGGACTGAACAAAACAGATGTGATGGTCAAAATGGAGGTTGCAGAATGTTGTGGTACCCTGGGCGGGACGCTGGAACAGAATGAGTGGCTAACAGCCCATCCCTGCAGCAGCCTCTTGGTTTGAGAAGCGTGTGGTCAGGGAAGATGTGGCAAGGTTGTGGCAGCTGGTGAACAACAGAGGGACCTCTGACCTGTTGCCACAACTTTGTTGTAGATCTTAAGTTATTTCCCGATGAGATGCTTCAGATCTCTACACAGTTGGAGTAATTTTCCAGGGTGTATAGGAATTATCTTGAAACAGACTTTGGAAAGTCTTTTGTGTTTTGAATTTTGTATTTTAAAATGTTGGGGTTGGACAGGGGTCTTTACTGGACAACCGCTGTACCTCTGGCAACCTCTGGCAACCCCTGGACCAGCAGGAGCTGGAACTCAGCTGGGGGCAGGTGGAGATGGACATTCTTCAGGGTCACAGGCTGGCGATACGGTACAATGAGCTAAGTTCAGATTCTAAGCAAAGCATTCCCTTTGGGCTCAGGGGTGAGAACTGGCTGAGAAGCTTGCTGTTTGTTCTGGAACCAAAGAGTAAGAGAGAAGGGCCTGTCCCTGGGGAAAATCACGGAACCTTGGAGCTGGGGAAATCAGTGCTCATAGGTCTGGTGCACTCATTGCACAGACTGGCGGAAAAGAGGCCAGGGAGATGGGGAGGCCAGGTTAGGCTTCACGCCCAGCTCTCTTGATCCCCAATTGTAGGACACTTGCTTCTATTTTGCTTTATCCCTATACTCACCAAACAGATGTCTGTGTTGAGGGAAATTAGCCTCTGGTTTTCAGAGAACCCAGAATTGAAATCATGGCTTCTTAAATCTCTCTTTGGCTTTGCTGGGGGGAAATTCCTTATTTTCTGTTAATTAAAAGCTCTGTGAGAAGGCTTGCTCCAATTTGCCAGTTGGTAATACTTCACAAAACAAAGTCATTCTGTTGAATGTATGATTTCTTTACTGCCTTCCACCCCTGAGGGCTGGTGCCCAGCCCTACCTCACTTATTGCATGTTGATGGCCATCTCCTGCTTCTTAGGAAGGGAAGGTATGGGCCACTCTCACCTTACTGGAGTGTCCAGCTGAGATGAATGGGGTGTATTGCCATGAAACTTACCCAGAGTTGGTGTCATACCCTATTCTGATGCCAGACCCTACAGGGGTCTAAGGATCGGCCTGTCCAACCATGTACATTTTGGGTTGGCCATTCCAGTGAGTCTGAAGTTTTGTCTCCTCATACTACTCTTTTAAATGTGTATTTCCCTAATGATCAATAATGAGCATCTTTTTGCTTATAGGCCATTCAAATATCTTTGAAGAAATGTCTGCTTAAATCCTTTGTTTCTTTTAAATTGGGCTATTTTGTTTTCCTATGATCAAGTTGTAAGAGAAACTGTGATAATAAGCATTTACTGCTTTAAGCTACTAAGGTTCAGGGAATTTATTACTGAAACTAATTATTTTTATTAATGAACTTACTATATTTATAGATGTGAATAACAAAAACATACACATATACAGGGTGAGGGGTAGTTGGCAGCTGGGACCTGGCTCAGAAATGTGCCCTACCTTCATTCTCCAGATAAGACTTTGCAGGAAACCCCATGAGACTCCTCTTCTGGGCTATCGTCCAGTAAGTGGTCCCTTACTCCAGCAGCAAATAGTGCGAACAGGAAAATGATTGTCTTCCTGAGAGGTCTGCAAGGGAGGCTTGGAGGGCTGGAGGGAGCTGTGTCCTCCATCACCCCCTGCGGGAACCAGAGGGGCTGAGCCTCCAGGGTTCAATGGCTTCAGTGTCCCAGACAATGCAGGGGCTATCAGGGACCACAGAGCTCCCTGCTGGGAGGCTTTGGTGGTTACCCTGACCTGGCTCTGAGGCCTGGCTCAGCCTGGAACCCCCACAGCCCAGGTGGGCAGGATGGGAACTGAGAGGTCTGCAGGCAGCGGGCACCTTGAGATGAGGTGATCACCTGGAGCTGGGGCTGCTGTCCCACTCTCCTGCTGGGCCCTGCAGGGAAGAGGGAGGGGTGGGGCTGCAGGTCAGGACACAGAGAGGCTCTCAGACACTTGACTGAACCATATAAGGAGTCATCTAGGCCACCCTGCCCCATTCCAGGGTTTGCCTGAGCCTGGAGAAAGGAAGGATCCTCTGAGCTCCATCAAGACCCAGATCCCACCTCCCAGTGTCAGTGCTGCCTGTGACAGGAGAAAGAAGAAGACCCACATTGGATAATAATGGAGGCATGGGTTCCCTCAGCTCCTAGTGCCTCTGGTGAGGATGGGGACAACTGGGGCACCCACAAGAACCTCAGTTTTTGTAGAACTGGATTTTCCTTCTCCTTAGAGGGAGATGCAAAACTTTATACCCTAACACAGTGTATACGATATTTACCCTTAGTGTGATGACTTCATCTGTCTTTCCCACCCCATCCCCATGTGTTCTGCTCTACTCTAGAGGCAAAGCAGGTGAAGCTCTGTGGGCATGTGTGAGGGGTCACCAGAGTCCTTCCAGGGCGAGTCCCAATCTGCAGCTGCTCTGGGTGTCTTCTCCTATGGCCCTGGGCTCTGGGCAGTAGAGACAATGCCCTATTCACTCTCTATCCTGGTGGCTCCTGGAAGAAACCTGGAATTCTTAGAATCTGCAAACCTTGGAGAAGATCCTGGGGGCAAAGCCTGGTTTATGGGGAGGAAGGTTCAGCTCACATGCATCCAGCCAGCTATGGTAATTGACCTGTGGGGGACCTCTCAGTGCACAAATTGGGGTCAGGGGCTGTGGGTCCTGGCCTCTAGACTATTTTCCTTCCTTACTCTGACCCTTCCAGTCCCAGCTCCCAGGGCTGCCTTTTGCTCTAGTTTAAATCACTTGTACATTTAATTCATTCCTGGTTCATGGCCCTGGGCTCTGCAGACCTGAATTTTTGGTATTAAGTCTTCGATTCTAAAGAGCTGGCACAGAGACAACACAGAATCTCAGACTCAGAGTCTGGCCAGTCATGAGCATGTGTGTGGGTGAACAGAGGAGAGGCCCACTGCCCACTGCCCACTGGTGGAATAAGGGGCTTTGGTGCCAGCCAGACCTGAGTGTGTTTCTGTCTTTGCCACTCAGAAGCTGTGATTTGGGGTATGCTTCTTTGCCACTCTATACACTTTTCCTTATTTCTTTTTTTTTTTTTTAGTTGTAGAGAGACACAATATCTTTATTTATCTTTATGTGGTGCTGAGGATGGAACTCAGGGCCTCACACGTGCTAGGCAAGTGCTCTACCGTTGAGCCACAATCCCAGTCCATGTTTCCTTATTTCTAAAATGGGGATAATACTGCCTATTTTGTAGGGTAGTGTGAGGAATAGGAAAAAATGTATCTAATGTACAATTCATTTGAATTGATGTGAACTTAAAAATGGCACATGGTATGATTATTGTTAATAGTAATCACAATGATTCTAACTGGTGAGTCTCAAAACAACTCTGGATAACTCTGTGACAGCTTTGGAGGGGATTTGGCTGCCATTGTTTGCATCATCCCAAACAAAAAGAAAACTTTCATAAAAACTTCAGGGAGGAAGCAGATTATATTTGTGAACAGGTATAATAATAAGAGAAGAGGAAAAACACACATGAAACCAAGCAGAGGACACAAGCTCACGCCAAGCATTTCCTTTGGTTACAAGTGATAGCTGCATTTTGGAAAATGAACAGAAAGACTCAGGTTCCAGCCAAAGCCCCCTGGTATGCTGGGAGGATATAACCCTGGCCTCTGAGCCACTACCAGTCCAGGCACCAGAATAAATACAGTATGTTGGGACAGAAGGATAAGAGGAATGGGAAAGGTGGGGTAAATCCATGTGAGTGATGGGAAGCCCTGTTCTTCCCCTCAGAGGCAAACACAGAAAATAATTTAGGAAATAATTTGGGGGGGGGGGGCTCAGCATTTAAAACCTAGCAGTCATTTTTGTTTAAATAATTGAACATGTGAAAATTTTCAGAATAAAAATGGAGTCTTTTTGTCAACCCTATCAATAAGAATACAACCATGCCAGAAAGCTATAAAGGAGAGGTCTCATACATGTGTGATGGTCACAAGAACTATTATTCAAAAAAGACTGTGCCAGAACCCAAACCTCACACAAAGGCCACCACAACCTTACACAGAAACTACTTGTGCAAGGATGCCTGCCCAGCAACTCTGTTTACCTTGGACTGACACCACCCTTTCATTGATCCTTGTATCCTAGTATTATTGTTTCAAAATATCTTATGTAATACTCTTTAAAAAACTAAACAACAACAACAACAACAAAAACCTTCCTCTTGCCTCAATCTCCTTGAATACACCCATAGTTTCCCCTGGAATAGGTCTGCTTTTCTTCAGTAAACTTTATTAATCTTTAGAGAATCTCTGATTTTTATTTAGGTTCACAAGTGAAATACCTTCATGAGTGAACATAACATAGGATTTCAATTATCTGGATCAGAAAACACATTTGATGAATTATGGATTTTGAAAACAAAATTATGACATGATTGCCAATTTTGCTCTAAATTCGGCATTTCTCTTTATGTTTGCTAGATGGCGGAATGGGACCACAGCAGGTCCCCCGGTTCAGTGTCAGCTCTTCTCACCCAGGTTTAAAATGAGAAAATTGGGTTCCATCCAAAATTTTTCTTTTCCTTCCAGAAAGAAAGGTCAAGAATTTATGCACGGTTTTCCAAGGACCCTCTGTAGCACACAGAGGTTTTCCATTTCCCTGTCTAAAGGTCTGAACCTGAGGCGTTTCTTATCTTGGAGAAAGGAACAGTATGAGAGAAAATTGACCCTAAGCCAGGGGCTGTTCTGTGAACTTCATTTATTTATTCTACACAAGGAGACTCTAAAGTGTCACTTCAGTTTTGATTAAAAAGTGCCTTCATTTTGTTGCCTGGACATTCTCTAGGCATATGTATTTCAAATGTGACTACCGGACTCAAATGAAGGATCAGCCTGGGAGAGTAAATCTAGTGACACTAGAAAGAGACCTCTTTGGGGGGGCTCAAATTTCATTCCTGGCAGTGAGGACTAATGTGATAGACTTCTATACTTCTTGAGCAAAGAGGCAGATAACATCTAGATAACTGACTTAACACACAGCCTGATCCAGAAACAAAGAGCCAGAGCTGTGGGAGCCAGTGATCACAATAGCCAGTGGCCAAGGCCTCCTTCCTTCCAATCTGGTGATCTGGCTTTCAAGTAACACAGCAGCAGGAGGGCCACTGAATCAGCATCTGCCAGGTTCCTCACCCAGATGTAAGCCTCACTGACTCCTGACAGCCATGCTTTGATGCAGGGTGCACAAGGCAATTGCACTGAGTCACTGAGGTTATTTATTCAGGCCTTATCTCTGCACCAACATTCTGCTAAGGGAAGTGGAGACTAACACAGAAATATAAACCTTAGTGCTTTGCCTCTATAGAGTTTGTGATGAAAAAGAACTTCCATTGCTGAATTTACACAAACTGGTTCCAGAAAAGGAAACTAGTTTGTTCAGCATGAGTATTCAGACTTGGAGCCGGTTCCTGATCAGTCAGGATTTAATGGGATCCAAATGCCTTCCTGTTATGCATTGAATTCAATAGAGAAAAGTCTTTCCACATGTGGAGGGAATTAAATTCATTCTGGTTGAGAGCTATAAGGACAGTCTCTGAAAGTGCCACCTCCTTACCGTGTCCCCCCCCACCCAGATCCCTACCCTGTGATTTAGCCAAACCATGAATCAATTGAGCACACACAATGGGGAGAAAATTGATTTTTGTATCAGAAGAGAATCTCCCTTAGGTTTTTCACTCATAAATTCATCCATACAAGTTTAACTGCTTCCTATTCCAAAACCAGGCTAAACTTGTACTTCATGATCCTCTACAGACTTTAAATCAAATCAGGGCATTTCTCTGTTCAAACCCAAAACTTTTTAATGATTCACTATTTTGGTAAAGCCAAGTTCTCAAAAAAAAAAAAAAAAAAAAAAAAAAAAAAAGGCCTATAGAATCTTATATAGTTCCATTTATCATTATTTATCTCTCTAGTGTCATTTGATTTCTTCCTTTTTCCAAACATTGTTTCTGCCCTTTGAAGCACCTCACTTCACTCCCTCTTTCTTTCTGTTTTTTCACATCATGTCTCAACAAATATAACTTTCAGATCAAATGCTGGTTTTGTATGGTCCACAGCTGAAAATAGTATTTGCATTTTAAGTGGTTTAAAAAATTCAGAAGATGAATACTATTTTGTGACACATGGAAAGTAAATGAAATTTAAATTTCAGTGATCATAAACAAAGTTTTATGGGAACAGCCATGGACACTGTTTCCCTGTTGTCTATGACTGATTTTGTGCTACCAGGACACAGTTGAGTAATTGTGATAAGACCGTGTGATGCATAAGCCTGAAGTACCAGCCATGCCTGGCAAGGTGGTGCACACCTGTAATCCCAGCAGCTTGGGAGTCTGAGGCAGGAGGATTGCTAATTCAGAGCCAGCCTCAGCAACGTAATAAGGTATTGAGCAACTCACTGAGACCCTGTATCTAGATAAAAAAAAAAAAAGGGCTGGGGATGTGGCTTAGTAGTTAAGTGCCACTGAGTTTAATTGCTGGGCACACATACACACACACACACACACACACACACACAAGAATGTATTTATGATCTGGCCTTTTACAGAAAAATTTTCTGATCCCTGAGTAAGGTTAGTATGATATCACTGTCTTTCACATCTCTCCAATTCTACCCACCCTTGAAAATTCAGTTCCAATCATCCACTTCCAAATATTACATCTTTAACAGATTCAGCCAAAATCAATACCACAGCCTTGATTTATTTCCCAACCTAGAATTACTATTAAATCAATTCACTGAATGTTTATTGCCTTTCTGCAATAAGCCCATGCATAATAATTGGTACTGAGGATAGAAAATAAACTGGTTGTAATCCTAGCACAATTCACAATAACTAAACTGTGGAACCAACCTAGATGCCCTTCAGTAGATGAATGGACAAAACAAATGTGGCTTATACACAATTGAATATTGCTCAGCAATAAAAGAGAATAAAATCTTGGCATTTGAGGTAAATGAATGGAGTTGGAGAAGATAATACTAAGTGAAGTAAGCCAATTCCCAAAAAACAAATGCCAAATGTTTTCTCTGATGTAAGGTGACTGACTCATAGTGGGTTGGGGGTGAGGGAGCATGGGAGGAATAGACAAACTATAGATAAGGCAGAATAGTGGGATGGGAACAGAGCAAGCAGGGGGTTAGCAATGATGGTGGAATGTGATGGACATCGTTATCCAAAGTACATGTATGAAGACACGAATTGGTGTGAACATACTTTCTATACAACCAGAGTTATAAAATTGTGCTCTATATGTATAATATAATTGTAATGTATTCTACAGTAATTTATTTAAAAAATCAGAAAAAAAGAAATAAATAGCAGAATAATGACTGCCAGGGGCCCAGGGGTGGTTGGGCTGTGGACTGGTAAGGTGCTGGTCACAGGAGATCAAATTACACTTAGATGGGAGGGTTGAGTTTAAAGGGTCTACTATCCAATATAATGACTACAGTTAACAACATACAACAGAATGACTACAACTGGTAATATTATATACACTTGAAAATGACTCAGAGAGTCCATTTTAAGGGTTTTCATCACAAATAAGTAATGAAAGAGTGTATATGTTCAATAGCTTGACTCAGCCATTCTTCAGTGAATATGTTTCAAGATATATTGTATGCCATAATCATGTACAAGTTATCATCATCAGGGATTGATCCCAGTGTTGCTTAACCATTGAGTCACATCCCCAATATATTTTATTTTTTATTTTGAGACAGATTTGTGTCATAAAGCCCACCCTGTTAATGAGGGAAACTGGGAGATTATTTAGTTGTGTAGATTGCTACCTCCTTCCCCAAACTGGAACTCTGTTAACAGAAAGATAAAGAAATAAAAATAGGCTGAGCAACCAGCACTGCCTGGTTCAATTAGCACTGGGCCTGAGAGTGGATAACCATCACCAAACTTCTCCCCATGCCATCACCCCAGGAACCATATTATATGGTCTCTGTATTAGCCTGCTTTCTCTGGCTCTAACAAATTACCCAAGAATGGGTACTTTATTAAGAGATGAGGTTTATTTAGCTCAAGTCCAACATTTGGCAGCCCCTGTGACTAACCTTTGATGAGTGCTCACAAAATGGTGAATGGCATCATGGTGAGAGGACATGCAAGGGGTCGAGACTTCATCGCCAAAAACTGGGGAGGATGAGTCTTGTTCTTTTTAGAACAAGCCTCTCTCACAGGAACTAATGAGGGCTCATGAGAATTTCATTACTCCCTTCCAAGGGTCTCATCCCCAGTGGCACAATTACTTCCCTCTAGGCCCCACCTCTTGCAGGTACTACCAGCTAAACCCTGCCACACCCAGGACCAAGCCTCCAGCCTATGAACCTTTGAGGGACAAACAACATCCCATCCTCACCAGCTCCAAGAAAGCCACCACTGTAAGAGCAGGATGTCCCAGTCTACAGGTGTGTATGTGAGGGCAGGGGAGGGTTGCTCTCAGAGGGCACTGGAAGCAGCCAGAGCCCCCATTCCGGAACCTCTCTGATGTCACACTTGTAGTCATGGTACTCTGGGTGCCAAGCCAGGAGAAGGAGCGGTTTGCTCTCATTTGTTTGAGAGCACGCATCGGATCATGACTGTATCAAATGATTTACTGTCCCCACCCCCACCCCCAGCCAGATCCTAGCTTTTCTCGGGCCTTTGGGCTTGTTTCACTGTGGTAGCCCTGATCTCTCTAAGCCTAGTGTTCTTCACGTTTCCTTGAGTCTCCATGCCAGCTCTCGGGTTTCTCACCAAGAGACAGATGGGAAATAGACAGTGAGAGTGCAGAGGCAGGGAAGTGGAGGGAAGCCAGGAGGGGAAGGAGGATATTTAGTGTGAAGCACAGAGAGGTGTGGAGCCTATGGGGGAACATTGAGAGGCTGGTAATCCTGGTGACATTTGGTGGAGAATGTCTCTAGAATGGATATTCAGATCTGCCCTTAAGGTGTGTGAGTCTGATCTCAGGTGAGCAGGGCCTCACGGGGGCCCCAGGTTGCCCCAGACTAGAACTGAGTCTGGCCCTGATTTCAGATGCCAAGCACTGGCCCAAGATGGAGAGTGGGGCTTTCCCATGGCCACGGGGCTTCTCTGCCTCCTCACTATGTACAGCCTCGTTTCTATGAATGCTTCAGATCCAGGCATCTTACACACAGGTAAGGCCTCAGACCCATGGGAGAGGGAGGTGGCACCCCAAGGGCTGGTGCCTACAAGGGTCATTTCTAAAGGGCTGAGCGCCCCTTGTGGCCTCAGGATCCCTTCTTACCCTGTCATCATTACTTGGGCCCTGGCACTTCATTTCCCAAGCCACTGAATTGTGAAAAAACAGAATCCTGGAGGTTTCCCAGTTGCTTTAGAAGAGAGGCTTGGGCAGACTGGCATGAGAGGTCAACAGGCTCTTCCAAAACCACGCACTTCACTCTTCCTCCTTCCCATTTCACACATGACTCCAAGCACTGATCACTATTCCAAAGGGGGGAGCTCCATGTAGATCTCTTGTGGCTGGAAAGTCCTTCTCTCTGACTGCCCATTCATCTGAGTGGTCAGTTTGCTCAACAGGGACCGGGATTCCCCGGCCCACCTCCTCCCTACCTTCTTGTTGCCCAGTGATACTATGGGTTGCCCTGAGCAGCAAAGTGATACAAGGGCCTTCTCCACTGCCCAAACCTCTTTCCCTGCCAGGCGACTTCGAGCAGGACCCTGAGGCTCCCTATATGGCACCAGTGAATGGCAGGTTGTACCACATGCCATGGTGTCCCACCTGTTATTTTCACCGCCTGCCCCGAACCTTCCACTGCAAAAGGTGTGACATCTGTGTGGAGGTGAGTGCTCCTCCTCCCTGTCCACTCACCAACCTATCTCCGGGCACCTGGCCAGGACCAGGAACCTCACATCATGAGTGGGCCAGGTGGGGGTATCAGACCATGTTCCCAGAGTGCTTCAAGTGGCTCTCAGGCACTGTTGGTCACTTATATATGTCATCACCTGTGTGTCTGCACCTGTCCAGGGAGGCTGGACTTGTTTGCCCAGGTGTTGATATGCAAAGGGCATCACAACTGTGCTGAGCCTTGTGGAGCCAGGGGGAGGAAAGGCAGTGACTGTCCCCTCCCCTGGGTTGTTGATAGTAGATCCCCAGTCCTTTAGGCTGACTGCTGCCATGTCCTGGGGATCTTTGCTGGTCTTGTTCTGGGTGTCCCAGTCGGAGGGTTTCCTGGATTCTGAGTGCCTTTCTCTGATGTGCACACCCTGCTCGGTTTCACAAGTGCAGATGGCTGGTTGGGCAAGGGTGTTTTTTCATCCTCATCCAGTGTCTGAGAAAACGGAGACCCAGACATGTTCTATCCTGCTCCAAGTGATACCAGGCAGGTCTTGAGAGATAAGACCTCACTCAGGACAGGTGAACTGATGAGCTATGGGGTAACTGTGCTCTAACCATGGAAATGCCAGGTTCTTCCTGATATTGGAACCTGTGTGTAGGGCCAAGAGCAGGCAGCCTAGAGGGCTGAATTGGGGGATGCCTCAGGATTCGGGGGTGATGGAGGCCAATCCAGACAGATCCTCAGTCCTGCCTCCTCTCCCCTAGGAGTTCGACCACCATTGCAGGTGGGTGAATAACTGCATGGGGCACCGAAACATCCGGCTCTACCTGCTACTCCTCCTGTGCCTGTGCCTCTACCTGGGTGCCGTGCTGACCACTGCATGGTTTTCATCATGCAGAGGAGGCACATGGCATTCCTGGACTATACCATGACGTAGCCACACAGTCCCAAGGGCCCACCCTGAGAAGAGCTGCTTGTGGTGGGGAGGGAGGGGCGAACAGCCAAGTAGGGACAGAGGAGACCTAGGGCAGGGCTAGAGGGAGAAGTCACTTGGGAGGACTTGTGAATGAGATATGGAAGGCCAGTGTGGTCAGAGACATGGGCTGGGTAGGATGCCTGTGGAGTTAAGAATCTAGGCGGGCCAAAGAGTAGGGTAATAAAAGTTTAAAAAGGACATGTGGGTGGACAGTGTGGCTGAGTGAGGTTTCACTTGGGTGTACTGGACTAACTGTCCAGTCCAGGGAGGGAGAGTGTGTGGGTGGTGCTAGCTGGGGTGGGAGGGAGTGAGGGAGGAGTTGGGTAGAAAAGCGGGGCCAGGGAAGAGCTATTCTATGGCTTCACTTCTTAGCCTGTGCACAGCATCCTAGTGGCTGTACCTGCTGGGGCCCTCCTGCTACCCCTCATCCTGCAGTTGTTCATCAAGGGAATGGCTGTGGGTGCTGCCAGGCGACCCTATGAGGACCAGGTAAGTGGTCTGAGTGCGTGTGTCCTTGACTGTGTGGAGGCGTCTTGTACCTCTGCAATTAGGCACTTTGTGTGCTTTCTCCACTGCCCTTGGCCCTGATGTTCCTTCATGAGTCTTTCCAGACCCACCTCTGAAGATGCAACTCAGATATCTCTATACCCTGTAGCTTGGTGGCCATTCTCCCTCCTGGATGCATTGCATTGAAAGCTTACTGTGTGCTAGGTGGCAGTTACTTGAGGGACGGGTGTAGAGATGAGTAAGAATGTCATGCCCTTGTGTTGATCAGCAACCTGCAATCAGAATAACACCGGGAGATGCCCAGGAACACTGAGAAGAAGGGTCAGTCCTGAGTGGTGTAACAGACTGGAAGAGACTGGGAGTTTGGCGAAGCCCACGCTGTAGAGTAGAACAAGACACTCTCTGCGTCCTATGTGCTTTTGGAGAGGAGACAGGAAGGCATTGACTGTGAGAGGTACAATTTTGCAGAAAGGCCCAGAAACCCAAAAGTAGGGTGTTAACAGAATGATGAAGAAACGAATTTAGTTCAAGCACAAGGTGGCATGACGTTGACCCCAAGGGGGTCAAGATTAGAAAGACTCAGAACGTCAAGTGTGGAATATAGTTTTCAAGTAGTGGAAACCTGGGAGCCATGGTAAAATTTTGTAAAAATGTCAATTATTGAGGGTAATTACAAACAGTAAAATTCACCCATTTTAATCTATAGTTAGGGAGTTTGACAAATGACATCGTGTACTCTCCACCAAGATCAAGGTTAACCAGTTTCATTACCCCAGAAAATCCTTTAATCTCTTGTTGTCACGTTCTCTCCCTGAGTCCTTGTGGTGTTTCTCTTTCCAGAATCATGCATGAATGGTGTTGTGGGCTTTCTAGTCTGGGTTCATTCACTGAGCACAATACATTTGAAATTCATCTATGTAGTTGCTCATATCAGTAGTTTGTTTTCTTCTGTTTATGTGTAGTATTGTACTTCCCTACAGATTCTTTATATATTCACCAATTGAAGGATTTTTACTTTGCATCTAGTTTTTGCCATGTTTTTGTTGGTCTATTTTGTTTTGTTTTTGTACCAATGATTGAACCCAGATGTGCTTAACCACTGAGCAATATTCCCAGACCCCTCCACCCTGCACCCTTATATTTTCTTTTTGAAAATTTTTAAAAATTTTGAGAAAGGGTCTTACTAAGTTGCTTAAGGCCTTGTTAAGTTACTAACTTACTAAGTTTCTGAGACTTTGAACTTGCCACCCTCTTGCCTTTGCCTCCCAAGCCACTGAAACTACAGGCACAGGCCACTGTGCCCAGCCAGTTTTGGGCAGTTACAAATAAAGATGCTACAATATCCATTGGTGCACAGACATGCGGACACAAGTTTTCATTTCTTTTGGATAAATTGTTAAGGGTGGCATTGCTGAGTTATAAGGTAAACATATGTGGGACTTTTTAGAAAAAACAACTGTACCATTTCTACTTTCTACAAGCAAAGAATGAGAATTCCAGTTGCTCTGCAACCTCACTAGCTTTTGACACTGTCATCTGTTACTACTCTTTCTTGTTTTCAAATTGTAGCCTGTCTAATAAATGAGTACTGGTACCTCACTAGGGCTCCAGTCTATATTTTTTTAATCACTAATAATGTTAAGCATATTTTCATGTCTTCTCAACCATGGGTATATTGTTGGTGAACTCTTTGCTCCAATCATTTGCCCATTTAAAAAAAAAGTGTTGTTTTCTTATTGTGTTTCAAGAGTTCTGTATACGGGATTCACATCTACATTTTGCAAATCTTTTCTTGCAATTTATGGCTTGTCATTTCATTTTCTTCGTAGCATCTTCCAAAGAGCAGGAGTCCTTAGTGTTGCTATTTTTCCAGCACTGGGGATTGAGACTGGGTGCTGGACCACTGCAATTCTTCCTCAGCATTCATTGTTGTTCACTCTTAATGGTACCTCATGTTCTGTGTGAGGAACTGCTTCATTGCGTTCTTCCCCTTCTGTGTGTCTTTATTGTTTTTTCTTTGAGCTTTGACTAGGAATGATAGGAGTGGGCATCTCTGCCATGGGATTCCTTTAGTATGGCAATCACTTGACTAAAGGCTCTTTCAGGAAGACTGGTGGGCAGCATCAGTGGGGGAGGGGAAGCTGAAGACCCTGAGACAGCTGAACAGACAGAGGAGCCTGTTTGCTCATCACCTCCCATCCTTTTAGTCACCAGCCCACCACTGCCATATGTGGTTCCCTTCCACCTGTGACTCCTGTGCTTGGCCCTTATTCCTCAGCCCTGTGGTCTGCCTGTCTTCTCCTCTCTCTAGCTTCTAGTATCACCATTGAGTTTGCCTGGCAGATTTTACCCTTCCCCCATCCTGTGGTTCTTCCAGCCCCAGGTCCGGCCATACGCCATTGCCCTTTCTCATCTGCTCAGAGTGAGGCCCTCCAAGTCAAGGGTCCCCAAGTCTCAAGGAACCTAAATGCAGTCTTCACTCTGGGATTCTTCAGACAGGGCTCCTTTCCAATACCTGAAACACCCGTTTCAGGCACTGATCCCATGCTTTAACTTTTACTCCCACCATACTCCATTCCATTACTACAACTCCTCCTGGAGTCACTTGTTTGGTGGTTGGTGGCAAAGACTCTGGCAAAGACCACATAATTTCAAATCCCAGCTCACCAGCAGGGAGACCTTGGGTATGCTACTTAGCCCCTGGTCACTCAATTTCCCTAGCTGTAAAACAGGGAATTGTGGGTTAATTCATGTAAACCACATAGAACAGTGGCTGGAACCAAGAAGTGCCCTAGGTGCTGCTGTTACTATTATTACCATTCCTTCCCGTGGTCATCTCCACATGTTTGTGCCTCTTCTTAAAAGCCATACAAATCCCACCCTTAACATCCCAGGTCTCCACTCCACCTGTTGTACCTTCTGGGCCTTATTTCCTGAAAGAGTTGACCTTGTTCTCTATTTAACCCTCCACTTCCTTGCCCAGGTTCGCCCAGCCCTTGCTGTCAGGATGATGCTCTCATTAATGGCCAAAGCCACTCTTTCGCTTCGCTCCGGGCAGAGAAGGTGAATGTGTAAGCAGCAGTGGATTGTAAGTACCTGAGGCAAAGAAAGCTCAGTGCGCCCCGCCTTTTTTTTTTTTTGAATATTTTTATACAGGGAGAGTTTGTGGATTGGGATTGTTGGCTGGGCTGCGGTTTCTGTGCCGAAAATCCACTCCGCGGGAGCCGCCACTTGCTCTCTACTTGCTGTCTTGATGGCTATATCTACATTGTCCGGCAGCCGCACCTAGAGGTTGGAGCTGGGCTGCGTGCCAAGCCCTGTCCTCCGAAGGCTGGACCGCAGCCTTGAGCACCTGGGTCGCCTGTTTGCCGCTGCACCTTCGGGCAGAGCCTGCTCTGGGGTAGTTCTGCATCCCCCTGCGAGGGGACCTGTGCTCCAGAGGAGGGGGCCTGAGGGCCGCGGCAGCAGCAGCTTGGGCCCCAGGGGCCTGGCACCGGGCGGCGGCGCAGCTATGGTCGCAGACGAGCGCGGCACCCCTGAGCGTGGCCCCGGGGAAGAGGCGACGGCGGCAGGGCTTAATTTCTAGAAATCTGGACTGGAAACAGAAGCAGCAGTTTGTATAATCCCAAGAACTTGCTTATGCCAGGAAGCTGTAAGGGCAACATGAATATCATTGAGGAGATCTAACATGGCAGCGGGCGGGGAGAGATCAAGTCTCTGACCTCTTCAACTGCACGGGCATAGGGAGCTGTAAATTGTATAAATGCTGATTGCTCAGGATCACTAGGCAATGCTGAGCTGACGTGGATCTGGGGTGTACAGTCTGGGCCCCTCAGAACACACACACCGAGCCCAGATCGGCTGCATTCAAGCTCCGGTTCTCCTCCTTCTCATGACTCAGCACTAACGACCCCGCTGAAATAACTGGTTGGCCCTTATGAACTTTCAGAGGTAAAAACCAACCGAGCCTTCAGAGGCAGTGGCCACAGGATTGAAACGGGGATTGGGAGAGACAGTCAGGACCCACCCGTTGCATTGGTCACCCTGCAAAGGGAACGAACGGTCACCATTTGCATGGGATACCACCTTGGCAGAGAACTGACGTCATGGGCGGAGGAGATACCTGCATTGAAACCAGCGCGACAGGGCTCCCAGGAGCAGCAGACCTGGCGTGTAGCCAGTATTGTGGTGAGCGTCACAGGTGAGCGCGGCCTGGCTTGAGGAAACACAAGAGAAGGTCCTAGGCACTCAGGATTGGAGACCCGCCCAGTCTGTGAGGAAGAGCTGCTGCACAGTGATTGGTTCCCACCTATTGAGAGGAGAAGCTTGACCCAGTGGGCACAGCTCCACCTACTGGAAGAGAAATTAATCGAACTCTATGACTGCATTTATTATTATTATTATCATTTTTTTCTTTTTCTTTCATTTTCAATTTTTGTTGTTGTTGTTCTTTAACCTTTTTTTAATGTTTTTATTTTTTTAATTTTTTTATTTTATTATTATTATTATTATTTTTAATTTTAATTTTAATTATTTTTATTATCATTATTATTTTTGTAAAAAATTTTTTTTCTTTTCTTTCTTTATTTTCTAACTTTTTTGTGTGTTTTGTTTTTGTTTCTTTTGTCTTTTCATTTCTTTTCAATTTTCTTATTCCCCCTTCCTTGAATTCTACCTGCCTACTCTCATTCTCTTTAGTGACTTCTTCCCTTCCCTTCTAATATCTTTCCTCCCAACCATCAAATAAATTTATAATAGTAAACAGTAACTCAGCAGTCAAACAGAACAAGAAGTAACATGAGCAGCATAAAAAAGCAAGGAAGAAAAGGAGTACAAACAATGAAGGACAGCCTAAATATTCAGGAGGACCTAGAGTCAGCAGAAAAATGGTCATATAAAGAACTCAAGGAATACCTTAGACAGATGGAATGGAACCTTAAAGAGGATACGAGACAGCAAATCCAAACAGTGAAAGAACAGTTTGAAAATGAATTACATAAACAGATAAAAGAAGAAGTTAAGCATCTTTATCAGGAGATAGAGATTATAAAAAAAATCAAACAATAATTCTAGAAATGAAGGAAACGATAAACCAAATTAAAAACTCAATTGAGAGTATCACTAACAGAGTGGAGCAAGTAGAAGCCAGAACGTCAGATAATGAAGACAAAATATATCATCTTGAAAAGAGCCTAGCCAACTCAGAAAGGCTGGTTAAAAATCACGAGAGAAACATCCAAGAGATATGGGATAACATAAAAAACCCAAACCTATGAGTCATCAGGATAGAAGAAGGTACAGAGATTCAAACCAAGGGAATGAGTAGCCTGCTGAATGAAATAATTACAGAAAACTTTCCAGAAATAAAAAAGGAAACAGATATACAAATTGTAGATGCATACAGGACACCGAGCACACAAAATCACAGTAGACCAACGCCAAGACACATTGTTATGAAGATATCCAATATACAGAACAAAGAGAAAATATTAAAAGCTACAAGAGAAAGGAGGCAGATTACATTCAGGGGTAAACCAATAAGGTTAACAATGGATTTTTCATCACAGACGCTGAAAGCAAGAAGATCCTGGAACAACGTATTTCAAACACTGAAAGACAATGGATGCCAACCAAGAATTCTGTATCCAGCAAAATTAAGCTTCAGGTACAACAACGAAAAAAAATCTTTCATGATAAACAAAAGCTAAAAGAATTTGCTGCCAGAAAACCAGCATTGCAAAGCATCTTGAGCAAAACACTACACGAGGAAGAAATGAAAAACAATAACCAAAACCATCAGTGGGAAGTGCCTCTATAAAAACAGAGGGCAGGGGGAAAGCTAACCATGGAGAAACAAACTAAATTAAATAAAAAAAAAAGAAGATAAATAATCAAACATGGCTGGAAGTACAAACCATATATCAATAGTAACTCTAAACGTTAATGGCTTAAACTCCTCAATAAAGCGACATAGGCTGGTAACATGGATTAAAAAAAAACAAATCCAACAATATGCTGCCTCCAGGAGACACATCTGATTGCAAAAGACATACACAGGCTGAAGGTGAAAGGTTGGGAAAAAATATACCACGCATATGGTCCTCGTAAGCAAGAAGGGGTGGCTATCCTCATATTGAATAAAATCAACTTCAAGACTAAGTTAATCAAAAGGGATAAGGAAGGACATTATATACTGTTAAAAGGAAACATTCACCAACAAGACATAACAATTATCAATATTTATGCACCAAATAATGGTGCTGCGACATTCATAAAACAAATTCTCCTCAAGTTCAAGAATCAAATAGACCACAACACAATAATTATGGGTGACTTCAACACACCTCTCTCACCATTTGACAGATCCTCCAAACAAAAGTTGAATAAAGAAACTATAGAACTCAATATCACAACAACCTAGACTTGACTGACATATATAGAATATATCAATCATCATCAAGTGGATATACTTTTTTCTCAGCAGCACATGGATCCTTCTCAAAAATAGACCATATATTAAGCCATAGGGCAACCCTCAGTAAATATACAAGGGTGGAGATAATCCCAGGCATTTTATCTGATCATAATGGAATGAAACTGGAAATCAATGATAAAAGAAGGAAGGAAAAATCCTACATCACATGGAAAATGAACAATATGTTACTGAATGATCAATGGGTTACAGAAGACATAAAGGAGGAAATCAAAAAATTCTTAGAGATAAATGAAAATACAGACACAACATATCGGAATCTATGGGACACAATGAAAGCAGTTTTAAGAGGGAAATTCATCACCTGGAGGTCATTCCTCAAAAAAAGGAAAAACCAACAAATAAATGAGCTCACACTTCATCTCAAAGCCCTAGAAAAGGAAGAGAAAAACAACAGCAGATGTAGCAGAAGGCAAGAAATAATTAAAATCAGAGTGGACATCAACGAAATTGAAACAAAAGAAACTATTGAAAAAATTAACAAAACTAAAAGTTGGTTCTTTGAAAAAATAAATAAGATTGACAGACCCTTAGCCATGCTAATGAAGAGAAGAAGAGAGAGAACTCAAATTACTACCATACGGGATGAAAAAGGCAATATCACAACAGACGCTACAGAAATACAGAAGACAATTAGAAATTATTTTGAAAACTTATATTCCAATAAAATAGAAGATAGTGAAGACACTGATAAATTCCTTAAGTCATATGATTTGCCCAGACTGAGTCAGGAGGATACTCACAACTTAAACAGACCAATATCAATAGATGAAATAGAAGAAGCAATCAAAAGACTTCCAACCAAGAAAAGGCCAGGACTGGATGGGTATACAGCGGAGTTTTACAAAACCTTTAAGGAAGAATTAATACCAATACTTTTCAAGCTATTTCAGGAAATAGAAAAAGAGGGAGCTCTACCAAATTCATTCTATGAGGCCAACATCACCCTGATTCCAAAACCAGACAAAGACACCTTAAAGAAAGAAAACTACAGACCAATATCTCTGATGAACCTAGATGCAAAAATCCTCAATAAAATTCTGGCGAATCAGATACAAAGGCACATCAAAAAAATTGTGCACCATGATAAAGTAGGATTCATCTCTGGGATGCAAGGATGGTTCAATATACGGAAATCAATAAATGTTATTCACCACATCAATAGACTTAAAGATAAGAACCATATGATCATCTCAATAGACGCAGAAAAAGCATTCAACACAGTACAGCATCCCTTTATGTTCAAAACATTAGAAAAACTAGGGATAACAGGAACTTACCTCGACATTGTAAAAGCTATCTATGCTAAGCCTCAGGCTAGCATCATTCTCAATGGAGAAAAATTGAAGGCATTCCCCCCTAAAATCTGGAACAAGACAGGGATGCCCTCTATCACCACTTCTATTCAATATAGTTCTCGAAACACTGGCCAGAGCAATTAGACAGACGAAAGAAATTAAAGGCATAAAAATAGGAAAGGAAGAACTTAAATTATCACTATTTGCGGGTGACATGATTCTATACCTAGATAGCATCTTCAACAAATGGTGTTGGGAAAACTGGAAATCCATATGCAACAAAATGAAACTGAATCCCCTCCTCTCGCCATGCACAAAAGTTAACTCAAAGTGGATCAAGGAGGTAGATATCAAATCAGAGACTCTGTGTTGAAGATGCTATCCTTCCTCCATTGCATGCTTTTAGCTCCTTTATAAAATATAAGATAGTTGTAGCTTAGTGGATTAGTCTCTGTGTCCTCTATTCTGTACCATTGGTCCACCCATCTGTTTTGGTACCAGTACCATGCTGTTTTTGTTACTATTGCTCTGTAATATAGTTTTAAATCCAGTATCGCTATACCACCTGATTCACACTTCCTGCTTAGAATTACTTTTGCTATTCTGGGTCTTTTATTTTTCCATATGAATTTCATGATTGCTTTATCTATTTCTACAAGAAATGCCGTTGGGATTTTGATTGGCATTGCATTAAACCTATAGAGAACTTTTGGTAATATCGCCATTTTGATGATGTTAGTTCTGCCTATCCATGAACAGGGTATATTTTTCCATCTTCTAAGATCTTCTTCTATTTCTCTCTTTAGGGTTCTGTAGTTTTCATTGTATAAGTCTTTCACCTCTTTTGTTAGGTTGATTCCCAAGTATTTTATTTTTTTGAGGATATTGTGAATGGAGTGGTTGTCCTCATTTCCATTTCAGAGGATTTGTCGCTGATATACAGGAATGCCTTTGATTTATGCGTGTTGATTTTATATCCTGCCACTTTGCTGAATTCATTTATTAGCTCTAATAGTTTCTTTGTAGACCCTTTTGGGTCTGCTAGGTATAGAATCATGTCATGTGCAAATAGTGATAATTTAAGTTCTTCTTTTCCTATTTTTATGCCTTTAATTTCTTTTGTCTGTCTAATTGCTCTGGCCAGTGTTTCGAGAACTATGTTGAACAGAAGTGGTGAGAGAGGGCATCCCTGTCTTGTTCCAGATTTTAGAGGGAATGCCTTCAATTTTTCTCCATTCAGAATGATGCTAGCCTGAGGCTTAGCGTAGATTGCTTTTACAATATTGAGGTATGTTCCTGTTATCCCTAGTTTTTCTAGTGTTTTGAACAGAATGGGATGCTGTACTTTGTCGAATGCTTTTTCTGCATCTATGGAGATGATCATTTGGTTCTTATTTTTAAGTCTATTGATGTGGTGAATAACATTTATTGATTTCCATATATTGAACCAGCCTTGCATCCCAGGGATGAATCCTACTTGATCATGGTGCACAATTTTTTTGATATGTTTTTGTATCCGATTCGCCAGAATTTTATTGAGGATTTTTGCATCTAGGTTCATTAGAGATATTGGTCTGTAGTTTTCTTTCTTTGAAGTGTCTTTGTCTGGTTTAGGAATCAGGGTGATGTTGGCCTCATAGGATGAATTTGGAAGTTCTCCCTCTTTTTCTATTTCCTGAAATAGCTTGAAAAATATTGGTATTAGTTCCTCTTTAAAGGTTTTGTAAAACTCTGCTGTATACCCATCCGGTCCTGGGCTTTTCTTAGTTGGTAGTCTTTTGATGGTTTCTTCTATTTCCTCAATTGATATTGGTCTGTTTAGGTTGTCTATATCCTCCTGACTCAATCTGGGCAGATCATATGACTTAAGTAATTTATCTATGCCTTCAATATCTTCTATTTTATTGGAGTATAAGGATTCAAAATAATTTCTGATTATCTTCTGTATTTCTGAAGTGACTGTTATGTTTTTCATCCTGTATGCTAGTAAATTGAGTTCTCTCTCTTCTTCTCTTCGTTAGCATGGCTAAGGGTCTGTCGATTTTATTTATTTTTTCAAAGAACCAACTTTTAGTTTTATCAATTTTTTCAATTGTTTCTTTTGTTTTGATTTCATTAATTTCAGCTCTGATTTTAATTATTTCTTGCCTTCTACTTCTTTTGCTGTTGTTTTGCTCTTCTTTTTCTAGGATTTTGAGATGAAGTATGAGATCATTTATTTGTTGGTTTTTTCTTTTTTTAAGGAATGAACTCTAAGCAATGAATTTTCATCTTAGAACTGCTTTCAATGTGTCCCATAGATTCCGATATGTTGTGTCTGTGTTTTCATTTATCTCTAAGAATTTTTTAATTTCCTCCTTGATGTCATCTATAACCCATTGATCATTCAGTAACCTATTGTTCATTCCCCAAGTGATGCATGATTTTTCCTTCCTTCTTTTATCATTGATTTTCAGTTTCATTCCATTATGATCAGATAAGATGCATGGTATTATCTCTACTCCTTTATATTGTCTAAGAGTTGCCCTGTGACATAATATATGATCTATTTTTGAGAAGGATCCATGTGCTGCTGAGAAAAAAAGTGTAACTATTTGATGTTGGGTGGTATATTCAATATATGTCGATTAAGTCTAGGTTATTAATTGTGTTATTGAGTTCTGTAGTTTCCTTATTCAACTTTTGTTTGGAAGATCTGTCTAGTGGTGAGAGAGGTGTGTTGAAGTCTCCCATGATTATTGTATGGTGGTCTATTAGACTCTTGAACTTGAGAAGAGTTTGTGTGATGAACATAGCTGCACCATTGTTTGGGGCATATATATTTATGATTGTTATGTCTTGTTGGTGCATGGTTCCCTTGAGCAGTATGTAGTGTCCCTCTTTATCCCTTTTGATTAACTTTGGCTTGAAATCTATTTTATTTGATATGAGTATGGACACTCCTGCTTGTTTCCAAAGTCCATATGAGTGATATGATTTTTCCCAACCTTTCACCTTCAGTCTATGTATGTATTTTCCTATCAAATGTGTCTCCTGTAGGCAGCATATTGTTGGGTCATGTTTTGTGATCCATTCTACTAGCCTGTGTCTCTTAATTGGTGAGTTTAAGCCATTAACATTTAGGGTTATTATTGAGATATGGGTTGTTCTTCCAGCCATATTTGATTATTTCTGTTACTAAACATGGTTTGTTTTCCTCTTTGATTATTTCCCCCCCTTTACTGTACTACCTCCCACTGTTGGTTTTCATTGTTATTTTCCATTTCCTCTTCCTGTAATGTTTTGCTGAGGATTTTTTTGAGAGATGGTTTTCTAGCTGCAAATTCTTTTAACTTTTGTTTATCATGGAAGGTTTTAATTTCATCTTCCATCCTGAAGCTTAATTTTGCTGGATACACAATTCTTGGTTGGAACCCATTTTCTCTCAGTGTTTGAAATATGTTATTCCAGGATCTTCTAGCTTTCAGAGTCTGTGTTGAAAGATCAGCTGTTATCCTGATTGGTTTACCCCTAAATGTAGTCTGCTTCCTTTCTCTTGTAGCTTTTAAAATTCTCTCCTTATTCTGTATGTTGGGCATCTTCATTATAATGTGTCTAGGTGTGGATCTCTTATGATTTTGCACATTCGGCGTCCTGTAGGCTTCTAGCATTTGGGATTCTGTCTCATTGTTCAAGTCTGGGAAGTTTTCTCGTATTATTTCATTGAATAGATTGCTCATTCTTTGGTTTGGATCTCTATACCTTCCTGTATCCCAATGACTCTTAAGTTTGGTCTCTTTATGTTATCCCATATTTCTTGGATGTTCTGCTCATGGTTTCTTTACAGTCTTGCTGAGCTGTCTATGTTCTTATCAAGTTGAAATACTTTGTCTTCATTGTCTGATGTTCTATCTTCTAAGTGTTCTACTCTGCTGGTAGTATTCTCAATTGAGTTTTTAAGTTGGTTTATTGCTTCCTGCATTTCTAGGATTTCTGTTTGTTTGTTTTTTTATAACCTCTATCTCCCTGTATAGTTGATCTTTTGCTTCTTGGATTTGTTTGTGTAATTCATTGTTGAAGTGATCTTTCATTGTCTGATTTTGCTGTCTAATGTCTTCCTTTAGACTCCAGATCATCTGAAGCATGTATATCCTTAATTCTTTATCTGACATTCCATCTGCTGCAGATCTTACCTCTTCTAACGTTGAGTTGACCTGCATTGCTTGTGGTCCTTTCTTTCCTTGTCTCTTCATACTGTTCGCGTTTCTTTCTGCTTGGTGAAACTGTTGTTATTGAATTTTCCCCCTATATATTTATATTGCTCTTGTATAGTTGCAAAGTCTCCCTCGCAGGCACGGGCGGTGGCTCTGCCCCTCCTCCAGTTGGGGCAATGTGCCTACCATGCCGGCAGGCCGCTGGGCCTGTTCTCTGGTCGGTAGCAGGTCCGCCTACCTTGCAGGCGCGGGCAGCGGCTCTACCCCTCTGCGGGCGGCTGGGCCTGTTTTGTCGGTGGTCACAGTTCCGCCTACTTTGCAGGTGCGGCCAGCGGCTCTGCCCCTCTGCAGGCTGCTGGGCCTGTACTGCCGGTGGGTCGCAGGTCCACCTACCTTGCAGGCGCGGGCAGCGGCTCTGCACCTCCGCGGGCCGCTGGGCCAGTTCTGTCTGTCGGTTGCAGGTCTGTCTACCTTGCAGGTCCTGGTGGCGGCTCTGCCCCTCCCCCAACTGGGGCAATGTGTCTACCATGCTGGCGGCCCATTGGGCCTGTTCTGCCGGTGGGTCGCAGGTCTACCTACCTTGCAGGCATGGATGGCAGTTCTGCCCTTCCGCGGGCCACTGGGCCTGATCTGTTGGTGGTCGCAGTTCCACCTACCTTTCAGGCGTGGGGTGGGGGGCAGCTCTGCCCCTCCGCAGGCAGCTGGGCCTGTCCTGCTGGTGGGTCGCAGGTCTGTCTACCTTGCAGGCACGTGGGGCAGCTCTGCCCCTCTTCGGGTTGCTAGGTTGTTAATTTTTTAAAAACATTTATTCCATAGTTGTAGTTGGACAACTACCTTTATTTCATTAATTTATTTTTATGTGGTGCTGAGGATCGAACCCAGGGCCTCACACATGCTAGGCAAGCACTCTACAGCTGAGCCACAATCCCAGCCCCAGTTGTTAGGATTTTTAAAAAATATTTTTGTATTTAATACTCATAAAGGGTATTAATCTTTGTTTTCCCCTGTGATGTATTTGTTTGGCTTTGGTATCAGGGTAATATTGGTCCTGTAAAGTAGGTTAGGAATTGTTCCTTTCTCTTCTACTTCTTGGTAGAGTTTGAGAAGGAGTTGTGTCTATTTAAAGTTTTGGTAGAATTTACTAGTGAATCCATACTTTTCTTTAGAAGAGCCTACTAGCTTGTCTACCTTGTTTATTTTCCCCTTTACTACTTTTAGCTGTTTTAGACTAGATTCTTTTTCGTTATTGGTTTTTAAGGATTTAAGTGCAATTGTAGTATCAGTTCTATTGACCTTATGAAATACTTCCTCTTGCAAGAATTTCACTTTGTAATAAGTTGTCATTGCAAAAATGTTTTATGTTGCAGCTGAGATTGGTGGGAAAGGAAGATGCTAGTGTGTTATTATTTTGCGTTGTTTTTTTGTTATTAATATTTTGGTTTTTTTTTTTTAGATTTACACTACAGTAGAGTATATTTTGACATATTATACATACATGGAGTATAACTCCCCATTCTGGTAGTTGTACATGATGTGTAGTTTCACTGGTGGTGTGTTTATATATGAACATCGGAAAGTCATGTCCAATTCACTTCACTGTATTTCCTATTCCCATTCTCCCTCCCTTCCCTCCCTCACCCCTCTTAATGTGTGTTAGCATCTGTATGTCAGAGGGAACATTCAGCCTTTGGTTTTCTGGGATTGGCTTATTTTACATTTGCATTCAAAAATATTTTTTATATATTTTCAAATTGTAGATGGACACAATACCTTTATTTTATTTATTTTTTAAATGAGGTGCTGATGATCAAACCCAGTGCCTCACACGTACTAGGCAGTGCTCTGCCACTGAGCTCCAGCTCCAGCCCCTTGCTTTCATTTTTGAGATGGAGTTTGACTATACTGTTCTGTCTAGCCTCCAACTTGTGGTCTTCCTGTCTGAGCCACTGAGTAAAGGGGATCATAGGCCTATGCCACCATGCTTGGCTCAACATGCAAGTTTTAAATGAAAGAAGATGTTTGTGTTCACAAATGAATATTTTTGTGTTATGATTTGTACATGTGTGTGTGTGTAGGGGGGTGGTTTAATGTGGTACTGGAGACCCAACCCAGGTTCTACCTCACATGTGCTAGGCAAGTGCTTTACCACTTATGTATGACACCAGTCCTTGTATGGGGTTTTGTTTACTATATAACATTATAACTCTATGGATTCAGAGGATAACAACCAAGAATTCAAAAAGCTTTTTGTATTTGAAAAATACAAAAAAAATTCAAAATACATGGTGCTAAGATCAATAGATTAATGAAACAAAATATCCACATACAGACACTAGAGATCAATATGCAGGATGTTTAGAAGGAATTATTTGGGGATAAACACCCATGGAAGGAACGGAATGGGATGGGAAGATGCAAGACTGAGCAGAGGGGAGTCACCTGAGGTAGGGGCACAACAAATCTCAGGAAACCCAAAAATCACATGGCACTTCAAAATTGTCCTTCTTTGGGGTACAGTGGCTGGGCCTGTATGCCTGTAGTAACCACTCCTTGGATACAATCTGTCCCTGGAAGGAGGGGAGGCAGGACCCAGATTTGCGGCTGTCTCCCATCCACACTTCAGCTGCTGGATGGGTAAGTTCTTCATACTGGAGGGGAATCTGGGAGGCACCTTCCAGTGTCCACTCCACAGATCTTAGTGTATATGGAGAAGTCCATGTCTGTTTAAATGTTGGTCATGAATCCTGAAATGAAATCTATTTGATAAGTGATGCTGGAAACATTGATTGAAACCATGGGGAACACATATGGATTACACTGTTATCTCATCTTACCTGACATTAACTTCAGATAGATTAAAGAACTGAAAGAAAAAAGAAACAATATACCTAATACTTATCAGCTTGAAGGTGAGGGAAATGCAAGTAAACTTAGATGATGCCAATAAAATGATTAATAGATTTGAACACATAAAAAAACATTTTGCATTCAAAATTTTACACAAAATTAAAAGGTAAACAACAAAACTGAGAACATGTTTGCAATAAATACACTGAAAACATTAACATGTATTCATTTATATTTGATTGGTTCTTTATGTTATCCTATCCATTCCTCCCCCTTTTTCTTTATTTCACTCCATCTTCTGCATTTGACAGAAATCATTTGACTTTTGAATTTTTATGTTTGGGTTTTTTCACTTGGCATGATCTTCTCCATTACCATCCATTTACTGGCAAATACCATAATTTTGATCTGTTTTTAAAAAAGAGATCCTGGGGAGGAAGAACATGGCAGTGGGTGGGGAGGGAGCAATCCTGTGACCTCCTCAGCTACGCTGGCAAAGAGAGACTACAGAATGACTGGATGATGCCTGCTCAGGAGCGTCCAGCAAAGTTGGCCTGAGGTGGTGCCTAAGTGAGCAGCTTGAGTTTCTCAGAGGCCACAGTGTGCTTGGGCACAGGTGAATCCAGGCCACCCCGCATGGAGGTACTGGCTGGTTGATTGGCAACCCACCGCGACTCAATGCTACAGAGACCCTCGAGTGGAGTAGTGAAAAAAACTTTGGATATTTTGAGGATCTTTTGAGGTGGTTCCAACCAGGCCTCGATGGGCCAGCAGACCGAGAGTTGAGGTAGGATTTAAGAGAGGCAGACCAGACCCACCCTTACCATCTGTCACCCCGGCAAAGAGACCAGTATCCACCATCTCAGAGAACTAACATCATCAGAGTTTGGTAGATGGGATTGCTCTGCAGTGAAATTGGCGACCACAGGTGTGTGACCCTCAGCCATCCCTCCCCATATAGCTGGGAAATCTCAAAAATCTCTCCCCAGCTCTCCATGAGCATGATTATAGGAGCCAAGGGATACAGGAGGGGCATCTGATCTCCAACTCTTCCTCCCACCAGCGCTGACAGCTGAGGAGAACTTTTTAGCCAGCTCCCGGGGGTGTGGCTACTGGAGGGAATCAGGCAAAATAGCCTGACAACCTTGGTATCTGGGTGAATGGCAAACAGAGAGTGCCCAGTCCTTCAAAAGAACAGGGCACCCAGGGGGCTGCAGGCTCGGAGAGTACCTAGTTCTGTGGAGAACAACACTGATGAGGGGGGCCTGGCTGGCAGGAGATGTGAGGGAGGGTGTGTGTGTGGGGGGGCTGGAGACCAGGAAAGGCACTAGGCAACCAGGATTGGAGTGTTGCTCAATGGGGAAGAGGAGCCACCTCACAGGGATTGTTTCCTTCATATTGAAGGCAGTAGCTTGGCCCAGAGGGCACAGCTCCACCTACTGGAAGAGAAGATGATCGAACTCTGCATTTATCTTTTTCTTTCTTTTCAATTTTTTCCGCTTTTCTTTTATTCTTCCTATTTTTCTTTCTCTCTTCCTCTTTTGTGACTTCTTCCTTCCCCTTCCACTAGCTTTTCTCTCAAGCATTACAACATCTAATATGTGTAATTTACTAAATGCCTATTTGTGAATGTTCCGAGGCCGTCTATACTATTTCCAAGTCCCTAGCTACCCTCAAATACTCCAGTGCATTCTCCTGTTAACATCTCCCATCAGTAGAGAAATATTCCAAGGTTGCTAAGATATACCAACCCCCATACCATCACATAACCTGACCTAAACTTAAAGTCCTAAGACCAAACCACAGATCACTATACACCTTCAGAATCTGTATGCCATTTATGAAACGAATGAATTTAAAGTATTTACTTTAAAGTACAATAAAACCCAACATCTTTAGACATAGTCTCCCATCACAAAGAAGAGATCCTGGAGATATACAAAAGCAAAACAAATTTATAGGAGTAAATAGTAACACATCAGTCAAACAGAGGTGGAAAGTAATTTGAGCATCATGAAAAAACAGGGGAAAAAAAGGATTACAAATAATGCAGGACAGCCTAAATCTACAGGAGAACCTAGAGGTATCAGAAAAATGGTCAGACATAGAACTCAAGGCATACCTGACTCAGATGGAATGGAATCTTAAAGAGGTCATTAGACAGCAAATGCAAACAACGAAAGTACACTTCGACAACGAATTACATAAACAGATTCAAGAAGCAAAAGAACAACTCTACTGGGATAGAGGTTATAAAAAAATCAAACAATAATCCTAAAATGAAACTATGAACCAAATTAAAAACTCAAATGAGAGTATTACTAATGGAGTAGATAAAGTAGAAGTCAGAACATCAGACAAGGAAGACAAAATATATCAACTTGAACAGAGTCTAGTCAACTCAGAAAGGCTGGTAAGAAACCACGAGCAAAACACCCAAGAGATATGGGATATCGTGAAAAAAACAAACTTAAGAGTCCTTGGGATAGAGGAAGGTATAGAAGTCCAAACCAAAGGAATGAGCAATCTGTTGAATGAAATAATTTTAGAAAACTTTCCAGACATGAAAAATGAAATGGAAGTCCAAATCCTAGAAGCCTACAGGATGAGGAGCATACAAAACCACAATAGACCAAATCCCAGATACATTATTATGAAGATATCCAACATACAGAACAAGGAGAGAATATTAAAAGCTACAAGAGAAAGGAGGCAGATTACATTTAGGGATAAACCAATTAGGTTAATGGGTGATTTTTCATCACAGATGCTGAAAGTGATAAGATCATGGATCAACGTATTTCAAACACTGAAATATAATGGGTGCCAACCAGGAATCTTGTATCCAGCAAAATTAAGCTTCAGTTTGACAAAGAAATAAATATCGTTCACAATAAACAAAAGTTAAAAGAACTCACAGCCAGAAAACAGCACTGCAAAGCATTTTGGGCAAAATAATACACGAAGAGGAAATGAACAACAACAACAACAACAACAACAACAAAAAACAGTGGGAAATACGTCAGTAAATGGGGGGGGGAACTAATCAAAGAGGGAAAAACAAACCAAATTAAAAATAAATAAATAAATAAACAAACAAACATGACTGGAAGTAAAAACCATATATCAATAGTAACACTAAATGTTAATGGCTTAAACTCAACAATAAAGTGACACAGGCTGGCAACCTGTATTAAAAAAACAGATCCAGCAATATGCTGCCTTCAGGAGACTCATCTGATAGGAAAAGACATACACAGGCTGAAGGTGAAAGGTTGGGAAAAATCATACCACTCACATGGTCCTTGGAAGCAAGCAGGGGTGGCCATTCTCATATGGAATAACATCGACTTCAAGCCTAAGTCAACCAAAAGGGATAAAGAAGGACACTATATACTGTTAAAAAGAACCATTCACCAACAAGACATAACAATTATCAATATTTATGCACCAAACAATGGTGCTGCTATGTTCATAAAACAAACTCTCCTCAAGTTCAAGAGTCAAATAAACCACAACACAATAATTATGGGTGACTTCAACACACCTCTCTCACCATTGGACAGATCTTCCAAACAAAAGGTGAATACAGAAACTATAGAATACAATAACACAATTAATAACCTAGACTTAACTGACTTATATAGAATATATCAACCATCATCAAGTGGATATACTTTTTTCTTAGCCACACATGGATTCTTCTCAAAAATAGACCATATATTATGCCATAGGGCAACTCTTAGAAATTACAAAGGAGTGGAGATAATACCATGCATCTTATCTGATCATAATGGAATGAAACTGGAAATCTACGATAAAAGAAGGAAGGAAAAATCCTACATCACTTGGAGAATGAACAATATGTTACTGAATGATCAATGGGTTACAGAAGACTTAAAGGAGGAAATCAAAAAATACTTAGAGATAAATGAAAACACAGACACAACATATTGGAATCTATGGGACACAATGAAAGCAGTACTAAGAGGAAAATTCATTGCTTGGAGTTCATTCCTCAAAGAAAGAAAAAAACAACAAATGATCTCACACTCCATCTCAAAACTGTAGAAAAAGAAGAGCAAAACAACAGCAAATGTAGTAGAAGGCAAGAAATAATTAAAATCAGAGCGGAAATCAATGAAATTGAACCAAAAGAAACAATTGAAAAAATTGACAAAACTAAAAGTTGGTTCTTTGAAAAAATAAATAAGATTGACAGACCCTTAGCCATGCTAACGAAGAGAAGAAGAGAGAGAACTCAAATTACTAGCATACGGAAAGAAAAAGGCAATATCACAACAGACACTACAAAAATACAGAAGATAATTAGAAATTATTTTGAAAACTTATATTCAAATAAAATAGAGGATAGTGAAGACATCGATAAATTTCTTAAGTCATACGATTTGCCCAGATTCGGTCAGGAGAATACACACAACTTAAACAGACCAATATCAATAGAGGAAATAGAAGAAGCCATCAAAAGACTACCAACCAAGAAAAGCCCAGGATCGGATGGGTATACAGCAGAATTTTACAAAACCTTTAAAGAAGAACTAATGCCAATACTTTTTAAGTTATTTCAGGAAATAGAAAAAGAGGGAATACTTCCAAATTCATTCTACGAGGCCAACATCACCCTGATTCTCAAACCAGACAAAGACACTTCAAAGAAAGAAAACTATAGACCAATATCTCCAATGAACTTAGATGCAAAAATGCTCAATAAAATTCTAGCAAATTGGATACAAATACATATCAAAAAGATTGTGCACCATGATCAAGTAGGATTCATCCCTGGGGTGCAAGGCTGGTTCAGTATATGGAAATCAATAAATGTTATTCACCACATCAATAGACTTAAAGATAAGAACCATATGATCATCTTGATAGATGCAGAAAAAGCATTCAACAAAGTACAACATCCCATTCTGTTCAAAACACTAGAAAAACTAGGGATAACAGGAACTTACCACAACATAGTAAAATAAATCTATGCTAAGCCTCAGGCTAGCATCATTCTAAATGGAAAAAAATTGAAGGCATTCCCTCTAACGTCTGGAACAAGACAGGGATCCCTCTCTCACCACTTCTATTCAACATAGTTCTCAAAACACTGGCCAGAGCAATTAGATGAAAGCAATTAAAGACATAAAGATAGAAAAAGAAGAACTTAAATTAGCAGTATTTGCTACTGACATGATCCTATACCTAGCAGACCCAAAAGGTTCTACCAAGAAACTTCTAGAACTAGTAAATGAATTCAGCAAAGTGGCAGGATATAAAATCAACATAAATAAATCAAAGGCATTATTCCTGTATATCTGTGACAAATCTTCTGAAATGGAAATGAGGACAATCACACCATTCACACTATCCTCAAAAAAAAAAATAAATGAATGAATGAATAAAATACTTGGGAATCAACCTAACAAAAGAGGTGAAAGACCTATACAATGAAAACTACAGAACCCTAAAGAGAGAAATAGAAGAAGACCTTAGAAAATGGAAAGATATACCCTGTTCATGGATAGGCAGAACTAACATCATTAAAATGGCAATATTACCAAAAGTACTCTATAGGTTTAATGCAATGCCAATCAAAATCCCAATGTCATTTCTTGTAGAAATAGATAAAGCAATCATGAAATTCATATGGAAAAATAAAAGACCCAAAAATAGCAAAAGCAATTCTAAGCAGGAAGAATGAATCAGGCAGTATAGCATTACCAGACTTCAAACTATACTACAGAGCAATAGTAACAAAAACAGCATGGTACTGGTACCAAAACAGGCAGGTGGACCAATGATACAGAATAGAGGACACAGAGACCAATCCACAAAATTACAACTATCTTATTTTTGACAAAGGGGCTAAAAGCATGCACTGGAGGAAAGATAGCATCTTCAACAAATGGTGCTGGGAAAACTGGAAATCCATATGCAACAAAATGAATCTGAATCCCTTTCTCTCGCCATGCACAAAAGTTAACTCAAAATGGATGAAGGAGCTTGATATCAAAACAGAGACTCTGCATCTGATAGAAGAAAAAGTTGGCTCCAATCTACATACTGTGGGGTCGGGCTCCAAATTCCTTAGTAGGACACCCATAGCACAAGAGTTAAAAAACAAGAATCAACAAATGGGATTCACTCAAACTAAAAAGTTTTTTCTCAGCAAGAGAAACAATAAGGGAGGTAAATAGGGAGCCTACATCCTGGGAACAAATTTTTACTCCTCATACTTCAGATAGAGCCCTAATATCCAGAGTATACAAAGAACTCAAAAAATTAAACAATAAGAAAAGAAATAACCCAATCAACAAATGGGCCAAGGACCTGAACAGACACTTCTCAGAGGAGGACATACAATCAATCAACAAGTACATGAAAAAATGCTCACCATCTCTAGCAGTCAGAGAAATGCAAATCAAAACCACCCTAAGATACCATCTCACTCCAGTAAGATTGGCAGCCATTATGAAGTCAAACAACAACAAGTGCTGGCGAGGATGTGGGGAAAAGGATACACTTGTACATTGCTGGTGGGACTGCAAATTGGTGCAGCCAATTTGGAAAGCAGTATGGAGATTTCTTGGAAAGCTGGGAATGGAACCACCATTTGACCCAGCTATTCCCCTTCTCAGTCTATTCCCTAAAGACCTAAAAAGAGCATACTACAGGGAAACTGTTACATCGATGTTCATAGAAGCACAATTCACAATAGCTAGACTGTGGAACCAACCTAGATGCCCTTCAATAGATGAATGGATTAAAAATGTGGCATTTATACACAATGGAGTATTATACAGCACTAAAAATGACAAAATCATGGAATTTGCAGGGAAATGGATGGCACTAGAGCAGATTATGCTAAGTGAAGCTAGCCAATCCCTAAAAATCAAATGCCAAATGTCTTCTTTGCTATAAGGAGGGCAACTAAGAACAGAGTAGGGAGGAAGAGCATGAAAAGAAGATTAACATTAAACAGAGACGAGAGGTGGGAGGGAAAGGGAGAGAGAAGGGAAATTGCATGGAAATGGAAGGAGACCCTCATTGTTATACAAAATTACATACAAGAGGAAGTGAGGGGAAAGGGAAAAAAACAAGGGGGAGAAATGAATTACAGTAGATGGGGTAGAGAGAGAAGATGGGAGGGGAGGGGAGGGGAGGGGGATAGTAGAGGATAGGAAAGGCAGCAGAATACAACAAACAGTAGTTTGGCAATATGTAAAACAGTGTATGTATAACCGATGTGATTCTGCAATCTGTATCCGGGGTAAAAATGGGAGTTCATAACCCACTTGAATCAAATGTGTGAAATATGATATGTCAAGAAATACATAATGTTTTGAACAACCAACAATAAAAATTTTTAAAAAATTTTTAAAAATGGAGTTATGGGGACAAAGGAGGCAAGTCACTGAAGATAGCAGGTAACAAGTTTTATTTGGCTGTAGCCAGGTTCAGAAGGCACAGCTTTTGCTGTAATCAACTAATCCCCTGAACCCCGAGTTCAGGGAGTTTCAGAGTTTTATACCCAGCATGTAAGGGGAGGGTCTCAGAAATTCACAGTCTGCAGAAGTTCACATAAAAGTAGCTTTTCCTTTCACTGTTTTGAGCAAGTTAACTCTTCAAGGATAACACCTGAGAAGGGGAGAGCTTCTTCTCCCCTTTATTCTCTCCCCCTGCCAGCTGTTACCATAGAGCCCATTTGTAACTTGTTTTAAAAATGTAGACATCTCTGTGAAGCCCAGCTCAAGGCCAGAGGCCTTGTTTGCACATTTCTTCAAAGTACTATACTGGATACGTTTGTGAAAAACTAGTAAGGGAGTGTCCAGCACCTGGAGTGCTGGTATCTTCTCAGCCAGTGGCCAAGTAAAACAGGGCAACATGAATATAGGAAGTTTATCTACATTGAACTCTTTTGCAGAGACTCCTTTGCTGACAGTCCTAATGTTAGTCTGGGTGAAGATTTCTGGAGAGGCCCAGTTAAGATGTTTCAGTGGACAAAGGGGGAGCTACTTCAGAGTCACATCAGTTTCTCACTATATTCCTCTGCTCTCTGCTCTCTTTCTCTCTGCCCTCCTCCTTTCCTCTCTGCTCTCTGCCTCTCCTTTTCTTCCCCTGTGGGCAGCCTCCCAATAAAATCTCATGGTTCAATCTCTGTCTTTGGTGAGTCACTTGCCCTTCACATCAAGTCAAGCATATAAAGAAGGGTTTATTTAAAAAGAGGTAGCACAGATTTCTCCCTCAAGGGAGAAGGGGGCCATAGCTGGTATCCTGGTATCCAAAGAAGTGAAATTTTCTGGCATTTTTGTATTCCTAGGTTTCCTTTGTTCTCCTGCCTTTTTTTAATATTTATTTTTGAGTTGTAGGTAGACACAATACCTTTACTTTCTTTCTTTATTTTTATGTGGTGCTGAGGATTAATCCCAGACCCTTGCACATGCTAGCCACACCCCCAGCCCTATTCTCCTGCCTTTCCCCGCTTTTCTTTCTCCTTCCAGCCTATGTGACTAGGCTCAGAACTAGGCCTAGGAATGTTTGGTGGGATGGCCCAAAGGTGAGAAACAGGTGGGCTAAAGGGGGAAGGGCAGGATAGAGTAGCTAAGGACACATTAACAACCTTATAGCTCCCTGTAGGGAGGAGCAATTCCTGGGATAGGTTACCTTGGCAACAGGATGGAGCAGGGGTAGGTTCTTGATAAGGGTGGAGGAAGAGCTCTGAAGGAATTGACATTTCAATCCCTCAGGGAACAGTTTCCAACTTCCAAGACTCACTCAAAATTAGTCTCCATGGTTTGACCTAACTCGATTTATCTATCTATATTTATTGCCTGTCTAATTCTGGCTTCACTTGGCCTAGTCTTTCATGCTTCCAGAATCCATTTCATTTTTCCAGAAACTGGATCTTTCAATCTTCCATAAACAAATCAGAGAATGCATTCTCTTTTTTTCTTTCTTGCAGTGATGGGGTTGAACTCAGGTCCTCACCCATGTAAGTGCTTTTCCAATATGCTTGTTTCCCTGGCTCAAGATATTAGTTATAGAGTTACTCACAAATCCTCACCGCACTCAATGCAGAGAAAATGACCAAATCCAATTTTGTTCACAAGAAACAGGACACTGATAGTGAGAAAATGATATTGAGCCAATTCATCAAAGAAGGGCTGAAACAGGAACTAGGATCTCTAGCTATAGTCAAGACCTCAGGACTTCCAAGCTGGGTTTGACTCTACACTTGGAGCTGATTAAAGGAAGGTCTTAGAATTCATACTTAAAAATCACAAAGTGGAGAGGCAATGGAGGAGAGCACAGTGGTAGTCAGTGTCCAGCTCCATTGGTGATCAGTAGACATCAGTTTAGGATTCATCTCCATTGTCACCATGCCAACTGCTCTGCTCTTCAACAAACTTTTCACAGTGCTGAAGCTCCAGGCATTTTGCCAGATGCTGGCAATGAGGAGGTGAAGGATATCACTGTCCTTTAGTCAGATCAGGGAGGCAGGTGTGGAGACAAATGATATGACATCAGAAATGACACCTGACCTATGTTGAACCCACTCCAAGACAGTGAGTAGCAAATATGGCCACCTGGAATCCATCCCCTTTAATCAGTGTTTCTACTATTTTTGGAAAGACAATTAATTATGAATATTATATGGGCTTAAGCAGATACAAATATAAATATTAGTTTTGTGTAAAATGGAGACATTTCATATCAATAAGTGAAATAATATTGGGATTTGGAATTTTCATATAGAGATGAAATTGTGAGCATCTCTACCTCATACCCAAAAGTAATATAAGCCATAAATAAGGACCTAAATATAAAAATTTAAATTTCACTACAAGAAAATACAGAATATCTCTGACATTTCAATCACAAAGAATTTCTTTTTTCTTTCTTTCTTTCTTTTTTTATACTGGGGAGTGAATCCAGGGACACTCAACCACTGAGCCACATCCCCAGCCTTTTTTTTTGTATTTTATTTAGAGACAAGGTCTCACTAAGTTGAATTAGGGCCTTGCTAAATTGCTGAGGCTAGCTTTGAACTCTCTATCTTCATGCCTCAGCCTCCTGAGCTGCTGGGATTACAGGTGTACACCACCATGCCCAGCCAGACAAAATTTCTTAAACAAATTTTGGAAATTAGATATTATAAAGTAGATGTAATTGAAAAAAAATGATGCATTTAACCTTATTGAACTGTCTACATCTGTTGATCAAATACAAGAGATAATTTAAAACTGGCATTACTCTTGGAGAAAACATAGTAACAAAAGACAAATATACAGGATATATAATAAAGCATATGTATATTAATAAAGTTCTAAAGTTTGCAGATTTAAGAAAAAAGATTTTGACTTTGTTGAGCTTAATTTATTAAAGGTCACTAAATGTTTATAACAAACATTTTAAGTCAAAAAAGAGGAAATGAGCCGGGCACAGTGGTGCATGCCTATAATCCCAGCAGCTCAGGAGGCTGAGGCAGGAGGCCATGAGCTCAAAGCCAACCTCAAAAAATGAGGTGCTAAGCAATTCAGTGAGAATCGTGTGTCTAAATAAATTGCAAAATAGCGCTAGGTTATGGCTGATTGGTGGAATGCCCCTGAGTTCAATCCCTAGCACCAAAAATTAATAAATAAACAAATAAGAAATGAAAACAATAACCTAGACACCAGATTACTTACTGTGGGCCACCAGCCAAATCTGTTGCAACTTAACCTTACCCATGAGGGCACCATTGTAGTGGCCCTGGGTAGGCACAAGGAGATCAAGTGGGCAAATCCAGAAGCAGGGAGAGAGAGAAAGGACAGCCTGAGGCACAGGGCAATTTCTCAGGTCTTACTAAGCTCTGAGTTTTAGCCCAAAGCCAACCCAGTCCTCCTCCTTCCCCATCAGGTCTTTCTAGTTCCTTATTTCTCTTTCCTCTCTCCTTAGCACCTCTTTGACAGCCATATCCTTTGAAATTCCTAGGTCCACTTGTGATACTCACCAGTCCAGAGAGGGATGTATCCAGATTTTGTGGAGGAAGACACTCATGTAATTGGGGGAGGGTTAGAGGAATCTATTTAAGGAAGACTGAAAAACGTTAAGTATGCAAGTTACAAGAACACATGGCTAGGGGCTTTCTGAGAAGCTCTGAAGGTTCATTAACTTTATTAGACTGATTAGTTTTATAGGGAACTTTCCTCCTACTGCATTCTCTAACTGTTCAACTACCTGAATGTTCATTTTCCATCCATGGTCAGAGCCCTTCACGCTTGCATTGGGGGGATAAAGGAAATGATGGAGAGGAGGAAGACAACTACTTTAAGGTCCCTCACAACTTTGTTTCAGTTGTAAACTGTCATCAGGCTGAGCAACAATAACCCCACTTAGAAAATCCACATTCCCTGTGGGCTTTTCACCTGCTTCACACAGCCTCTGGCCTCCCTGTGCTTTGACATTAGCTGTCCACTAGGTGGCATCAGAAGGTCGTATACCCCGGACTGCTTCTAGGGGGAAAGCTCTAAGCATGCCTAAAAGAGTCCTTTCTCTTTTCCTTTAGCTACTGAAGGGCACTGCTGAAGTCTCCTTGGGCCCCTGTGGAAAGAAAAACCGGTTGCACCAGGCATCAGAGTGGTCAAAAGGTAAACTGAGGCAAATGAAACTGGAGAACACAACTTAAAGAGCTGCTCTTAGGAAGGAGGCAGGTGCAGGGGCAAAGCCTGTGCTGCTGCCTAGGCTTACACCTAATACCCAGGGCCCTGAGCTGTCAGCACAGGTGCCCACCCTGAGCACAGTCCCTTCTCCTGGGGCCCTGTATCCAAAAGGCGAAAGGCAGGTTTCATCTTCTCTGGGATGGTACACCTGTTGCTGTGGTCTGGCTCCCCACTCACCAGAGGCCTTCTACTCCTTTACTAGGGCTGCCCACCTATTATCCAACACCACCTGTTCTGCCAGCCATGCACGTGTCCAGGAGGAGCCTCTCCTACCTGGTCACAGTAAGGAGTGAACTCCAGAGGGAGTGAACTCCACCAGGTTCCCAGATACCAATCGGAGTCTTTCAGCTGAACCCATTTAGAACACATGGAATCTGTGGAAGCCTTTGGATTCACCCTTTGGAAACCAGCAGAGAGAAAGTATCACCTGAAAAACAAGGTGACAGCATCATCACCATTGGGGGGCAAGAAGAAGATGCCAGGGTGCTTCTCTCCAGCTTATGCAGGCATAAGGCAGAGCTTGAGTCGCTGGTATATGAGCCAGTGGTAAATCTATATAATAACACAACCCTATAGTAAGTGTTGGGTTCAGGCTGCTGTGCTAGCATTCAGTTTTTCATTGAATCATAACTAAATGTGGGAACTTCCTTGCATATGCTGTCATTTAACCCTCACTGGGAAGAAATCTGTAATCCTCGTGTATCAAATGAGAAAATGTGCTCAGAGTAGTTAATTAAAATTTACCCAAAATATTACAACTCTCACCCCAACCAATGACTTAAGTTTTGAACTTTCTGGGGCTTTGGGGTTGTTTGTTGTTGTTCTTCAGCTCCCCAAATGATTCTGATGCTAGGAAGGGCTGAGAACACTGCTCCAGGAAAATGTAGTGAGTTCTGAGTCTCTTTACTCCCACCATGTTTCCCAACTTTCTATTTTTCTACCATTGTTTTCTGTGTTCCTTTTCCTAAAAGCTCCTACAACTCTCCTACAAGGTTAGATTCTCTTCCTATGTTCTCTAACCATCTAGGTTGGAGACAAGCCTGGAGCCAATACAACAGCAGTCCCTGACTGCCTCCCCCAACCCAGCCCCACACACCTTCAATAGGCTTAATTAAGTTCCCCCCACTCCAATACACACACACTGTTAGGATGGGAGAATGGTGCTGATCACAGCTCCCAACTTGCTCTTGCATCTCAACTCACTCTCCTCTCTGCTCTTTAATAAAGAATAAAAAGCTGCTGCAGCTGAGTTCTATCACTAGGACCACAGCCCTAATGACCTCATTTAACGCCAGTACCTCACCTCATTCCCAGCTTCCTCCCATACCTTGATTTTTATGTTAGAAATGAGATAATGAATGGGGAGCCAGGTAGGGTAATATATAACAAGAGCCTCTGGATATAACATCATCCTCTGATGCCAATGCAGCCACCAGAAAAGAAAGGACTGGAAAGGGGATCCTTATCCCTTATAGGAAATAAAAATTTCAAGGGATGGTGGTAGGTGAGAGAGTAAGCAGCCTGAGGGCAGAACTCTATGTGTGGAGTGTTCCACTTTTTCTTAGTAATTATCACAGTACTGTTAAATGATTTGTTAGTGTATATGAATGGCTGAATACAGACAACCCTAATAAGAGAGCTAAGTGTCTAATCTCTGCCCCTCAGCTATTTGAAAAGCACATGGTAGACAATCCATGCTGAGCACTTTGGTTTTGGTTTGTTTGTGCCATAAACTTGAAGATATAAATAAAGATGTGAGTTAGAGAAATTCCTTGGTCTGCAGTGAAAATAACAGATGTGAATTATGTAAAAGAAATTCATATAGATGGGCACAGAGGCACACAGGCCTGTAATCCCAGCTGCTGGAATGAGTGAAGCAGGAGGATGGCCAGTTCTAGGTCAGCCTGGGAAACATAGGCCTTGCCTCAATATTAAAAGGGAGTAGGGAGCAAGATGTATGGCTGAGTGGTAGACCACCACATTCCCCATTAAGACAAGTATCACAAAAAACAAACAAACAACAACCTGACATTCATTCATATTATTATTATTATTTTTTTTTTTTTTATTTTCACACAAGGATCTATCTGCCTCCAGTTGGCTATGCCCTAGAGGCTGGAGGAAGCACTGGGCTGCGCAGTGGCAAGAGGTGGTCCTAAGGGCTCTGCCCAAGCCACATAGTTGTGGTGGTTGATCTGGGACCACAGATTTCCCCTACTGCCACTGGGCTGGGGCAGGATGAACACAGCTTTCCTGGATCTTAGATGCGGTCCTAGTCTTCAACAGCCTCAGAAACTGCTAACATGGTCGCCTCTTTGTACTTCACACAGTCTCCTGAGATTACTGTGTCTCCAGGAGGCCACACTGGCTTCAATTGGTCCCAGCCTTCAGGGCAGCTACTGAGCAGGGGGCTGACTCTGGCTCCTAGAATCCTTCTGGGCGGAGCAGCGAGGATGTGCTCTGCTTTGGAGGTACTGAGCCAGGTTCCCCTCACCCTTGGAAAATCATTTCCGAACTCCCAGGACCCGATTTGCAGAGTGCTCCTCAAACTCTAATGTGAAAAGGAATCACCAGACCATACTTTAAAAAGAGATTTTGAATCAGTAGGTGGAACCTCAGAGTGCAGTTCTAACCAGCCCTCTGGTGAAGCCCACAGAAAGGGACCACAGCACAGAGTACTGGCAGATTAAAAACCACAGCCAACATGACCAGGCTCTACAGGGCAAAGCTTTTTCTATTTTCTTTTCACAAACCAGACCCTGCTGTTGGCAGCTGCAGAGCACCAACCACCACTATAGAAAAAGGACGAGAAGATCTTTGCTTGGTGAGGTATGAAGAGCTGTGATTTCTTGTGCCATTAGGCAGGGAAGTATGAAGGAAACTCTGCGCTCTTGATTTCTGCTTTGGATCAGTCAGAAATGCTTGTTGTTGGTACCCTAGTGCTCCAACATCTGCCCTTTCAAATGCTTGGATATACTTGGGAAATAAAGTATTATTTTACGCAGTGAAAACGTACCTCTCAGTAACATCATTTTAATTTCAATGGCCTTTAGTGATTAAAAGATACACTTTATGATTTATCACTATCTCCTACTTTATCTATGGCTTTAGATATTTTTCTCTATTTTCTAAAACACCTTTTCATAAATCTAGAACACTAATTAGCAATGGGAGATCAAGAGTCTTTGTCTCTTCACATCTAATGGCAGGAAAAGAGTAGAGTCCATTTATCCAAATGATTGAATTGAGAATCAAAATTGTCTCCCCTCCCCCTTTTTTTGAGAAAAAAGGAAAAGAAGGTTTATTGCTGTGCTAGAAAAGGAAAAAACACAGGGGACTCCTTCCCAAAGGCTGTAATCCTGCCCATCAGCAGGAACAGGGAGCTTTTAAAGAGATGATTCAGAGAAAATGAGATTAGAGAGGAGAGATCAGCAAGGAGAAGATCAGGGAAAAGAAGGTAAGGGAAAAGATTAAGGAGAAAATCAGGGAGAAGAAGGTTGGGAAAAAGAAAAAAAAACAAAACAAAACATGTAAATTTCAAAGCCCCAAGGGATATAGTCAAAGCATCAAATAAACCCCTGTTACATTTTCCCACTGTCAATTTCCATTTCTATGGAAAGTGGGCAATGACATCTCCAAGCTACTTACTGCTGAAAGGGGGAAGTAACCCAAAGTCTTTGTTCTCTATTTGGTGGGGCGTGGACAGTTAAGGGCATTCAGCATCAGAACAGTCCAGAGCTCCACTGTGGCAAATGGCAGGGGACTGGACCGGGCATACAGAGTGTAGGGATGCAGCCACCTTGTATCCTTGCATGGAAGTAAGTTCCTTCATTCTTGAGAGGGGCTCTTTGTCATGTTCCACCCTCTGCCTTTCATAATGGCCCTCTAGTTTTCTCACTCTACATAAAACAAATAAATGGGAAATCTCAATTTTCCATAACAAATTATGTACTTTCAATGATAGGTGTGGCATGAACTCACTTAAGGGATTCTGAAAGATAGGGATAGGACTGAAGCCAGGGCCCAAGGCAGAAGCTAGTGCTGGTAACAGATAAGTTCAGAATGGGAAGGCAAAAGTCAAGGCTTCACCTAAAGGCAAATGGACAAAAAACGGTCTTATGTTTTCCCATTCACTGAGTGTTTTTCTCTCCTATTTAACAATTAACTGAATAAACTCATGAAATGACTATTTTTTTCTTTATTTGAAGTGAGGATAAAATGTCATCAAGAAATATTCCCTCACAATCCATAAAGTCAATTAAGACAAATATCATTATGTTATTATAGACCAAATGATGTTGATTTAATTTGCAAAATTTCTTAAATGTCTAGGAAAGGAAAGGTACCGAAAGGAAAGTGTCCCTTTGCCAAGGCATATTCCAGGCTCAAGATCTGGGCACCACTCCACCCTTTGCCTATCCAACCCAACTGAGGAAGGTATGAATCTGTAGTCTCCTGTGTGGGGATGGCAGCACAGGACTGTGGATCAGAAACAGAAATGAGTTTCAGAGACCAAGGAAGCAGGAGCATGCTGTGGGAATGCCCCTGGGGACACATATGGCCTCCAACAGGTTCTCCTTTCTTTCTGTTTTTATGCATCTACTAATCTACTGGGACAAGGACCTCATCTGCGGCAGCATGGGGCTGCCAAGACCAGACTGGTGCTTAGACAGAAGTCTCCAATCCTATCTATGTGGAAGTCATTTCTGTGCCTTTAAGAATTCTGCTCAGCAGCGCTAGTAAACTAGATTGGGTTCTGGTCTCCTCAAGGCTTTCCAAGCTGGAGAATTTCCCCCCAACCCTGTTCTCTTTCCAGGTGGAGCTCTAGAGTTGCAGAATTCTGTGCCTGCTCCTGCAGGAGAGAAAAAAAAAAAAGTGTTTCTTTTTTTCATCTTTGCCTATGTAGTGCTTTTAAAATTGATTTATTTATTGGCATATATTAAACTGTACATATTGAGGAGGAATTCATGTCATCTTTCCATATATACATATGGAGTGTATTGGTCACATCCATCCACTCTTCTTCCACCTTCTCTTCACACCTTCCCAAGCCCTAACAATCCCTATTCAACATTCAAGTAAATTTTTTTAAGATTCCACATTTGAGAGGGAACATGCCATACTTATAGCTATTTTCATAACATGTGGCAGAAGGTAAGCACTCTGTATATGCTTAAGTTAGTACTAATGCAGAGTTTATGACATTGAAAGTAAAAGGATCATTAAACATAGTAGACTGTGGTCCTGTAAAATGCTAAATACATGTACTTCTGACAATTTCAAAGTGAATCTGATAGCCAGGCAACAGTGAGTCATGCATGTAATCTCATCGACTCAGGAGATTGAGGTGGAAGGATTTTAAATTCAAGGACAACCTGAGAAATTTAGTAAGACCCTATCTCAAAAAGAAAATAAATATCAAGTGGATCTGGTACAAGAATGTGAAAAATCCCCTTACATTAGGGAGATGTTTAAAGGGCTTATGTTTTTAGCATAATAGTACCAATCATGTAAGAATAAATATAATTTTAAAAGGGCTGTTAGTTGTATTATATCTCAGGAACTGTCACTTTCTTTACATTTCCTTTTACCTTCTTCAGTACTGAGAATTGAAGCTGGATCACTTTAGAACAGAGATACATCCCCAGCCTTTTTTATCATTCTGAGACAGGATCTCCTTCAGTTACTCAGCCAGGCCTCAAACTTTTACTCTTTCTGCCTCAGCTAATCTAGTAGCTAGGATTACAGGTGTATAAGACAACTGTGCCTGAATGACCTATATGATTTCTTAATATCTGAAATCTACTTTTTGAAATTAACAATTTTGTTCTCCCTCACAGGTTAATCAATCACCACCACCTGTGGCTTAGAAAATTTAAATGTCACTTAAATCTATTATAAGTTGAGACAAGAATTTGAATCTGAACAATATTTAGTTACTTGATATTTAAGTCTATAGCTTGCCCTTCCTTCCTTTCCTTCCCTCCCACCACTTCTCTCTTCCTCTTCATCCTTTTAATGTAGAAATTCATCTGTACAGAAACAAAACAGGCAGTTGATAATTCCAGGGAAGACTGAAGAATTGATATCCATCTTCTCTCAAACAGTCCTCCCCAAGAGGTCCTAAATTTCATTCTCAGCTAGAGCATAGCCTGTGGTTCAATTTGGAATAGTGAATTAAGCCTTTGTAGAAGAAGAAGGTACATGCCCTGAAGAAATGCTATGTGACATAGGATATTACATATGTAAAGGAAACAGAGAGACTGGCATTTCACAATAAGTAACACTTTGTAAAATATTTTAACCTTAATCTAATTAATAACTGTTACCATTTTGATTTATTATAATTTCATTCAAGATGATTGTTTTCCTTTCTTTTTGTTTTGCTTTTTTGCTTTTTTGTTTTTAGATATACAGAATAGTCAAGTGAAGATGATTGTTTTTCCACTGAAGTTCATCAGACCCAGCCTTCTGAAGCAATTTGCCTCCAAGAGTACCATCATCACCCAACATAATGAACTCTACATTAGGATTGTGCAAGAAGAGCTGGGGTTGTGGCTAAGTGGTAGATTGCTAGCCTAGCACATGTGAGGCCCTGGGTTCAATCCTCAGCACCACACAAAAATAAATTAATAAAAAATAGGTATTGTGTCCAACAACACAAAAATTTAAAAAATATATAGATTCTGCAAGTGAGCCATATATAAGCATCTGAATGCTTAACAGCTACTCAATCCTTTGCCACTTCTCTCAGCCCTAACACTGTTTCTCCTGATCTAGAGGCCAAAATCATGGACCATTTACTCCTGTGTGAAGCAGGTTCTGAATTCTGCAGAGATGACACTGAGATCCCAGTTGCTTTGAAACTGAGCTCAGAAGATTCTAGGCCATGGCTACTCCCCTACATTTCTAGTGGGAACTGCTCTCTAGGGTATGGGGGGCTTCTATATTGGGCTTCTCCTTGACACAGTCAGTTGCCTATAGCACAGATACTAAGAAACATGCCTAGTTCCTCCTACCTGCCTGCCTAGAACCCTATGCCCATGGCACAGAAGAACTCAAATTCAGCCTCAGGAGAGTGCCATGCTGCAAAGCAACCATGAAGTCACCTGTCCTGGCAGCTTCTCTTGGTCACATTCATGTAGTCCTGGAGAGAGGCTCCCCAGAAACATGCTGATCTTTAACCCTGGGCCATGATCACTGAGTCCTACAAGTACTGAGTATTCAATCTGAGGGATTCTGTTTATTATCCCTTTCAGACAAATATAAGATTTCTCTCTTACACATGTCTCTTTGTTTACTTACTAATTGGCAAGAGATATTGTTTTTATAGGCCCTCATAAATATTTGATTCTCTTGTTCAACAGTAGACAGAATGAAGGGAGAACAGAGATGGAGGAGTTCTGCATGGGGTGGGGACAAAGCTCTGATTCTAAGCTGTGCTATGGACTTGATATCAGAGTCTTAGAGAAGGGCTCCTGTTGCTTTGGTGGGCAAAGTTATGGAAGGTATCCAGGTGGAACAATGCAAAAGAGCCCAGCTGTTAGTCTCAAACAAATCTATCCAAGTATAGAAAAGAATGTGTGGCAGGAGTTCCTTAAGTGGGAAGTGTGTCTCCTTGGATAGTACTTTTGTTCTGCATCTACTTAAGGAAGGGCCTGGAAGTCTCCAGTTTCTAATGCCTTCACACAGCTGCCCCTGCCCAGCACAGCCTCTCCCAGACACTGGCCCCATTCAGACTAATGTCACTCAGATATGATTTAATACCCACCAGGGAGAGGAGGTTTTAGAGGGCAAAACTTCTGCTTCTAGTTTCTGGATCTCTGTGTTAATGCAGTTAATATATATAGAAAATATAAAAATGTCTGTTTAGACAATTTATTTCTTGATTGAAAAGCTTATATGAAAGGAAAACTGTAAAAATCCATAAAATTTGGAAAGGCAATATTTTTGCTGAAATAAAAAATGTTAAACTAACTTGATAAGAACATCCTGAAAACAGAATATTTTAATACTTTTTTATGGAGAAAATGTATTTTATGAATGAAACCTAAGTCCATTCTTTTGTGGTTGTTAAAAATAAAAGGGATTGTAACAAGCTAAAAGGCAGCAAGAGGAATGTTAAGGCACAGTTGTGTTCCTTTTGCCTTTAGGAACAGAAACTGAACACACTTAGTTTAAGCAGGAGGGATGAGGATAACTCATAATCTGATCAAAAAGCAAAGATAGATTTAAGACTGAACATCAAAGAATGTCTCAAAAACACACAGCAACAGACTCACAAAAAGAGACTTTAAGAAATTAGAAAAAACTGGATCAGGAGGCCATCAAGCCCAAAGCAAACCTCTTCAGAGCCACAAAGGCCCCAGCAAATGTCAGAATACTGGGTCACTTCAAGTGTTTGTGGGAAATGTGTGCATGCAGTACTGCACAAGACTAATGTTGGAAAGTAAATGCTGTGTTCACCCTAAAAAACAATCTGGTAATGCTCAGAAAAGTTCAGGTAATACTCTTTTGAGGAAACAGTTATGTTTATAGGCACCTGCCTTAGGAAAATGCTCCCACAGGTGCATAGGGACAATTATGTGTGGTGATAGGGGACAGCAGAAATACAAATGTCCACTGCAGGACAATGGAGAGGTAGAGTGTGCTAAGGCACATCAGAGGCTACTGTGTCAGAGTTCAAAGCTGCACATGAAATGTACATAAAAAGATCTTAGTAACTCACAAAGAAGGGCTTTGATTGCAGATTAGTAGTAGAGTTCTTGCCTGGCATGCATGAGGCCCTGGGTACACTTCCCAATGCTACCACAAAAATAAATAAATAAATAAAAATATTAAAAAAAATTATTCTTAATAAAACTATATATGTCTCCTGAAACTTTTTACGTCAAATGAAAATATAATTACCTATAGAATGAATCATTCCTCTTCTTATAACTTGTCCAAGGTGATCTGTGAAAATGGTTCACTATTGTCTTGATACATAAAACACCACAAAATCTTACAAATAATGAGGTTCAAATCTTTGTGTTCACTTTTAAAACATAAACTGCCAAGGTCATCAAGGATATGCATCTCCAAAGGGCCACCAAGTGTCTGAAAGATGTCACTTTAAAGATACAATGTGGGTTGGCACAGTGGTTCAGGAGCAATAGAGACTGAGACAGGAGATTCCAGAGTTCAAGGCCACCCTCAGCAACCTCATGAGGGTTTATGCTACTTAGTGAGACCCTGTCTTAAAACAGAAAATTTAAAAAGACCAGGGGATTAACTAAGAATTAAGTACCCCTGGGTTCAGTCATCAGTAACCAAAAAAAACAAAAATAAACAAAAAATGTGTGCCATTCCACTGTTAAAATGGTAGAGTTGATGGGTGTGTCTAAAGACTAGAACTGACATAGGGTCCATAGACCAAAAAAAGTACTCAATTTTGGCAGACATCTTTAAATGTGGAAGAGTAATGCTAAACTTGAGGATTTAGATATGAGTTTCTTGGTCATTTAATGTATCCAATGAGTAAAGAACCTAGATATACTGCCACATTTACAGAGCTCATGGCCAGATTAACCCATACGTGAATTCCCCTGCCCCATTGAGATGATCCTTACTGAAAAAGAATTGTTTCCTAAACCTGACAAAAATGAACACAGGCATGAAAACAAACACATGCACAAAAAAGAAACACAAAGAAACAAACAAACAAACAAATAAACAACAACAAAAAGAAAAAGAAAAAGAAAGATGTCTCTAAATTGCTGAGACTGGCCTTGAACTTTAAATCCTCCTGCTGCAGGCTCCAGAGTCACTCAGATTACATCTGTGCTGCAGCAGAGCTGGATAAATATACATTTAAATAAAATAGAAATGGGATGAATTGCTATAAAAAAAAAGGAAAGTAGATAAAGAGGAACAACTGAGGATAAAATACTGCTATTTATATTAGAAAAGGTTAGGATTGGGGGGGAACTATGGAAAATGTGAGATTAACTCCATTGATTTGTCCTTTAGACAGGAAAATCATAGGAAATTTAGATGCACTTTAATGCAGAAAATCTAGGCATAGAATAGAAAATTTACAATTCTAGGGTCTGGGATTGGGTCTCAGTGGTAGAGCACTCACTAGCATGTGTGAGGCACTGGGTTTGATCCTCACCACTACATAAAAATAAAGAAATAAAGAAAATGTGTCCATCTATAATTTTTTTTTCAAAAAGAAAAATTACAATTCAAAATAGCCATAGGACTCTCCTTTTCTCAACACTGCTCCCCTTACTCATTTCCCTACTTAGCCATGAATGCTTTAAAATTTAGCTTCTTCATCCAGTTCCAGGATGAATTAGCTTATGGTCTTAAGACTATGATCCAGCACCACTGAGTCTGGTCTCTAAAACCAGGCAATCCCTGCACATATGGGGAGAATTAGCTGGGTTCAATAATCCATTCAGGTAATCCCAGCAAATGAAAAGACTGAATGAAGAAAAACACATGTTTGAGGCCATACTAGGCAACATGGCCAGATCTTGTCTAAAAACAGAAAATAAAAAGGGCTAAGAAGAAGCTCAGTGGTTTAAAGCCTAAGATTCAATCACCAGCATGACTGGAAAAAAACAAAATGTGATGCAGGATTGGACAGTCATTACTTTATGTGGTTTTTTTTTTTTTTTTTTGGTTTTTTTTTTTTTTTTTTTGGATACCAGGAATTGAATTCAAGGGCACTTAAGATTGGGTCCACATCACCAACCCTATTTATTTATTTATTTATTTATTTATTATTTTTTAGTATTTTATTAGAGACAGGGTCTCACTGAGTTCCTTAGCACTTCACTCTTACTTAGGCTGACTTTGAACTCAAGGTCCTCCTCCCTCAGTGTCCCAAGACACTGGGTTTATAGCAGCACATCACTATGCCTAGCTAATTTGTCTATGTTTATCTGAAATAAGGAGAGAATTTTTTATAATGATTTGAAACTACCAAGGACTGGAGCCTGTCTTGCCACCCACACCCACCCACCTTTTCACTATCTAATTCAATCAAAACCAAGCAATTTCAACAATGCCTTCAGGATTAGTCCATTTGCACCTTAATCCTAACAGGTTCTTCAATCACTTTGTGATGCAAATGAAGGTCCCAGGAAAGTGATTGGATATGTCTTCTGAGGTCAGCTACAAGACAGACCACTATAAAAAGGTGCAGTCCATACCAGACTGAATCATTTGCTCCTTTTCCTAGTCCAGGAACACACCTTGGCCTGGTAGGGAAGCTGAAACTATGGCAGCCCCTCTGTCAACCTCAGGATCTGTGACTCCCAGGAGGGCATGTCCAGAGACCAACATGCCACCAGGCCTGAACCCAGAACAGGCGTGGGCCTGGGCAATGGATAACTTTCCTGCTCTGAGCCGCCACTCCTGCCAGTGCCTCCAGAGCTGTGGAGATGTGAATGTTTTGGTAAGATAACTATCTCACTGGGCCTACACAGAACAGGGAGCTATCTTTGGGGATTTGAGAGTAGTATACTAATGGAATATGTTGTTATACAGGAGCAGAGAGTTGAGAGGGGCCAAAAAACAAGGTCTAGACCTGAGCATCCAGGAGCCAATCACCTCCAGAAGAAGCAAGCCCTACCATCAGTGCAGCCCAATGGACCCTGAACCTCCCAGGAGGTGCCAGTGCCTGGGCTATTGGACAGACACACACTCAGGCTGCCTCTTGGAGCCCAGCTCATCCTTGGAAGCTGCTGAAAACCAAGGCTTACATCCCATAGGAACCCAGGATAGAAAGGAACCCCAGCCTGGAGGATGCCTTGCAGTACAATACTCATCAGCCAATGCCCTGGAAGGAGCCTGAAGGACTCCAGTGGGGATCCTCATAGTGTCCTTGTAGACTCATGCACTGGGACTGTGCCCTGTTTGCCTAGGAGCTTGGGCTGTGCTGATCATTCTTATTTTGTTTTTTCTCTCCTGAATGAATTAAAGGTTCTTCAATAAGAAAAAGAAAATCTTTGTGTAATTAATTTGATAAGGAACTCTTCTTTTAGTTGGACTGAGAATTCTAATAGTTTCTAATCTGATTGAATTTTTCATGATAATTAAACCCATTCCTTTATTCACTAGTTGTCTATTGATTTTGAGGGGGTGAGTCAGGATGGGGAGCTGTATAGGTGGGTCTGGGGCAAGAAGGAGACAATTACCCAGGTCAGAGCTGTGGGATGAACCCAAGGGCATCTCTGAAGATATGAAAGTAGGGTGCTAACAGAGTGTGTAGTTGGGTGGCCACTTGATGGTGTTTCTTCAAAATTGAATGTGACCTTCTTGAACTCTGGAGAGAACCAGCATCAATAAGTGTCCTTTAAATGGTCTCCAGTTACATTGCCTAGGAAAGAAGACCAAATGAAATCTCTAGTCTTGGGCCTTCTTAGTTGACAACCAAGGAATCCAAGACATCAGCTGTAGGTCAGACATGTCCAGGCAGTTACAGAATCCTGCCCTGGTGGGCTCTGTCCAGTGGTGGGTGTAAGGATGGCCTTAGGCCTTAGCATAAGCAACTCCATTTTAAAACTTCAGTTTGAAACCTGCAGTATCACCAGGCATGTCTACCTACAGAGCCCTCTAATATGGCCCTCAGACACAAACTAGTCACTTCTCCCTACCCTGACATGCTCAGAGTTGAGTCTCTCCTATGTTGCACTCACTCTGATGAAAGCAAGAAGCAAAAAAAATCAGGGTGGGGAAAAACAGACCAGATGCTTTAACCCCAGAGCAAATTATGCCACTGAGAAATCTGGTGGCAGCTGGTGAAATTGAAAGGGTGGTCAGAAGCCCCCAAATTTAGTATAAATGATGGAGCAAATGAACAGACATTCAGCCAGCTGACACTGATGCACACAAGCCTGAGACCCTGATGAGGACCTAGAATTACATCCCAACTCTTCTCATCTGCCTGATCCTCTGCCTTGTTCTCACCTCTCTCAAATTCTACAGCAGCCTCTTCACTCTAGTGAGAAAAGGACTTTTCCCTATGACCACCTCCTCAGCCAGCCATCAGCTCCACCCCAGGAGAAGCCTGCCTTAATTTCTGACCTGATCACCGTGGTCAAAGTAAGCATTCATCTGCTGGACTTAGAGCCCAAGGCTTGAGACTTTTGATATGAAACTTAAACTTAGCATGCAGAGGGAATTTCTATCATTAGCATGTCATGATAAAGTGTGATTTTAGTGCTTAGAATTAATCTAGAGTTGTTTGCTGTGAGTTGATTTATGTTTATTGAAGTACTAACATTAAGGATTGTCAGTTCCTTGATTAAGAATCTATAGAGTAAAATTGTATTGAATGATTTGAGTGAATAAAGCATTGAAAATGGCAGAAGCACATGGACATTATTTATTTCTCCCCCTGGACTGCATAATAAGTTGCACCTTTTGCCCATCATGACAGTGGAGTCACATGGCAAACATCAGTTTGCTCAGGTTGCTTTAGCCAGCTATCATCAGCAGGGTGCCATGATGTGTACCAGTAGTCCAAGCTACACAGGAGGCTCAGACAGGAGCACTGCTTGAAGCCACCTTGAGCAACAGAGCAATATCCTGTCTCAAAAAATAAAAAGATAAATTACTATATACTGGGCTGAGCTTCAAGGGATGTAAATGCCTTCATTAGCATGGACATGGACTTTTAAATTTTCCTGTTTCCTGAAATCCAGTAGGTTTTAGATGAAGGGATTTGGATTTAGAGGGGCTTAGGTACTAGTCTTCCTGAACAGTGGGATCAGACCTGTTTGTCTTTTTTCTCATCAGCTTAATTGAGTGTTAATTTTCCATGACAGGGAAAGAGGGTCAAAGAGGATTTGGAGTGTTTTTGTGGTTCAGATATAGAGAGAACATTCCATGTGATCACCTTTACTTCTAAAGACTTAAAGTCTAAATCAGCTTTTCTTCCTCTCCCACTCCTTGTTGATTTTTTTTTTTTTTTTTTGAAACTTGGGGACAATGAAAGGATAGGGCTCCACAATAAATAAAGGCAGGAGTCTAGGTGTAGTGGCCCAGTACTGTAGTCCCAAGGACTTATAGTTTGAGGGAGGAGGGAAACAAGTTCAAGGCCAACCACAGTAAATAAGGAAGTCCCTGTCTCAAAAAAAAATAGAGATGGAGCTGAGGGATAGAGGCCTTGTTGACCATATGTGAATCCCTTGATTCAATCACCAGCACCACCAAGGGGAAGAAAAAAAAAAAAAAAAAGCAATAAGACATGACCACATATGTCACTTCCCAACATTTCCAGACATTGAGAAATTTTATATTTTACAAAAGTAGTTGTACAAAAGGACATCTTTTCATTTTTGAGAAAGTTTTCATTGTTTTACACACACACACACACACACACACACACACACACTGCCTAGCCAAATAATTAGCATTGTCATAATGTACTTTCTTTTGGTTAAATTTGCATAAAACAAAATTAGAACTCTCTAGAAGTCTTTATACAACTTATGCTTTCAGTATTGAAAATCATGAAAAGAAACACATAGCACAGCACATGATAAAAAATAATGCTGGCAAAATAAAATAATAGAAAGGAAAAAAAGCTGACATTAAACTGTGTGTTTTTCTTGGTACTTGGGTATGAACCTGGGGCACTTTAACACTGAGTTACATCCTCTGCTGTTTTTATCTTTTAAGGGACTCTCACTAAGTTGCTTGTGGCCTCATTAAATTACTGAGGCTAGACTGGAACTTGTGATTCTCTTGTCTCAACCTCCTTAGTAGCTGGAATTATAGACATTTTAGGGATTGATAATGGTCAATTGCATAGAGGTAGTACACAAAGCTGACTGACTTTCACAATCACTAACTCTATTTCAAAATCTTACATTAAAAGGAATTATGCTTTTTTAAAAAAAATAAAATTTATTTTTTAGTTGTAGTTAGACGTACCCACCCACTAGGCAAAGTGCCTAAGGCCTTATAATTCTTTAGGGGCGTACAAAATTGTTTTCATTTCTTGTAAAACTAAAAGAAAACAATTAACTCTCATACCTAATATGACATCTGATATATAATATTAACATCTTGTCTTCAAATCATAGTGAAAGGATTTTTAATTTATTTTTTAGTTTTTTAAAGAGAGAGGGGGAGAGAGAGAGAGAGAGAGAGAGAGAGAGAGAGAGAGAGAGAGAGAGAATTTTAATATTTATTTTTTAGTTATCGGCGGACACAACATCTTTGTTATGTATGTGGTGCTGAGGATGGAACCCGGGCCGCACGCATGCCAGGCGAGCCCGCTACCGCTTGAGCCACATCCCCGGCCCCCTTTTAATTTAATTTAATTTTTTATTTTTATTTGTTTAAAGAGAGAGAGGAGAGAGAGAGAGAGAGAATATTTTAATATTTATTTTTCAGTTTCCGGTGGACACAACATCTTTATTTTATTTTATGTGGTGCTGAGGATTGAACCCAGCACCTTGCGCATGTCAGGCAAGCATGTTACCACTTGAGCCACATCCCCAGCCCCAATACCTTTATTTTTATTTATTTATTTTTATGTGCTGATGAGGATCTAACCCAGAGCCTCACATGTGCTAGGTGAGTGCTCTATCACTGAGTCACAACTCCAGCAGTTTTTTTTTTTTTTTTTTTTTTTTCTTTTTAATTTTAGGGCAAGAATCTCCTTGGAGATAATGTTCACATTTATTTTCTCTATGGTATTGTTTTTTTGAAATACAATCAAGAGTCTCATGATCTTGAATTGAAAATGATACATGAAGAAATATGATACATGAAGAAATTTCTATGTTTGAGAGAAAGAAGCCAGTGTGGATTTTACTGTCAAAATTTTTGTCACAAAGATCCAAGGAGGAGTAGTTTTTATCCTTGGGAGTCTAAGAACACACACAGAAGCACAGACTCCTTCACAAAGTTTCATTTTAACCATGCAGGACCAAGTGAATTCTGCTTTAAAGTGGGTTTATAATTTGGCCTCTCTAGAGACAGAGCCCCAGCTGTTGCTAACACAAATCCCTAGGATACCAGGTAGGACTCACCCACCCACTAGGCAAAGTGCCTAAGGCCTTATAATATTTTAGAGGCCTACAAAATTGTTTTCATTTCTTGTAAAACTAAAAGAAAACAATTAACTCACATACCTAATATATCATCTGATATATAATCTTAACATTTTGTCTTAAAATCATAGTGAAAGGATTTTTAATTTAATGTACTGATAGCCTTTTCAGTGCAGGAACAAATCCCTGAAGTTACAAGTGTGCCTGGGGCCAAGATTCAGGGTGGGTCCCTGCAAGGGGCAGAGAAGGCTACAGCTTCTGTTCCAATTCCTCAGCCTGAGGAAGGCTTAGCTTTTGTCAAGTAGCACAGGGAGAGGCCAAGTGCTTTAGTCTGAGTTAGAGAATGTACCAGGAAGAAAAGAAGGTATGTCCTGACTAGAACTCCATTTAATTGTACTATGACACTTTTACTTAACTAATCTTTAACTAACCTTAACTAATTTTTGCATGGTTTAAAAGTTTGTCTTTTAATAATCTTCAGTATCTTTTGCATCTATTTCATAATTTAATAAGCTTCTTAATTGAATTACTTTTGTTATCATTTGCATCCATTTTGCAGACTAAAATCTCAATATTTTTGTAGTATTTGTGATTCTACAAATATTTTAAAAAGCCATTACTTAAATTTCATTTCACTAGAATAATTTCCAGGAAGACACAGAAAGAAATGAAAGTGAAAGATTAAAGGTCCTACATAAAATCTGTAAAATTGTGTAGCATCATTATTTTTGTTTAGGGATTTAAAATCTGCATGATTCCATGTCAATGGAAAGCTATGTTTTCATTACTATAAACATGTACATAGATGTAGAAATCCCTAATACTGTCAACCTCTTGGATTTTTAAGGACATTTAATATGTCCTAGAACCTCTATACAATCAATTCTGTTTTGATTTCTAAAGGTTGCCTTGTTTCTAACTAAGTGGATATTTTTTATCTTGTAAAATGAAAGAACACTATTTTTGCTGTTGTTGCTGTTCATAGAGTTTCTTGTTTTCTGGGAATTAATCTATGGAATAAATTTTTAAAGTAGAATTCCTGTGTCAAACAGTATATTTAAAATTGATAGTATACATGGCTATGCTGCATATTCAAGTATCCTACCAAACTCAAACAACCAGTATTGAGAAATGTATTTTTGCCAAATTTTTAATGACATGGGTTATAATGACAATTCCTTCTTCTTTTTTTATGAATTAGGAGTCAAATCCAGAGACTCATGCATGCTAGGCAAGTGCTCCACCACTGATCTACATCCCTGGACCTTGTAATAAAAATTCTTAACACTTTCTAATATGCCATTTAAATGTGTGTTTCTTTTACTTTTCTTGTGTCTAACATTAGTGAGGCTAGCCTTATCTTTCCTACTAAAGAAACTAGTAGTATATATTTGTCTGAGGGAATTGGAAAAGAGTTCTGTAATTTTCAGCATTTTTCTAATTAATTTTGGGTGAATGTCATTGATTCTATCTAATTATCAATGATTAGTATGTTCAAAAGCATTAAGTGTCCAGTCTTACATACTTGTTTCTTCTTTGCTCATTCACATGCATTTTTTTCTTCACTATTACTCATCCCAATCTGTTGTCTTGCTGAATCTTCAATTATGATTTCAAATCTTTGACCTCATAACATCTCTTTGTGGCTCCACTTAGCACCATAACAGTCAAGAACTCTGGATACCCAGTGTAATCTGAACTCTCCTTTCCAGATTCCAGGTTCACACTGCCCCCAAGCATCATTACTTTGCTGCTCTAGGAGAAACACTCATGTAGTTTTAGCAAAAACATATCAGCAGTCAGAATTGGGTGAACCTTGGTGGGGGGAGAACATCACTTAACAGAGTTCTAGAGTACCAGAAGAAAATGTAGCAGAGGAAAAGATTCAGGAAGAAGAAAGTACTTTGAGTCCAGGAAGAAGTCAGTGTCTGGAACTGCATTGGCAATAGAAGTCACAGTAGGAATTCTGGAGCTTGGGATCTATCAAAGTTGTGTGTGGTTTCTAAAAAAAAAAAAGAAAAGAAAATAAAAAAAGAAAGAAAGAAGGAAGGAAGAAAGGAGGAAGGAAGGAAGGGATAAAGGGAGCCATTTGAGATGAAATAAGAATGCCCACCTATGACTATATGAAAAGATCTCAGGGTGTAAATTCAACCCAGGAGACCAATACCAAGTGCAAAGACAAACATATATGTCAATCCAAGGGATTAGACTTTTATATCTGGACTTAAAACCCTATTAAATACCATTTCATGTGTTGATTTAAAACCAAGATGCTCTATTCTCTTATACACTACAGGGTGTAATATTTCTGATGCAACTTGAAGTCATCATTTGCTTTGAGTCTTATCAAATAGATGCTATAATTATACAACTTATTGAATCGACTTTCTTTCCAGAGTTAGATACTAAAGGCTTTGGCACATTTAGCAGAGCAGAATCGTTTGCCATATATTCAATAGAATTACTTTACATGATTGTTCTTTTTCAGTTATTTCACTGGAGCAAAAATTTAGCTCCATTTTGATATTTTGTAAAATATCACTGAGAAACAGACTAACTGTGTAAACTGATGCATCAATGAATAATAACTCAACAAGTAATGCTCAATCAAGCAGTCAATTTACTTTGGGAGGAAATAGACATATTGATAGATTCCTCCACTTTGAACTGCTTGCAGAACTTGCCTGGACTAATTGTGAGCTCACCTGTACATGCATTGTGAAACTACCTGTTGGGTGCAGCGACTTGTGGTCGTGCTGGGAGTAATCTTTGCTGATGTTGTCACCGGTCGGACACTTGGTCAAAAGGAGCCCTGTATTGGCTGAGGTCGTGGCATCTTTCTGCATCTCTCCCATACTGCTAGTGATGGTCTAAAATTTGGGGGCCAACAGAGGTGAGCAAAGAACCTCACCCCCCACTGGCACCAAGGCCAAATTTGGGGCCAACAGAGGTGAGGCAAAGACCTCACCCCCCACTTGTGCGAAAGGCCTATCCACAAAGTCATGGCTGTATGTTGGACCGGTAGTCAGTGCAGGGTTAGGATCCAATTGCAGTGGTACCAATCTAAGACAGGAGGCTGACGCCTAGAGTGTCAGCTCATCCGATGCCGGGTAAGGCACCATCTGTTGAATGTGGACTGCCTCCTAACAGGCACGGTCCCTAAGCCACATTGCTTGTTGTTTAATTAAACAGAAGGGGGAGATGCTGAGAGCCACAGCTGAGTCGGAATGGCCCCTGGCATTTTGCCAATTGTATTGATTGACAGGCAAGACATTACTATCCGCCTACGCGGCTACTTTGCAGTTCTCACGCTACTTTGGAGTTCTCGTGGGGATTCCCAGGGATTCCCGGAGAGTTCCCATTGGTTGGGGAATGCAGGAGGAGGGATTTCCGGAGGATATTTCCGGCTGCTGGTTCCTGGAGGAGCCGCGTGGCGTTTGGGAGCGTGTGTGGAGTATGCTGGTGGAGTTCAGAAATAAAGTTTGTTCCTGCTTCAGTGGCTCGTGATTTGTGCCCAGCCAGACTGCAGCAGTATTAGTTACTTCTTTTTCTTTGTTGATATCCTTCTGTCCTCCAGCACTGAAGCAAAAATATTTCTCCTCCTTTCTTAGATCTCAAATTCCTGGAAGAGTGCACTCTCAAAGCATATATAAAGTTATGCTAGTCAGTTTTTCACCAATGTGGCCAAAATACCTGATAAGAATGTTTTGGGTGAGGAAAAGTTTATTTGGGCTCATTTTGTGCTCATGGTTGCAGAGGTCTCAGTCCATGGTCAGATGACTCCATTGTCTCAAGTCTGAGATGAGGCAGATCAACGTGATAGAAGGGCACTTCAGAGGAAATGTTCTCACCCTAAAGAAAGCCAGGAATGGAGAGCGAAGTGCCAGACCCCAGGCGGGGCTGGGGAGAGGAGAAAGGGGAAACAAGGGAGAAAGTCACACAGGGGGAAGAAGGTTCAAGGCCCAGGTCCACTGCCAGGTGTCAGGATTCAGGCAGCGAAGGAGGCTAGGGGTAGGGCTGTGTTTCCCATAGGGAGCTTTCAGGGGGCAGAAGCCAGCAAATTCCACCCCTCTGCCACAGGTGAGTAGATCCTCAGAGAGGGACCGGGACCCAAGGAGGGCCAAAGTGCGGCACTGTGTGGGGAAACCCTATGTGTGGAAGTGGGGGCAGGGGTTGCTGGGTGAGAGGGGAGCCAGGACCCATTGGAGGAGCCCAGGGAAATCAGAGGGAACGGAGGGTCCCAGCAGTACCAGGTTACCACAGCATAAGGAGAAGAGTGGGGAAGCACAGAAGTGGCACAACTGAGGGGCCTGGAATCAAGGGACAGGGAAACAGACAGAGTCCTGGAGAAGGGCAGCCAGGGGCTCAAGCAAGGAGCCAGGTGCAGGAATGGAGAGCCAAGTGCCAGGGCCCTGGAAGGCCTGGGGATGCAGGGAGAGGAGAGAGGGGAGCAGGTCGCTCAGGGAGAGGCAGGCTCAAGGCCCAGATCCACTGAAGGGTATCTGGGGTGGGGGAGGAGGGCCCAGGCTGAGGGAGGCCTAAGGGCCCAGGCAAGGGGCAGGGCTACATTTTCCCCTGGGAGCCAGAAGGGCCAAGAGGCCAGGTCCACTCCCCTGGCTTGGGTGAGTATCCTGGGATAGAGATGAAGAAAGGGGGCCTGAAAGGGACAGGGACAACAGAAGGGCCAAAGGAGGGCACAGCAGGAAGAGCCGGAGGATGGGTGCTAGTGGGGTGAGGGCCAAGACCCCAATAAAGAGCCCAGGCGAGGGACCTAGAGGAGGGTCCATGCCATTAGAGAGCAGAAGAGGCTGGGACCAGGCAGGGGGGCAGCACTAGTGGTCTCCAGTGCAGTGAAACCAAGGGGAACAGGGAAGCGGCCCAAGCAAGGGACCGGCAGTCAATGCCCAGGAATGCCCTGGGCAACAAGGATCACCAGAGGCTCAAATGAGGAAACAGGCCAAGGAATGGAGAACCAAGGGCTGGTGCTGGGGCAAGGGACTCAGGACAGTGGACACATGTAGGGCATGATGTAACATGTGGGACATGTTGCGTCAGAAAAGAGGAAACCTAACTTGCTGGCTGCTACCCACTTCCTGGTCTTGGGGCCACACATGGCTAGGATGGCCCCTGGCGATCAGCCAGAAGGCATTACTGTAGGTTGTGATGAAAAATCGGACCACCTCTAGGATAGGCTCAGAACCCTTCTGTCGTCGTGGACAGCTCATGTCACCCATTACTGCCTGTAGGATGAGTCTACATGTGAACTCTCCTCACCCTGCTAACCTTTATCCTGATTGGCTCCTATATGTTATATTAGCTTTGTGTGTGTTTTCTCAATAAACGAGCTCCTGCTTTGACTGGTCTCCCTGATGCGTCTGATTGTCCTCCAGCGAGGGAGGGCTGGATGTGGGCAGTCAGTCGGCCCTCTCCTTTCTTGGCTTGTCCTGGTGGGGGCATGCTCTCCCCATCTCTCCCGCAGGTCAGGAGGGAACAAGGGCTAAAACCATGGAGGGAATCTGGGAATCTAGTAGGGGAGAAGCAGGATCCAGGCCTAGGGTCACTGCCAGGTGTCAGGATTCCGGGTGCAGTACCAAGGGCCCAGAGAGAGCAAGGGGCTAAGGCAGGGCTCTGTTTCCCATAAGGCACCCTTTCTCCAATGAGAATCCAGAACCAATAACCAGGCAAATGGGGCCTGGAAAGAGAAGGGGGCCAGGAAGAGGGTGAAAGGAGGTCCCAGTTGGGTTAGGGTTGGGATCAGGGATCCAGCAGGAGGGAGGCAGACTCGAGTGCCAGTGCCACTGCCAGGTGTCAGGGTTCTGGGTGCAGGACTAAGGGCCCAGGGAGAGCAAGGTGCCCAGGTGAAGGAGTAGGGCTGTGTTTCCCATATGGCACCCTGGCTCAAATGAGAATCAAGTGCCAGGGGCAGTGCCAAGCAGACCTGCCAAGGTTTAAGTGCCAGGAGGACAACGATGGGAGGTCATGGCTCGGGATTGCGAAGGGTGCAGAGAGGGACAAGAACCAGGACTGACGTACTACCCAGGCAAGGGACCAACTCGACAAAAAGAGGATTAGGAACCCAAAGAGCAGGAGGCCTGAGCTCCAGGGGAAAGTGCTATGGGAAGGAGAGAAAGGGGAGTTGGTACTGCATCTGGAACCCTGCTACAATGAGCAGACAGATGTCAGCAAAATGGCGAGGAAGGGAGTGATCTAGGGGGCTCAAGCAAAGGGCTCCCTGGTTAGACCTGACTCCAAGAGACACCATGCGAAGCCAGGCAACAGCAGGAAAGCGTTCAGGGGCTCAGGTGAGTGGCCAGGCCCAGAGATTGGAGCATGAAGGGTCAGAGTTAGAAGGGCTGGGTTGGGGTAGGGGCAGCATGCAAGGCTAGAGTGCAGGGGAAGGAAGGGAGGGAGTCATTCAGGCCAAAGTCAGCACGAGGCCAACGTCCACTGCCAGATCTCAGGGCTTGGGTGGCAAAGGAGGCCCATGAGAGGGGCAGGGCTGTGTTTCCCATAGGGAGCCTTCAGGGTGCAGAGGCCAGCCAATTCCACTCCTCTGCCCCAGGTGAGTAGAACCTCAGAGAGAGGCCGGGACCAAAGGAGGGTACTATGAGAGGATACCTTCAGGTCAGAATTGGGGGGGGGTAGTTGGTGGGGAGCCAGAACCCATTTGAGAACCCCTTATTGGGAACCGCAAATCAAGTCAAGATGGTGCCTGGCAGTTTGCCAGGAGGAGTGGTTTGTGAGGCAACACAGCTGAGCCATTTAGATGGTGGGGATTCCTTATTGGCTGATTGCTGTATCTAGATGATGCTAATTGAGTCAAGCTGTGTGTAATCAGTTAGGTATATATACCTCGAATTTCCCACAATAAAGCATCTCCTGGTACCTTGGGTGCCAGCTACCTTGAGTTCCCGCTCAGTTCCCACTGCGTTCTTTTGCAATAAACCAGTTCCTGCTTCAACTTTCAAGTTGCTTGTAACCTCCCGGTTATTTTGCCCAGCTAGACTGCGGCAACCCCTGGCTAGGGAGAAGCAGGGGGAGGGGAGGGTCCAGGCAGTACCAGGATATCACAGTACTGTTGTAGGGATAAACGAGGCAAGGCATAGAAGATAGCAGGAAACAGTTTTATTTGGCTGCAGCCAGGCTTAGAGGGCACAGCTTTTGCTGTAATCAATTAATCTCCTGAAGCTCAAGTTCAGGGAGTTTCAGAGTTTTATATACAGCATGTAAGGGGAGGGGCTCAGAAGTTCACAGTCTGCAAAAATTCACGTAAAAACAGCTTTCTCTTTCCCTGTTTTGGGAAAGTTAACCCTTCAAGGACAATACCTGAGAAGGGGAGAGCTTCTTCTCCACTTTATTTCCTCCCCCTTCCAGTTGTTAGCATGGAGCCCAGTTAGTAACTTATCTTAAAAATTTAGACATCTCTGTGAATCCACAGCTCAAGGCCAGGTCTTGTTTGCACATTTCTACAAACTACTATACTGAATATGTTTGTGAAAAACTAGTAAGGGGGTGCCCAGCACCTGGAGTGATGGCATCTTCTTTGCCAGTGGCCAACTAAAACAGAGCAATATGAAAATAGGAAGTTTATCTACATTGAATTCTTTTGCAGTGACTCTTTTGCTGACACTTCTAAAATCAGACAAGGTGAAGATTTCTGGAGAAGCCCAGTTAACACTTTTCTGTGGAGATAGGGGGTGCCACATCAATTCCCCCTTTAATGATGCTCCTCATGATTTAATCCTTTAAATTTAAGAGCATCATTACCATTATCTTAGCATAAAGCCTTATACAATGTCAAAACCTTAGTTATTGTCATCCTTTCAATAGCAGCTTCTGTAGTGGACTCAATAGTTTTTATGCACAGTGTAGCCAAATATTAGAGCAATAAATAGGTTAACAACAGAATACCCACTATACCAGTTAAGCTTTTAAATCTACCAAGAGTTGACAACCATCTCTCAAAAGCATGTTTGGGACCCAAACATTAATGCCCTTTTAGGTATGAACAAGCACAGGTATTAGTTCTCATGTGTTGTTGGCTATATTCTTAACTGTTTATCTATTGTCATCAATTTGGATGCAACAACATGAGCTGTTGAACTCTCCACATATTTATCTTTCTTCAGCCACTAGGTAATCTAATGCCAAGTGGTTTGGATAGTTTGCCACTGGCATCTGGTCTATTGCGTGTATAGGAGGTCAAAGACTCTGGCAGTCTGATTAATAATAATTTCTGGTACAGATGGTAAGTGAATAATTCTGCTTAACATGTAAATAGGGGTTTTATAACTCCAACTGCCATTTTGTGCCCAGGTAGTGGAACAATAAGTGACAATAATCCTCTGGGGAGGCCAGTTATCTTCACCCCAAGATTGGTGACCTCCTAAATCAAATTTCTTCCCAGTGAACCTCCTTTGTCTTTCCAAACACTCATCCATCTATAGCATTCCTCTGGTAGGGCAGGACCTAAATATATGTTTTACCACCTCTTAGTTATAGTGGATTGTCCTGGCATATGGTTCACATGATCTCCATGGTTAAAATAGGAGTAGGACAGAATTCCTTAAGGTTATCAAAGGAAACCAAATTAAATAACAGACTAACATTTTGGTTAGCATAGGATAAGCAGCATGAATTAACAAAGCCAAAATAGTAACAACAAACAAATCCTAGAAAATTTATATAAGCAAGAAAAAGAAAGGATAAATGAAATTTTTTTTTATTTCTTATCCAACCAGTAGCAAAAAACAAACAAAGAATTAGGTATATATCTAAAAGCAAGGGGATGTGATGCATTATAATATAAGAAGTATCTTAGAGGTTGAAAGAGTTCATTAGTCCTGGTGGAAAGTTTATCTTTCACAGAGGATTGATCTCCAAGTCTCTCCAGTATAGCTGAAACAAGGCTGTAGTCTCCTCAAGCTTTGGTGATGCGTAGACCAGTCAGCTTCCAGAGTGACTGGAGCAGGGATGTTGTCCTTCTGTTCCTCAACCTTCTATGGTGCTCCTTTTTCTTCAGGATGGTCAGCTTCAAGGACATAACAGCCGCTGGAGTGCACTCCCAGTCCTCAGCTGCAGGCTTCAGTCTGGAGGAGTAAATCCAGGGACCTATTTTTGCAAACTTAGCTGCAGTTGGGGTGGACAAAATAACAGTGAAAGGGCCCTTACAAAAAGGTTTAGCTGTTTGAATATTCCATTGTTTGTCCCAACTCCATCTACATTCTTCAAGAAATGTACCCCTGGGTAAACTTAGTGGCAATCTTTATCTAACCCATTGGTTGAGAAACTGTAAACTTTCCCTAAGGCCTGAAGCTCTTGTCAAAGGGTTAATTCTCCTATCTCTCTTAAGTTGCCCAAAGTCCCATAATAAGAAGTGGGCCACAAGTACGTTATCTTATAAGGACAGAATCCGGTCCTTCTAGTGAGAGGAGGTTTCATCCTCAACAATAAAATAGAGAAAAGTTCATCAACATGTAAGTAAGATTCTGAAACAGCTTATCCAATTAAGAAATAAAGTCCTGCTCATCCTTTAAACTATACGAGAAATGTGAAAGCAATAGGTAGTATGTAACTTCCATTTAATCATTAAAATCTTGGTCATTAACCCTATCACGTCTGCACAAAAGTTACCACATTATCTAAGCCACAACCCAGTGTCAGGGATCAGGAAGCCAAGGGGGCCCAGGCGAGGGGCAGGGCTGTGTTTCCCATAGGCAGCCTTCAGGGCGCAGAGGCCAGCTGATGGCACTCCTCTGCAATCCAGGGGAGTAGATCCTCCAGAGAGGGACCTGGACCCAAGCAGGGCCCAAGGAGGGCCCTGCGTGTGGAAAGGCTGGAGCGCCAGCATGAAGCTGGGTGGCTGGGTGGGAGGGGTCCCGGGACCCATGGGAGGAGCCCAGGCTAGGGAGCCACGCGACCTAGGACAAGCAGCAGGGAGAGAGCTCAAGGGGAAACAGGGAAGGGGAGGAAGGGGCAGCGCGAGGAGGAGGAGGAGGAGGAGGAGGAGGAGGAAAGAGTGGGGTGGGTGGGGTGGGGGGGCGAAGGCAGGCGGCGCTAGGGGCACCGCGGGGAGCGCGCGCGGTAGGGGGCCCAAGCAAGGGGCCCCCGTCCGACCCGACGACCTGGAGCGACGCCACCCGACGCCACGGCACGCCATGCGACACGACGACGAACACGCGCTCAGGGGCCCAGCCCAGGAGCCAGGCCCCAGGACTGGAGCTTAAAGCTCCAGGGTTAGGGAGGGCTGGCTTGGCTTAGGGGCAGCATGCAAGGCGAGAGGGCAGGGGAGGGAAGGGAGGGAAGGGAGGGGATCGCGCAGGCCAAGGTCAGCGCAGCGCCCAGGTCCACTGCCAGGTGTCAGGGTTCCTGCAGCCAAGGGGGCCCAGGCGAGGGGCAGGGCTGTGTTTCCCATAGGCAGCCTTCAGGGCGCAGAGGCCAGCTGATGGCACTCCTCTGCAATCCAGGGGAGTAGATCCTCCAGGGAGGGACCTGGACCCAAGCAGGGCCAAAGGAGGGCCCTGCGTGTGGAAAGGCTGGAGCGCCAGCATGAAGCTGGGTGGCTGGGTGGGAGGGGTCCCGGGACCCATGGGAGGAGCCCAGGCTAGGGAGCCACGCGACCTAGGACAAGCAGCAGGGAGAGAGCTCAAGGGGAAAGAGGGAAGGGGAGGAAGGGGCGGCGCGAGGAGGAGGAGGAGGAGGAGGAGGAGGAGGAAAGAGTGGGGTGGGTGGGGTGGGGGGGCGAAGGCAGGCGGCGCTAGGGGCACCGCGGGGAGCGCGCGCGGTAGGGGGCCCAAGCAAGGGGCCCCCGTCCGACCCGACGACCTGGAGCGACGCCACCCGACGCCACGGCACGCCACGCGACACGACGACGAACACGCGCTCAGGGGCCCAGCCCAGGAGCCAGGCCCCAGGACTGGAGCTTAAAGCTCCAGGGTTAGGGAGGGCTGGCTTGGCTTAGGGGCAGCATGCAAGGCGAGAGGGCAGGGGAGGGAAGGGAGGGAAGGGAGGGGATCGCGCAGGCCAAGGTCAGCGCAGCGCCCAGGTCCACTGCCAGGTGTCAGGGTTCCTGCAGCCAAGGGGGCCCAGGCGAGGGGCAGGGCTGTGTTTCCCATAGGCAGCCTTCAGGGCGCAGAGGCCAGCTGATGGCACTCCTCTGCAATCCAGGGGAGTAGATCCTCCAGGGAGGGACCTGGACCCAAGCAGGGCCAAAGGAGGGCCCTGCGTGTGGAAAGGCTGGAGCGCCAGCATGAAGCTGGGTGGCTGGGTGGGAGGGGTCCCGGGACCCATGGGAGGAGCCCAGGCTAGGGAGCCACGCGACCTAGGACAAGCAGCAGGGAGAGAGCTCAAGGGGAAAGAGGGAAGGGGAGGAAGGGGCGGCGCGAGGAGGAGGAGGAGGAGGAGGAGGAGGAGGAAAGAGTGGGGTGGGTGGGGTGGGGGGGCGAAGGCAGGCGGCGCTAGGGGCACCGCGGGGAGCGCGCGCGGTAGGGGGCCCAAGCAAGGGGCCCCCGTCCGACCCGACGACCTGGAGCGACGCCACCCGACGCCACGGCACGCCACGCGACACGACGACGAACACGCGCTCAGGGGCCCAGCCCAGGAGCCAGGCCCCAGGACTGGAGCTTAAAGCTCCAGGGTTAGGGAGGGCTGGCTTGGCTTAGGGGCAGCATGCAAGGCGAGAGGGCAGGGGAGGGAAGGGAGGGAAGGGAGGGGATCGCGCAGGCCAAGGTCAGCGCAGCGCCCAGGTCCACTGCCAGGTGTCAGGGTTCCTGCAGCCAAGGGGGCCCAGGCGAGGGGCAGGGCTGTGTTTCCCATAGGCAGCCTTCAGGGCGCAGAGGCCAGCTGATGGCACTCCTCTGCAATCCAGGGGAGTAGATCCTCCAGGGAGGGACCTGGACCCAAGCAGGGCCAAAGGAGGGCCCTGCGTGTGGAAAGGCTGGAGCGCCAGCATGAAGCTGGGTGGCTGGGTGGGAGGGGTCCCGGGACCCATGGGAGGAGCCCAGGCTAGGGAGCCACGCGACCTAGGACAAGCAGCAGGGAGAGAGCTCAAGGGGAAAGAGGGAAGGGGAGGAAGGGGCGGCGCGAGGAGGAGGAGGAGGAGGAGGAGGAGGAGGAAAGAGTGGGGTGGGTGGGGTGGGGGGGCGAAGGCAGGCGGCGCTAGGGGCACCGCGGGGAGCGCGCGCGGTAGGGGGCCCAAGCAAGGGGCCCCCGTCCGACCCGACGACCTGGAGCGACGCCACCCGACGCCACGGCACGCCACGCGACACGACGACGAACACGCGCTCAGGGGCCCAGCCCAGGAGCCAGGCCCCAGGACTGGAGCTTAAAGCTCCAGGGTTAGGGAGGGCTGGCTTGGCTTAGGGGCAGCATGCAAGGCGAGAGGGCAGGGGAGGGAAGGGAGGGAAGGGAGGGGATCGCGCAGGCCAAGGTCAGCGCAGCGCCCAGGTCCACTGCCAGGTGTCAGGGTTCCTGCAGCCAAGGGGGCCCAGGCGAGGGGCAGGGCTGTGTTTCCCATAGGCAGCCTTCAGGGCGCAGAGGCCAGCTGATGGCACTCCTCTGCAATCCAGGGGAGTAGATCCTCCAGGGAGGGACCTGGACCCAAGCAGGGCCAAAGGAGGGCCCTGCGTGTGGAAAGGCTGGAGCGCCAGCATGAAGCTGGGTGGCTGGGTGGGAGGGGTCCCGGGACCCATGGGAGGAGCCCAGGCTAGGGAGCCACGCGACCTAGGACAAGCAGCAGGGAGAGAGCTCAAGGGGAAAGAGGGAAGGGGAGGAAGGGGCGGCGCGAGGAGGAGGAGGAGGAGGAGGAGGAGGAGGAAAGAGTGGGGTGGGTGGGGTGGGGGGGCGAAGGCAGGCGGCGCTAGGGGCACCGCGGGGAGCGCGCGCGGTAGGGGGCCCAAGCAAGGGGCCCCCGTCCGACCCGACGACCTGGAGCGACGCCACCCGACGCCACGGCACGCCACGCGACACGACGACGAACACGCGCTCAGGGGCCCAGCCCAGGAGCCAGGCCCCAGGACTGGAGCTTAAAGCTCCAGGGTTAGGGAGGGCTGGCTTGGCTTAGGGGCAGCATGCAAGGCGAGAGGGCAGGGGAGGGAAGGGAGGGAAGGGAGGGGATCGCGCAGGCCAAGGTCAGCGCAGCGCCCAGGTCCACTGCCAGGTGTCAGGGTTCCTGCAGCCAAGGGGGCCCAGGCGAGGGGCAGGGCTGTGTTTCCCATAGGCAGCCTTCAGGGCGCAGAGGCCAGCTGATGGCACTCCTCTGCAATCCAGGGGAGTAGATCCTCCAGGGAGGGACCTGGACCCAAGCAGGGCCAAAGGAGGGCCCTGCGTGTGGAAAGGCTGGAGCGCCAGCATGAAGCTGGGTGGCTGGGTGGGAGGGGTCCCGGGACCCATGGGAGGAGCCCAGGCTAGGGAGCCACGCGACCTAGGACAAGCAGCAGGGAGAGAGCTCAAGGGGAAAGAGGGAAGGGGAGGAAGGGGCGGCGCGAGGAGGAGGAGGAGGAGGAGGAGGAGGAGGAAAGAGTGGGGTGGGTGGGGTGGGGGGGCGAAGGCAGGCGGCGCTAGGGGCACCGCGGGGAGCGCGCGCGGTAGGGGGCCCAAGCAAGGGGCCCCCGTCCGACCCGACGACCTGGAGCGACGCCACCCGACGCCACGGCACGCCACGCGACACGACGACGAACACGCGCTCAGGGGCCCAGCCCAGGAGCCAGGCCCCAGGACTGGAGCTTAAAGCTCCAGGGTTAGGGAGGGCTGGCTTGGCTTAGGGGCAGCATGCAAGGCGAGAGGGCAGGGGAGGGAAGGGAGGGAAGGGAGGGGATCGCGCAGGCCAAGGTCAGCGCAGCGCCCAGGTCCACTGCCAGGTGTCAGGGTTCCTGCAGCCAAGGGGGCCCAGGCGAGGGGCAGGGCTGTGTTTCCCATAGGCAGCCTTCAGGGCGCAGAGGCCAGCTGATGGCACTCCTCTGCAATCCAGGGGAGTAGATCCTCCAGGGAGGGACCTGGACCCAAGCAGGGCCAAAGGAGGGCCCTGCGTGTGGAAAGGCTGGAGCGCCAGCATGAAGCTGGGTGGCTGGGTGGGAGGGGTCCCGGGACCCATGGGAGGAGCCCAGGCTAGGGAGCCACGCGACCTAGGACAAGCAGCAGGGAGAGAGCTCAAGGGGAAAGAGGGAAGGGGAGGAAGGGGCGGCGCGAGGAGGAGGAGGAGGAGGAGGAGGAGGAGGAAAGAGTGGGGTGGGTGGGGTGGGGGGGCGAAGGCAGGCGGCGCTAGGGGCACCGCGGGGAGCGCGCGCGGTAGGGGGCCCAAGCAAGGGGCCCCCGTCCGACCCGACGACCTGGAGCGACGCCACCCGACGCCACGGCACGCCACGCGACACGACGACGAACACGCGCTCAGGGGCCCAGCCCAGGAGCCAGGCCCCAGGACTGGAGCTTAAAGCTCCAGGGTTAGGGAGGGCTGGCTTGGCTTAGGGGCAGCATGCAAGGCGAGAGGGCAGGGGAGGGAAGGGAGGGAAGGGAGGGGATCGCGCAGGCCAAGGTCAGCGCAGCGCCCAGGTCCACTGCCAGGTGTCAGGGTTCCTGCAGCCAAGGGGGCCCAGGCGAGGGGCAGGGCTGTGTTTCCCATAGGCAGCCTTCAGGGCGCAGAGGCCAGCTGATGGCACTCCTCTGCAATCCAGGGGAGTAGATCCTCCAGGGAGGGACCTGGACCCAAGCAGGGCCAAAGGAGGGCCCTGCGTGTGGAAAGGCTGGAGCGCCAGCATGAAGCTGGGTGGCTGGGTGGGAGGGGTCCCGGGACCCATGGGAGGAGCCCAGGCTAGGGAGCCACGCGACCTAGGACAAGCAGCAGGGAGAGAGCTCAAGGGGAAAGAGGGAAGGGGAGGAAGGGGCGGCGCGAGGAGGAGGAGGAGGAGGAGGAGGAGGAGGAAAGAGTGGGGTGGGTGGGGTGGGGGGGCGAAGGCAGGCGGCGCTAGGGGCACCGCGGGGAGCGCGCGCGGTAGGGGGCCCAAGCAAGGGGCCCCCGTCCGACCCGACGACCTGGAGCGACGCCACCCGACGCCACGGCACGCCACGCGACACGACGACGAACACGCGCTCAGGGGCCCAGCCCAGGAGCCAGGCCCCAGGACTGGAGCTTAAAGCTCCAGGGTTAGGGAGGGCTGGCTTGGCTTAGGGGCAGCATGCAAGGCGAGAGGGCAGGGGAGGGAAGGGAGGGAAGGGAGGGGATCGCGCAGGCCAAGGTCAGCGCAGCGCCCAGGTCCACTGCCAGGTGTCAGGGTTCCTGCAGCCAAGGGGGCCCAGGCGAGGGGCAGGGCTGTGTTTCCCATAGGCAGCCTTCAGGGCGCAGAGGCCAGCTGATGGCACTCCTCTGCAATCCAGGGGAGTAGATCCTCCAGGGAGGGACCTGGACCCAAGCAGGGCCAAAGGAGGGCCCTGCGTGTGGAAAGGCTGGAGCGCCAGCATGAAGCTGGGTGGCTGGGTGGGAGGGGTCCCGGGACCCATGGGAGGAGCCCAGGCTAGGGAGCCACGCGACCTAGGACAAGCAGCAGGGAGAGAGCTCAAGGGGAAAGAGGGAAGGGGAGGAAGGGGCGGCGCGAGGAGGAGGAGGAGGAGGAGGAGGAGGAGGAAAGAGTGGGGTGGGTGGGGTGGGGGGGCGAAGGCAGGCGGCGCTAGGGGCACCGCGGGGAGCGCGCGCGGTAGGGGGCCCAAGCAAGGGGCCCCCGTCCGACCCGACGACCTGGAGCGACGCCACCCGACGCCACGGCACGCCACGCGACACGACGACGAACACGCGCTCAGGGGCCCAGCCCAGGAGCCAGGCCCCAGGACTGGAGCTTAAAGCTCCAGGGTTAGGGAGGGCTGGCTTGGCTTAGGGGCAGCATGCAAGGCGAGAGGGCAGGGGAGGGAAGGGAGGGAAGGGAGGGGATCGCGCAGGCCAAGGTCAGCGCAGCGCCCAGGTCCACTGCCAGGTGTCAGGGTTCCTGCAGCCAAGGGGGCCCAGGCGAGGGGCAGGGCTGTGTTTCCCATAGGCAGCCTTCAGGGCGCAGAGGCCAGCTGATGGCACTCCTCTGCAATCCAGGGGAGTAGATCCTCCAGGGAGGGACCTGGACCCAAGCAGGGCCAAAGGAGGGCCCTGCGTGTGGAAAGGCTGGAGCGCCAGCATGAAGCTGGGTGGCTGGGTGGGAGGGGTCCCGGGACCCATGGGAGGAGCCCAGGCTAGGGAGCCACGCGACCTAGGACAAGCAGCAGGGAGAGAGCTCAAGGGGAAAGAGGGAAGGGGAGGAAGGGGCGGCGCGAGGAGGAGGAGGAGGAGGAGGAGGAGGAGGAAAGAGTGGGGTGGGTGGGGTGGGGGGGCGAAGGCAGGCGGCGCTAGGGGCACCGCGGGGAGCGCGCGCGGTAGGGGGCCCAAGCAAGGGGCCCCCGTCCGACCCGACGACCTGGAGCGACGCCACCCGACGCCACGGCACGCCACGCGACACGACGACGAACACGCGCTCAGGGGCCCAGCCCAGGAGCCAGGCCCCAGGACTGGAGCTTAAAGCTCCAGGGTTAGGGAGGGCTGGCTTGGCTTAGGGGCAGCATGCAAGGCGAGAGGGCAGGGGAGGGAAGGGAGGGAAGGGAGGGGATCGCGCAGGCCAAGGTCAGCGCAGCGCCCAGGTCCACTGCCAGGTGTCAGGGTTCCTGCAGCCAAGGGGGCCCAGGCGAGGGGCAGGGCTGTGTTTCCCATAGGCAGCCTTCAGGGCGCAGAGGCCAGCTGATGGCACTCCTCTGCAATCCAGGGGAGTAGATCCTCCAGGGAGGGACCTGGACCCAAGCAGGGCCAAAGGAGGGCCCTGCGTGTGGAAAGGCTGGAGCGCCAGCATGAAGCTGGGTGGCTGGGTGGGAGGGGTCCCGGGACCCATGGGAGGAGCCCAGGCTAGGGAGCCACGCGACCTAGGACAAGCAGCAGGGAGAGAGCTCAAGGGGAAAGAGGGAAGGGGAGGAAGGGGCGGCGCGAGGAGGAGGAGGAGGAGGAGGAGGAGGAGGAAAGAGTGGGGTGGGTGGGGTGGGGGGGCGAAGGCAGGCGGCGCTAGGGGCACCGCGGGGAGCGCGCGCGGTAGGGGGCCCAAGCAAGGGGCCCCCGTCCGACCCGACGACCTGGAGCGACGCCACCCGACGCCACGGCACGCCACGCGACACGACGACGAACACGCGCTCAGGGGCCCAGCCCAGGAGCCAGGCCCCAGGACTGGAGCTTAAAGCTCCAGGGTTAGGGAGGGCTGGCTTGGCTTAGGGGCAGCATGCAAGGCGAGAGGGCAGGGGAGGGAAGGGAGGGAAGGGAGGGGATCGCGCAGGCCAAGGTCAGCGCAGCGCCCAGGTCCACTGCCAGGTGTCAGGGTTCCTGCAGCCAAGGGGGCCCAGGCGAGGGGCAGGGCTGTGTTTCCCATAGGCAGCCTTCAGGGCGCAGAGGCCAGCTGATGGCACTCCTCTGCAATCCAGGGGAGTAGATCCTCCAGGGAGGGACCTGGACCCAAGCAGGGCCAAAGGAGGGCCCTGCGTGTGGAAAGGCTGGAGCGCCAGCATGAAGCTGGGTGGCTGGGTGGGAGGGGTCCCGGGACCCATGGGAGGAGCCCAGGCTAGGGAGCCACGCGACCTAGGACAAGCAGCAGGGAGAGAGCTCAAGGGGAAAGAGGGAAGGGGAGGAAGGGGCGGCGCGAGGAGGAGGAGGAGGAGGAGGAGGAGGAGGAAAGAGTGGGGTGGGTGGGGTGGGGGGGCGAAGGCAGGCGGCGCTAGGGGCACCGCGGGGAGCGCGCGCGGTAGGGGGCCCAAGCAAGGGGCCCCCGTCCGACCCGACGACCTGGAGCGACGCCACCCGACGCCACGGCACGCCACGCGACACGACGACGAACACGCGCTCAGGGGCCCAGCCCAGGAGCCAGGCCCCAGGACTGGAGCTTAAAGCTCCAGGGTTAGGGAGGGCTGGCTTGGCTTAGGGGCAGCATGCAAGGCGAGAGGGCAGGGGAGGGAAGGGAGGGAAGGGAGGGGATCGCGCAGGCCAAGGTCAGCGCAGCGCCCAGGTCCACTGCCAGGTGTCAGGGTTCCTGCAGCCAAGGGGGCCCAGGCGAGGGGCAGGGCTGTGTTTCCCATAGGCAGCCTTCAGGGCGCAGAGGCCAGCTGATGGCACTCCTCTGCAATCCAGGGGAGTAGATCCTCCAGGGAGGGACCTGGACCCAAGCAGGGCCAAAGGAGGGCCCTGCGTGTGGAAAGGCTGGAGCGCCAGCATGAAGCTGGGTGGCTGGGTGGGAGGGGTCCCGGGACCCATGGGAGGAGCCCAGGCTAGGGAGCCACGCGACCTAGGACAAGCAGCAGGGAGAGAGCTCAAGGGGAAAGAGGGAAGGGGAGGAAGGGGCGGCGCGAGGAGGAGGAGGAGGAGGAGGAGGAGGAGGAAAGAGTGGGGTGGGTGGGGTGGGGGGGCGAAGGCAGGCGGCGCTAGGGGCACCGCGGGGAGCGCGCGCGGTAGGGGGCCCAAGCAAGGGGCCCCCGTCCGACCCGACGACCTGGAGCGACGCCACCCGACGCCACGGCACGCCACGCGACACGACGACGAACACGCGCTCAGGGGCCCAGCCCAGGAGCCAGGCCCCAGGACTGGAGCTTAAAGCTCCAGGGTTAGGGAGGGCTGGCTTGGCTTAGGGGCAGCATGCAAGGCGAGAGGGCAGGGGAGGGAAGGGAGGGAAGGGAGGGGATCGCGCAGGCCAAGGTCAGCGCAGCGCCCAGGTCCACTGCCAGGTGTCAGGGTTCCTGCAGCCAAGGGGGCCCAGGCGAGGGGCAGGGCTGTGTTTCCCATAGGCAGCCTTCAGGGCGCAGAGGCCAGCTGATGGCACTCCTCTGCAATCCAGGGGAGTAGATCCTCCAGGGAGGGACCTGGACCCAAGCAGGGCCAAAGGAGGGCCCTGCGTGTGGAAAGGCTGGAGCGCCAGCATGAAGCTGGGTGGCTGGGTGGGAGGGGTCCCGGGACCCATGGGAGGAGCCCAGGCTAGGGAGCCACGCGACCTAGGACAAGCAGCAGGGAGAGAGCTCAAGGGGAAAGAGGGAAGGGGAGGAAGGGGCGGCGCGAGGAGGAGGAGGAGGAGGAGGAGGAGGAGGAAAGAGTGGGGTGGGTGGGGTGGGGGGGCGAAGGCAGGCGGCGCTAGGGGCACCGCGGGGAGCGCGCGCGGTAGGGGGCCCAAGCAAGGGGCCCCCGTCCGACCCGACGACCTGGAGCGACGCCACCCGACGCCACGGCACGCCACGCGACACGACGACGAACACGCGCTCAGGGGCCCAGCCCAGGAGCCAGGCCCCAGGACTGGAGCTTAAAGCTCCAGGGTTAGGGAGGGCTGGCTTGGCTTAGGGGCAGCATGCAAGGCGAGAGGGCAGGGGAGGGAAGGGAGGGAAGGGAGGGGATCGCGCAGGCCAAGGTCAGCGCAGCGCCCAGGTCCACTGCCAGGTGTCAGGGTTCCTGCAGCCAAGGGGGCCCAGGCGAGGGGCAGGGCTGTGTTTCCCATAGGCAGCCTTCAGGGCGCAGAGGCCAGCTGATGGCACTCCTCTGCAATCCAGGGGAGTAGATCCTCCAGGGAGGGACCTGGACCCAAGCAGGGCCAAAGGAGGGCCCTGCGTGTGGAAAGGCTGGAGCGCCAGCATGAAGCTGGGTGGCTGGGTGGGAGGGGTCCCGGGACCCATGGGAGGAGCCCAGGCTAGGGAGCCACGCGACCTAGGACAAGCAGCAGGGAGAGAGCTCAAGGGGAAAGAGGGAAGGGGAGGAAGGGGCGGCGCGAGGAGGAGGAGGAGGAGGAGGAGGAGGAGGAAAGAGTGGGGTGGGTGGGGTGGGGGGGCGAAGGCAGGCGGCGCTAGGGGCACCGCGGGGAGCGCGCGCGGTAGGGGGCCCAAGCAAGGGGCCCCCGTCCGACCCGACGACCTGGAGCGACGCCACCCGACGCCACGGCACGCCACGCGACACGACGACGAACACGCGCTCAGGGGCCCAGCCCAGGAGCCAGGCCCCAGGACTGGAGCTTAAAGCTCCAGGGTTAGGGAGGGCTGGCTTGGCTTAGGGGCAGCATGCAAGGCGAGAGGGCAGGGGAGGGAAGGGAGGGAAGGGAGGGGATCGCGCAGGCCAAGGTCAGCGCAGCGCCCAGGTCCACTGCCAGGTGTCAGGGTTCCTGCAGCCAAGGGGGCCCAGGCGAGGGGCAGGGCTGTGTTTCCCATAGGCAGCCTTCAGGGCGCAGAGGCCAGCTGATGGCACTCCTCTGCAATCCAGGGGAGTAGATCCTCCAGGGAGGGACCTGGACCCAAGCAGGGCCAAAGGAGGGCCCTGCGTGTGGAAAGGCTGGAGCGCCAGCATGAAGCTGGGTGGCTGGGTGGGAGGGGTCCCGGGACCCATGGGAGGAGCCCAGGCTAGGGAGCCACGCGACCTAGGACAAGCAGCAGGGAGAGAGCTCAAGGGGAAAGAGGGAAGGGGAGGAAGGGGCGGCGCGAGGAGGAGGAGGAGGAGGAGGAGGAGGAGGAAAGAGTGGGGTGGGTGGGGTGGGGGGGCGAAGGCAGGCGGCGCTAGGGGCACCGCGGGGAGCGCGCGCGGTAGGGGGCCCAAGCAAGGGGCCCCCGTCCGACCCGACGACCTGGAGCGACGCCACCCGACGCCACGGCACGCCACGCGACACGACGACGAACACGCGCTCAGGGGCCCAGCCCAGGAGCCAGGCCCCAGGACTGGAGCTTAAAGCTCCAGGGTTAGGGAGGGCTGGCTTGGCTTAGGGGCAGCATGCAAGGCGAGAGGGCAGGGGAGGGAAGGGAGGGAAGGGAGGGGATCGCGCAGGCCAAGGTCAGCGCAGCGCCCAGGTCCACTGCCAGGTGTCAGGGTTCCTGCAGCCAAGGGGGCCCAGGCGAGGGGCAGGGCTGTGTTTCCCATAGGCAGCCTTCAGGGCGCAGAGGCCAGCTGATGGCACTCCTCTGCAATCCAGGGGAGTAGATCCTCCAGGGAGGGACCTGGACCCAAGCAGGGCCAAAGGAGGGCCCTGCGTGTGGAAAGGCTGGAGCGCCAGCATGAAGCTGGGTGGCTGGGTGGGAGGGGTCCCGGGACCCATGGGAGGAGCCCAGGCTAGGGAGCCACGCGACCTAGGACAAGCAGCAGGGAGAGAGCTCAAGGGGAAAGAGGGAAGGGGAGGAAGGGGCGGCGCGAGGAGGAGGAGGAGGAGGAGGAGGAGGAGGAAAGAGTGGGGTGGGTGGGGTGGGGGGGCGAAGGCAGGCGGCGCTAGGGGCACCGCGGGGAGCGCGCGCGGTAGGGGGCCCAAGCAAGGGGCCCCCGTCCGACCCGACGACCTGGAGCGACGCCACCCGACGCCACGGCACGCCACGCGACACGACGACGAACACGCGCTCAGGGGCCCAGCCCAGGAGCCAGGCCCCAGGACTGGAGCTTAAAGCTCCAGGGTTAGGGAGGGCTGGCTTGGCTTAGGGGCAGCATGCAAGGCGAGAGGGCAGGGGAGGGAAGGGAGGGAAGGGAGGGGATCGCGCAGGCCAAGGTCAGCGCAGCGCCCAGGTCCACTGCCAGGTGTCAGGGTTCCTGCAGCCAAGGGGGCCCAGGCGAGGGGCAGGGCTGTGTTTCCCATAGGCAGCCTTCAGGGCGCAGAGGCCAGCTGATGGCACTCCTCTGCAATCCAGGGGAGTAGATCCTCCAGGGAGGGACCTGGACCCAAGCAGGGCCAAAGGAGGGCCCTGCGTGTGGAAAGGCTGGAGCGCCAGCATGAAGCTGGGTGGCTGGGTGGGAGGGGTCCCGGGACCCATGGGAGGAGCCCAGGCTAGGGAGCCACGCGACCTAGGACAAGCAGCAGGGAGAGAGCTCAAGGGGAAAGAGGGAAGGGGAGGAAGGGGCGGCGCGAGGAGGAGGAGGAGGAGGAGGAGGAGGAGGAAAGAGTGGGGTGGGTGGGGTGGGGGGGCGAAGGCAGGCGGCGCTAGGGGCACCGCGGGGAGCGCGCGCGGTAGGGGGCCCAAGCAAGGGGCCCCCGTCCGACCCGACGACCTGGAGCGACGCCACCCGACGCCACGGCACGCCACGCGACACGACGACGAACACGCGCTCAGGGGCCCAGCCCAGGAGCCAGGCCCCAGGACTGGAGCTTAAAGCTCCAGGGTTAGGGAGGGCTGGCTTGGCTTAGGGGCAGCATGCAAGGCGAGAGGGCAGGGGAGGGAAGGGAGGGAAGGGAGGGGATCGCGCAGGCCAAGGTCAGCGCAGCGCCCAGGTCCACTGCCAGGTGTCAGGGTTCCTGCAGCCAAGGGGGCCCAGGCGAGGGGCAGGGCTGTGTTTCCCATAGGCAGCCTTCAGGGCGCAGAGGCCAGCTGATGGCACTCCTCTGCAATCCAGGGGAGTAGATCCTCCAGGGAGGGACCTGGACCCAAGCAGGGCCAAAGGAGGGCCCTGCGTGTGGAAAGGCTGGAGCGCCAGCATGAAGCTGGGTGGCTGGGTGGGAGGGGTCCCGGGACCCATGGGAGGAGCCCAGGCTAGGGAGCCACGCGACCTAGGACAAGCAGCAGGGAGAGAGCTCAAGGGGAAAGAGGGAAGGGGAGGAAGGGGCGGCGCGAGGAGGAGGAGGAGGAGGAGGAGGAGGAGGAAAGAGTGGGGTGGGTGGGGTGGGGGGGCGAAGGCAGGCGGCGCTAGGGGCACCGCGGGGAGCGCGCGCGGTAGGGGGCCCAAGCAAGGGGCCCCCGTCCGACCCGACGACCTGGAGCGACGCCACCCGACGCCACGGCACGCCACGCGACACGACGACGAACACGCGCTCAGGGGCCCAGCCCAGGAGCCAGGCCCCAGGACTGGAGCTTAAAGCTCCAGGGTTAGGGAGGGCTGGCTTGGCTTAGGGGCAGCATGCAAGGCGAGAGGGCAGGGGAGGGAAGGGAGGGAAGGGAGGGGATCGCGCAGGCCAAGGTCAGCGCAGCGCCCAGGTCCACTGCCAGGTGTCAGGGTTCCTGCAGCCAAGGGGGCCCAGGCGAGGGGCAGGGCTGTGTTTCCCATAGGCAGCCTTCAGGGCGCAGAGGCCAGCTGATGGCACTCCTCTGCAATCCAGGGGAGTAGATCCTCCAGGGAGGGACCTGGACCCAAGCAGGGCCAAAGGAGGGCCCTGCGTGTGGAAAGGCTGGAGCGCCAGCATGAAGCTGGGTGGCTGGGTGGGAGGGGTCCCGGGACCCATGGGAGGAGCCCAGGCTAGGGAGCCACGCGACCTAGGACAAGCAGCAGGGAGAGAGCTCAAGGGGAAAGAGGGAAGGGGAGGAAGGGGCGGCGCGAGGAGGAGGAGGAGGAGGAGGAGGAGGAGGAAAGAGTGGGGTGGGTGGGGTGGGGGGGCGAAGGCAGGCGGCGCTAGGGGCACCGCGGGGAGCGCGCGCGGTAGGGGGCCCAAGCAAGGGGCCCCCGTCCGACCCGACGACCTGGAGCGACGCCACCCGACGCCACGGCACGCCACGCGACACGACGACGAACACGCGCTCAGGGGCCCAGCCCAGGAGCCAGGCCCCAGGACTGGAGCTTAAAGCTCCAGGGTTAGGGAGGGCTGGCTTGGCTTAGGGGCAGCATGCAAGGCGAGAGGGCAGGGGAGGGAAGGGAGGGAAGGGAGGGGATCGCGCAGGCCAAGGTCAGCGCAGCGCCCAGGTCCACTGCCAGGTGTCAGGGTTCCTGCAGCCAAGGGGGCCCAGGCGAGGGGCAGGGCTGTGTTTCCCATAGGCAGCCTTCAGGGCGCAGAGGCCAGCTGATGGCACTCCTCTGCAATCCAGGGGAGTAGATCCTCCAGGGAGGGACCTGGACCCAAGCAGGGCCAAAGGAGGGCCCTGCGTGTGGAAAGGCTGGAGCGCCAGCATGAAGCTGGGTGGCTGGGTGGGAGGGGTCCCGGGACCCATGGGAGGAGCCCAGGCTAGGGAGCCACGCGACCTAGGACAAGCAGCAGGGAGAGAGCTCAAGGGGAAAGAGGGAAGGGGAGGAAGGGGCGGCGCGAGGAGGAGGAGGAGGAGGAGGAGGAGGAAAGAGTGGGGTGGGTGGGGTGGGGGGGCGAAGGCAGGCGGCGCTAGGGGCACCGCGGGGAGCGCGCGCGGTAGGGGGCCCAAGCAAGGGGCCCCCGTCCGACCCGACGACCTGGAGCGACGCCACCCGACGCCACGGCACGCCACGCGACACGACGACGAACACGCGCTCAGGGGCCCAGCCCAGGAGCCAGGCCCCAGGACTGGAGCTTAAAGCTCCAGGGTTAGGGAGGGCTGGCTTGGCTTAGGGGCAGCATGCAAGGCGAGAGGGCAGGGGAGGGAAGGGAGGGAAGGGAGGGGATCGCGCAGGCCAAGGTCAGCGCAGCGCCCAGGTCCACTGCCAGGTGTCAGGGTTCCTGCAGCCAAGGGGGCCCAGGCGAGGGGCAGGGCTGTGTTTCCCATAGGCAGCCTTCAGGGCGCAGAGGCCAGCTGATGGCACTCCTCTGCAATCCAGGGGAGTAGATCCTCCAGGGAGGGACCTGGACCCAAGCAGGGCCAAAGGAGGGCCCTGCGTGTGGAAAGGCTGGAGCGCCAGCATGAAGCTGGGTGGCTGGGTGGGAGGGGTCCCGGGACCCATGGGAGGAGCCCAGGCTAGGGAGCCACGCGACCTAGGACAAGCAGCAGGGAGAGAGCTCAAGGGGAAAGAGGGAAGGGGAGGAAGGGGCGGCGCGAGGAGGAGGAGGAGGAGGAGGAGGAGGAGGAAAGAGTGGGGTGGGTGGGGTGGGGGGGCGAAGGCAGGCGGCGCTAGGGGCACCGCGGGGAGCGCGCGCGGTAGGGGGCCCAAGCAAGGGGCCCCCGTCCGACCCGACGACCTGGAGCGACGCCACCCGACGCCACGGCACGCCACGCGACACGACGACGAACACGCGCTCAGGGGCCCAGCCCAGGAGCCAGGCCCCAGGACTGGAGCTTAAAGCTCCAGGGTTAGGGAGGGCTGGCTTGGCTTAGGGGCAGCATGCAAGGCGAGAGGGCAGGGGAGGGAAGGGAGGGAAGGGAGGGGATCGCGCAGGCCAAGGTCAGCGCAGCGCCCAGGTCCACTGCCAGGTGTCAGGGTTCCTGCAGCCAAGGGGGCCCAGGCGAGGGGCAGGGCTGTGTTTCCCATAGGCAGCCTTCAGGGCGCAGAGGCCAGCTGATGGCACTCCTCTGCAATCCAGGGGAGTAGATCCTCCAGGGAGGGACCTGGACCCAAGCAGGGCCAAAGGAGGGCCCTGCGTGTGGAAAGGCTGGAGCGCCAGCATGAAGCTGGGTGGCTGGGTGGGAGGGGTCCCGGGACCCATGGGAGGAGCCCAGGCTAGGGAGCCACGCGACCTAGGACAAGCAGCAGGGAGAGAGCTCAAGGGGAAAGAGGGAAGGGGAGGAAGGGGCGGCGCGAGGAGGAGGAGGAGGAGGAGGAGGAGGAGGAAAGAGTGGGGTGGGTGGGGTGGGGGGGCGAAGGCAGGCGGCGCTAGGGGCACCGCGGGGAGCGCGCGCGGTAGGGGGCCCAAGCAAGGGGCCCCCGTCCGACCCGACGACCTGGAGCGACGCCACCCGACGCCACGGCACGCCACGCGACACGACGACGAACACGCGCTCAGGGGCCCAGCCCAGGAGCCAGGCCCCAGGACTGGAGCTTAAAGCTCCAGGGTTAGGGAGGGCTGGCTTGGCTTAGGGGCAGCATGCAAGGCGAGAGGGCAGGGGAGGGAAGGGAGGGAAGGGAGGGGATCGCGCAGGCCAAGGTCAGCGCAGCGCCCAGGTCCACTGCCAGGTGTCAGGGTTCCTGCAGCCAAGGGGGCCCAGGCGAGGGGCAGGGCTGTGTTTCCCATAGGCAGCCTTCAGGGCGCAGAGGCCAGCTGATGGCACTCCTCTGCAATCCAGGGGAGTAGATCCTCCAGGGAGGGACCTGGACCCAAGCAGGGCCAAAGGAGGGCCCTGCGTGTGGAAAGGCTGGAGCGCCAGCATGAAGCTGGGTGGCTGGGTGGGAGGGGTCCCGGGACCCATGGGAGGAGCCCAGGCTAGGGAGCCACGCGACCTAGGACAAGCAGCAGGGAGAGAGCTCAAGGGGAAAGAGGGAAGGGGAGGAAGGGGCGGCGCGAGGAGGAGGAGGAGGAGGAGGAGGAGGAGGAAAGAGTGGGGTGGGTGGGGTGGGGGGGCGAAGGCAGGCGGCGCTAGGGGCACCGCGGGGAGCGCGCGCGGTAGGGGGCCCAAGCAAGGGGCCCCCGTCCGACCCGACGACCTGGAGCGACGCCACCCGACGCCACGGCACGCCACGCGACACGACGACGAACACGCGCTCAGGGGCCCAGCCCAGGAGCCAGGCCCCAGGACTGGAGCTTAAAGCTCCAGGGTTAGGGAGGGCTGGCTTGGCTTAGGGGCAGCATGCAAGGCGAGAGGGCAGGGGAGGGAAGGGAGGGAAGGGAGGGGATCGCGCAGGCCAAGGTCAGCGCAGCGCCCAGGTCCACTGCCAGGTGTCAGGGTTCCTGCAGCCAAGGGGGCCCAGGCGAGGGGCAGGGCTGTGTTTCCCATAGGCAGCCTTCAGGGCGCAGAGGCCAGCTGATGGCACTCCTCTGCAATCCAGGGGAGTAGATCCTCCAGGGAGGGACCTGGACCCAAGCAGGGCCAAAGGAGGGCCCTGCGTGTGGAAAGGCTGGAGCGCCAGCATGAAGCTGGGTGGCTGGGTGGGAGGGGTCCCGGGACCCATGGGAGGAGCCCAGGCTAGGGAGCCACGCGACCTAGGACAAGCAGCAGGGAGAGAGCTCAAGGGGAAAGAGGGAAGGGGAGGAAGGGGCGGCGCGAGGAGGAGGAGGAGGAGGAGGAGGAGGAGGAAAGAGTGGGGTGGGTGGGGTGGGGGGGCGAAGGCAGGCGGCGCTAGGGGCACCGCGGGGAGCGCGCGCGGTAGGGGGCCCAAGCAAGGGGCCCCCGTCCGACCCGACGACCTGGAGCGACGCCACCCGACGCCACGGCACGCCACGCGACACGACGACGAACACGCGCTCAGGGGCCCAGCCCAGGAGCCAGGCCCCAGGACTGGAGCTTAAAGCTCCAGGGTTAGGGAGGGCTGGCTTGGCTTAGGGGCAGCATGCAAGGCGAGAGGGCAGGGGAGGGAAGGGAGGGAAGGGAGGGGATCGCGCAGGCCAAGGTCAGCGCAGCGCCCAGGTCCACTGCCAGGTGTCAGGGTTCCTGCAGCCAAGGGGGCCCAGGCGAGGGGCAGGGCTGTGTTTCCCATAGGCAGCCTTCAGGGCGCAGAGGCCAGCTGATGGCACTCCTCTGCAATCCAGGGGAGTAGATCCTCCAGGGAGGGACCTGGACCCAAGCAGGGCCAAAGGAGGGCCCTGCGTGTGGAAAGGCTGGAGCGCCAGCATGAAGCTGGGTGGCTGGGTGGGAGGGGTCCCGGGACCCATGGGAGGAGCCCAGGCTAGGGAGCCACGCGACCTAGGACAAGCAGCAGGGAGAGAGCTCAAGGGGAAAGAGGGAAGGGGAGGAAGGGGCGGCGCGAGGAGGAGGAGGAGGAGGAGGAGGAGGAGGAAAGAGTGGGGTGGGTGGGGTGGGGGGGCGAAGGCAGGCGGCGCTAGGGGCACCGCGGGGAGCGCGCGCGGTAGGGGGCCCAAGCAAGGGGCCCCCGTCCGACCCGACGACCTGGAGCGACGCCACCCGACGCCACGGCACGCCACGCGACACGACGACGAACACGCGCTCAGGGGCCCAGCCCAGGAGCCAGGCCCCAGGACTGGAGCTTAAAGCTCCAGGGTTAGGGAGGGCTGGCTTGGCTTAGGGGCAGCATGCAAGGCGAGAGGGCAGGGGAGGGAAGGGAGGGAAGGGAGGGGATCGCGCAGGCCAAGGTCAGCGCAGCGCCCAGGTCCACTGCCAGGTGTCAGGGTTCCTGCAGCCAAGGGGGCCCAGGCGAGGGGCAGGGCTGTGTTTCCCATAGGCAGCCTTCAGGGCGCAGAGGCCAGCTGATGGCACTCCTCTGCAATCCAGGGGAGTAGATCCTCCAGGGAGGGACCTGGACCCAAGCAGGGCCAAAGGAGGGCCCTGCGTGTGGAAAGGCTGGAGCGCCAGCATGAAGCTGGGTGGCTGGGTGGGAGGGGTCCCGGGACCCATGGGAGGAGCCCAGGCTAGGGAGCCACGCGACCTAGGACAAGCAGCAGGGAGAGAGCTCAAGGGGAAAGAGGGAAGGGGAGGAAGGGGCGGCGCGAGGAGGAGGAGGAGGAGGAGGAGGAGGAAAGAGTGGGGTGGGTGGGGTGGGGGGGCGAAGGCAGGCGGCGCTAGGGGCACCGCGGGGAGCGCGCGCGGTAGGGGGCCCAAGCAAGGGGCCCCCGTCCGACCCGACGACCTGGAGCGACGCCACCCGACGCCACGGCACGCCACGCGACACGACGACGAACACGCGCTCAGGGGCCCAGCCCAGGAGCCAGGCCCCAGGACTGGAGCTTAAAGCTCCAGGGTTAGGGAGGGCTGGCTTGGCTTAGGGGCAGCATGCAAGGCGAGAGGGCAGGGGAGGGAAGGGAGGGAAGGGAGGGGATCGCGCAGGCCAAGGTCAGCGCAGCGCCCAGGTCCACTGCCAGGTGTCAGGGTTCCTGCAGCCAAGGGGGCCCAGGCGAGGGGCAGGGCTGTGTTTCCCATAGGCAGCCTTCAGGGCGCAGAGGCCAGCTGATGGCACTCCTCTGCAATCCAGGGGAGTAGATCCTCCAGGGAGGGACCTGGACCCAAGCAGGGCCAAAGGAGGGCCCTGCGTGTGGAAAGGCTGGAGCGCCAGCATGAAGCTGGGTGGCTGGGTGGGAGGGGTCCCGGGACCCATGGGAGGAGCCCAGGCTAGGGAGCCACGCGACCTAGGACAAGCAGCAGGGAGAGAGCTCAAGGGGAAAGAGGGAAGGGGAGGAAGGGGCGGCGCGAGGAGGAGGAGGAGGAGGAGGAGGAGGAGGAAAGAGTGGGGTGGGTGGGGTGGGGGGGCGAAGGCAGGCGGCGCTAGGGGCACCGCGGGGAGCGCGCGCGGTAGGGGGCCCAAGCAAGGGGCCCCCGTCCGACCCGACGACCTGGAGCGACGCCACCCGACGCCACGGCACGCCACGCGACACGACGACGAACACGCGCTCAGGGGCCCAGCCCAGGAGCCAGGCCCCAGGACTGGAGCTTAAAGCTCCAGGGTTAGGGAGGGCTGGCTTGGCTTAGGGGCAGCATGCAAGGCGAGAGGGCAGGGGAGGGAAGGGAGGGAAGGGAGGGGATCGCGCAGGCCAAGGTCAGCGCAGCGCCCAGGTCCACTGCCAGGTGTCAGGGTTCCTGCAGCCAAGGGGGCCCAGGCGAGGGGCAGGGCTGTGTTTCCCATAGGCAGCCTTCAGGGCGCAGAGGCCAGCTGATGGCACTCCTCTGCAATCCAGGGGAGTAGATCCTCCAGGGAGGGACCTGGACCCAAGCAGGGCCAAAGGAGGGCCCTGCGTGTGGAAAGGCTGGAGCGCCAGCATGAAGCTGGGTGGCTGGGTGGGAGGGGTCCCGGGACCCATGGGAGGAGCCCAGGCTAGGGAGCCACGCGACCTAGGACAAGCAGCAGGGAGAGAGCTCAAGGGGAAAGAGGGAAGGGGAGGAAGGGGCGGCGCGAGGAGGAGGAGGAGGAGGAGGAGGAGGAGGAAAGAGTGGGGTGGGTGGGGTGGGGGGGCGAAGGCAGGCGGCGCTAGGGGCACCGCGGGGAGCGCGCGCGGTAGGGGGCCCAAGCAAGGGGCCCCCGTCCGACCCGACGACCTGGAGCGACGCCACCCGACGCCACGGCACGCCACGCGACACGACGACGAACACGCGCTCAGGGGCCCAGCCCAGGAGCCAGGCCCCAGGACTGGAGCTTAAAGCTCCAGGGTTAGGGAGGGCTGGCTTGGCTTAGGGGCAGCATGCAAGGCGAGAGGGCAGGGGAGGGAAGGGAGGGAAGGGAGGGGATCGCGCAGGCCAAGGTCAGCGCAGCGCCCAGGTCCACTGCCAGGTGTCAGGGTTCCTGCAGCCAAGGGGGCCCAGGCGAGGGGCAGGGCTGTGTTTCCCATAGGCAGCCTTCAGGGCGCAGAGGCCAGCTGATGGCACTCCTCTGCAATCCAGGGGAGTAGATCCTCCAGGGAGGGACCTGGACCCAAGCAGGGCCAAAGGAGGGCCCTGCGTGTGGAAAGGCTGGAGCGCCAGCATGAAGCTGGGTGGCTGGGTGGGAGGGGTCCCGGGACCCATGGGAGGAGCCCAGGCTAGGGAGCCACGCGACCTAGGACAAGCAGCAGGGAGAGAGCTCAAGGGGAAAGAGGGAAGGGGAGGAAGGGGCGGCGCGAGGAGGAGGAGGAGGAGGAGGAGGAGGAGGAAAGAGTGGGGTGGGTGGGGTGGGGGGGCGAAGGCAGGCGGCGCTAGGGGCACCGCGGGGAGCGCGCGCGGTAGGGGGCCCAAGCAAGGGGCCCCCGTCCGACCCGACGACCTGGAGCGACGCCACCCGACGCCACGGCACGCCACGCGACACGACGACGAACACGCGCTCAGGGGCCCAGCCCAGGAGCCAGGCCCCAGGACTGGAGCTTAAAGCTCCAGGGTTAGGGAGGGCTGGCTTGGCTTAGGGGCAGCATGCAAGGCGAGAGGGCAGGGGAGGGAAGGGAGGGAAGGGAGGGGATCGCGCAGGCCAAGGTCAGCGCAGCGCCCAGGTCCACTGCCAGGTGTCAGGGTTCCTGCAGCCAAGGGGGCCCAGGCGAGGGGCAGGGCTGTGTTTCCCATAGGCAGCCTTCAGGGCGCAGAGGCCAGCTGATGGCACTCCTCTGCAATCCAGGGGAGTAGATCCTCCAGGGAGGGACCTGGACCCAAGCAGGGCCAAAGGAGGGCCCTGCGTGTGGAAAGGCTGGAGCGCCAGCATGAAGCTGGGTGGCTGGGTGGGAGGGGTCCCGGGACCCATGGGAGGAGCCCAGGCTAGGGAGCCACGCGACCTAGGACAAGCAGCAGGGAGAGAGCTCAAGGGGAAAGAGGGAAGGGGAGGAAGGGGCGGCGCGAGGAGGAGGAGGAGGAGGAGGAGGAGGAGGAAAGAGTGGGGTGGGTGGGGTGGGGGGGCGAAGGCAGGCGGCGCTAGGGGCACCGCGGGGAGCGCGCGCGGTAGGGGGCCCAAGCAAGGGGCCCCCGTCCGACCCGACGACCTGGAGCGACGCCACCCGACGCCACGGCACGCCACGCGACACGACGACGAACACGCGCTCAGGGGCCCAGCCCAGGAGCCAGGCCCCAGGACTGGAGCTTAAAGCTCCAGGGTTAGGGAGGGCTGGCTTGGCTTAGGGGCAGCATGCAAGGCGAGAGGGCAGGGGAGGGAAGGGAGGGAAGGGAGGGGATCGCGCAGGCCAAGGTCAGCGCAGCGCCCAGGTCCACTGCCAGGTGTCAGGGTTCCTGCAGCCAAGGGGGCCCAGGCGAGGGGCAGGGCTGTGTTTCCCATAGGCAGCCTTCAGGGCGCAGAGGCCAGCTGATGGCACTCCTCTGCAATCCAGGGGAGTAGATCCTCCAGGGAGGGACCTGGACCCAAGCAGGGCCAAAGGAGGGCCCTGCGTGTGGAAAGGCTGGAGCGCCAGCATGAAGCTGGGTGGCTGGGTGGGAGGGGTCCCGGGACCCATGGGAGGAGCCCAGGCTAGGGAGCCACGCGACCTAGGACAAGCAGCAGGGAGAGAGCTCAAGGGGAAAGAGGGAAGGGGAGGAAGGGGCGGCGCGAGGAGGAGGAGGAGGAGGAGGAGGAGGAGGAAAGAGTGGGGTGGGTGGGGTGGGGGGGCGAAGGCAGGCGGCGCTAGGGGCACCGCGGGGAGCGCGCGCGGTAGGGGGCCCAAGCAAGGGGCCCCCGTCCGACCCGACGACCTGGAGCGACGCCACCCGACGCCACGGCACGCCACGCGACACGACGACGAACACGCGCTCAGGGGCCCAGCCCAGGAGCCAGGCCCCAGGACTGGAGCTTAAAGCTCCAGGGTTAGGGAGGGCTGGCTTGGCTTAGGGGCAGCATGCAAGGCGAGAGGGCAGGGGAGGGAAGGGAGGGAAGGGAGGGGATCGCGCAGGCCAAGGTCAGCGCAGCGCCCAGGTCCACTGCCAGGTGTCAGGGTTCCTGCAGCCAAGGGGGCCCAGGCGAGGGGCAGGGCTGTGTTTCCCATAGGCAGCCTTCAGGGCGCAGAGGCCAGCTGATGGCACTCCTCTGCAATCCAGGGGAGTAGATCCTCCAGGGAGGGACCTGGACCCAAGCAGGGCCAAAGGAGGGCCCTGCGTGTGGAAAGGCTGGAGCGCCAGCATGAAGCTGGGTGGCTGGGTGGGAGGGGTCCCGGGACCCATGGGAGGAGCCCAGGCTAGGGAGCCACGCGACCTAGGACAAGCAGCAGGGAGAGAGCTCAAGGGGAAAGAGGGAAGGGGAGGAAGGGGCGGCGCGAGGAGGAGGAGGAGGAGGAGGAGGAGGAGGAAAGAGTGGGGTGGGTGGGGTGGGGGGGCGAAGGCAGGCGGCGCTAGGGGCACCGCGGGGAGCGCGCGCGGTAGGGGGCCCAAGCAAGGGGCCCCCGTCCGACCCGACGACCTGGAGCGACGCCACCCGACGCCACGGCACGCCACGCGACACGACGACGAACACGCGCTCAGGGGCCCAGCCCAGGAGCCAGGCCCCAGGACTGGAGCTTAAAGCTCCAGGGTTAGGGAGGGCTGGCTTGGCTTAGGGGCAGCATGCAAGGCGAGAGGGCAGGGGAGGGAAGGGAGGGAAGGGAGGGGATCGCGCAGGCCAAGGTCAGCGCAGCGCCCAGGTCCACTGCCAGGTGTCAGGGTTCCTGCAGCCAAGGGGGCCCAGGCGAGGGGCAGGGCTGTGTTTCCCATAGGCAGCCTTCAGGGCGCAGAGGCCAGCTGATGGCACTCCTCTGCAATCCAGGGGAGTAGATCCTCCAGGGAGGGACCTGGACCCAAGCAGGGCCAAAGGAGGGCCCTGCGTGTGGAAAGGCTGGAGCGCCAGCATGAAGCTGGGTGGCTGGGTGGGAGGGGTCCCGGGACCCATGGGAGGAGCCCAGGCTAGGGAGCCACGCGACCTAGGACAAGCAGCAGGGAGAGAGCTCAAGGGGAAAGAGGGAAGGGGAGGAAGGGGCGGCGCGAGGAGGAGGAGGAGGAGGAGGAGGAGGAGGAAAGAGTGGGGTGGGTGGGGTGGGGGGGCGAAGGCAGGCGGCGCTAGGGGCACCGCGGGGAGCGCGCGCGGTAGGGGGCCCAAGCAAGGGGCCCCCGTCCGACCCGACGACCTGGAGCGACGCCACCCGACGCCACGGCACGCCACGCGACACGACGACGAACACGCGCTCAGGGGCCCAGCCCAGGAGCCAGGCCCCAGGACTGGAGCTTAAAGCTCCAGGGTTAGGGAGGGCTGGCTTGGCTTAGGGGCAGCATGCAAGGCGAGAGGGCAGGGGAGGGAAGGGAGGGAAGGGAGGGGATCGCGCAGGCCAAGGTCAGCGCAGCGCCCAGGTCCACTGCCAGGTGTCAGGGTTCCTGCAGCCAAGGGGGCCCAGGCGAGGGGCAGGGCTGTGTTTCCCATAGGCAGCCTTCAGGGCGCAGAGGCCAGCTGATGGCACTCCTCTGCAATCCAGGGGAGTAGATCCTCCAGGGAGGGACCTGGACCCAAGCAGGGCCAAAGGAGGGCCCTGCGTGTGGAAAGGCTGGAGCGCCAGCATGAAGCTGGGTGGCTGGGTGGGAGGGGTCCCGGGACCCATGGGAGGAGCCCAGGCTAGGGAGCCACGCGACCTAGGACAAGCAGCAGGGAGAGAGCTCAAGGGGAAAGAGGGAAGGGGAGGAAGGGGCGGCGCGAGGAGGAGGAGGAGGAGGAGGAGGAGGAGGAAAGAGTGGGGTGGGTGGGGTGGGGGGGCGAAGGCAGGCGGCGCTAGGGGCACCGCGGGGAGCGCGCGCGGTAGGGGGCCCAAGCAAGGGGCCCCCGTCCGACCCGACGACCTGGAGCGACGCCACCCGACGCCACGGCACGCCACGCGACACGACGACGAACACGCGCTCAGGGGCCCAGCCCAGGAGCCAGGCCCCAGGACTGGAGCTTAAAGCTCCAGGGTTAGGGAGGGCTGGCTTGGCTTAGGGGCAGCATGCAAGGCGAGAGGGCAGGGGAGGGAAGGGAGGGAAGGGAGGGGATCGCGCAGGCCAAGGTCAGCGCAGCGCCCAGGTCCACTGCCAGGTGTCAGGGTTCCTGCAGCCAAGGGGGCCCAGGCGAGGGGCAGGGCTGTGTTTCCCATAGGCAGCCTTCAGGGCGCAGAGGCCAGCTGATGGCACTCCTCTGCAATCCAGGGGAGTAGATCCTCCAGGGAGGGACCTGGACCCAAGCAGGGCCAAAGGAGGGCCCTGCGTGTGGAAAGGCTGGAGCGCCAGCATGAAGCTGGGTGGCTGGGTGGGAGGGGTCCCGGGACCCATGGGAGGAGCCCAGGCTAGGGAGCCACGCGACCTAGGACAAGCAGCAGGGAGAGAGCTCAAGGGGAAAGAGGGAAGGGGAGGAAGGGGCGGCGCGAGGAGGAGGAGGAGGAGGAGGAGGAGGAGGAAAGAGTGGGGTGGGTGGGGTGGGGGGGCGAAGGCAGGCGGCGCTAGGGGCACCGCGGGGAGCGCGCGCGGTAGGGGGCCCAAGCAAGGGGCCCCCGTCCGACCCGACGACCTGGAGCGACGCCACCCGACGCCACGGCACGCCACGCGACACGACGACGAACACGCGCTCAGGGGCCCAGCCCAGGAGCCAGGCCCCAGGACTGGAGCTTAAAGCTCCAGGGTTAGGGAGGGCTGGCTTGGCTTAGGGGCAGCATGCAAGGCGAGAGGGCAGGGGAGGGAAGGGAGGGAAGGGAGGGGATCGCGCAGGCCAAGGTCAGCGCAGCGCCCAGGTCCACTGCCAGGTGTCAGGGTTCCTGCAGCCAAGGGGGCCCAGGCGAGGGGCAGGGCTGTGTTTCCCATAGGCAGCCTTCAGGGCGCAGAGGCCAGCTGATGGCACTCCTCTGCAATCCAGGGGAGTAGATCCTCCAGGGAGGGACCTGGACCCAAGCAGGGCCAAAGGAGGGCCCTGCGTGTGGAAAGGCTGGAGCGCCAGCATGAAGCTGGGTGGCTGGGTGGGAGGGGTCCCGGGACCCATGGGAGGAGCCCAGGCTAGGGAGCCACGCGACCTAGGACAAGCAGCAGGGAGAGAGCTCAAGGGGAAAGAGGGAAGGGGAGGAAGGGGCGGCGCGAGGAGGAGGAGGAGGAGGAGGAGGAGGAGGAAAGAGTGGGGTGGGTGGGGTGGGGGGGCGAAGGCAGGCGGCGCTAGGGGCACCGCGGGGAGCGCGCGCGGTAGGGGGCCCAAGCAAGGGGCCCCCGTCCGACCCGACGACCTGGAGCGACGCCACCCGACGCCACGGCACGCCACGCGACACGACGACGAACACGCGCTCAGGGGCCCAGCCCAGGAGCCAGGCCCCAGGACTGGAGCTTAAAGCTCCAGGGTTAGGGAGGGCTGGCTTGGCTTAGGGGCAGCATGCAAGGCGAGAGGGCAGGGGAGGGAAGGGAGGGAAGGGAGGGGATCGCGCAGGCCAAGGTCAGCGCAGCGCCCAGGTCCACTGCCAGGTGTCAGGGTTCCTGCAGCCAAGGGGGCCCAGGCGAGGGGCAGGGCTGTGTTTCCCATAGGCAGCCTTCAGGGCGCAGAGGCCAGCTGATGGCACTCCTCTGCAATCCAGGGGAGTAGATCCTCCAGGGAGGGACCTGGACCCAAGCAGGGCCAAAGGAGGGCCCTGCGTGTGGAAAGGCTGGAGCGCCAGCATGAAGCTGGGTGGCTGGGTGGGAGGGGTCCCGGGACCCATGGGAGGAGCCCAGGCTAGGGAGCCACGCGACCTAGGACAAGCAGCAGGGAGAGAGCTCAAGGGGAAAGAGGGAAGGGGAGGAAGGGGCGGCGCGAGGAGGAGGAGGAGGAGGAGGAGGAGGAGGAAAGAGTGGGGTGGGTGGGGTGGGGGGGCGAAGGCAGGCGGCGCTAGGGGCACCGCGGGGAGCGCGCGCGGTAGGGGGCCCAAGCAAGGGGCCCCCGTCCGACCCGACGACCTGGAGCGACGCCACCCGACGCCACGGCACGCCACGCGACACGACGACGAACACGCGCTCAGGGGCCCAGCCCAGGAGCCAGGCCCCAGGACTGGAGCTTAAAGCTCCAGGGTTAGGGAGGGCTGGCTTGGCTTAGGGGCAGCATGCAAGGCGAGAGGGCAGGGGAGGGAAGGGAGGGAAGGGAGGGGATCGCGCAGGCCAAGGTCAGCGCAGCGCCCAGGTCCACTGCCAGGTGTCAGGGTTCCTGCAGCCAAGGGGGCCCAGGCGAGGGGCAGGGCTGTGTTTCCCATAGGCAGCCTTCAGGGCGCAGAGGCCAGCTGATGGCACTCCTCTGCAATCCAGGGGAGTAGATCCTCCAGGGAGGGACCTGGACCCAAGCAGGGCCAAAGGAGGGCCCTGCGTGTGGAAAGGCTGGAGCGCCAGCATGAAGCTGGGTGGCTGGGTGGGAGGGGTCCCGGGACCCATGGGAGGAGCCCAGGCTAGGGAGCCACGCGACCTAGGACAAGCAGCAGGGAGAGAGCTCAAGGGGAAAGAGGGAAGGGGAGGAAGGGGCGGCGCGAGGAGGAGGAGGAGGAGGAGGAGGAGGAGGAAAGAGTGGGGTGGGTGGGGTGGGGGGGCGAAGGCAGGCGGCGCTAGGGGCACCGCGGGGAGCGCGCGCGGTAGGGGGCCCAAGCAAGGGGCCCCCGTCCGACCCGACGACCTGGAGCGACGCCACCCGACGCCACGGCACGCCACGCGACACGACGACGAACACGCGCTCAGGGGCCCAGCCCAGGAGCCAGGCCCCAGGACTGGAGCTTAAAGCTCCAGGGTTAGGGAGGGCTGGCTTGGCTTAGGGGCAGCATGCAAGGCGAGAGGGCAGGGGAGGGAAGGGAGGGAAGGGAGGGGATCGCGCAGGCCAAGGTCAGCGCAGCGCCCAGGTCCACTGCCAGGTGTCAGGGTTCCTGCAGCCAAGGGGGCCCAGGCGAGGGGCAGGGCTGTGTTTCCCATAGGCAGCCTTCAGGGCGCAGAGGCCAGCTGATGGCACTCCTCTGCAATCCAGGGGAGTAGATCCTCCAGGGAGGGACCTGGACCCAAGCAGGGCCAAAGGAGGGCCCTGCGTGTGGAAAGGCTGGAGCGCCAGCATGAAGCTGGGTGGCTGGGTGGGAGGGGTCCCGGGACCCATGGGAGGAGCCCAGGCTAGGGAGCCACGCGACCTAGGACAAGCAGCAGGGAGAGAGCTCAAGGGGAAAGAGGGAAGGGGAGGAAGGGGCGGCGCGAGGAGGAGGAGGAGGAGGAGGAGGAGGAGGAAAGAGTGGGGTGGGTGGGGTGGGGGGGCGAAGGCAGGCGGCGCTAGGGGCACCGCGGGGAGCGCGCGCGGTAGGGGGCCCAAGCAAGGGGCCCCCGTCCGACCCGACGACCTGGAGCGACGCCACCCGACGCCACGGCACGCCACGCGACACGACGACGAACACGCGCTCAGGGGCCCAGCCCAGGAGCCAGGCCCCAGGACTGGAGCTTAAAGCTCCAGGGTTAGGGAGGGCTGGCTTGGCTTAGGGGCAGCATGCAAGGCGAGAGGGCAGGGGAGGGAAGGGAGGGAAGGGAGGGGATCGCGCAGGCCAAGGTCAGCGCAGCGCCCAGGTCCACTGCCAGGTGTCAGGGTTCCTGCAGCCAAGGGGGCCCAGGCGAGGGGCAGGGCTGTGTTTCCCATAGGCAGCCTTCAGGGCGCAGAGGCCAGCTGATGGCACTCCTCTGCAATCCAGGGGAGTAGATCCTCCAGGGAGGGACCTGGACCCAAGCAGGGCCAAAGGAGGGCCCTGCGTGTGGAAAGGCTGGAGCGCCAGCATGAAGCTGGGTGGCTGGGTGGGAGGGGTCCCGGGACCCATGGGAGGAGCCCAGGCTAGGGAGCCACGCGACCTAGGACAAGCAGCAGGGAGAGAGCTCAAGGGGAAAGAGGGAAGGGGAGGAAGGGGCGGCGCGAGGAGGAGGAGGAGGAGGAGGAGGAGGAAAGAGTGGGGTGGGTGGGGTGGGGGGGCGAAGGCAGGCGGCGCTAGGGGCACCGCGGGGAGCGCGCGCGGTAGGGGGCCCAAGCAAGGGGCCCCCGTCCGACCCGACGACCTGGAGCGACGCCACCCGACGCCACGGCACGCCACGCGACACGACGACGAACACGCGCTCAGGGGCCCAGCCCAGGAGCCAGGCCCCAGGACTGGAGCTTAAAGCTCCAGGGTTAGGGAGGGCTGGCTTGGCTTAGGGGCAGCATGCAAGGCGAGAGGGCAGGGGAGGGAAGGGAGGGAAGGGAGGGGATCGCGCAGGCCAAGGTCAGCGCAGCGCCCAGGTCCACTGCCAGGTGTCAGGGTTCCTGCAGCCAAGGGGGCCCAGGCGAGGGGCAGGGCTGTGTTTCCCATAGGCAGCCTTCAGGGCGCAGAGGCCAGCTGATGGCACTCCTCTGCAATCCAGGGGAGTAGATCCTCCAGGGAGGGACCTGGACCCAAGCAGGGCCAAAGGAGGGCCCTGCGTGTGGAAAGGCTGGAGCGCCAGCATGAAGCTGGGTGGCTGGGTGGGAGGGGTCCCGGGACCCATGGGAGGAGCCCAGGCTAGGGAGCCACGCGACCTAGGACAAGCAGCAGGGAGAGAGCTCAAGGGGAAAGAGGGAAGGGGAGGAAGGGGCGGCGCGAGGAGGAGGAGGAGGAGGAGGAGGAGGAGGAAAGAGTGGGGTGGGTGGGGTGGGGGGGCGAAGGCAGGCGGCGCTAGGGGCACCGCGGGGAGCGCGCGCGGTAGGGGGCCCAAGCAAGGGGCCCCCGTCCGACCCGACGACCTGGAGCGACGCCACCCGACGCCACGGCACGCCACGCGACACGACGACGAACACGCGCTCAGGGGCCCAGCCCAGGAGCCAGGCCCCAGGACTGGAGCTTAAAGCTCCAGGGTTAGGGAGGGCTGGCTTGGCTTAGGGGCAGCATGCAAGGCGAGAGGGCAGGGGAGGGAAGGGAGGGAAGGGAGGGGATCGCGCAGGCCAAGGTCAGCGCAGCGCCCAGGTCCACTGCCAGGTGTCAGGGTTCCTGCAGCCAAGGGGGCCCAGGCGAGGGGCAGGGCTGTGTTTCCCATAGGCAGCCTTCAGGGCGCAGAGGCCAGCTGATGGCACTCCTCTGCAATCCAGGGGAGTAGATCCTCCAGGGAGGGACCTGGACCCAAGCAGGGCCAAAGGAGGGCCCTGCGTGTGGAAAGGCTGGAGCGCCAGCATGAAGCTGGGTGGCTGGGTGGGAGGGGTCCCGGGACCCATGGGAGGAGCCCAGGCTAGGGAGCCACGCGACCTAGGACAAGCAGCAGGGAGAGAGCTCAAGGGGAAAGAGGGAAGGGGAGGAAGGGGCGGCGCGAGGAGGAGGAGGAGGAGGAGGAGGAGGAGGAAAGAGTGGGGTGGGTGGGGTGGGGGGGCGAAGGCAGGCGGCGCTAGGGGCACCGCGGGGAGCGCGCGCGGTAGGGGGCCCAAGCAAGGGGCCCCCGTCCGACCCGACGACCTGGAGCGACGCCACCCGACGCCACGGCACGCCACGCGACACGACGACGAACACGCGCTCAGGGGCCCAGCCCAGGAGCCAGGCCCCAGGACTGGAGCTTAAAGCTCCAGGGTTAGGGAGGGCTGGCTTGGCTTAGGGGCAGCATGCAAGGCGAGAGGGCAGGGGAGGGAAGGGAGGGAAGGGAGGGGATCGCGCAGGCCAAGGTCAGCGCAGCGCCCAGGTCCACTGCCAGGTGTCAGGGTTCCTGCAGCCAAGGGGGCCCAGGCGAGGGGCAGGGCTGTGTTTCCCATAGGCAGCCTTCAGGGCGCAGAGGCCAGCTGATGGCACTCCTCTGCAATCCAGGGGAGTAGATCCTCCAGGGAGGGACCTGGACCCAAGCAGGGCCAAAGGAGGGCCCTGCGTGTGGAAAGGCTGGAGCGCCAGCATGAAGCTGGGTGGCTGGGTGGGAGGGGTCCCGGGACCCATGGGAGGAGCCCAGGCTAGGGAGCCACGCGACCTAGGACAAGCAGCAGGGAGAGAGCTCAAGGGGAAAGAGGGAAGGGGAGGAAGGGGCGGCGCGAGGAGGAGGAGGAGGAGGAGGAGGAGGAGGAAAGAGTGGGGTGGGTGGGGTGGGGGGGCGAAGGCAGGCGGCGCTAGGGGCACCGCGGGGAGCGCGCGCGGTAGGGGGCCCAAGCAAGGGGCCCCCGTCCGACCCGACGACCTGGAGCGACGCCACCCGACGCCACGGCACGCCACGCGACACGACGACGAACACGCGCTCAGGGGCCCAGCCCAGGAGCCAGGCCCCAGGACTGGAGCTTAAAGCTCCAGGGTTAGGGAGGGCTGGCTTGGCTTAGGGGCAGCATGCAAGGCGAGAGGGCAGGGGAGGGAAGGGAGGGAAGGGAGGGGATCGCGCAGGCCAAGGTCAGCGCAGCGCCCAGGTCCACTGCCAGGTGTCAGGGTTCCTGCAGCCAAGGGGGCCCAGGCGAGGGGCAGGGCTGTGTTTCCCATAGGCAGCCTTCAGGGCGCAGAGGCCAGCTGATGGCACTCCTCTGCAATCCAGGGGAGTAGATCCTCCAGGGAGGGACCTGGACCCAAGCAGGGCCAAAGGAGGGCCCTGCGTGTGGAAAGGCTGGAGCGCCAGCATGAAGCTGGGTGGCTGGGTGGGAGGGGTCCCGGGACCCATGGGAGGAGCCCAGGCTAGGGAGCCACGCGACCTAGGACAAGCAGCAGGGAGAGAGCTCAAGGGGAAAGAGGGAAGGGGAGGAAGGGGCGGCGCGAGGAGGAGGAGGAGGAGGAGGAGGAGGAGGAAAGAGTGGGGTGGGTGGGGTGGGGGGGCGAAGGCAGGCGGCGCTAGGGGCACCGCGGGGAGCGCGCGCGGTAGGGGGCCCAAGCAAGGGGCCCCCGTCCGACCCGACGACCTGGAGCGACGCCACCCGACGCCACGGCACGCCACGCGACACGACGACGAACACGCGCTCAGGGGCCCAGCCCAGGAGCCAGGCCCCAGGACTGGAGCTTAAAGCTCCAGGGTTAGGGAGGGCTGGCTTGGCTTAGGGGCAGCATGCAAGGCGAGAGGGCAGGGGAGGGAAGGGAGGGAAGGGAGGGGATCGCGCAGGCCAAGGTCAGCGCAGCGCCCAGGTCCACTGCCAGGTGTCAGGGTTCCTGCAGCCAAGGGGGCCCAGGCGAGGGGCAGGGCTGTGTTTCCCATAGGCAGCCTTCAGGGCGCAGAGGCCAGCTGATGGCACTCCTCTGCAATCCAGGGGAGTAGATCCTCCAGGGAGGGACCTGGACCCAAGCAGGGCCAAAGGAGGGCCCTGCGTGTGGAAAGGCTGGAGCGCCAGCATGAAGCTGGGTGGCTGGGTGGGAGGGGTCCCGGGACCCATGGGAGGAGCCCAGGCTAGGGAGCCACGCGACCTAGGACAAGCAGCAGGGAGAGAGCTCAAGGGGAAAGAGGGAAGGGGAGGAAGGGGCGGCGCGAGGAGGAGGAGGAGGAGGAGGAGGAGGAGGAAAGAGTGGGGTGGGTGGGGTGGGGGGGCGAAGGCAGGCGGCGCTAGGGGCACCGCGGGGAGCGCGCGCGGTAGGGGGCCCAAGCAAGGGGCCCCCGTCCGACCCGACGACCTGGAGCGACGCCACCCGACGCCACGGCACGCCACGCGACACGACGACGAACACGCGCTCAGGGGCCCAGCCCAGGAGCCAGGCCCCAGGACTGGAGCTTAAAGCTCCAGGGTTAGGGAGGGCTGGCTTGGCTTAGGGGCAGCATGCAAGGCGAGAGGGCAGGGGAGGGAAGGGAGGGAAGGGAGGGGATCGCGCAGGCCAAGGTCAGCGCAGCGCCCAGGTCCACTGCCAGGTGTCAGGGTTCCTGCAGCCAAGGGGGCCCAGGCGAGGGGCAGGGCTGTGTTTCCCATAGGCAGCCTTCAGGGCGCAGAGGCCAGCTGATGGCACTCCTCTGCAATCCAGGGGAGTAGATCCTCCAGGGAGGGACCTGGACCCAAGCAGGGCCAAAGGAGGGCCCTGCGTGTGGAAAGGCTGGAGCGCCAGCATGAAGCTGGGTGGCTGGGTGGGAGGGGTCCCGGGACCCATGGGAGGAGCCCAGGCTAGGGAGCCACGCGACCTAGGACAAGCAGCAGGGAGAGAGCTCAAGGGGAAAGAGGGAAGGGGAGGAAGGGGCGGCGCGAGGAGGAGGAGGAGGAGGAGGAGGAGGAGGAAAGAGTGGGGTGGGTGGGGTGGGGGGGCGAAGGCAGGCGGCGCTAGGGGCACCGCGGGGAGCGCGCGCGGTAGGGGGCCCAAGCAAGGGGCCCCCGTCCGACCCGACGACCTGGAGCGACGCCACCCGACGCCACGGCACGCCACGCGACACGACGACGAACACGCGCTCAGGGGCCCAGCCCAGGAGCCAGGCCCCAGGACTGGAGCTTAAAGCTCCAGGGTTAGGGAGGGCTGGCTTGGCTTAGGGGCAGCATGCAAGGCGAGAGGGCAGGGGAGGGAAGGGAGGGAAGGGAGGGGATCGCGCAGGCCAAGGTCAGCGCAGCGCCCAGGTCCACTGCCAGGTGTCAGGGTTCCTGCAGCCAAGGGGGCCCAGGCGAGGGGCAGGGCTGTGTTTCCCATAGGCAGCCTTCAGGGCGCAGAGGCCAGCTGATGGCACTCCTCTGCAATCCAGGGGAGTAGATCCTCCAGGGAGGGACCTGGACCCAAGCAGGGCCAAAGGAGGGCCCTGCGTGTGGAAAGGCTGGAGCGCCAGCATGAAGCTGGGTGGCTGGGTGGGAGGGGTCCCGGGACCCATGGGAGGAGCCCAGGCTAGGGAGCCACGCGACCTAGGACAAGCAGCAGGGAGAGAGCTCAAGGGGAAAGAGGGAAGGGGAGGAAGGGGCGGCGCGAGGAGGAGGAGGAGGAGGAGGAGGAGGAAAGAGTGGGGTGGGTGGGGTGGGGGGGCGAAGGCAGGCGGCGCTAGGGGCACCGCGGGGAGCGCGCGCGGTAGGGGGCCCAAGCAAGGGGCCCCCGTCCGACCCGACGACCTGGAGCGACGCCACCCGACGCCACGGCACGCCACGCGACACGACGACGAACACGCGCTCAGGGGCCCAGCCCAGGAGCCAGGCCCCAGGACTGGAGCTTAAAGCTCCAGGGTTAGGGAGGGCTGGCTTGGCTTAGGGGCAGCATGCAAGGCGAGAGGGCAGGGGAGGGAAGGGAGGGAAGGGAGGGGATCGCGCAGGCCAAGGTCAGCGCAGCGCCCAGGTCCACTGCCAGGTGTCAGGGTTCCTGCAGCCAAGGGGGCCCAGGCGAGGGGCAGGGCTGTGTTTCCCATAGGCAGCCTTCAGGGCGCAGAGGCCAGCTGATGGCACTCCTCTGCAATCCAGGGGAGTAGATCCTCCAGGGAGGGACCTGGACCCAAGCAGGGCCAAAGGAGGGCCCTGCGTGTGGAAAGGCTGGAGCGCCAGCATGAAGCTGGGTGGCTGGGTGGGAGGGGTCCCGGGACCCATGGGAGGAGCCCAGGCTAGGGAGCCACGCGACCTAGGACAAGCAGCAGGGAGAGAGCTCAAGGGGAAAGAGGGAAGGGGAGGAAGGGGCGGCGCGAGGAGGAGGAGGAGGAGGAGGAGGAGGAAAGAGTGGGGTGGGTGGGGTGGGGGGGCGAAGGCAGGCGGCGCTAGGGGCACCGCGGGGAGCGCGCGCGGTAGGGGGCCCAAGCAAGGGGCCCCCGTCCGACCCGACGACCTGGAGCGACGCCACCCGACGCCACGGCACGCCACGCGACACGACGACGAACACGCGCTCAGGGGCCCAGCCCAGGAGCCAGGCCCCAGGACTGGAGCTTAAAGCTCCAGGGTTAGGGAGGGCTGGCTTGGCTTAGGGGCAGCATGCAAGGCGAGAGGGCAGGGGAGGGAAGGGAGGGAAGGGAGGGGATCGCGCAGGCCAAGGTCAGCGCAGCGCCCAGGTCCACTGCCAGGTGTCAGGGTTCCTGCAGCCAAGGGGGCCCAGGCGAGGGGCAGGGCTGTGTTTCCCATAGGCAGCCTTCAGGGCGCAGAGGCCAGCTGATGGCACTCCTCTGCAATCCAGGGGAGTAGATCCTCCAGGGAGGGACCTGGACCCAAGCAGGGCCAAAGGAGGGCCCTGCGTGTGGAAAGGCTGGAGCGCCAGCATGAAGCTGGGTGGCTGGGTGGGAGGGGTCCCGGGACCCATGGGAGGAGCCCAGGCTAGGGAGCCACGCGACCTAGGACAAGCAGCAGGGAGAGAGCTCAAGGGGAAAGAGGGAAGGGGAGGAAGGGGCGGCGCGAGGAGGAGGAGGAGGAGGAGGAGGAGGAAAGAGTGGGGTGGGTGGGGTGGGGGGGCGAAGGCAGGCGGCGCTAGGGGCACCGCGGGGAGCGCGCGCGGTAGGGGGCCCAAGCAAGGGGCCCCCGTCCGACCCGACGACCTGGAGCGACGCCACCCGACGCCACGGCACGCCACGCGACACGACGACGAACACGCGCTCAGGGGCCCAGCCCAGGAGCCAGGCCCCAGGACTGGAGCTTAAAGCTCCAGGGTTAGGGAGGGCTGGCTTGGCTTAGGGGCAGCATGCAAGGCGAGAGGGCAGGGGAGGGAAGGGAGGGAAGGGAGGGGATCGCGCAGGCCAAGGTCAGCGCAGCGCCCAGGTCCACTGCCAGGTGTCAGGGTTCCTGCAGCCAAGGGGGCCCAGGCGAGGGGCAGGGCTGTGTTTCCCATAGGCAGCCTTCAGGGCGCAGAGGCCAGCTGATGGCACTCCTCTGCAATCCAGGGGAGTAGATCCTCCAGGGAGGGACCTGGACCCAAGCAGGGCCAAAGGAGGGCCCTGCGTGTGGAAAGGCTGGAGCGCCAGCATGAAGCTGGGTGGCTGGGTGGGAGGGGTCCCGGGACCCATGGGAGGAGCCCAGGCTAGGGAGCCACGCGACCTAGGACAAGCAGCAGGGAGAGAGCTCAAGGGGAAAGAGGGAAGGGGAGGAAGGGGCGGCGCGAGGAGGAGGAGGAGGAGGAGGAGGAGGAGGAAAGAGTGGGGTGGGTGGGGTGGGGGGGCGAAGGCAGGCGGCGCTAGGGGCACCGCGGGGAGCGCGCGCGGTAGGGGGCCCAAGCAAGGGGCCCCCGTCCGACCCGACGACCTGGAGCGACGCCACCCGACGCCACGGCACGCCACGCGACACGACGACGAACACGCGCTCAGGGGCCCAGCCCAGGAGCCAGGCCCCAGGACTGGAGCTTAAAGCTCCAGGGTTAGGGAGGGCTGGCTTGGCTTAGGGGCAGCATGCAAGGCGAGAGGGCAGG